>NC_065886.2:15992500-16617500 GCF_932274485.2 Patella vulgata | reverse complement strand
CGAACTCGGATTTTTATTTTTGAGACTCTGTTTAAGTCGGTATAGTCCCTTTAACTTGTAAACTACCAATAAGAGAATGGAAATTAATCTAAACTTGAATTGAGTTATGTAGGTTACTTCCTTTTCATTTAGAATTTTCGTTCAGTTTATCTGACCAGTTTCTGTTTGACGTTGACGCCATAATGAGCAAATCAGAATGATTAACATTATGTTATAGATAGCTTGGTTGATAGTACTGAATGGTTGAATTATCGACAGGAAAGATGGAATTATGTTGTGAACATATTAAATATTAACACACATGTATTGATATTATATGATATAGTAGTTACCTTATAGGATAGGTAATAGTGACAGTATATACTGAATGATATCTTGTTATATAATTTACAGCATAGAATGGGTAGCCTATGATGATCATAGTGGAATAGAAACAGTACAATGGAAGATATTGGATCATTTAACGGAAGTAGAACATGGATCTCAGCGTATTCCACCACAAGGCGAAACAACGGTAAGTATACGACAATGAAAGGAAGGTTTTATATACCAATAGGGAAACTGTGTGAATATCTTCCCGTGAAGTGCTTATTAAATTCTTTATTCTTCTAACAAAAATGAGTACACGATATTTTGTATTTAAAAATACTTGGATATTAATTAAAGGGAGAGGATTGGGTCTTCACAATGCAACAGGGGAGACAAGTCCTCACGCATGAGCCATTTGACTACTATTGTTTACTCTGTATTGATTTTATCTTTCAGAACATTAAAGAGTGCCAAAGTAAATATTCTAATAATGCCAGAGGAGCCAATTGTTATTGCATTCCTACTAGCACATGTTATAATCGCCATTTTCAAATAAAACAACCTACGACTGCTACACCCGGAGAAGGCATCTTAAACAATAAAAATACTGGTACGCATGATCATGATTATCGTATCGTGGTTACTGTGATGAACCAAGCTAAATTAAAAACAACTCTAACTAAACAGGCATGTATTAGATTTTCATTATAATACACATTGACCGCAAAAATACACTACAAGGTTTCACACTTTACATTATTCCTTGCTCCAAGCAAGATGCGTTTCACACTTTACATTCTTCCTTGCTCCATGCAAGATTTGTTTGGATTTATTATTATTGCGTGATAATTAAACATTGTAACATTGTTATGAATATATTATGACAACAAATTTACCTTTTTAGGGTGATATACCTTTTTATATGTAGAATAATTTAATTTGTCAAGGTGCATTGTCATGTTGGATTTATCAAAATTTTGCTTTTGAGGAATAGAACTGGATCTGGCGGATATATTAATTATTAACTGGGTCTATACATTTTAGTCTATTTTAATTTCAGATTACAATTGATATTAGTCCACCACAACAAGGGATGGTGCATGACGGTAAATATGGTACACCGGAAGTAGACTTTCAGCCAGATTTAGAACTATTTGCACACTGGGAAGGTTTCTTTGATAGAGAGAGTGGAGTGAAATTTTATCAGTATGGGTTTTCCACGTCTTGTTTGGGTGCCAATAAATTTCAACTGGATCTTGCAAATAGACAGGTAATCTAAGCAAATGAAATAAAAGAAATAAAATGAATCTTCATTAATGTAAATGTATTTGTCCTTGGTAAGATTTATCCTTTAATGGTAGAACCGACCCGGACATTTATAAGGGCTCATCTCATACTATTATACTTTTAGGATGTTCAACAGACTACATCTACGCATGCTTCTTGGACAGCACCGTCTGGTGGTAAATATTACATCACCGTGGTAGCATATAACCGAGCTTTAGAAGTATCTGTACCAGTTTGTTCTGATGGAGTGGTTGTAGATAGAACATTACCTACTATAAGTGAAATAGATATAGAAGGGGCTAGAATTAAAGGTGGTTTAATAAAAGAAAATAATCAAGTATATTATATATCAAATACAAGACGCAAATATTTACTTAAAGACCCAGATGCAGCTTGTATGTAAGTGCAATCTTTAATTTAAGTCATTTTCGTATATTAAAAATATAACGTTAAACTTCTTGTATCCATGTATTTATCATACTAGTTATCTCATTTACAATGGCAGGTTTCCGTTTTACATTCGTCCATTATAGTTTCAAATGTCCACCCCTTCTTCTTTCAATACCATCATTAGTAACAGTTCTGTACATTTTTAATATATTTCATTAAAATAAATCATTTTATATAGCAAACCAACCCATTGATACTTGTTCAACTAATGTTAATTCTCAGCTAACAAAAGGCCTAGTCTGATAATATCTCCATCCCTCACCTTAACCGTTATTAAAGATCCCCATATTTATATCTTTAAAACATTACAATAAGTAAACAAATTAAACTATTTTACAGTACAACATATTGTTTACACATACAAGCTAAAAAAGTTAATGTGCTACTAAATCATTATAAATAAGGTAAAAGTAACATATTTCATTACAAACGAAGCTTAAAATAGAACGAATTTTTTCGATGAATTTTAACCTCGAAGTATTCCTAAATTAAATGAAGAGAATGCTATTTTAACAGAATGGATCAATATATTTCAGAACAAAAGCCAAAACGGTCGAAGTTACTGATCTTTTTCCAATTGAGAGGTTTTCCAATGGTACAATACATACATATCCGGCGAATATGTTTTGTGATGAAAACCCAATGACAGATGTATATTTATCAAAGATGTATCTTGCAATGCATTCTCATGTAAGTATTTTCTTCCAGATGTGAATTCAGAATTTGGACTCCCCTAAACAGAGCATGTCATTAACGTCCTGTTGTACTGTTCCGACTAGGTCAGCCATAACTAAAAGATAAACCCAATAACATATACTATTTAGATTTGTGAGTTTATCATGCCCAAATTAACCACTTGGCTACTCGTAGAGTTGAAGGAGCCAGTGCGATGTATAATAGTCTTAATTGATAATATTGACGCAATTTGATTTTTGGACGAATAGCAATCGGTATATAGAGAATCTCCTACGAGTCTTTTTGATATCCAAAAATATCATCACAAGTCGATAAAGTAAAATAAACGAGGCTCTGCCGATTTTTTTTTTTTTTTACTTTATCGACGAGTGTTGATATTTTTTGATATGAAATAAGACTCGCAGGAGATTCTCTAAATATAATTCTTTGCTATAGACTTCACTTTTACAGAACCTGATTACGGCGCAGTGATATATCATTTTTTGACAGCAATTCAACAATCGCAAAGTCCTTTATATTGACCCAGTGTTTCCATCAAGGTCAATTAAATAGAAATAATTCATTTTTAATAAAAAAAAAAAGAAGTTTAATTTTAATAAAATAATGAACTGCTCTTTGAAAATACAAAAAGTAGTTCCTTTCTAACTGATCAATCAAATTTATGTAAAGCGATATCTCCTTATTTATCACCCAAGCGATATCTACTGTAGAATGTATTATTGGATGATAAAATACAGTGTCATGTAGGCAATACTGTGTCAGCAAATTCCACTGACAAGATACAGCTGATTCCGAGAACTGTGTGATCATTTTTGGAATTGGGAGGCATTCTGGTCACATCTCTAGTAAATCAGAATTAGATTTACTTTGGAGGCTATATCACAAAATTGTATAATTTTTAGTCTTAATTGATCATATTGACGCAATCTAATTTTTCGACGTATAGCAGACCCTACAATGTCATATAAGCAATACTGTGTCAGCAATTTCCACTAAGAAGATGCAGTTGATTCCGCGAACCGTGCGATCATTTTCGGAATTGGGGGGCATTCTGGTCAAATCTCTAGTAAATCAGAATTAGTAACGCAGTAAAAAATATTTATCGAATTCTCTTTACCGGGTTGAGTCCCATTTTCATAGGTCTTAACAATCTAAAAACAAGACAAGAACATAACATATAGTAATTTATTTCAGTTATATGTTAATTGGACTGCTAAGGGTAGTTTGATGAATACAGAAATTTACAATTATGAATTTGGTCTAGCATCTGCAGAAAGTTCAGTTTCTGCCCCTGACATTTTACCATTTACATCAACCCATCACCATTCTTGGTACCGTGGTTACCACCCACAACTTAGTGATGGAACCGAATTCTACATCAGTATTAAGGCAATTAACAAAGCTGGAAAGGAAACTGTTCAGGTTGGTGGCGCTTGTTTATGATTCTAGTACTTTATTCAAATATTGGTTTATTTTTCTACAAAAGTTTAAAAAGTTCGAATATTCCGATAAGACTTATGGTACCCATAAAACATGTTATAATTATTTTCCAGGGATTAGGTCCGATCTTAGTTCATACTATTCCCCCTACTCTTGGTGGTGAGGTATTGGTTAAATTTGAGGATGAGATATTGGAAGCCGATTGGTCAGCAGCAACTGTATCTGATCCGGAATCGTCGCAACTTACCTTTACAGCGGCCGTAGGTAAGTTTATGCATGAGTTCTGCCTTCGCGAAAAACCCTTTTTTTTAAAGAAGATAATATTTTTAATAAGTAGTTTATAATAGTGTTCGGGAATGGGGTCAAATCTGACAACTATTAGGAGAATAGTCATCATAAAATTGTATTCGGATCTGAAAAACGAAACGGTTGTTCTTTGTCATGAATATACAGAAGCAATGTATATATTTCATTATACAGGTAGTTCACCGGGAAGTGAAGACGTCTATCCTTATTCTTCCTTATCGTCTGGCGGAAGTTGTATGTTAGCTAACCCACCAACCTGTACAGCTTTTTCCATGGAGAATCTTCATTGGGATTTACATCACAACTTTACCTACTATGTATCTATAAGAGTAGAGAACATTGTTGGATTACACAGTGTGTTCACATCTAATCCATATATTCATAATACCAGAAAACCAGCAAAGGGAGTTGTATTTGAAGTTGTTCTACCTGATGAGGCAGCTGACTTTGGAGTTAATGTAAGCTTTTTCATGTAAGCTTTTTCATCTATGCTTTTTCATGTAAGCTTTTTCATCTAGTTTAATGCACATAATAACCTAATGGTATTGTTATCATGTCTTTGTGTTAGCTGTTTGGTAACTTCGACCGGGTATTGCAATCTACATAGCTGGTTACAGAAACCTCTATATCCACTAAACGGATATTACAAAATACCTTTGTAACATAGGCTTTCATCTGCGTTGTATTTCTCTATTGGAACACATTTGTTTATGTTTATATAATTTTCCCTTTAGGAGTTAGAAGACAGTAATTTTCAACTGTCGACCACTAAATTAAAAGCAAGATGGTTTGGGTTTGAATCTGATGATGTGGCCGAACACGTGACTTACAGTATTGGTATTGGTTCACAACCACTTGTTAGTGATATAAAAGATGAAAACGTTGGCAGTAAGACCCAGCATACGTTTCTCGGGCTTAATTTACAGCTGCACAAGGTAAGTATAATCTTTTAATGCAACAATTGTATGCAAAAGCTACAAGATACTCGTTCGTCAGAAAAATCTCCTTATTGCTCTGTCCATAGATGCTCCCCATCCTTTCAGACCCGTGTAGACTGGTTAAATTTCCGGAAAAAGGCCTTCCTTAACAATCAAGGAGCATTTTTTAGTAAAAGTGGGGAACCAGGCCTTTCTAATGATTTTGGTGTGCTGAATACGAATAAACATGTTCCCAAGCCGAAATACGAGTTTTTGACCGTCTAATTAGCATAAATACAAAATGGCCGCCAAATGCTGCTAGATTGTCAGATATATTGTTAACTATTGACTTTTGGGCCTAATGTATTACAGACATATAGGAAGTCGACCCCAATAAAACAAAAAATGATGTCATTATGCCCCTGTGAAGTCACTATTACGTCATATCCAAGATGGCCGCCATATTGATCAAAATTTTGTATTGATGTCCCTTTCCTTTTGGATATTTGTGCGTGTCTACCATAATGTACAGGGAATAAGCTGAAAATTTCAGTCAAATTGCTCAACTCTGAACCGAGATAATAGCGATTGACTTTTGGGCCTAGCCTCCACAGCAAAATAAACGCCAGTACGATTTCAAAATCATAGAGGCACTTAATCAAATCATTCTAAAAAACGACTTACTAAATGGATCAAAGTAATGTTGACACATTAGTGATTAATTCATCACAATTCCAAGACTTTACGAGAAGGTTTAGAGTCTGTACACAAGTCTATACCTGGTGTATCCACCACGAGTATCAATAACAGCAGCACAGCGTCTGTACATGGAGTGGACCAGACGATTGGTGAACGTCATTGGCACCTGGAACCACACTCTCAGAAAAGTCTGGCACAATCCATTGGCTGTGTTTGGTCTCCACTGAATTTCATCCCAAAGATGTTCAATTGGGTTTAAGTCCGGGCTAAGGGCTGACCAGTGCATAACGTTGACATCGTTCTGCTGTAGAAAGTCCCGAGTAACTCTGGCGGCGTGGGCACAGGCGTTGTCATGCTGGAAAACGTTGTCTCGATGACGTGCGAAATGTGGTATGGCGTGGGGTCTGAGAGCTTGGTCGATGTAGCGCACTGCTGTGATGCCGCCTCCTCTCCCTGGACCAAGATTTTGGAACATCACAGGACACACTTTCTAGTACAGGCCAATTCCACCCCAATCCATTATGCTTGGACCACCCCATGAGTCACGTTCCATGACACATTGGTCAGAGCAACGCTGGCCACTTCGACGCCATTTTCTGGTCCTGCCATCTGCAGTTGATGCGCAATACCGACTCTCAAATGTGTTGTTGGGCAAACTGTAGACGTTCACGTCGATGACAATCTAGCAGCATTTGGCGGCCATTTAGTATTTATGCTAATTAGAAGGTCAAGAAATTACTCAAAATTTTTCGCCTTATTTTAACTAAAATATAGCCCTTTATAAAACAGTGTATCAAATGCGTCAATAAGAAACTATGTGCAAAGTTTTGGGTTTCTGGATCAAAGATATTTCACATAAACAGTGACTGAAAATTGAGTAAATTCTTAACTTAAGTCTGAAAATGTTTTGTGAACTTGGGGTCAGATTTAACGAACATTTGACTAGTCTAGTGCACAACTACAGAAATCTACATTTGTATGTATTGGTATTATTTTGTCAATATTACTATTGTTACTATTTTTAGACATACTTTGTAACGGTAACAGCTAGGAGTGACGCTGGAACAACAAAGGCATCGTCTAATGGTATCACTATAGTTCAGAAAAATGTTAACCTGAATAATGAAGTTCGGATAAAAGATGGCTCTGATTGTCAGCAAAAGGGTAAATTATTAAACAGCCTTATTCATAACTACAGTGCAGTTTACGAATAAAGATTACCTTACAACCACATTTTTTTACGAATAAACATTGCCTCGTAAATACTGTATTGATGATTAAATTTAGATTACCCTGGTAGATATAAACATTTGACATCAACTATAATATCATCTCATAAAACCAATAGTTGGTGTAGGCCGACAGCAAGGGACACATTTATGTCTCTTGTATTTGATATTAAGTACTGCTGACAATGTACAATGCGTAATATGGATATAAAGCTATTTTACTCCTAATTTTAATCCAATTTTTTTTCAAATAAAACATCACATTATATGCCTATCCTTATACCATATTACTTTTTTTCACTTTAACAAACATAGAAAGACTATCCTGGCTACCAAACCACCATTCGCAACAGGTGAACTATTTTCCTAATATTAGTAAGATAAGAATAGTACAATATTGATTTTATTGAACTGATACTGGAAGTATTAATAGTTATTGGTATTATCATTTTCATTTATTTATCTATAATAAATTCAATTAAGAACTCTCAAATATTATACGCCATTTTTTTCTAACACAGAATTCAAGCTCAGATTGTGAGTCGGATATTGACTATCAAAAATCAACATCTTATTACATGGCACATTGGACAATATCAAATGCATATAAACATATGTATCCTGATATTAAATGGGCGTTACAAATGAGACAGAAAAACACAGGTAAATAAATGATTGATTTACTTTGAAATAAATCATTGAATTACTTTGAAATAAATAGTTAAATTACTTCGAAATAAATGATTGAATTACTTTGAAATAAATGAATATAATGCATTGGTAGAGGTTGATATTGTTGACTATAGCATTTGGATATATTTATAATTAGAATAAAAAAAATAGAATCTGTAGAGTAGTAGCGTTCGATTGTTAAAATTTACATAAATTGTATGGTTGATAAAAATAAAGAACTTTGCACGGCAAACTGATATTAAAATGATATTATTGTTATTATTAAATTATTATTCATTGTTTAACAGAGGATATATGGCACAATGTAGAAGATAAGAAGTTTCTATCAAATTCTGGTCAAATCTTCCAACCAGTAGCATTAGATTATTGTAAAACATATAGAAGTAGTGTGAGGTTCTGTTCGGGTGAAGTTTGTTCTCAACCTGTAGTCAGTAATGGTGTAACAGTGTTGAGCAAACCTGATATGCCACATATAGATATACACCACAAAAAGATGCATGGATCCCAGGTAATTCAAATATAAATAATATAATCCAACCAATTAAGATGGGTTTTTTTCTATATGTCCAATATTTATACATAATCAAATATTTAATTTGCAGCTCACTATAGTAATTGTTGCTGGCAGAATGATAACACAATCACCCAGATATCAACTTTACGTTAATATAACGTTGTACCAACAAATTAATGAGCACAGCGACTGCGTAACCTAACTAAGTATACAATTAACACGGTATGAACCTAAAATCTGCCAATGAGCTACTAAATGTAATCTGATATGAAGGTTTGATTTATTATAATACGGTTATCATTTTATGTTTTATTCCATATCCCAGTTAGATGTTAGCTTGACTTACAAGAGTAATACCGAAGATAAAGTGTGTTCTGTGGAGTCTACCATAGATAAATATATGTGGAGTATAACAGATAATAAACACAATAGTCATTTATTTACTAAATGGAGTAAAGTAAACAATGTGCAGAAAATCAGTGAGACAATGGTAAGAATCTAAATTTTAAGATTGTCTGTATGTTTTTATAAATCTGTTACAGCTGTATATATTATGAAAATGCCCTAAAAAGTAAACTTGATTACAGATTTTAGGCAAACCAATAGACAGAAAAGGGGTGGTAAGCAAACGTGGTGTGCACCACACAAAATGTTGCGTTGAAGCAAAAACATTTGTGTGGTTCTTTTCAACATGATAACTATGCAACCACGCGAACCTTTGTTCGAAATTGTGCCATAAAGACAAACTATTTCATGTAATATTTTTTTATTTCTTAGTTTCAGTTTAGAATTAATTTACATGGTGAAGTTGATTTTAGTGAATGCAGAAGATTGGCTGTACGAATATTTAATAAAGCTGGTTTATCAACAATAATATCGTCGGATATTAAAAACTGTTCATCTGTAGATCCGGTATTAATTATACCGGCTATTATTATAGATGCTATAGGACAGCCATTAAATAACGGTAAGTACTCTTTGAATATATCGTGAAATTGAAATAAACACACACACACACACACACACACACACACCCAAATACACACTCGCTGTTGTGACAGATACAATAATTATGTTGTTTTTAGTTAGTTGCAGGACGGAGGGGCTGACAAGGAAAGCTGTCTAGTCGTTGGGATGGGACGAAAAACCGAGGTCCCGTGTACACATTGGCGTGCACGTAAAAGATCCCTTGGCAGTTGGAATTCGATATAAGAGTAGGCCGTAGTGCCGCTGTCCGGGCAAAATTTCCGTCATAGCACACTGTATGGCGTATGCCCGTCTTCATTAGCCCAGGTTAGAAGCAGAACAGTAGGACGTTAAACCCCATTTCATTTCATTTTGTTAGTTAGTTATATTTTACGTCCGCTTCCACCGAGGTGATATCGCAGACATGTCCACCCTTTTATGAGTAGCGTTTGAATAATTTGAATATGTTGTTTGTTTTGTATTTCAGATCCCAACACAAATGAACTAGGAACATCAATTTCTCTGGATCAGAACGCAGTCTGGTCTAAACCAGATGTGGACTATACACCTTATAAAAATATTATATCAGCCGTATGGCTCACATTAAGACATAGAAACTATACTTGGGGTTTACTAGAAGACCCAGCATTCTCTACTCTAACACATTTTACTCAACCGAAGATGATGATAAGAGATCCTTGTTCACATCCAGATGTTATAAAGTGTGGACAAACCGGTGAGGGAGTTTCGGTAATCTTCAAATGTCATTAAGGCTTTATTCCATTGATTCCTTGTGCCATTTCTTTAAGCCTAACAACTATAATATGGATACGTACTTTGAAGGAGTCTTCGTTGACTTCATCATTAAGACTCCAGTTTTACCGCATTTCTTTATGTTTCTTTTAACAGAAAACGAATACATCAATGTATTAACTCAAAATACTTTAAAACACGGACGGCGGTATTATATCTGTATCCATGCTGATGCTGTTGATGCTAGTCATGAAAAATGGACGGAAGATTTGGAAGAAGTAAACGCATGTAGTGATGGAGTAACTGTTGATTTGACTCCACCAAATGGTGGTCGGGTGTGGGTGGAGAACTTGAAAGATTTTAAATACCAGGTAAATAGTTCTATATAAATATAGTCGAACCCCAATTATCTCTATCTAAGCATACTCGAAGACGTATAATATTTGGTGTGTCATTCATTCCTTGTAATTCCCTGTTAGCCCGATTAATAGTGTTTCGGGATAATGGTTCCATCCTAGGATAATATGCTATATAGCTATCCGTTGTTTCTAGTATTTGATTATATCTGTTTTAATATACTTTACATCAGTACTGAATTAATGTTTTTGTGATAGTTTTATATGAATAACCAATATATTATTTCAGTCATCTGACAGTGATGTAGCTGTTTACTGGGATAGTTTTCTTGACGTAGAAGAAAATGGTGGAAAAACTGTTCATCCAAGTGGAATATCAAAATATCATTTATATATCGGTAAGGTTAATTTCTTTCAAGGATACGACAGTTATCGCTGAATCAACAAGTTAAAAGTGAACGAACATACCGTATTGTCAATCTGTAAATATGCTGTTCTTTACATTTTGTAAATTTTCTTTTACATATAAAGGTTCTATAGAGGGAGGTGCAGATATTGTAACTAAACATAACGTTGGTTTGATAAATCATAAAATATTCCACCATCTTTCTTTACAAAATGGCCACACTTATTACGTCACTATAGAAGGTAGGTATAAATTCATGTTTCTGTTTCACAATTAGAACTATAAAAAATGTATAACTTAAATAATAGCAAATAGAAACCATTAGATTAAATTTGTTAATCATGTATTAAAGTCGTGTAATTAATTATAAACCTACACACCCCAATCTTCAATACAAAATAAATTGATTTCTATTGCCCGCTTGGCAACATTGCTCGTTCGTTAGTATTCACCCATTTCTGTCATCCCTTTGTTCCATAAGCTGGCTCCATTATTGCTTGTTTAGTGCTATTATTGTTTTGTTTTTTGTTTTTTTTTCAGCAATTGATTTTGTAAACAGGACAAAAATCGTTTCATCTGAAGGTTTCATTATTGATAATAGTCCACCAGAAACTACATCTAAACCTATACAATTTACTAATACATATATACAGTCAAATGATGTATTGTCTGTGTGGTAGGTTTATATAGAATCTAGTGTTAGTAAACAAAATAAAATGAAAGCCATTAACCCCAGCCAAAGTATTTGGTTACCGGTGTTTTTGAAGGCGTGAAATAGTAAGCCTACCTCGACACGTGTACAATACCTTTTATCATTTATAGATCGGAATGCCTCGGTTTCGATCCCATGTAAAAGATCCCTTGGCAGTTGGAAGTCTCCCCTCATAGCACAAGGATGTTGGTGTTGAAATTAATTGTAAATAATGTATTAAAGAGCCTGAGCCCTTGTATTTGATTTATTTACAGTTGGAGTGGATCATTTAAAGACACCGAAAGTGGTATAAGTCAGTATCGGTGGGCAATAGGTACTAGACCAGGTCATGAAAACATTAGGGCTTATATGATAACCGATAATGATTGTGATGAAGCGAACCTAGAACACAAATTGCAAGATGGACACGTTTATTACGTAACAGTTCAGGTATATCTCTTGTTGTAATTTTACATTACGTTTTTAGATAGAAAAAAAGTTTAATGAATTATGCTTGATGTAACTATAGATAAGTTGGGAATAAACATTGTGCTTTATTATTTATCCCTTAATTATTTCAAAGAAATTGACACTAATCGTTAAGACGGTATGCTTATATCTGATGTAATTTCCAATAGAAAATTTTTCAAATTCATGCTATATGCTGGTTATCTTTGTATTCTATATACCAATTTTACAATAACTCTTGTCTATTGTGGTGTTTCAGGCCATTAATGGTGCAGGGTTATCTACTACATTAATATCTCATCCAGTGACAGTAGACACAACTCCTCCTACCACAGGACATGTCATCGATATTCTTAATACAAACTATACCGGAGATGACGTAGATTATATAACTAACCAATCACTACTTTCTGTTAGATGGCAAGGATTCCACGATCCCCATTCATCCATGCAATACTATACTGTTAAAGTTGGTACCTGTGATGATAGTGATGACATAATTCCAGAAATCAAAACAGGAATATCTACACGTAAGGAAAATATTATTACAAAGCACAATCCAACTTTTCTGTCATAGAACTATTGATGATATGGTTTAGTTTTATTGTAAAAATAGGGGCTATTTTCTTTAAAATAAAATAGGTAGATGTCGTAACAACCGATATTTCAGATTTTAGTTAAGTTTTATTGTAAAAATATGGACTATTCTCTTTCAAATAAATTAAGTAGATCTTTTAATAAATTTTAAAAACCGATACATATTTCAGATTTTACTTTTCCACCGTCCAAATTTACTCCTGGAACAAAATATATCACCATGGTAACAGGGTGCAATATGGCTGACATGTGTACGTCGGCCATTTCTGACGGGGTAATAATTGACGTGACACCACCGGACGTGGGACGAGTTTTAGATGGAACGAAAGATTTAGATGTAGAATTCCAAGCAACCAGGTAATTGAAACACGATTATCAAGTCTGTTTAGTTTTCAGAACAAACTATAAAATAGACATGAGGATTCACGAATATGATTGGATCACGTTTATCGAGTCTCCTCTGCTATGGGACCGCTGCAGTAGATATTGTCTTAGAAGGCATTTTACAATAAGCCATATATTGTGGTCGTATATTGCAATCGCCCCCGTTCGCCCGCCCGTCCGTCCACAATTTCTTATGAACACTCTAAAGACTACATTTATCAACTGATTGTTTTAAAATTGATATTATATGCCTACATTATTGATATGAAGATTCTATTTAACAAAAGTTACAATCCTATCCGTATGATGTTGATATGCATCATTTAAACTAGTGAAACGAAGAAGCCTATTCAATATTTAATTTCGTCAATTTGTCCTGTAAATGACCTCATATGCTACCCCCCTTGTCGATCGCCCGAACGATTTAGCTGGGAACTTATCTTAATTAGATGATTGACATTTATAAATTGGTTCTTAGCAGTTAGGGTTATATAAGAGTGTTGCAATTATTATCTTCCAGAATCAGATTCTACTACTGAATAAGTTAACATAATGTGTTGTGTGCAATTTTTAAGGATTGTCATCCTGATTTCAGAAACTTTGTTGGTGCCAAATGGCATGGGTTTAAAGATGCACAATCTGGTATAGCGAGATATGAATGGAGAGTAGGAACAACCATTGGAGGCGAAGAGTTACTTAGCCCTAAAGATTTACCAGTGGTCGAACTGGCCTATAGATCTAATTTACCTGATAATAAGCTATTGCCTATTGATACTAGAATTTATATTACTGTTAGATGTTACAATAAAGCAGGTACGACTCAAATTATTTTAATGACGCTAATGATGCTTACAAAAACAATAATTTAAGTTATATCTTACTTGAACAAGCATTACTGTTGTGGACCCAATGTATAAATTCGCAATATAAGTAGTAAAAGGGTTCCTACACGAAATATGTTCCCTTTCTAAAATTGGTTAGAGTTATTACCCCTTTGCGGGCTAGAATATAGAAACATGAGGGCATGTCCTCTAGACCCGGCTTCATTGTAGACGAAACGACATCTTTCTTTTGTAAAATTGCATAGGATTACTATTATATTTATATCACCATCGTTTGTATTATTTGTGTATTTCAAAGCCGCCACTGCACCTAGATTTTATATTATTAGGTTTATACAGCGAAGTTACATCAAATGGTTTTAAGATCGATACAACATTACCAGTAGTAGTACAAAGGGCAGTTCCCGTCTCATCGTTTAGTTCTATTTTACCTTCAACTACCATATCAAAATCTAGTATTAAAATTGAATGGAAGTTTACTGATGATGAATCAGATATAGAAAGACAATACATTTCTATTTCACCTCATTTATTGGGAGATTTTAATTCTTCAGCTATGGAGGTAAGTCCTATCGATAATTTTAAACATATTTTGTTTTTTGAAAAATGAAACATTTTGATAAAAAAAATAAGCATGCCTATAATGAATTCAGTAATTTAGAAAAATACAGTGGCATTACGAGGATGTCCACTGGACAGTTCCTGAGTAAAATTGCATAGTTGGAAAACTTTTAAGGGATAGATTACTATTTTAAAAATGCAGTGGTTTCACGGGTTTGTCTAACGAACGGTGACGAAGTTAAATTGTATAGTTGTAATACTTTTAGTTTTAGAGAATATATTACTATTTTTGTTTCAGATTCCTAGTGTGGTAACAGAGTTTACATTTTCTGGTCTAGCTCTACACGATGGGAGTAAATATAAAGTTAAAGTGATTGGTTGTAATTTAGCTGGTTTGTGTCTGTCGAGTGTTACAGATGATATAACAGTTGATTCTACACCACCTACCAGAGGTACGTGTATTGTTTGTATCGATTAAAAGTGCTAATAGTTATATAACATTATATAAGAACAAATGTCATGATATCTGATAACTCATTCTTGATCTAAATAAATCCACGTACTCTAAGAAAACAGGCAATTTTAATTTTAATTTTTTTTTTATTTGTTTTCCACCCTAAAATGATTAATAAGTAATCTGATAATTATGAAAAATCTGAACTCGATGTCGTTTTGCTTTTGTTCTGGTCATTTTGGAGAATTAAAGTTTTACCATATTACAAATTGTGTATCTTCCCCAATGAAATAATTAGTGAATGTTGTTTCAGGTATGTTTGCCATTGATACTGACCACGCCGCTAACTTAAACAGAGATAGGAATAACTGGAACCACTGGTCTACTACGTCTATTAAGTTAGAATGGTTGGGATTTGCTGATCTACACACTGGTATAACCGAGTATAAAGTCAGTGTTGGAAGCAAACCTTTCTTTACAGATCTCAACGAGGCAAGTATCTCTAATTACGGTAATATGTGGTATTCTTGAGCATAATACAATTTTTGGCGTAAATTAGCAGCATTCAAACACCCAAAATCTTATAAATAAAATGCTTGGTTTCGGTCTGCAATTAATCTTAGGTAATATGACATATTGTTTTTTACTTCACGAAATTCTTTTATGAAAAAATGTTTTAACAGGGCTATCAACAAACCACGTTTCAACATGTGGCTGGAGATAATTTTAATGATGAAGGAGTGGTACAATCAGTTACAATAACTACCAAGACACTTCATATGGGCAATTCTGTTTTCATATCTGTATGGGCTGTTAACGGGGTAATTATTGCTATTTAATCATTTTCTAGTATATCATATATGTACTACAGTAGAACAAGAGAAATTACACCTCTAAATCGGATGTATCAGACTGAGGCAAAATTGCCACTTCAGTATCCGTATCTATTAACTACCAATATGTTTTACTTCTAGTCGTTTTATTGTGTTACATATCATTTCATTTTTATTTTTGACATAGGTTGGATTAAAAAGTCAACCTGCTCATTCTGAATTTGAACTTGTAGAAGGAGGAATGTTAGATTTAGCCAGGAGATGTCAACCGTATAATTGTCTTGGACATTGTGTTTGTGCTGCACA
This sequence comes from Patella vulgata, assembly GCF_932274485.2. Taxonomy (NCBI): domain Eukaryota; kingdom Metazoa; phylum Mollusca; class Gastropoda; family Patellidae; genus Patella; species Patella vulgata. The sequence continues at coordinate 16,601,343 of NC_065886.2, read as the reverse complement.
AGACAAAACATGTTCAGATGCTGACAACTGTAGAGACATCTCAACAGGTATATATCTATCAACTTTATTTAAACATACATTATGCAAGAGCTAAATCTGTCAATTGCAGGTCTTTCTTTAGGCCTGAAATGTTATCTAAATTATTAATTAGACATTAATTAACCGATCCAGATCATAATCAACTCTAGGTGGTATCGCTAGCCTGTGATCTTAAGTGGATTATGAGCCGATTTACTGCATAACTTTCGTTCACGATTTAACGATTAAATGGATAATCGAGTCTATGCTGTTTATCGTACTGACTTTAGTAATGATGATAGAGGCTAGGCAAAAATTTCAAACGCTTAGTTCTCGGTTCATAGTGGATCAATTTGAATGAAATTCAGCAAATTGCCGTTACATTATCTAGTTTTTAATTATTATAGTGAAAACTGCCAACTCGTTATCAAATCTCCCATAATGTATCTTTAAAATTATTCATATTAATTAATTAATTCTTTGTGAATTTTTCTGCCAGCTTTTCCTTGGCATTCGCTACAGTAATGGCCCACCGTGTTTAGTCTACCTTAAGTAATTCCAGATGTTATATGCCACCCTATTACTGTATTTCTATGTTTTTGTATATTTTATGCAATCCGCCATGTGATTGAATGTTTTATTTATACTCATTCTTGCAGGGAATCCAAATAACATTATCCAAGTTACTGACATGACTAATTTGATGTCATCTGATGCTGCACAGTCTTACTACACATCGTCTGATAATTTTCTAGCTGCCAGATGGAGGATAATAAACCCACAAGGCATCTCTCCTATAAGGTAATTTAAATTAGATAAATTAAACCTCTTTAATAAACGGCCTCTCATCTATAAGATAAATTAAACCTCTTTAATAAACCAAAAATATCATACAACTTGGCGCAGGCCAGCTAGATCATGGTGCTCTAGGCTTCAGCCTGCCAAGACCAGTTTAGTTCATTATTAACTACATAGCAATTACCCTGAATTCAAACTCAGCATATGGTATTTTAGATATGAATGCAGTGCCGGACATTCCGGTGAAAATTCACCCAGTGGAATATATGACACTGATACAGAAAGGACATGGTTTGATGTTGGTGAAAATACCGAAACTATAATTACTTTACCTACAGGTATACCTTTTAAAAATGTTATTCATTTCTTTCAAGAAACAATTATTAATACTGTATATTTATTAGTATGTAATATTAACAAATCACACAAACTTCACTCAGTCACAGTAGGATACCTTATCAATACATTCAACTATAAACATTGAAACATACGTATAAAGCTCTATAAACAAAAATCTTCTTGCTTGTAAAGGTGTGTCACAGAGATCGGCTTAAGGTCCCACCGTGTTTCTAGTACATGTAATTTCGTAATATTATTTTATTTATTCCAGCTAAAGTTTTAGATAAGTCTGTAACATATAGTGTATTTGTGAGGGTATGGTATAATGCAAATCAATATGCGATATTTAAGTCTCCTGGTATTACACCACTGATGTCTGCTCCGAGTGTCAGTCACATAGCGGGAGCTGATGTAAGTACTTAAAAATAAGTTAAAAACACCAAGCTATTTAATAATTATAACTGTCATTATATCGACTATTTTTCCCGTTTTGATTAACCTATTTTAAATAGAATTATTGATTTGATTTTGAGATATTTCTCTATTTTTTTATCCAGATAAAAGAATTAGAAACTATATTAAGTGTTAAGGATTTAGATTACCAAACATCCAGCAATCAGATTATTGTTGGTTGGAAGAATAAATTTAGAGGAGGAATTCATGGATTCGATTATTTTAAGCCTTATATAAGCACCCATCCACAAGGTGGGTTTTAATACTAACATAATCACATTAAATGTTTCACGGAAACATGTATTAATTAATTGTATGACAACATTTTTAAACTGATGTTTCCATTCCTAAAGATATTTTTGAACCAGTCCCGACCAATCTCATTATTAAGTATAGTTAGTCTTAAAGATTGCAAAACTTTATTTTGGCCTCAAATGTTATCAATTATTAGAAATTTATTCACAAGAAAACACGTAATCAACTCTCTAGGCCATCGGAATGTCAAGATTTGAAAAACGATAACAATGGTTACATTAAAAAAAAATCGAGACTACGCTATTTTAAGCAAAACCTCAAACACTGACAACTTCCCTCAAAATAGAGAACTGCAATTTTCAATATATTTTTTTTATTGCTGTTTCATTATCTATTTATCTAAAACTTACATATTGCATCTTTAATAATGTAATAAATAGCGGTCTTGGGTTTTTTTCTCCTGAAATGTAGGCCACAACGTTCATCAGTCATCTACAAGAGTACCTGGGAATATTAGTGTCTATACAGCTACTAATCTAAATCTACAAGAGAATAGAGAATATTATAGTACTGTACTAGCTTATAATAAAGCAGGATTACTGAGCTGGGCCAATAGTGATGGCATATTAATAGACAATACAACTCCCACTTCCGGTATTATATATGATGGTAATGGTAAGTAAACTATTCAAATTATTGAATATAGAGTGGCACCCCCAAAAAACAGAACACCGTAAAAAAATTTATTAAATCCTACAGCTTCTTGAACTTAGTCTGCGTACGATCATGGTATCTTGGTCGCTTTGCACAAAAGTCATGTTCTTTCCAAGAAGAAAATTTACAATCAACAGTGTTATTCAAAGATTTGTGGGTTCTTGGGGGTGGGGGGACGTTGCGGCCACCTTTAAATTACCCAACACTACTCATAGACTTATTTTAGCCGATTTCAATTTTTTAATCTTTTAAATCTGATACATATTTTCATGACATTTCCCTAAGAAATTTCCTGATTTGTGATAATAATAAGATAAAACCAAGTACGAACAATCCAAACCATTAGACAAAATTCGAGGTCCTAAATAAACGGTATAGGCAAAATGGTGTAATCAGCAAATGGACTGTTCACCGTGTACAAAATACACGACAAACAGTGGTAACAGTGATAAGTTTTATTATTCATGCTTTTTATAGACAACCATGATAAATTGGGGGATGCAGTCTCTTACTATTTCATATTGTACAGATATCTATGATAAAGATTACCAAAACTCTACAACAGTTATATCATCATCGTGGTATGGTTTTACTGATAGTGGTACTGGTATAGTTAAATATTACTGGTGTATTGGTACTGGTATTAGTACTACAGATTGTAATATACACGACTGGAAGAATGTAGGATTAAATACTAGAGTGTCTGTAAACCTAACCTCACCTTTAAATCATGGTAGGCATTCTAAACTTTCCATATTAATTGAATAAAATCGAATCTCAATTTCGATTAGATGAAGAGTTGAAGTATTAAATAAAAATCCTGTCATTATCGTGACATTATCTATACTACAGTAGGGATATATCACTCGTCATATTTTTGTCTTGCCCCGACACGTGTGATACTGGTCCCTTACTGTAGTATAGTGGGCAAGATAATGAAAACAGTTTTTTTTATCTCTTCAAATGCCTTTGGAAAGAGTCCCCTCAAATATAATATACCTCAAGACCATCCCATAACGGCTCAAGCCATCTGTTTCCAAAGAATGAATTTCTGAGTGTTTTGTTTTCAAATGTGATATATTATTATTAAAGTATTAGTGCCACCGTAACAAATACCATTACTGTATTTTATTGTTATAGGTATGAAAATTTATAATAAAGTGTATGCTGTAGATGGAAGTGGGTTGAAATCTGATGTATCAGTGTCTGGTGGTATTACAATTGATATCACGCCCCCAGTACCGGTTGATATAGATTATATTGGAGAAAATCTCATCGCCAATCCATCATTTGAAGAAGGCGTGACAGAATCAAATAAGGAATGTGATGACCAAACACCAGCTCCTTGGTATATTGACTCCACCTCGTGTATTAAAATCATCCAATCACAACCTTCCGTTTCAAAAGAGGGTGGAGCCTATATTAAAGTGAAAGGTCATATTCAACAAACAGTTTTTGATTTAAACACCCAAAGTGCTTATCATGTTATAGTACATGTCGGATATCCACATGATGGTAGCATTCAGCATCACAACGTGGAAGGTTTCGTGCAATTCGGACAAGAAACTCACACTTTCAGCCTTGACCCAGAACGATGTCGGGGGATATGTGACATCAACCAACAGCCATTAATATTATGGAATAAATTTACTTATGTATTCTATCCAAGAGAAGCAAGAGAAGTGATAAGAATTGGTACAAATAAATTACATATGATATTAGCTGTAGATGATGTATATGTACAACAAGTTAATTATATAGATATAACAAGTGATTCTAATCATTTAATACATCATACAGTGTTTAGACCTTATTGGTCATCTCTTCATCTTACCTGGCATTTTAAAGATGATCAAAGTCCTATTACAGATTATCAATGGGCACTAGGTAAGTTTAGCTTGAATACATGTACTACTGTATGTAAATATATCAGTGACTATTAGTAATACAATAGTGTTTAAATCATGTAGGTATTTAGTTATAGCAATACATTTCCTGTTTTTGTAGATTTTATTTAGCAATCCAGTTGATTTTGGTTTCAAATATATTTACTGATTACATTGGAAAATTACCCAGGGAGCATTCTTATTTTCTAAATCGTTTTGACAACGGTTTTCAATCAAAACAATCATTTTAATTTCAGGAACTGTGAAAGGTGGAACCCAGATTCAGTCGTTCACAAGTGTTGGCAGAAATCAGCAAGCTACAGCATCTGGTCTAAATTTAGCCCATAATACATTACTTTACTTGACGGTGATGTCAACCAATGGCGCCGGACTAACAACTGTCAGCCAATCAGAGAGTATTGTTGCCGATATGACTCCGCCAATAATATCAGAGATGAACGATGGTATAGGTAAGAAATTAAATGTTGATTGTGGGGTACTTTAATGGAAAATATTACTGCCCACCACAATGAAAAATCAGCTATTTAAATAAAAGTGACAAAAGCCTATGTTATTATCAGAATGGTTATCCACACCAAGTTCAGGGTTAAAACTTGCTTATTACATGACAGTTTTTTTTACTGTTTACTAAGCCAGTCACAGTTAACATTTGATCAAAACCACGTAACCTTTGTCATCAGAACTCTGAAGGACGAATTCGCATCAACTCGAGTGTTTCTTGTTTGTCTTTCTCTTTTGTTGATTTAAATATGTTTTGATCATTTTAGAGGATGATGTAAATTTCCAGCTAACCAAACTCATATCAGTTAACTGGAAAGTAGGAGATCCAGAATCAGGAGTAGAATATTGTCAATGGGCTATAGGTAATACTTCACTATTTTCAACGTTGGAATAACGTAATTTGTTAATCGGTTATAGACGAGATTCCCCTCGTGGTCCACTGTATGGCGAATCCCCGTCTTTATTAGCCCACCAAATGTAGAACAGTAGGACGTTAAATCCAATTTCATTTTGCATTACAACATATAACAAATACCGTATCTCTATGTATGTAACCTAAGTCGACGGTTGGCTGTAATTATTGTTAATTTCTACAACATACAATCTACTATTTGTATCAACAAGAGAACATGTAGGCAGGGGCGGATCCAGGAATTTTTGCAGCAGGGGGTTTGCCAGGTTCCTGAGACAATGTATCCCCCCCCCCCACCTCATGGTCTCTATCGTCATTTGGGCGTATATACATACACATTAAGCTTTTTAAACAGAGAAATTCAACACCTCGTTTGACGTCAATTTTTATTATGAATTAATACAATGACATTGTGATTCAATCTCATGGATGCAAAGCATTAATTGTGATATCACATAATGTTTATATCATTATCTCGTGCTTTAAGTGCCCATCCTGTCCCACATCTGACGATAAAGGACAAAGCACACGGCCGAGAAACTTTTCTCATAAAAGTGTTGATTTACAAAAAATTTATGTAGCTGAGCAGGGGCGGGGGGTTATTTAATTATTGGCACGTTTATTCATTTGTTTTACATACTAGGTTCAACGCATGGCGGTGTTGATATACAGCCATTTACTCCTGTACCAGATAAACAATCATTTGCTCAAGTAGAACTCCCCGTTGATCAAATACAGAACTCTAAACAAGTTTATTCTACTGTAAGATGTTATAATAAAGCTGGGTTACCAACTACAGCTACTACTGATGGCGTTCTTCTGGTTATAAACAAAATGGCTGCCATAGCAGAGGGGCAAATCGCTATTTATCAAGATGGAGTATCTGCATATCCGGTGAAGGATAATTGTTATCCATTGACTAATAGTTTACGATTAAAATGGGATTTAGAAAATACCAGAATTGGTACCAAGTCTATACAGGTATTCAATTTTTAAGAAAATGAGAAATTCCAGACAAATGGACGTTTAATCTTATCTGTGCACATTTGAACGCCAAGAATTAGCAGTGTCTTTTTTCATAATAAAACGAGTTAGTGTTTCGGTTTAGAATAAGCACCCTGACTGAAAAACTGATCAGCCGTACATATTAGCCAGGCTGCTACATCGATGCTGCTTAATTGGCCCCACAGATTAACTTTTTTGTTCTGCAAATGAAATTGTTGAACATCTGTTTTAAGCTTTAGAAAAATAAATAAAGGTTTTGAAAAATATGTCCTATTTAGTGTAAATGTCTTATGTAAACAATGCACGCGCCATTGAGCCAATGATTGACGCCGTGTGATGTGACGTCAGGTGTTGAAAGCAGTCATCATTTACAGAGTTATTGGAAAAATTTCGTAATCCTCTGTGAAACAGATTGTCTTCTTTACACGATTTACATTGGTCGTTACAAGTATTAGAATTATGTTCTTTTATTACCAGGTATCGGTGTATGGTCCAGGTTATAATTTAGATAAGGAAGTTCGAGTTTCAGAGATCGGTTATAACCAGGCTAAATTAAGAAGTTTATCACTACAACCTAACTCTAACTATAATGTTAGTGTTTCTACTATTAATGTATTAGGAAGACAAGACAATTCTATATCAACAGTAATATCATCTGTAGCACAACCTCCAATTTTACAAGGTTTGTATAAGTCATTCTGCCAATAGAAAAATTTCAAATTTGATCTATGATGTGTAAAATTATCCACGGGTTACAAAAAGTCTTTACTTTTTTATTGGATTATGTCAGAAATTGGATTTCGTTTGAGCATCTTTAATTTCGTTTATGAAGTGGAGTTCGAAAAAACTTTAGTGCAACTATTCAGCTGTAAATTTGCAACGATAGCGCGTTTAACCCGATGTTTTGGCCCTGTTTTTAGAAATATGCTCATTTTCTTAATATTATTTGAATGAACTGTGCAGTATGACTACTGGTTTATATTGAATGGTATATTCTGAATGAATAAAGTTACTATTATTACTATTCTATATATTTCAGCGGGTTCAAAATTATTAATTGCCCGATCATTTGATGGTACATCTATGGAAATGTCATGGAGAGATTTATTTACGTCCCCATGGAAGAACCTGTATTATGAAGTCAGTTTAGGAACATCGCCAGGAGGAGCGGACGTTATACAATGGCAAGAGACAAAAGTTGCTTCCCTTACCATCGAGATGCCTGATATATCGAAGTTACCAAGAATATATTTAACAATAACAGCTGTGGACCCCTGCGGTCTTTTCCTACATTATAATCATACTATTGTACTTTAACATACTGAAATTATTAATTCCAGATATCTTTGTAGATGTTACAATATTACCTATACAAATAACATCTTGTTGCCAATCTTTATAATTTGTTCCTATATTTTCATACAATAGATATATAAATATTAAACCGCGCGGTGTTTCCCGTCATTATACTTATACAGCAAGAATATTAAACGTTGGATAGTAGATCTTTATAATTCTTTCCTATATAATTATAGTGGCTGCTGTAAGTAGTATTCCTATATTATGATTAGATATATTACAGTGCCGGTTAGTATTTCCAATCTATACTATTCAAAAAAAGTAGGGGATATTTGATTTTTAAGTGTTATTAAAGTCACCTAATGAAACTGACGAAGAAACAAATGACAAAATGAAATGAAGTTCACATTCATCGATTTATTCCAAATGATCGTTAGACTAAGTAAGGCACAGACTGACCATTATAAGGGTAAAATGATACCCGGGGTCAAACAGCAAAGTTACCACAGCATCACAACCAAGTCAGTAACGGGTAAATCCTCCTCTGTTTGCCAAACAAGCATTGATCCGACGTGGCATACTCCTAATGAGACGTCTAAGGTCATTTTGGTCCAGATTGTCCCATTCCTGTTGCAACGCAGCAGCAAGTTCTTGGACATTGGCAGGACGTTGTTGACGTTGACGTAACCTCTGTCCAAGCATGTCCCAGACATGCTCGATGGGGTAGAGGTCGGGACTCGGTGCTGGCCAAGGTAATGTGGTGATGTTCTGTTGTTGGAGGTAACCTGTAACGATCCTGGCCCTGTGACATCTTGCGTTGACATCCTGGAAGATGAAACGGCGGCCATTACGTCGTGCGAACGGCACAACATGGACTGCCAAGATGTTGTCCCGGTAGTACTGGCCTGTAACACGCCCTGCAACAACATGTAAAGCCGTTCTTCCAGCAACAGTGATGCCTCCCCACACCATAACAGAACCACCCCCAAATCGATCATGTCTGATGACGTTAACGTCTTGGAAGCGCTCGTTTCGACGACGCCACACCCTCCTACGTTTGTCCAAAAAATCAACAGTGAACCTTGACTCATCTGAAAACATCACATTGCTCCAGCGTCGATTATCCCAGTGTTGACGATCCCTACACCAACGACGTCTTGCCTGAATGTGATGATCTCTCAAACAAGGGATCAAGCGAGGACGTCGGGCGCGAAGGTGACCCCTATGCAGTCGATTCCGAATCGTCTGGCCACTCACTCTCACACCAGTGTCTGTTTGAAGACGAGCGCTGATCTGATTTGCTGTGATGACACGATTTCTCAAGGCCAAGGTACGGATAAATCGATCCTGGGCTTGAGTTGTCGCCCTTGGTCGACCTGAGCGTGGTCTGTCCTGTACAGATTGTGTATCACGGTATCTGGACCATAGCCTGCTTATGACAGACTGAGAAACATTCATCGTCCGCGCCACAACCGCCTGTGTTGTGCCGATCTGTAGCATGCCAAGGGCACGTAACCTTTCATTTTGGGTAAGCCGACGCATATCAAAATTTGTTTTCTGGTCACTAAAACAATTAAACTGATGTTTCCACCCTGGAATTCAATGCCACAATGACTGTAACATTCAAAGTCAGAGTCGTGCAAATCTTGGGTTGGACCCCCATGATGATCCCAAGCATCACCTGCATTCCATGCGGTAGCTATTGGTGCGTTTGGGCGTCACATGTAACTGGAAATGTTTCTTCTGTTAGGTTCTATAGTGACTTTTTTCGTAGTCATTTGCATATTTTAGTATTATGCCCCCAAAATCAAATATCCCCTACTTTTTTTGAATAGTATAATTAGGGGCGGTCTAGAATAGTTGTCAACCGGGTTTCAAGCGTTTGATGTCGCTTCTTGGAGTATATATTCCACCGGGTGCCATTTGGGAAAAATCACAAGTATAGTTTTCTAGGTGTCAACTATTTACCTAGAAACGTCGAGTTTTCTGGGCAGTCCCCAATACATGTTCTATTAACACCATGATGACTAACTATCTTGTTATAAATTTCCATTTGACCTAATTAGAAAATACAGTTGCATCGGAGATGTTCGAGTTCGGCCGTATGTAAAATTTAAGACAAAGCTTCTATTCCATCGCTGATTGTATAAATTCATAGCGATTTGTTTACAGATTTTAAGTATTCAAGGATTTTCTATAATTTATCGCGTGTAAGGTTTTTTTGGGAATTTTATAGAAAAAATTGCATCCTATTTTCTTCCTCTGAAATAGTACCCTATATTGATAATCACGGGACAAAAATGTAAGTATATATTTAAAAGGTATATATTTACTGCATTCCTGACCTGTTTTGAAATTTGTTCCTTGTTCTTTCAGGTTAGCTTGTTTAATAGAGCGTTTGCACTGAGCGTAACCCTCATCCACGTGTTGTATTATTTGGCCTTATTATGTTGGATTGTTGCTCATATAAACTGACACCTATCCTCTTTTATTTATGTCAAACATGTCACGTGGTTGTATGTACTGATTTATTTTATTGGATGTATAAAAAGCTTAAGCCAGTGTTGTGTTTTTGTCCACATAGTAAACTAAGATTCAATCTTTAGAAACATAAATTGAATTGTGTAAAGATTACCAATCATTAATAACACATCAGGTGAATCAAATTCAATATTTTATTTTGGCCAAATCTAAAGAAGATTAGCCCCTCTTAACATCTATGTAGGTATATACAATTTGCCCTTTAGCCATGGCTGGGGGATCACGTGGCTAAGTGGGTAAGACGCTAGCTCGCTAGCCTGGAGGTTGGGTGTTCGATCCCTGCATTGGCCGAGAAAGTTCATCCAGATTTTCCGGCGTGGTTCTCCCTTGTCAGTGATGCAGGACGGAGGGGCTGACAAGGAAAGCTGTCTAGTCGTTCGGATGGGACGAAAAACCGATGTCCCGTGTACACATTGGCGTGCACGTAAAAGATCCCTTGGCAGTTGAAATTCGATATAAGAGTAGGCCGTAGTGCCGCTGTCCGGGCAAAATTTCCCTCATAGCACACTGTATGGCGTATGCCCGTCTTCATTAGCCCAGGTTAGGAGCAGAACAGTAGGACGTTAAACTCCATTTCATTTCATTTCATTTAGCCATGGCTGTCAAGTGTCAAGTATTGCTATAAATCTAACCGCCTCCAAAAATTATACATTTCTCTACCATATACCTAAAGGTTTTCACTAGAGTGGTACTCCTGTTCCTCTTTTGGATCCACTGTAATACTTTCAGTAGAATTTTTGCTCGAGAAATATAATATGTGATATGTACTTAAAATATTTAAATCAACTTAGGGTTTGAATGACATATTGTGATATAAAAACACTTGTAGAGCCATAACATAACTGGTTCTATGTCAACAACATGTTAACAGATATCTCATGAGAATATTCTTCAGTAAAATTCCATTCCACCATATAAGGGTGGGTTGTCGACGTCATTGGGCTCAATTAACCAATCTCTATAATTATTTACATCATATTTGACCAATTGGATAATTGAATGTCCAAAACCAGTAGATACAAAATTAGGATACTGGTGAGAATTCGCCAGACTTCTATTAGGTTCCAGAGAGCTTACATCTGAGTTCCTAGACAGCCGCGAGGCTGGCTAGGGTAGAGAAATGGTTTTAGCTAGTATTGTTATCTATTATGCTTGTATACCTGTATTCAGCTATATATATATATATAAAATATGTAGAAGCAAACTGTCGCATTGTTATTCCTGGTAAGACAGACGTCTTAAGAAACTGTAAGAAGTAAATACACAACGTGAAGCAGAAGTAAAGACAGCTAGAGACAAATTCTAGACGATCACAAGGCTACAGAAATATGTAGTAAGAAAAGATACATGGGTCGCACGCAGGATGTGGTGACCGGTTTCCTCGTCCGCTCTCCACGTCAGACAGAAAGGCCTATGGTGCTACATATTCGATTTGGTGCCGTGCTGAAGTTTCGACCTTTGGGGTAAGAAGTCACTTTAGAAGACAAATACATATTTGAAGACGTTAAGAAGAAAACCTGTACAATCCAGCAACAGAAAAAGTCTGGTGGAAAAAAAAGAAATCTGGTGAAGATATTCGAAAAATTGGGTTAATACATTTTGTTTAGTAAATTAAATGTGTTAAATTTGTTTAAAGACCAAATAATATTAATTTAAAGTTAAAATCTGATTAGAAACTAAGTATTTAAAATTTAACTGTATAGAGAATAAATTAGAGTCATTCATAAGTTTAGATTGATAGGTTTATTAAACAAAATAATATCACTGGTTAGGTGTGTATATTGTCAGGTTAACGTGACCTGTAGTAAATTTGAGTAAAATTAAAGTTAAAGTGAGGGTCTTTAGGGAGTAGGTTTTAAAAAATAATAATGATAAGGAAACGGAATAGGGAATAAAGTAAGGAACTAATGTTGTCTCCGGATCGCAGTGACAACGACGGCGGAGCTAAGGATGACGTTGTGAGTGATTAACTCTAGTTTCCTAGTTGGCCGTGGTTTTTACTGTGATTCGTTAATTTGTGTTTTTTTGTGTCGTTCGTATGTGTGGTTAATTAATTATATAATTTTGAGGCCCTTAGTCCAGGCCTTAGAGTTGTTGTAAATTAACTTTTGATTAAAAAGTTAGGTTATGTTGAAAATCCCATATGGTTCATCTAGGGATGTTGGTTATAGTTTTCCTGGGAAAAAACTAAAATTAATGGCTAGTTAAATTGTGAGATTATCGCAAAGTCATCAATACGAGTTTAATAGGAGGTTAAGTTAAGAATATGACACTTTTTAGAAAAGTGGAGTTATACGGTAAATTTTGTCCGTATATGATTTTATGTAATTAAATTTTTGCTTAGAAACGTAATATTAACGTTTAATATATACTGCTAATTGCTTTAAGCTGTCGACATGAGATGATTAGAATGTGTAATTTGACATTAGGTCAGATTATTATAAACAATAGGTTCTAACACTGTGTTAAATTTGACGTGTGTGAAAGTCACAATATATAGGATATCGTAAACTATATGTGTTATTAAAAGTTAGGTATATTCTGGTTGTCGTGTTTATAGAACATGTTCTGAGTACATGATGTCCGGACTCATTTGCTTGGGATATAGTTCTAGATAAATTAAATAATAATGGAACGTCATTCATATACTGGCCATATTTGATTGACATTCTCGATAATGTTATATCACACTAGTGTTGAAATAGGCAAAGGCCCTGCTTGTTTTAGACATTTAGTGGTGTATGATAACAATATAGTTGTTTTGGTTGACATGTAAAAGAGGAAATAGTGGTCAAAACGAAATACAAAATTGTAAATGATTAGGTCAAAAAGGTCACATTACTGACGGTGAAATATGAAATAACAGTGTAGGAATTCTAAAACAGAAACGGAAATTATAAAGTTGTATATCGAGTTCAGGTCAAGAGGTTAAAGTTAGTTTGAAGATTTATAATTAAAGGGACACATCAAAGTTTATTAATACTAAAATAAAGTTTAATTTTAATTAAGAGTGACTTTCTTGTAAGTTTTCGAAATAATAATATAAGACTAATATCAAAATAAAGTTTTAATAATTTAGGAATAGTTAGTTCTTGGTCTGAAGGCAATGACATGTTTGATTGACGGATAAAATTGTACAAACCAATCATACTTAGAAGAAAAGAAAAAGAAAGTTTCAACTTGACACTATGGTAGTTAAAACAGACCAATACAAATCCAAGAAGAAGAAATGGTTTACCAGTTTACCAAATTGACATTTCCTGAGATAGAATTTAAAGGGAAACCTGAACTTTATAAATATTATGTGATGTGTTTTTGTGTTTTGAAATTAGGACACTTGAAGATTTAAAAAAAGACAATTTGTGTTTTCTGTGTTTAGGCTTAGTGGATTTTCATAGGATTTTACAGTGATGAACTTTTTTGGAGAGCTTTTGCATGCAACTTTTGACTTTTGATTTTTGATTATTTGTGTATTAATTTCATAGTTTTGTTATATAGTATAGTATCATTGATATTTGCCTGTTGCATTAATAATTATGGGGTTTAGCACATAGAAGTTTTAAGAGTCTCCTACCTGTTCATTTAGCATAAATCTTGCAAGTGGGGGAGGTGATATATGTTGATTTTCTAGATTTCTGCTACATTTATGAATATTTATATAATTCTACAGATGTTGGTATGGTTATTGTAAAGGATTCAAGGGATCTTTTACCCAATACCGAGCAAAAAGTCTTAAAGAAAGGGACGAATGTAATACTTTTAGTAGAATTTTTGCTCGAGAAATAACATATTCGCATAATATGTGATATGTACTTAAAATATTTAAATCAACTTAGGGTTTGAATGACATATTGTGATATAAAAACACTTGTAGAGCCATAACATAACTGGTTCTATGTCAACAACATGTTAACAGATATCTCATGAGAATATTCTTCAGTAAAATTCCATTCCACCATATAAGGGTGGGTTGTCGACGTCATTGGGCTCAATTAACCAATCTCTATAATTATTTACATCATATTTGACCAATTGGATAATTGAATGTCCAAAACCAGTAGATACAAAATAAGGATACTGGTGAGAATTCGCCAGACTTCTATTAGGTTCCAGAGAGCTTACATCTGAGTTCCTAGACAGTCGCGAGGCTGGCTAGGGTAGAGAAATGGTTTTAGCTAGTATTGTTATCTATTATGCTTGTATACCTGTATTCAGCTATATATATATATAAAATATGTAGACGCAAACTGTCGCATTGTTATTCCTGGTAAGACAGACGTCTTAAGAAACTGTAAGAAGTAAATACACAACGTGAAGCAGAAGTAAAGACAGCTAGAGACAAATTCTAGACGACCACAAGGCTACAGAAAATATGTAGTAAGAAAAGATGCATGGGTCGTACGTAGGATGTGGCGACCGGTTTTCCAACATTTACGCCCGCTCTCCACGTCAGACAAAGGACCTATGGTGCTACACCACCGCTGGCTATATGACGTAAAAATTATAACGTCGGCTTCCACCGGGTGATCTATATCTATCTAAGGCATCAAATATGTGAAATGGTTAGAACTTAACTTATCAATATGAATAATTTTTGGACCTGATAGTGTCTGGTTTTAAACTGAATATTCAATGTGGTATGTTTATACTACGTCATCATGAGAATATAACTAAGGTAGTAGAATTGGTTGCTCTAAATAAAATGTAGCGCATAAAGCAGGGTGACTGCTCTGGAGAGGCGCTAGACACCGTTTTACATTGTTTTTATAAGTTATGAATCTTAATCCATTAGTCCATTTCGATACGTTTTGATTCCCGTGGAAGTGATGAAACTCAATATCATCCAAAATCTTCGACAATGAAAACACGATTTTTTTTAAAATTTAAATCAGCATTGGTGTTGTGGTCTTACCTGGAAAAGATGGGCTTCTGATATCCAATATTTAAGACAAAATAAACATTTTACCATTGGTACACGAATCGTGTACCATAATGCGTTTCAGCGCCATTTGTAACAAGTTGCTCGAAGAATGAGGCTAGACATATTCCACAAGTCATGTCAAACGGTGATGCCATATTCTTATTTGGAGAGCATGCGCAAAATATACTATCGGTGTTGACTGGAATAACCGGACGCTAGAAAGTCTTTCCGTTGAGACTTCTGGCGTATTTCGCCGAACATAACTGATGACAATTCACAGTAAAACGGAAACGATTGAATGTAAAAAAGTTTATATAAATTCATATTACATTATTATATGTGTTTCGACCCATTTGTGCCAATTTCTAGGCCCAAAAGCTAAATCTGACTATAATGCGTCTTTTATTTTTCGCTTCAAATGATATATGAACTATTACTTATGCATTTATTAGCATAATAAATCTATATTAAACTCTAGGACATCGGGTGGCGGAGATTTAGAAGATTAAAATACGAATGTCCTGTCCCGTTGCTACGATAATAAACGATCCGCGCTACATCTACCAACACCGATAATTTCGATAAGAATAAAATAATTTCAATGAACTTTTTAACATATTCATTTTTCATTATCTTTTTTTCAAAACCACTATAGCAAGAATGGCCATCTCTTTATGTAAATTTTGGCGAGCATGTAAAAGATGCCTTGGCAGTTGGAATTCAATATAAGAGTAGGCCGTAGCGCCGCTGTCATAACCAAATGTTCCTCATTGCACACTGTATTCGTCCAGTCGGAGCACAAATTACAGTAGGAAGTTAACCCCCATTAGATTTCATTTCATTTTATGTAAATCTTACATAATGCATCTTTAAGTAAATGTCATGTTATTTGATACACAGGGAACCGATCTTTTCATAGAAAACTGATTTAATAGCATGGGCGTTGCTATTTATGAAATCATATTGCATTCGGCATTCAGTTAAACTGAATACAAATTTTTGTGCTTGGTCCATTCAGATTATATCATAGAACGACATCTATCTTTATGTATTTCTTCTGAACTCACTGAAGTACAATTTATTAATTGAAGGCTACAATGAACCGAAGTAAATAATGGCAAATGTTATAAAAGGATTATTCGCGGGTTCACTTTTATGTTTTTATTTTAATGAAATTCATGCCAGGTAAGTATTTCATGACTTTATTTCAGAATATTTATAAAATTATATTGATTTATTTTATTATTTCATTCGTGGAATTAATTTAGAAATATTAATTTTATATATAGTATGGCACTTGCAAGTTCAATTTGTTTGGCATTTATTAATCCCAAATCCAATTGTCGACCAGTTGTAGGTAATGACCCGATGATCTAAACAGACAAGGTGCGATGAACCCAGCGGGTACCCTCCCATTTCGACTACAGCTTTATAACAACAGGTTATACGTTCGGTGGTTTTATTATCCTTACTTATATACAGAATATACAAACAGAAAACTAGTATTGGTAACGTTATCATTAAATTCATAGGCGTTGGTGGTGTTTGGAGTTTCCTTTATTATTGACATCCAGGTTTCCTGTTCCAAATGGGCTGGTAATAATGCTAAACCTACTACTCTGCTAATCCAAGTCCTAACTTTTTTCATCTTCTTTGTATTGTACTGCAAGTCTTAAAGCTTGGACTTTACGCCACATACACCGCGAAAAATGAAACAAAACATCCTTCACATCCACATCAAATTCTACAGTAGCAGCTTGGGTTGCAGGTAATTCAAAATCTGTTTGAATGGTGGCTGGTGTTAAAGGTTGATTTAACAAGTCTTCTACACAAGACTTCAATTTTACAAACAGGCGGCAGCAGTTTGTCTTCACCGATCTGGTAGTAAAGTAACGCAAACACAAGTGGATACATCACATTTCCATCTCTAGCATGAATAACGCACAGATGGTTCCATAACAAGGAGAATGTTGAAAAGGTACCATCCGTGTATAAAACGTCGGTGGACTGCAGCAGCGTAAGTTGAGCATCTATCTAAAATACCACCATCTTGTAATATTTACCATTTTCAAATAATTAAAATCGTTTTTCGTCATTCGTCAGTGACCATGGACTGTCTAGTAATGTCGTAATATGGTCTCTATGACCATATTGTCTCTATAGCTGATTATTGGTTTCACATATTTTAGAGAAGTCATATTTCACGCACGCAAATTGAATGAGTGATAGGTTTATGTATAAAAACAGTGATAATTTGGTAAATAAAAACACTGATTATGTCATTTACATTGTCAAAATGTCAATCAAATTCTCTCTTGTTCATGAAATGTGTTAGGTGGACCAAATCAGGTAATGGTCTCCCCTCGGTCTTCGGGGTATTGGGGATGTTTATTCTATATTTGGGAAATTGGCACCAAGGTCAGTCTATAACGTAAAGCAATTAGGGTGTAAGCAGATGTAAAGGGTGTTGGGCGAAATTCATTACAGCCCATTCATAAATGAAAATACAGTATGTTCTGATTGTCGTGTTTATAAAATATAGACTGATGTCCTGGTGAACGAAACTGTAGTCGTTTGCTTGGGACATAGTTCTAAATAATGTTTACGTACCACTAATGTTGGAGTCCGAATTAATTAATATCTCTGGCAAGTTAATAGATTCACATATTTGTACGTAAATCAAGTTAGCGAATGGGTGACAGAAGGTTACATAAAAAAGAGTTATAATGTGGTAAACATTCAATTCTAGGTTGATAACAGATATCTCATGGGAAGTTTCTCCAGTAAATTTCCATTACCATATAAGGGTGGGTCAATTAACCAATCTCATGGGAAGTTTCTCCAGTAAATTTCCATTACCATATAAGGGTGGGTCAATTAACCAATCTCTTTAATTATTTACATCATATTTGATAACTGAAGGTCCAAAACCCAAGCTACAAAACTATCATATTTGTGAGTAATCGCCAGACAGCAGACAGGTTCTGGAAGGGAAAATATGTAGCAGTTTCTATCAGCAGACTCGCCCAGTGAGCCTGGCTGGCTAGTGTTTGAGAATGATACCATGCTTGTATCCATGTATCCGGCTATGATATATAAAATGTAAACACGAACTGTTGCATTGTTATTCCTGGAAAGACAAACAGTAAGAAGTAAATACACAACGTGGAGGGGCAGAAAGACGACAGGTGAAAATACTAGCCGATCACAAGGCTAATAAAATATGTAGTAAGAAAAGATGCATGGGTCGTACGTAGGATGTGGCGACCGGTTTGAGAAGTTCTACTCTCCTCGTCTGACAGAAGGCCCATGGTGCTACATATTAGATTTGGTTTCTGTGACCAGAATCGACCTTCAAGGGAATCTAGAAGAATACATATTTGATTTGGTGCACGTGACTAAAAGATCGAGTGCCCTCGAAGAAATCTGGAAGAAGAAATCCGTAGAACCAGTACCCAAAAGCTCTGGTGGGAAAACAAATTGGTGGAAAAAATCTGGTGGAAGAACATTTTTTTTTTTTTGCTGGAAATATTCGCAGAATTATTTAAATACATTTTGTCTGGCAAATTGAATTTGTTAATTTGTTTACAGACCAGATAATAGTAAGATAAGATTAAAATACAATAAATGTTAAAATGCAACTGTATAGAGAATAATATAGTAATATTTTGATAGACAGGTTTATAAAAATATAATATCATTAGTTAGGTATGTATATTATCAGGTTAACATGACCTGTAGTAAACTTGAAATTAAAGTGGGGTAGTTTAAAAAGAAACGGAATAAGGAATAAAATAAGGAATTAATGTTGTCTCCGGATCAAAGTGGGAAGATGGCAGAGCTAAGAATAGAGTTGGCATGTTTCTGCTTTGATTCGTTAAAATGTGTGTTTTTGTGTCGTTCGTATATGTGGTTAGCTAATAAAGCTAATATAGTTTTGAGACTCTTAGTCCAAGTTTCAAAATTATGGTTTTAGTCGAGTAAGACTAAATTGGGTAATTTAGCTTTTGAATAAAAGGTTGAATTGCTATTATTTGTGTTTTTGTGTCGTCCATATATGTGGTTAGATAAGTAGACCTAATGTAATTTTGAGACCCTTAGCCCAGGTTTCAGAATTATGGTAATTTAACTTTTGAATAAAAAGTTAGGGTTTGTTAAAATCTATGTAAATTTAGGGATGTAGGTATAGTTTTCCTGAAAAACAAACTAAAATTAACGGCTCGTTAAATTGTGAGATTATCGCAAAGTCATTAATACGGGGTTAAGGTAAGAATAAGACACTTTTTAGAAATGTGGGAGATAAAACTGTAAATTGTATCCGTATATAATTTTATGTATTTAATTTTTGATTTAGAAACGTAATATAAACGTTAAATATATATTTGCTAAATGCTATTTGGTCATTAATTAAATTTTGCTTTAAATTGTTTATGCGAGGTGATTACGAATGAGTAATTTGACATTATGTCTGGTTATTATAAACAATAGTTTTCACACTGTGTAAAATTTGACGTGTGTGAAGGTCACGTGATGCGTTAATATATAGGATATAGTTAACTATTTGTGTAATTAAAAGCTAGGTATGTCATGTTAATATAAATATAGACTGGTGTTTGTGGGGAATGTTCTATTCTAAATAAATTATAGTCTAGTGTTTTCATACGTTTGAGCTCAGCTTGTGTCAGTGTCAGTCTTATAGGAAATATTTATGTAATGTTAGGGAATGTTTATAAAAAAAACCAAAATACTAAATTCTAAATGATTAGGTCAAAAGGTCACATAACTGTGACGGGGAAATATAAAATAATGTAATTGTTTGGCGGAATTCTAAAACAGAAACGGAAATTAAAATTATAAAATTGTAAGGTCAAGAGGTCAAAGTTAGTTTGGAGATTTATAATTAAAGAGACACATCAAAGTTTATAAATAATTAAATGAAGTTTGATTTTAATTATAAATAACAGGAATTAGGCATAGTTAGTTCTTGGTCTGATGGCAATGACATGTTTGATTGACGGATAAAATTTGTATTTTGTCTCAAACCAATGATACTTAGAAGACAGTTTCAACTTGACACTATGGTAGCTGAAACAGACCAACAGAAATCCAAGAAGAGGAAATGGTTTACCAATTTACCAAATTGAGATTGCCAGTGACAGAATTTAAAGTGAAACCTGAACTTTATAAATTAGAAATCATGTGTTATAGTGTTTTGAAATTAGGACACATGAAGATTGTGTTTTCCGTGTTTAGGCTTACTGAATTTTCATAGGACTTTGCAATACCGTGATGAACTTTTACAGATCTTTTGCATGCGATTTTTGGTTTTTATTTGTGTTTTCATTGATACTTATGTTTTTAGAACAGATTGGTGCAGATTGTGATCATATGTAATCTTGTATGTTAATTATATAGTAATCATATATATGTGCATCTTGCATAAATAATTATAGGGTTTAGTACATGGAAGTTTTAAAGTTCATCTCGGGGGATTTTATGGACTCCTCAAGACTACTTCACAGCCAGGAGGGCCGATCTCAAAATTTCACCGTTTTCGAGAAACAGCCTCTGGGTGATTTTTGGCCAATTTTGCCATTTTTCAGGTCATTTTGGTCAATTTTCAGCCACCTATCAGTCCCCATTCGGTTCTCAGTTTCACTTATTGCTATGTAATGTGCTAAAGGACGGGCCTTAATGTCCTTAATACACTCTTTCTTTCAATCTATTAAGTCATTTCATTGCTCATATCTTGGATATGTACCACATTTAATGGCCAAACATGAGGAAAACCCGCAATTTTGTGCGCTTTCGGGCACGGCCATCTTGGATTGGATACCAATTTAAGCCTCATCAAAGAAACTAGTTTTGCTCGAGGGGGTTTCAAGCTGCTACCAGTGAGCGCGAGCGAATGATTTATTGAAGAAACGGAGAGAGCTGGCTTAACCTGAATGAAAGTAGTTGGCTATTTCATAGACAATGAGAGATTTACAATAGGGAAAATTCATCAACTTTGAGTTATGATTTCGCATTGATTGAAGAGAGGTGACAGAGACTTTATTTCTTATATCGATAGAGGGAGTCGAGCAGTGCATAAAACCATTTCGATATTTTGACCTACCCCCGCATCATAGAAAATAGAGCTAATCTTCGCAGGTGTGTATTTTCGGCTTAATTCGCCATATCTTACAATTTTGCTGATCATTGCTCCCAGAGAATAGATGCGACTTCATGGTCTTCACATTGGGGCACAGGAAGACCCCCACTAACACCACCAATCACCACCATTTTCATTCAAACCCTAGCTGACTGAAAATTGACCAAAAATGACCTGAAAAATGGCAAAATTGGCCAAAACCCACCCTGAGGCTGTTTCTCAATAACGGTGAAATTCTGAAATCGGCCCTTCGGGCTCTGAAGTAGTCAGGGCGAGTGCATATATTCCCCCGGAGATGAACTCGATCTGCCGACCCCCCCCATCTTCCCGATTCGGCACGATTTTGCATGGTTTTCTCATGGAATCACTCTTAAGAGTCTCCTACCTCATCATTTCGCATAAATCTTAGAGAGGGGGAGGTGATAATTATATACGCCGATTTTCGAGATTTCTGCTACATTTATGAATACTTATATAACTCTACCTAATACCGATTAAAAAGTCTTTAACAGAGTGACGAATGTATTAATATTGCTAGAACTTTTGCTCTTGTAATTAATGATAGCATTATATTGTATTAATTAATATCTCTGGCAAGTTAGTTGATTCACATATTTGTGATTAAATCAAGTTAGCGAATGAATGACAGATGGTTACATAAAAAAGAGTTATAATGTGGTAAACATTCAATTCTAGGTTGATAACAGATATCTCATGGGAAGTTTCTCCAGTAAATTTCCATTGGCATGTAAGGGTGGGTTTCGACGTCATTTGGCTCAATTAACCAATCTCTCTAATTATTTACATCATATTTGACCAATTAGATAATTGAAGGTCATAAACCCTAGCTACAAAACTGTCATATTTGTAAGCAATCGCCAGACAGCAGACAGGTTCTGGAAGGGAAAAGACGTAGCAGTTTCTATCAGCAGACTCGCCCAGTGAGCCTGGCTGGCTAGTGTTTGAGAATGACTTTAGTATTGTAATCTATACTATGCTTGTATCCATGTATCCGGCTATGATACATAAAATGTAAACACGAACTGTTGCATTGTTATTCCTGGAAAGACAAACGTCTTAAGAAAACAGTAAGAAGTAAATGCACAACGTGGAGGGGAAGAAAGACGACAGGTGAAAATACTAGACGATCACAAGGCTACTAAAATATGTAGTAAGAAAAGATGCATGGGTCGTACGTAGGATGTGGCGACCGGTTTGAGAAGTTCCGCTCTCCACGTCGGACGAAAGACTCATGGTTCTACATAAAATTGTAAATGATTAGTTCAAAAGGTTAGATTAAGATTACTAGTAATAGATGTTTATGTAACATGGGTAATGTTTATACAAAACAGAATCCAAACTTGGAAATGCGATAGTTAAATTCATGAGGTCAAAGTTACTTTAAAGACATATGATGAAGAATAATAATAATTAATAATAAAGGATTGGGATATACTAATGACCGATTGATATTAAAACAAAGTTTTAAATTAATAATAGTTAGTTCTTGATCTGATGGCAATGTCCGCCCAACCAATCATCACAGAAGAGTGATAGAAATTCTTAGAAATCAGAAGACTTGTGACTAACGAGAAAGTCTGCTTTGAACAAAGGGAAGGTTTCATTGTGAGACTTATGGTAGTTGAAACAGATCAATAGAAATCCAAGACGAGGAAATGGTTTACCATGTACCAAATTGAGAATTCCTGAGACAGAATTTAAAGTGAAAACTGTACTTTATAATTATTAAGTGCAGTGTTATAATGTTTAGAAATTGGGAATACTTATATAAGTATATGGTTTAGCAAATGGGAAGTTTTTAAGGAGTCTCGTACCTGATAATTTCGCATAAATCTTAAAGAGGGGAGGCGTTGTAGTAATATTGGGTAATTTATGCAGAGTAATTACATTAGGTGAATGAATATAACTGCACCAGAGGACATGATTTATGATTTGATAAATACATATGTTAACTGTCTTCTCCATTGTCAAATATTAACTTTGGTATGAGTTTATTTGAAAACGCAAATTAAATTGTCCATGAAATATTATGAAAATAACAGGAAATGGGATCTAGGACAAATTCTTATGGTCCAGATCACTTATGACAGGGAAAATTACCATTACGTCATTAGGCTTAGTAACAAATCATCATAATCAATAACGTAATAGAGAGAGAGAGAGAGGGAGAGAGAGATCATTTAGACCCGTAGAGAGAGGCCGTTAAGGCTGAAGAGACACCATCTGGATTCAGAATGCCCCGCTCGGTCGTAGGAGACAATATGATGTGGGTAGCCCGACAGTAAACTAGTTCTGCTAAATGGTGGGGTTGAGAGAGTAGAGAATGACTTTTATTGTAATCTATGCTTGTAACCTATGAATCGAGTGCTTGATATAAAATGTTAAAACGAACTATTCACTGAGTTACCGGCCCTTGCCGTAAGAGACAAGTGTCCCAACTGTTACTTTGTCTGAAACACTTGAGTAGTCAAGTCAAGTTCGCGCACAAGTTTACGATCTGTTGAAATGTCGCAAACAGCGTGGAACGGGAAAGTAAACCCTTTGCAAATAAATTTCTGAAGGCGTTAAGAGGAAATAGTTCACCCCGAAGATATTGACCAATATTGTACCTGATGTAAATACCAAAACTTTTAATGCAATACATGTAGATCGAAAAAGGTTTGCGACTGACATAAACTTTGATAATGAACGGGCCAGAGAAAATCTTGGATGCTAGAATGGAGGATTATTTGGCATTAGTTCTCGGCTATTAAAGTGTTCGACATGAAAGTATCTGAATCTGAATCTAGAAGGTATAGTAATAGCATAATAATATTATATGTATATCAATATTTGAAGAAAAACGTTGATATGGGTCACGCACGTGCATGCGTCACGCGTCTTTTGTGTTTAGCTGTGGTCGATTGATTAGGATGTATTAAATGTCTGTTTGTCTTTATTAATAATTTTGGGTGAGCCTGTTCGGCTTTGTTGTTCCGCAATATAATTATAACATAGAGCATCCACCAAAGGTTGTCTTATTTATTTCTACTGTGTAGACAAAGTAATGAATGTTTTCTTCAATAATTTGGGCGAGTCGTGCTCAACCTTGTTGTTTCGCGATCTAACATGGAGCACAAAATAAGGTTGTCTTAATTTATTTCAACTGTGTCGGCAAGAAGTAAAGCAAATGTTTTCTTTAATAATTTAGGGTGAAACTGTTCAGCCTTGTTGTTCCGCTTTCTAACATGGGACAGAGACTAAGGTTGTTTTAATTTAAATTAGAGTGAAACTGTTCAGCCTTTTTGTTCCACAATCTAACATGGGACATACACTAAGGTTGTTTTAATTTATTTATTCTGTGTCGGCAAGTAGTAAAGTGAATGTTTTTCTTTAATAACTTTCAGTGAGACTGAAACATACACTAAGAGGGCTTATCTCTGCGCAAGCAAAGTTAAGGGGGCTTACCTGTGTCGAAGCAAATTAAGGGGGCTTACCTGTGTGGAAGCAGATTAAAGGGGACTTACCTGTGTGAAAGTTGTGGAAACAAAGTTTAGATGACTTGAGTGGAAGCAATTTAAGGGGAGCACAGTTTAGATGGTTGATCTGTGTGGAAGCAAATTAAATGGGGCTTACCTGTGTGGAAGCGAATTAAGAAGCTTACCTGTGTGGAAGCATAGTTTAGATGGCTTCCCTGCCACGTTGAAGCAAAGTAAGTGAGCTTACCTGTGTGGAAGCATAGTTTAGTTGGCTTACCTGTGTGGAAGCAAAAGGAGGCTTACCTGTGTGGAAGCAAAAGGAGGCTTACCTGTGTGGAAGGTTAAGAGGCTTACCTGTGTGGAAGCATAGATTAGTTGGCTTACTTGTGTGGAAGGGGGCTTACCTGTGTAGAAGCAGATTAAGGGGCTTACCTGTGTGGAAGCATAGTTTTTAAGGGGGCTTACCTGTGTGAAATCAAAGAAAGGTTGCAAAGCGATTTGGGTAGTCATCTATAATAGCCATTATGACCTTTTTAATCTGGGGCATTAAAATTTAGCTAGAATCATAGTGGTTAAATTATCGGGACTGAAACCACGAAGATATTCAAAAATGGGAACAGAATGTATAAAAGTTCAAAGCCTTATGTACGGAATAATTGACCGAGATTACCAAAAATGGGTTAAACGGGAAAAATATGTGGTGGGATGAAGTGTGTTATGGGGCGAAGTGTGTTATGGGGCGAAGTGAGTTGTGAGTTGAGATAGTATTGGATGTTAATAAAGTTCGTATTGTTGTCATTGTCTTAGTTTTAATATTCGTAAAATGATTCCGGAGCAGAAGCACTGTGCCTGCAATACTTAAATCTATAGGCAAGACGGTAATTCAGTGGAAAGTATACTATTCACTGAGTTACCGGCCCTTGCCGTAAGAGACAAGTGTCCCAACTGTTACTTTGTCTGAAACACTGGGGGACAGTATATCTGAAGGGCACGAGTAGTCATATGAGGTCGTCCGCATGCCTCTTAAGTAGAATACAGTGGCTTAAAGCCGTGTTTAAGAATTATCATAACCCCTCCTTCCAGGCAGCCTACATGGTAGTTAGTAAGATAATGCCAAATAGGGATCGGGCTCTGTCATTTGTCAGTAGTGTACCCCTCATAAGTAAGGTATTAAAAAAAAAATAAAAAAAAAATAAGGAGTTGCGTTTTGCCTATAGGACTCCTCACAGTAGAAGCACTGTGCCTGCAATACTTAAATCTATAGACAAGACGGTAATTCAGTGGAAAGTATACTATTGCATTTTATATGAATCTATGTGTATCCTAGAACACGAAGGTCTATTTTAGGTGATTTTTTAAAATAAAGACTGGAATTTAATCATGATTTTTGATGAGTTTTTCTCGGAATTTTCATATTTTTCCTGTCTGTCTCTCTGCATGCTGGTTGATCTACCTGCTAAATTTAGGGAGTGCACCTTGCAAATCTGTAAAGGATGTGATTCTATGGCAAAGGGGTATTAACTTTCTAAAGTCGAAGATTTTCATAAGATTTGACATTATTTTTTTTCAATAGCTCAGCGACTGATGTATAGACTGTGTACAGGCTCTAAACCTTCTCGTAATGCATTGGAATTGTGATGAATTAAGCACTAATGTGTCAACATACTGTTCACAAAAAATTGCTTTGATCCATTGAGTAAGTCGTTTTATAGAATGATTTGATTAAAGTACCTCTCTGATTTTGAAATCGTACTGACGTTTTTGGGGTTTTTTTTGCTGTTTAGTTTAGTATATTATTATTTATCATTGTGTGGGTTTTTGTTTCAAGTTTTAAGATTTTAAGTATCTTATAAATTTGAAATGTAAATGATGTGCTATTTAAGAGTCTATTATTGATATAATGTCTTCCCGAGAATACGCTACAGTCCGTCACACATAAAATCACACAGAACAAAAACTCGTTTCTCTATCAAACAAAGCTATGACACAGCCGACATCAACAAGATATAATTAAATAATATGAAAATAATATGGTATTATATACATTATATGTGAAGATTCGACTTGAATTGTCTTTAAGAAAAATATAACATTTTACTTCACAATGGCGGTTTCAAAACGTTTACCATTTGTTTTATTAGAAAGGATTTAGTGGATCGGTTCTGTGACAAACCAGGCTTGTTTTATTAGAAAGAATTTAGTTTAAATTATTGATAGTTTACTGTGTAAAACTTGTTTCATTAGAAAGAATTTCGTTGAAATTGTTGGTCGTTTATTATGTAAAACCATCTTTCAATAGAAAGGATTTAGTTTAAGTTATCGATAGTTTACCATGTAAAACAGGTTTCACTAGAAAGGGTTTAGTTTAATTTATCGATCGTTCTGTAACACTGGCTTTAGATTTAGCATAGATATGACATAAACGTTGTCAACATTATTTCACGAAAATACATGACGTTGTTTTTACAATTTTCAAAAGTAAAAAAGTAAGTAAGTAAACATTTACATAATACATGAAGTGTCATATATTCACGACCGCTGATATTTGTTGAATTATGTCACGTCCGACGAAGAAATAAAACATTGATAAAAGCACACAAATTCTTTACAAGGATGTTCCTAGGGGTTAACACGTCTCAATAAACAAAGACCTATTTAAGGTTGAGATTACATCCGCTTCAAACCGCCAGGTGTTCTATTTAAAATGTCAGGCCGTTTGAAATTCCTTGCACTATTCTAGATAGTAATCCAGCCACTTGACATCCCAAAAACGGTTCTCGGAAGGGAATCCGATAACATGACACCCCGTGGTCTATATTATTTCTGACACCACCGGACCGGAAATACTCTAGTCAAAACGTCAGGCCGTTTGAAAAAAAAGCCCCGTTGTACACACTTAGCGAGATATAGGTTTAAAACATTCAGGTACCTGACACCCCGAGAACTGCTCTAGAAATAGATTACTTACATCGATTACTTGGATCTCTTTCCAAAATAGTTCAAGAGACGGGGATCTTTATTCATATAAGCCAAAGCAGTCTCAAGCGAGCTAAGTCGTTAAACTGGTGTCAAAGAGGGTTATAAACATTTAAAGAAATGTCTTTAAAAACCTAAATAAAACTATATGAAAAACAAAGTCAAAATCAAAAGTAAAATAGAAACCAAAGTAAAACTAAGAGCAAAAGTAAAAGCAAAGGCAAGAGTTAAAACAAAAGCAAAGGTTAAATCAAAAGTAAAAATCAAATCAAAAGCAAAAAATAAAAGTAAAAGTTAAATCAAAAGAAAAAGTTAAATCAAAAGTAAAAGTTAAATCAAAAGTTAAACCAAAATGTAAATTAAAATCAAAACACAAATGAAACTAAAATCATTTTTTTTAAAAAGGAATTTGAAATGTAAAACAAAAGTAAAAGTGAAACAGAAAAAAAAAATATTTGTCAGCCTATCGCTATCAATCAACTTTTTTTTACTCAAAAGTAAAATAAATATTTTTGGTCGGCCTATTGCTATCATTCATGTCACATAATTAGACGCCCTTGACCCCAATCGGTAACCATCGGCTATTTCACACTGCATCGACTCGTCCGATGTTCTTCCTGCTCTAAGGTTTGAGAACCCGAAATGGACTAGTTAAGGACGAGACCTTGTCCGTTAGCAGAATAAACCAGTCTTTTCACTTCACCAGCCACGAGAGACCATGCACCACCACCTATTGAATCGAGAAAGTACTGCATGAGCGTCTATCAATCCTGATGATGTCTGGACCGGGTAAGTTGCCCCGTGTTGAGTCAAATTAAGCCGCAGGGTCTATTCCTTGTTGTGCCCTTCCGTCAATTCCTTCAAGTTTCAGCCTTGCGACCATTCTACCCGTGGAACCCGTAAAATCTCAGGGTGTCCGAAGCCGCCATCGCACTGTCGAACGAGAAGAGGAGGAGAGATGGCCGGGGTGGAATTCCTCGGGACTGTCGAGGCGTGGATTTGCGGTCGAACCGCCCCCACGAGCTTTTCACGCCTCACATTACACTGTGGAACACGGTGTAAGTTGTTGGATTTAGCATCCCTGGCCATGAGTTCGCTAAAAGATGAACTGGGTAGGACAGTTTTTTTAGTAATTACAATTTACAATTGCTTGCAAGCAGACCAAGTTCAATATCGGGTTAAAAAGTTAAAATCCTTGCATGTGTCAGTTCTATTTCTAAGCCCATTTCTAAATCCAATTTAATACACAACGTGTTGTTTCACACTTTGTACATGTCAAATAAGTTCACCAATGAATTTAATCATTGATTGCAATTAGCTTTTACTAAAACGAAATACCTATTCGATCTTTTATAAACCCATGAAACAGATTTACTCATCGAATTTCCTTAGGTTGTCTAACCTTGAGAGATCACACTCTAAACAACGCGTAGGTTCATGAAATCTAACTATTTGCGAACGCTATTGTATTTGATTCACTTATGCGGGTATTAAACTATTTGTGTATATTTTGCATGGAGTAGACAACATGCTCTAATAATTTAATGTAAAGGTTTATATCTGCCTGTTAAGATACGACCAATAATACTTTCATTCTAAGTATCCGATGTCTATGCAACGGATGGAAATTTTGACTAAATTTTGAAAAACAAATTACACTTTAGATTATTCGAAATTAAAGTAATGTAACGATATGCGTCGCTGGTTAGATGTGGAAAGCCCACGTGCCAAAAACTCCTCACAACGAATGTGTGACGCATACTCTCTCCTGCTACACATTATTTTAGTCTTGTGGTTGTCTAGTATTGTCTCTGGTTATATTTTTTATACGCCCACATTTTCATGTGGACGTATATTGTCGTCGCCCCTGTCCGTCCGGACGCCCGTCCGTCCGTCCACAATTGTTTGTGGACACTCTACAGGTCACAATTCTTATCCGATTTTGACGAAACTTGAAATATAGGTTTATCTCCAAAAGATCTCGTCTGCTTTCGATATTGGCATGCATCGGATCGAAACTTCATGGATTATGGCCCCTGTTTGTACGAAAAATCACGTTTTTAGCTTGTGGACCCTATAGAGGTCATAATTTTTATCCGATTTTGTTGAAACTTAAAATGTAAGTTTATAACCCGCATATCAGACCATAACTTCATGAATTATGGCCTCTGATTGTACGAAAAATCGCGTTTTTAGCTTGTGAACCCTATAGAGGTCATAATTTTTATCCGATTTAAAAAACCGTATTATTATATCGCCGTTACACCCTAAGGACAGCTGAGTTTGAATTTCGTGAAAATCGGCCAAAAATTGACAGACAAAATGGCCGCCGTTCGTTCTCAAATAGCGTAAAAATATGGTATATCAAGGTTGTGGACCCTATAGAGGTCACAATTTTTATCTGATTTTGTTGAAACTTGAAATCTAAATTTATAACCCAAAGATCTCGATTCCTGTTGATATTCGCGCATATCGGACCGTAACTTCCTGAATTATGGCCCCTGATTGTACGAAAAATCGCGTTTTTAGCTTGTGGACCCTATAGAGGCCATAATTTTTATCCGATTTAAGAAAACGTATCATTGTATAACCGTTACACCCTAGGGCGGCTGCGTTCGAATTTTGTGAAAATCGGCCCAAAACTGACAGACAAAATGGCCGCCCTTCGTTCTCAAATATATCGTAAAAATATGGTATATCAAGGTCGTGGACCCTATGGAGGTCACAATTTTTATCCGATTTTGTTGAAACTTGAAACGTAAGTTTTTTAACCCAAAGATCTCGGTTCCTTTCGATATTCGCGCATATGGCCCCTGTTCGTACGAAAAATCGAGTTTTTAGCTTGTGGACCCTATAGAGGTCATAATTTTTATCCGATTTTAAAAACCGTATTATCATATCACCGTTACACCCTAAGGACGGCTGAGTTCGAATTTCGTGAAAATCGGCCCAAAAATTGACAGACAAAATGGCCGCCGTTCGTTCTCAAATAACGTAAAAATATGGTATATCAAGGTAGTGGACCCTATAGAGGTCACAATTTTTATCCGATTTTGTTGAAACTTGAAATGGAAGTTTATAACCCAAAGATATCGGTTCCTTTCGATATTCACGCATATCGGACCGTAACTTCCTGAATTATGGCCCCTGATTGTACGAAAAATCGCGTTTTTAGCTTGTGGACCCTATAAAGGTCGAAATTTTTATCCGATTTAAAAAAACAACGTATTTTTATATCACCGTTACACCATATGGACGGCTGCGTTCGAATTTTGTGAAAATCGGCCCAAAACTGGCAGACAAAATGGCCGTCCTTCGTTCTCAAATATCGTAAAAATATGGTATATCAAGGTTTTGGATCCTATGGAAGTCAAAATTTTTATCCGATTTTGTTGAAACTTGAAATGTAAGTTTATAACACAAAGATCTTGGTTCCTTTCGATTTTTACGCATATCGAATTGTAATTTCCTGAATTATGGCCCTTGATTGTAGGAAAAATCACTTTCTTTTTAGCTTGTTCTCTATCCATCTCTCGAAAATGTGGGCGTATCCTGCCTGGCAGCCGCTGGTAATTCTCTTCCTTTGGCTAGGACTCACGTAGTGTATTCATTTTTTATCTCAGCCGCTAAAAAGTTTGTCTACCGGGAACAAGAATGAATCCAGATGGTAGCTCTTCAACCTAAACGATTTTTCCCAACAAACCTACATGATATCCCCCACACTGATCAGAAGTGAATATTCGCTAGGCCGCTACAATCACTGATAAGGATGACATCGATGCGAATTAATGAGTCCCAAATATTAACTGTTTTTCCGTCAAAGTAGGGGATATTTGATTTTGGGGGCATAATACTAAAATATGCAAATGACTACGAAAAAAGTCACTATAGAACCTAACAGAAGAAACATTTCCAGTTACATGTGACGCCCAAACGCACCAATAGCTACCGCATGGAATGCAGGTGATGCTTGGGATCATCATGGGGGTCCAACCCAAGATTTGCACGACTCTGACTTTGAATGTTACAGTCATTGTGGCATTGAATTCCAGGGTGGAAACATCAGTTTAATTGTTTTAGTGACCAGAAAACAAATTTTGATATGCGTCGGCTTACCCAAAATGAAAGGTTACGTGCCCTTGGCATGCTACAGATCGGCACAACACAGGCGGTTGTGGCGCGGACGATGAATGTTTCTCAGTCTGTCATAAGCAGGCTATGGTCCAGATACCGTGATACACAATCTGTACAGGACAGACCACGCTCAGGTCGACCAAGGGCGACAACTCAAGCCCAGGATCGATTTATCCGTACCTTGGCCTTGAGAAATCGTGTCATCACGATTCGGAATCGACTGCATAGGGGTCACCTTCGCGCCCGACGTCCTCGCGTGATCCCTTGTTTGAGAGATCATCACATTCAGTCAAGACGTCGTTGGTGTAGGGATCGTCAACACTGGGATAATCGACGCTGGAGCAATGTGATGTTTTCAGATGAGTCAAGGTTCACTGTTGATTTTTTGGACAGACGTAGGAGGGTGTGGCGTCGTCGAAACGAGCGCTTCCAAGACGTTAACGTCATCAGACATGATCGATTTGGGGGTGGTTCTGTTATGGTGTGGGGAGGCATCACTGTTGCTGGAAGAACGGCTTTACATGTTGTTGCAGGGCGTGTTACAGGCCAGTACTACCGGGACAACATCTTGGCAGTCCATGTTGTGCCGTTCGCACGACGTCATGGCCGCCGTTTCATCTTCCAGGATGACAACGCAAGATGTCACAGGGCCAGGATCGTTACAGGTTACCTCCAACAACAGAACATCACCACATTACCTTGGCCAGCACTGAGTCCCAATCTCTCCCCCATCGAGCATGTCTGGGACATGCTTGGACAGAGGTTACGTCAACGTCAACAACGTCCTGCCAATGTCCAAGAACTTGCTGCTGCGTTGCAACAGGAATGGGACAATCTGGACCAAAATGACCTTAGACGTCTCATTAGGAGTATGTCACGTCGGATCAATGCTTGTTTGGCAAACAGAGGAGGATTTACCCGTTACTGACTTGGTTGTGATGCTGTGGTAACTTTGCTGTTTGACCCCGGGTATCATTTTACCCTTATAATGGTCAGTCTGTGCCTTACTTAGTCTAACGATCATTTGGAATAAATCGATGAATGTGAACTTCATTTCATTTTGTCATTTGTTTCTTCGTCAGTTTCATTAGGTGACTTTAATAACACTTAAAAATCAAATATCCCCTACTTTTTTTGAATAGTATATTAGAAAAATAAATAAAGACGTTTGAATTATTTGTAGGTAAAAATCATTTCCTATTTAGTATAAATGGGTATTAAAATAAGTAAAATTCACCATTTAGCCCGAATCAGTAACGTGTAAACAATGCACGCGCCATTGAGCCAATGATTGACGTGACGTGACGTCAAGTGTCGAAACAATCATCTGTTACAGAGAATCACGGGATAGTGGTCGGCTTACTTCTGTGAGCGCAAAAGAGAGAGAGAGAGAGACTTTATGATACAACGCTAATCATTCGGCCATCCAACCCATTAAAGTGCAAAGGTAAAGCAGCAGTTGATAAAATTTTTGTCACTCACAATTGTCTTAAGAGTTGTTCTAATTTTAAAATTACTTCCCCTGAATCTATTGTTAAAGGTGAACAGCTACTATCGCTACTCAAGCACGAGGATACTCAAAATATTTATTCTGATCTGTTAGTTGATATTCAAGATAAGTCAAAATTCTGGAAAACTCTTAGAAATGTTAGAACAAGGCCATCATCTCTGTCTGGGATAACACCACGACAATGGTTTAAATATTTTGAAAAATTACTAAATAATAATGCTGGTGATACCCATGATAGAGGTCATTATGACCTTGACTATGACGTTGATAGGAATAATGATGGTTATGAGGTATTGAATGAGCCTATCACTAAAGATGAGGTGTTCAGATGTATTCAGCAAATGAAGTCAGGGAAAGCCCCTGGACCAGATGGGATCTGTATTGATTTAATTAAGTCATGTCCATTATTGTTCTCAGATATTTTGACAAATCTGTTCAACTTTGTATTTAATTCAGATTCATATTTTCCAAGTTCTTGGTCAAATGCTTTGATAGTTCCCTTACATAAGAAAGGTAGCAAATCTGTAACCAGTAATTACAGGGGTATATCCCTATTAGATAATATTGGTAAAATTTATGCATCAGTTTTGAATTGTAGGTTAAAGGACTGGTCGGAGTGTTTTGATAAGTATGAGGAAGCGCAAGCTGGATACAGACCACATTACTCAACTGTTGATCACATATTTACATTGAATGGCCTAATTGAGAAGTATCTTTCCAAATCCAAGGGCAGATTTTACTGCATGTTCGTGGACTTTTCTAAAGCTTTTGACTGCGTAAATCGGGTCAAATTGATGAATTTACTTCTCAAGAAGGACATTCGAGGTAATATGCATAAAGCGCTATGCAATATGTATAAATCAGCGACCTCATCTGTCAAGTTAGGCAGTGAAACCACACCTTGTTTTGACTGTCATACTGGTGTCAGGCAGGGGTGTGTTTTAAGCCCAATCCTATTCTGCTTCTATATAAATCAGTTATTAGAATTGCTTGAGAAAAGTAATGTACGAGGAATATTCACTGTTAGTGACGTGAATGATATTCTAGCTCTTTTATATGCAGACGACCTCAGTCTTGTGGCTGACACAATTGGTGACCTTCAAAAGAAAATCAATGTCTTAGAAAATTTTTGTGAGTACTCTGAACTGTCTGAAAATATTGATAAAACAAGAATTATTGTTTTCCGAAATGGGGGCATAATAAAGAAAAGTGAAAAGTGGTACTTTAAAGGGACAAAGGTTGATTGTGTCACATATTACAGTTACTTAGGTCTCTTGTTTTCTTCCAGGTTGCACTGGGGTAAATGTCTTCTGAACTTGTCACTTAAAGCCGAAAAAGCTCTTATTCCTATTAAGTCTTTCATTGCAAAAACAGGTCACCCTCATCCGAAGGTATCCTTTAAAATATTTGATGCTATAATCAAGCCGGTTCTATTGTACGGTTCACAGCTTTGGGGATTTCAGTACAGACCTGATATAGAACGTGTTCATACGAACTTTTGTAAGTTTGTGTTAGGTATACATAAATCTTCCACCAGTGCTGGAGCAGTAGGAGAATGTGGACGACATAGCCTTAGTGTTTATTACATACTGTCTTGTATAAAATATTGGTGCACTTTAATCAATATGAATATAGACCGTTATCCAAAACAGGTGTATCTAATGTTTAAAAAATCTAGATTTTAATTTGGGCCGGGAGACATGGGTTACTCATTTGAGAATGATGTTATTCCCACTTGGTTTTAGTTTTATATTCTACTCTGAAAGTATTGGTAATGTAAGAAAATTTATACAATCAGTGAAATTAAGGCTTAAGGATATTGATATTCAAGATTGGTCAGCTAAGTTAATATCACATGATAGTCTTACTTAATACAGTAATTTTAAACTTGAGCTTAGACAAGAGCACTATTTATCTTGTAATGTGGGAATAAAGCTGAGGCGTAATATCACACGATTACGCTTAAACCTGTTACCACTCTCAGCAAATTTATTTAAAAGAGGTGTTCTTAAGAACCAAATATGTCCTTTATGTAATGAAGGGAATGAAAATTTATACCATTTTATGTTTACTTGTAACAATCTGACCGATTTAAGAGTTAAATACCTTCCACCAGACTACATTAGAGACTATTATGATGTAAATCTTCTATATAAGTTATGCACTGTTAGAGATAGATCATTATTGATATCTATAGCACTGTATATAGAGGAGGCGTTGTGTTCTAGACAGGTATAGTTGTTATTCGTTATTAACTCCAATGGCACCCCATCTTGTTATTACCTATTGATATATACATGTATATACTCAATAACAGAATAATAATATTTATTATAGACATATATGTATATGTATGTTATATTCTATGTACTATGGGTCTATGACCTTGTATCACTTAATAAAGTATTATTATTATTCTCGTTGTCACTTGTACCAACTAACGACTTATTTACATTAACCAGGGCATCATTTAGAGAACCCAAATAACCTATACAGTATATAGGCCGTATAGTATTATAATGATAGTATTATAATGATAGTATTATAATGATACATTATTACAATTATCATGGTGTAAGACAGAAATATCGCATATATATTCTGTTTACAAATGATATACGTTATTGTGTCTTATCATGTTTGTTTATTCACAATATCTATGACATAATACGTGTATAATTGACATGTTATAAAACCTGAGAAGAATTTTATAACTTTATTAGAAAAAAAGGGCGGGATCTTGATCATTTTCAGATTTGTTACTACATTTCATCCATATATTTTTCTACATTTGATTTGTAGTAGCCATATTTGTACAGGGCAAGTAGCCTACGAGGAGAGATACACTATAAAATGTATCATTTTAAATGGGGTTGGAGTCGATGCACAAGACATAGGTAAGCTACTGAGATGGTGATTGTATTTTAGCTTAACAAATTGTTCTAGAAATAGTAATCCTTCAAGACCCAGAACTAGTTCTGCCAGTGGAAATGATACGAGGGACTTCATATATGCGTGTTATCAAAATCATAATAGCTAATAGTAAAGCAGTATCAGATTCCCATGATTATGTAACCATAGCCAGATGTACGCGTCACCTAAATTAAATCATAACCTACACTTTGAAATAAGAAACAGATTTAGGATTGTATACGGCAATACTTTATCCGAAGTTTGACTGAAGTCTGACTTGGTGTATGCACCGCTCTAACTTTAATTCATTGTATGTATGTAATTCAATCATTGTCAAACATTAAAGTTGGTACGGTAATGTCTGTTCCGGGAGTTCCACCTATAAAGTTTAAACTCCTGGAATAAAAACACCGTGCCAACTTACTTGTTTGACAAAGATAGAAATACATACATACAATGAAATATGTATTTTTTAGAACACTATATAGGACTAGAAGTTTTTGCTGCACTGGTTGGAGATCTGTTGGTTCTGATCTGGCGTGTGATCATGGTAAATATATTTTATATCTGTATTATCTGTCAGTAGTAAACTTGTGCTTTATCGCACAAAGAATAGAGTTAAGCACCCTTAGTAAAGATGAACGTAGTTGTTTACAATTGGGGGCATTGCCATTCTTGTCTATGGTTCGCCGCATGGGCTAGATCTATTTATTAAGGACAACTCAATTTTCGTTAGGGTTAGTGGAAGCGTTAAGGCTAGAAAGGTTAGGGTTGGGATTAGCGCTAGCCCTGTTTACATCTCGTGACCATTGACCAAACTTGAAGTTGGCCTTATCAAATAGATCTAACCGTTCGCATGGGAGGGAGGGGGCATTTAACTTCGCGATCACATGAACTCGTGCCGTGTCAGCCGCTTTACATTTGGTACAAGGGTGTTGTTGATTACAGGATTACTGCAACCTTGCTGTACATGGATCCAAAAACGCGCCAACACCCGTCCATTCTGATTTTTCGTTTCTAATTTGAAGAAACTATTTGTTGACATATGTTGGAATAATTAATAATGCGTTTGATTTGTTTCATTGGTGGTTTTTTTTTTTTTTTTAATTACTGAATTTTGGAAAATTTATGTTTTAATTCGCAGATATTATTTTTCAATTTTAATTTTTTTAAGCTACTTAATTTCTAGTAATTATGTATAATTTGATTTGAAGAATAGTTTTAGTTTTAATTCGATGGTTTTGCTCTTTAGATTGTTAAAATTACGGGTTTTGGAAACAGTTTATGTATTAATTGGCAGATTTTTTTTTAATTCGTTATTTTTTTTTTAACAAGAAATTAATTGAAATCCGATATGTTTTATTTTTTAATTTCTTTTGATGTGGAGAAATTATTGAAATTTAGTAGGTTTTTTTTTAATTTCATGAACTATTTACAAATAATATGCAATTGGTAGCCGGGGATTGATGCCGGAGGTGTGTGTGCGTGGGGGGAAGGGGGCATTACCTTTGACACGAAGACGAAGGACATGGTTACAGTGGGGTGGGTGTATTGGCTAATCACGTAATTGACAGGTCGGGATTAATGCGGAATGTTACGTAGCGACAGATGTTATAGATGCTTCGTGGTCCTGATGACATTCATTAGTCATTATGTAACATCAACTTGTGGCTGGCTTGTTTTATTTAACTTCCTTTGTCTTATAAGCAAACTGTACTGAATGTTAAATCTGATATGATGCAGTAGCCAGATATGTAATGAGATCCTTTGTCTGGAAGGGTTTATAAACCCAGAATACAAACGAATCAGCAGAGGAGGCTAGGCCGGGACGTCTAGAAGTTAACTTTGGACCAGGCAGGTCTCGAGTTAAGACCGGACAGTGGCCATGTAAGTAAGTGGGGGTTGGCACGCTGTGCCAAGCCAAGCTAGGACCATGGCTCCCTCAACACAAGCTAATTACGGAGTTCTAAGTTTTGCACATGATAAGCTGAAAGAAGAATAAAAGTATTTTTGAAGTTAAACCAGTGTTGTCGTCAAGAACCTGATATAAAGACCCATTACTGTAACAGAAAAGGTGTTGGTGGGGGGGGGGTAAATTTTACACGAAGGACATGGTTACAGAGGGGGTGGGTGTATTGGCTTATCACGTAATTGGTAGGTGGGGATTAATGGGGAAGGGGAAGGTGGGGGTATGAACGAACACTTGTGTCCAATTAATTTGACGACCTCCAATTTATTGCGCGTGATAGGCATGTATTCCGTTTATACTCCAAACATATTTTTTTCTGTTTGATAATCTGCCAATATCTTGTACACTACCCATAAACCCTAGTCTAGACACGTTAAAAATATCAAAATGTGGTCGAAATGTCACAGACGAAGAAATGAGATGTATAGGGATTAAGAGTACAACATTATCTGGAATTTCCATTGGTATTACATTATGGTCTTTCAGACATTAAACTATAATATATCACCCCGATTAGTATTACAATATGGTTATTACACTTTGAACTGTGCGTACGTTATATTCTAGCTGTATGTGATAACAAGATTGGTCCATCAGCTTGTAATAACTATTTCCCCAGCTCCCATATAAAATATAGTGATGGTAGTATTCAAAAATATATATATGGTACATGTCCAAATCCTGAACAATGTCGCTGTCCAAAAGATGGTTTTTATTCAGCTGGCCAGACGTGTGAGAGTATGTATTCATAATTTTCCGTTTTCTTAATTGTCATTTATTGTTAATTTTTTGAGTTTTTTTTTTAATGCTTTAATATTCAATAATCACGTTGATATAAACGAGCGAGGAAAGCTTAGACATCTCCTTCAATAAGCGTAATGGATTTCAACAGTGTTTGTTCTGATCAACGAACAAAAGGCAATATATAATTAAATGGTCAAAATGTTGTTAATTAACTTTCAGATATTAATTTACATATCTATAGTCTTCTCATATACGAATCCCAACAGTTACAACAGATTGCATGAAAAGTAAAATGTGAGATAAACTAACAGATACTGTAAAATTTTGTCATTGGTCCTGTAGTATGATTTAGTATCTTCCTTCTATTTTTAAAGTTTGTTATTGATGGTATAGTATGATTCGGTAACTTATTTTCATTAAATTTTATAGTGTGCTCAGCTATTACAAACTGTAATCTGGAAACATGTACATCATCATCAAACCAGAGGTGTTCTAGATGTGAAGGAGTACGAGATGAAAAACCTGGCTACAGAGCCTATCTTATTTCCAGTGATAAAAAACGTTGTACAAGTTAGTATTTAATGTACAGGTATCAATATTCTATAATATATGACAAACAATATGTAGTGACGGGTTACGTGCTTGATAAGAGCATTCTTACCAGTTCCAGAACATAATGGAATCATTTCTTCTTAATTGAGAATTTCACGTAGTTGAATAACTCTTCTTTGACGTTTGTATGTGTCGTTATATTTAGCAGAGAGCAGTGGCCTAGTAATTGAATAAATATAATTCTATTCCTATTATTTCAGAGGCGTGTTCTTGGCGATCTGATAGTACCCCATGTTATCCCGGAAGCTGTGCTGATGAACTTGTATCAAATTGTATATGTACGTCAGGATTTACAGGATCAAAATGCGATAAAAGTAAGTGTCGCCGCCATTTAAAATCAACAGAAAAAATAATGGCATAATCACACAAACCGGTAGTTGATATTTGTCGACATCGATTTAAGAAAACAAAATATCATAGTATATTCCACTAAGGTCAAGCTTGCTCCACAATTCTGTGTCCAATTTCTTGAATAAAAAGACTATTCTGCTGAGTCAGATAATGGTCCCAATAACGAATTATTCATTAGTAAATAATTCAGATGTCGTGTTGCTAAGCAGTAAAATTGGTCTCTTCTCTTCACCACTGATTGGGTTTGTTTATTCTGCAGCATTGCATATTGCGATTATACAGCATTGATATTTACACTAGCAGCCACCAGCAGTTACTAAGTTACTTATAAATAAGACTAGTCACAAATTCCTATTGTATAGTATTATTGAGGGTCGTAAACGTAAATCAGTTACTAGACAATTTATCTTTTTAGTAACCAAAAAGCCGTCAATTAAAGAGAATATACTAAGTCTGACAGCAGCTAATACTGGCGGTACAACTCATGCACCAGGAAATACAAATGCCGGACCAGTTCAAGATACTGTATGGACTAATATGGTTAATCCTGTTAATATTCACTTCAGATTTACGGCGGATTACCAACCAGTTGTGCCTTCTCGACAGGCGTATGTCAAGGATTTTAAAGTTGGCATTATAAGTGCGAGTTTACGTCTGGAAAGGGGTAAAGGTCGTTGTAATATTAACTCATAAATACATCTCTCGCCTCTGTTTTAATCCAACACAAAACTGTAATTTCTTATTGGTTTTGTTTCCATTAGCATTAATATTCTTATTCCTATGACTCAATGTCCTATGGACCATAATTTAGTAATGCATTTGTTAACAGCACACCTTTCGATTGAAACCAACTTTTATTTATTTAATGCCAGTCATTTGTTCTTGGAATAATTGTTCTATTTCAGATGTCAATAATATTATTTCTCATCGTTGTGGTGGAACACAGAGTCGAAGTAATCCTAACCGGGGTGTGTTTACCTGTGAACAGACATTAACAGATTTATCTCAGTTATCTCTACCATTTAATCACAAGGATGTGTAAGTTTTCGTAAATAACTAGCATGATATAACACAACACAGGAACGAACGAATTAAAATGTTTTTCGGTCTTTTTGACATAACAAGAACATAACAATGTGTATGCGCTTTACTTCCCGTGTAACTAATTATTATGCTCAAAGGGGTAGAATACAGTAAAAGTCTTAAGCGCTTGAAGTCGTGGGTAAAGTACCTACCTATATGCAGTTCTATGTAACTGCATATAGCAGGGTAGATTGGAAATAATTCTGATAATAACTGCCAGACATATTTAAATGTGTTGAATCTTGTGAAGGCAATACAGGATAAACAGGGGTGGATCCAGGAATTTTGAAAGGGGGGGGGGGGCGCCGCAAAATGAGGGCACTGACCGCGGAGACGGGGCACGCCGCTGAGAGGGCTTTTCTTTTTTTTGGGGGGGGGGGGGCAAGAAAATTATCCGTCATTTCCTTGCATCTGTAGCCATTCCAAGAGCTATTTGGCTGATATTTTCGTCTAAGTAAACGTTCGGAAATCGTTGAAAAAGAGCCTTAAAATCGAGCAGAAAAGCCAGTTGAACATGCGACTCGAAAATTGTCAAGGCGAGCGAGGCATTATGATGGGAAAAAAGACGAATCTATTCCCTAGCCACTTCACTATTTAAGCCTTGTAACTTGTACTTTGTACTGTCCACACATGAAACAATGCTACATCAAGTTGCACTCATGCGTCAGCTAAACAACAAGAATTCGTTTGAAAGTGGAAGCATTAATTAGACCAGACTGGTGTGTTTGAATCGATGGTTTGAGTCATTTGGGATCCCTGAAACGGGTTGGGAATGGACATATTTGGGTCTGAGAAAAGGCACTTTCAGGAGTAAAAAAGGGCACTGATGAAAATTAGGGCCCCCCCCCCCCCTTGAATCCGCCTCTGATAAAGTTATTGTCTTCTCTATTTAAGATTACATGTATTTCCTTTTTAAAAATTCAAGGAAGGTTGGTGAATTTACACTGTTGACAGATGTTTTTATGCAGATATTAAACCCAGTACGTGATATTCTGCAGTTAAAATAAATGTTGTACATTTTAGACTCTCGTTTTCGATGTCAGTTGCCAATGGTGGATTTGTTAAGATCGAAAATAAAGAAACAAACTTGGTGGAAACTGCATACCTACAAGGATTGACTCAAACCAATACATTTTCTATAACATTTGACAGTGTAGATCCATATCATTGTAAACCCCAGTCAGGATGTTCTCTAGATATGCTCTCTGATGTAGACTTATCTAAACAGGTACATATATACTCTAGACCAATATTATTGTAGACCTTGAATAGAATATTGTCCAGCTAAGACACATATTATTGTATATCACAATCCATTCCGTGTGAATCCATTTCATTGTAACCCCATGAAGATGTCCTTTAGACGTGCTTTGTGATGTTGGGATCTCAAAGAACAATTTAAGAGAATTTGCAGCATTTGGGCATATGGCTGGGATGAGGATGGTCGGGGTGGCGGAGGCATAGAATGGATTTAGTGTATACCAGAGTCTCAATCAGGGAGTAGCGCGTGGAGAGTACTCAGAGTAGATGTTCAGTTGCCTCACTACTTACTATGTTAAGAAATACTTTCCGTTCAGGTCCATATCATTGCAAATTCCCAACGATGCATTATTTATTTCATCCACATATTATCTTACCTTATACAGCTTCAAATGCATCCTTTAGAGTAAGTGCGGAATAACCCGATTATGAGCAATTTAGTGGAACATTTGCCACTTTATAATTTTTACTCCCAGGCTAATGCTTCATAAGTACTTCTCCGTCGATGACGTTGTTACTTCTGAAATCAATTTAGACTGTTGGGAGAAGACCATTTCTTTTATTTAAATACCATTCACGGCGATATAATATCAACTAGGATGGCATGAGAATAAAGTATTCTAATCATCTAATCATAAATCATTTATTGTCTAGCGTACTAAACGTTTTTCATGGGACGGCTGGGTGGATGCAGATGCTGGGATTAAAGAATACGAGTATGAACTTTTTGAACTTCATCGTGTTGGTAATGAACTTGGTGTCAAGGCGAGGAAGTCGGACTCGAGAACTACCTCAGTGAGTATCATTATTATACAATGTTTACAATGACAAATAATGCTTCCGGCATCAAAGTTTCAATAAAGTAGTCTTGTGACACTATCCTGGTCCCATATCCCTAGAAAACGGCCAGTAACACAATCCTTCTTCAAGACATCGAAAAGTGAACTGTGCGACTAACCTAGCAGCGGTCTCCAAAAACCCCAGTATGTGTCACTATGGTGACACTTCTCTAATTAGGACTTTCACGTTTTGTATAAAACTTCAATGGTCAATTAACTCTGGAACACTGTGTGGTTAAAACTATGTTTATATATAAACTACAGGAAACTACAACATCTATGATAATACATTATGAGTTATTATAATATCTACAGTCCGAGTTTAACAACCGTAGGAATCGGATCCATAGGGTGAAACCCTACATATTGCCTCTATCCCGGCCTCGACCCAGAGGCAGAGAATATGTTATTCTAAAAACTCTGCATGATGTCTGTATCCCGGCCTCCAAGCCGGGGAGGTTAAACGCCCCTCCAGGAACGTCGTATGTTCTCCCGAGGAACATGGAACGGTGTCTGAACCCTGG
This sequence comes from Patella vulgata, assembly GCF_932274485.2. Classification (NCBI taxonomy): domain Eukaryota; kingdom Metazoa; phylum Mollusca; class Gastropoda; family Patellidae; genus Patella; species Patella vulgata. The sequence continues at coordinate 16,557,632 of NC_065886.2, read as the reverse complement.
CCTCTAAACCGAGGAGGCTGTGAGTATGCCTTCTAAGAAGCCCCGATGATGTCTGAAGTACAGTTAACCGCGCTCTTTAATATATAGAAAACGTACAGATACGTTAGCTATTAGGGCCCGGCAAATACCATATTTAAGTAAGTGTTTCATTTGAGCAGCCCTTTTCATGAACATTGTTCATCTAATTGGACTAATCTGTGCACGAGATGACTGGACACCAGTAACTTACGTCGGGGTATAAACTGTCAGTCTAAGAAAGTTGGAGAATAATGCAAAGTAGTTCTCGTTGTCACTTGTAGCTAGCGACTCCAATACATTAAACAGAGCATCATTTAGAGAACATTTTTCTTTTTTACCAACAGTGTGTATAAAAAGTAGTTGAAAGCCAGTTTGTGGGAGATAAGGAATAAAAGATGCAATAAAAGCAAAAAATGAAATTGTTGACAAAGTTAGATAAAACCTAATAACGACAACAACATAAAACCGAAACAATTAAAATGATAGTAAATAGGACTACAAAATGAAGTGCAAATATGCAGTTCTGGAAGATAAAGATAAAGGTGTATTTTTAGATTAATATGCTTGTCATCGCGAAATTTAACATTTTATTCTTTCAGAAAAGGGTTGTTGTTACATTCCCCGATCCCGCCGTATATTCCATAATTTTATCAGCCTATGATAAAGCTGGAAATTATAAGAAGGCCAGACGATTGGTAATATTTGATGACACGTCTGCTGTAACAACGACGTCTGGGAGTGTGCTTAGAGTGACAACTGCTCTTTCCACTACCAATTACAAATGGCAGACTAATTTAAATTCTGTTACAATCAGTTGGACTAATAGATATATCAACACAGTACATCATAATGGTCGTTTTCTAGCAGCTGTTAAATCAGAACCTGGTGTAGAGTCTCAATATGATGATAATTATGGGTCTAGAACAACGCAGCCAATCAGCAATGTACAAGGTAACAGGTTTAATTATGGCTTGAAGGTATGACTGTAGGCAGTCAAACATTTTTACCAGATATGATATTGATAAATCAGTCCCTCCCTTAAATGGCGAAATAAGATGCAATCAGTTCAGTCCGAACAGTTTGGACCTTGATAACTACGTCCTATTATTATATCAAATGCATTTAAAAATTATGAAAATGTTCAATTTTTATTGCCTATTATGTGATCTTATCCTTGACATTTGAATATTATATTAGATAATTTTGATTTAATATTTTAGAAATTGTTAGTATAAAAACCATATATAAAGTGGACCACACTGGAGGAAGTTCGATTAACCAACCTTCTCTGAATGAATTCGTAGATCTACGACTTGATCAACAAGTGACAATAACACCGGATCTGAAAGATGGCGATACTTTACGATATTTTATCAGAGCTTATGATATTTTATCTCAATACAAGGAAGAATCGTTGACTGTCCATTTTGATAATTCTCCACCTGTTATTGAAAATCTATGGTTAACAAAAGGTGATGAGGTTAATCTAGCAGTTCATGGTTTTGAGGAACTTGATAAAATGGTGTAAGTAACAGACTAAGTACTTAAGACATATTTAACGTATGAGTCATATTGCCTTGGAATAAAAACTCGTGATTTGAAATTAGGTATCACCTGGAATAGGCAGAATAGTTCCCTTACATGTAGAATACCTCCATTACATTTTGTATTTTGTCATTCAGTTTATCCTGGGTCCTGTTTCTCGAAATCTTAACTAAAGATAAAATCCAATTTTAAGTAGATACTTCAATTTTGATTGGCTAAGCGCTAAAATCAACCTAATATTATCCAATCAAATTACTCAAATGTGGATTTTATCTTAGTTAAAATTTCGTGAAACAGGCCCCTGTTTCTTTTTTGAAGTTGTCGGCATACCTGTATTGATATTATATAATGCAGAACATTGTTACCTTATAGGATAGGTAATAGTGATAGTATAATGTCATATAATTTACAGCATAGAATGGATAGCCTATGATGATCATAGTGGAATAGAAACGGTATAATGGAAGATATTGGATCATTTAACTGAAGTAGAACATGGATCTCATCGTATTCCACCGCAAGGCGAAACAACGGTAAGTATGCGATACTGAAGGAAAGGTTTTATATACCAATGGGGAAACTGCGTGAATATCTTCTCGCGAACTGCTTATTAAATTCTTTACTGTACATAAAAGATTAAACAATATTTTGTACTTCAAATTATTAGTTAAAAAGAGGGGAGGGGGCAGCAATCCCACAGTGCAACAGGGGAGACAACTCCTTATGCACCAGTCCTCCGTGACTACTATTAATAACTTTGTATTGATTTTATCTTTCAGAACATTAGAGAATGCCAAAGTAAATATTCTAATAATGCCAGAGGAGCCAATTGTTATTGCATTCCTACTAGCACATGTTATCATCGCCATTTTCAAATAAAACCACCTACTACTGCTACACCAGGAGAAGGCATCTTAAACAATAAAAATACTGGTACGCATGATGATGATTATCGTATCGTGGTTACTGTGATGAACCAAGCTAAATTAAAAACAACTCTAACTAAACAGGCATGTATTAGATTTTTTTAATTGCGTGATAATTAAATGAAGCTTTGACTACCAAATATACACTACAACAGTGGTTCTCAACCTTTATTTGCCAACGGCACACCTTGGAACATATGAAAAAATAGCGGCACACGGTCACACCTGGCTAAATATATATGAAAAATATTTGAATTTTGCAAAATAAAAACATGACAAGTCATAGACGGCATACAACCGTCATGGACACATAGAGTGACTCAAATTAAATAAAGAAAAACGCAGCTATGAAGTTACCAGTAGAACACCAGTGAATACTCAATTAGGATCACGTGGTTTTTAGTGTACCGTTCAAAATTTCGCGGCACACTGGTTGAGAATCACTGCACTACAATGTTTCACACTCTACATTCTTCCTTGCTCCATGCAAGATTTGTTTGTATTTATTATGATTACGCGATAATTAAACAGTGTAACATTGTTATGAATATATAATGACAACAAATTTATCTTATTAGGGTGACTGCCTTTTCATATGTAGAATAATTTAATTTGCCAAGGCTTGCTGTCGTGTTGGCTTTATCAAACTAAAATTTACTTTAGAAAATATATACAGCTGCATCTGGTAAATACACCAATTATTAATTGTGTCTTTTCATTATAGTTTCGTTTAACTTCAGATTACAGTTGATACTAGTTCACCGCACCAAGGGATGGTGCATGACGGTAAATATGATACACCGGAAATAGATGTTCAGTCAGATTTAGAACTATTTGCACATTGGGGAGGTTTCTTTGATAGAGAGAGTGGAGTGAAATTTTATCTGTATGGTTTTTCTACGTCTTGTTTGGGTGCCAATAAATTTCAACTGAATCTTGCAAATAGACAGGTAATCTACGCAAATGAAATGAAACAATAAATTTCAACTGAATCTTGCAAATAGTCGGGTAATCTAGGATAATGAAATGAAACAAATACAATGAATCGTTATTAAAGTCAATGTATTTGTCTTTGGTAAGATTTATCCTTTAATGGTAGAACCGACCCGGACATTTATAAGGGCTCATCTCATACTATTATACTTTTAGGATATTCAACAGACTACATCTACGCATGCTTCTTGGACAGCACCGTCTGATGGTAAATATTACATCACCGTGGTAGCATATAACGGAGCTTTAGAAGTATCTCTACCAGTTTGTTCTGATGGAGTGGTTGTAGATAGAACAATTGGTATGTATGATAAAACACCGAATCCAAAATTCCATAACAAAATATTCAATAGTCATTTCTCTAGACGATTATAAAACATGTGTATTCCCTTTAAACGGTTTAAAACAAAGGCGTCTCAATGGCGCGTCATTACTTTATTTGACCAGGAATTGTTGTTCGTGTTGTTCGTCGCAATTACGAAATGGTGCCATGCTTAGTTCCTAATCCATATACCTATCGTACTTGGTTGTACCTTATATTCGTCCACAGTCGTCTGGTCGTTTGCATTGTATTGGGTCGCAATTGCCTTATTATTAGTTGCTTTGTTTTATTCTAGGCAGGCCGGTTATTGATCCAAACAAAGATACCAAAACCAGCATATCTGTATCACGTGGAGAAACAGGTGTACTGTCAATCCATGTTTTAGCTTATCCACTACCTGAATTTACCTGGTATTATCAACTACAGGATGGCAGTGAAAGACCGATTATAGATGTTAGATGTAACCAAACAGATGATGGGCTATCATCAACATTAACTATACAAAATGTTACAGTTGATGATGGTAGAAAATATATAGTTTATGTTAATAATAGTCTTGGTACAATTTCTATTGTATTTAACATGGCTGTATTATTGTCTAGCGATGATGATGTACATGGTAGTAATAATACCCTGCTTGGTATCGGTATAGGTGTTGGTCTGGGTATCATCCTATTCATTTTGTTGGGGATCATCTTTATGAGAACTGGGAGGAGAATCTGCTTTCAAAAAAAAACAGGTAACAGTTATATTGAGTTAATAAATCGCATTAGACATAGAATCGTGATTCTCATTCAAGACGGGAAGTTCATCGCTATATTAAAGAATATAATATTCTTACTGGTTGAGTTAAAATTTCCAAATCAATAAACGGTGCATTATACATAAAAACTGGATTTCAATGTTAGTTATTTGCAGTAATTCGTGGTGAGCTAAACTAAACCACAAGAAGTAGTAGTATATGTTTTTTAATGATTTCAGGAAATGATCAGACAGTATTTGATGATGCTAGAAATCAACAAACAAAGTCAGATAACATCTCCTTATCTGAAATCCCACCTATATATGAAATAGTTGATACTGATGCTGTAAATACAAGAGACCCAACTGATCCCGATCATATTATCTCGGAGACAACGCCTTCGCCATATGAAGTACTGGATATACAAGCTACTAACTTACAACATAACATTTACCAAGAGCTCAATGCGCCACCAGAATCAACATATGAAGGGCTGGATAAACAAACTACAGATCAACAATCAAACATTTATGAACAGCTGGACCTCTACGAAAATGTAACAGGGACCAAAATGAAGGGTAAAGATAACGCAAAATAAGAAATATGGGGAATAGTTAACTGTGCCATCTTATAATTATTTTTATGGGCTGCTGTTAAGGAAAACGTTGTTAGAATATGGACGTGCCAATAGGGATCTTTCGCATCGGTACGAAAACGTACACGAACACATTTTCATTCAAGTTTTCGTATCCTCTAACACGCGGTTTCGCAATCCGAGTCCAATATATCAACAATATACACAAGGCCTCGAAAAATTATGGAAAATTCAATATATGAGACAAGAAACATTTTCATTTAGATACCTACGTAAATCTAGCTCTACACGAGTAACGGTCTTCAATGGCCCAACACTCATATGCTCACAAGTACACACGAATCGAGGACGTTTTCGTTTTCGTATTTGATTTCGTATCGATGCGAAAGGCCCCTAATGACACGCGCATGACGAAACCCAGTACCTGCATTTAAGGGATATTGTCAGGTTTTTACTGTTGTAGTTAACGATTGCGTGTTTGTATTAAAAAATTTAAAAAAAACAGTCAACGTTTGAATTATCAATATATCATTAATTTGTAAGTGTTCAGAAAGTGTTAACATTTAGATTAGATTAATGTGATTCCTGTCCGTAATTTTGAACAATTTACTGGTAACAAATAAATACATAGAAATTTTTTTAACTTGGATTTCTTTGCTTTGGATCATATATTTTGAGAAGATTGCTTAAAGTTCCAATTTCATATTTTCTAAGAAAGTCAAAACATAATTATATCTATGTCTTTTGCTCAATAGGTTGTCAACTAAATATTATACGATCATAGGTTATCTTTCTCACACTTACAAATCTTCACACCGGAAATAATAACACAAATACCTAACAATTACCTCTCTTGTTTTCCTATTCCCCACCATGGAATAGCTATCCTAAAACGTTTGAATTTGAAGTTGAAAATGATATTTTTTTCAATTTCTCAACCGGCAATAGTGAATTATAGGATTAATAGGATTATTCTTTAACAACGTAGGACTGTTTATATATACCATCTATTTTAGGGCTTTATTTTAATACATTTTAAAAATATAACTTAAAAATATGAAATTGTAACTTTAAGTGAAACGGAGTACTATAGGTCCTTTTTTATATGAATTATCAAGCGCCTTTGGTATAATGTGTATGTTTAAGGACCATCGTTATTTCCACACGATATCAACACTACTAATTAATTACAAGAGTTCACACTGTCACAGTTTGTCAACTGAGATGTAACAATTGAATTAAATCCAGCCGATATATCTTTGCTCAAATTGACATGCTGTCATGGGCTCAATTTTCCTTTTGGAACATTCCGAATTGATGGAATTGCATTAAAGTAACATGGAATTAAGTCCTGTCACAGTACTTTCCTAAAACAGATTTAGTACGAGTAGAATCGAATTAGTATCAGTTCTTTCCGAAAACAGATTTCTCTTCAATAATTCTCGTGTAAGAGGGCTGGACGCCTTTCAATGAATTTAGAGAAGTCAGTTCGAGAATCCCTGCAAATCATTTTGCCATTTATACTTTTGGATCTTAGTCTATATTTAATTTACATGGTATTTCGGATTCAGTAAATGGCGTGCCAAGTGCACCTGGGTAAAAAAAAATTCTAAGAAATTTACAAAATCCACCAGATCGAATACAGGACATACTATTTACTGACTTTATTGGGGGTCAAGGGAGGTAACTTTTCGTTTGACAAATTATAGAGCCTTGTGGTGCATGTGATGAAGCCCAACTTGCCCAAGATAGATTAAGAAATGAAATGGAGTTTCTGCTTCTATACTGGGCTAATGAAGACGGCCTTCCGCCATACATTTATATCGAATTCCAACTGCCAGGGGATCTTTAACGTCCACGCCAATGTATACACGGGACCTCGGTTTTCGTACCATCCGAACGACTTATGATTAAGAATTATAATTAACAGGGTGAACATACCACAGATAAGTCCATTAAAGTGTGGTACCAGATGTTCCAGAAAGGGTTAGCTTAAGTAACCAGGGTTTATGCTATGGGGAAAATTTTGTCACGACAGCAGCGCTTCCGCTTACTCTCCTTTGAATCATAACTGCCAATGGGTGGTTCTTTTACATGCACATGTATACACAGGGTCGCGGTTTTTTGTCCGATTCCAATAGACGCTGTCCATAGGCCAAAATTTCCGTATGCCCGTCTTCTTTAGAAATGGAATGAATGGAGTTTAACGTCCCACTGTTCTGTTCAGACTTGGCTATGGAAAGCAGACCAGAACCCAATGCAACCAATGCATTCCAAATGTAAATGTGTATTCTTGGTGCTACTTCATTACCATCACAATGGTGCTCAAGATGAAATAATCAACTTGAGAGAATACAGACGATGACTTCGATTCACTTCGGTACAAACTTTTCGAGAAAAGGTTACCAAGCCTACCACGAGGCAAACAGCTCGCCTCCAACGTCTGCCGCTGTTCGGTATCATAGCTTGCGGGTATTCTTTCAGGTTCAGGAATGGACATCGAAGGCTAAGAAATGCTGTAGAAAAAACATCCAGGGTACTTTAATAACCCTGAAAGCAGCCAGCAGCACCTGCAGAGCCCTTATATAGACTGTAATACTGGGTGAGGTACAGATCGGTGCACTTGTAAAAAAACAGCATCGAATTCACTGCACATAATGTGCAGACTGCAAGGGACATAGCTGTAGCAACTCCTCGAAGCTAGTATTAGACAACTCTGATTAATTTTTGTTAACTTGTTTGTTTCCATCAGTGCTATGTGACCCCACCCCCTCCCTGTGACAACAGTGCTGTGATACTAATGCAATTAGTAAATGTTCGTAGTGAGGTACGGATGCTTTTATTACATTCGTTGAACATGGTAAAATCGGTGTGGGAACTTGATTTTTCCAGGTTATTGCAAATGTTTTTTGAGCTTGGACTAAAAGTGTTTTTTTTTAGTAATAGCTGGGGCGTCTAGTTTGCATTAATTCTATATTATGCAATATAACTGCACTGTTCTCCTAGTGCCCCCTTACCCTGATATTATGGTTGTAGTTCCAGATGTAGGAGGGAAAATAAGTTTTGCACCGATGGCGGCTGTTAATTTGCCTATTGTGAATTATGTGATGAAGTCATGATTATATTCTAAATGTGTTTATTTGCTTCCATGGCCACGAGGAAATGCGTTTATACACAATTTTCATCAAACATGAATAATTTTTTAATCATGAAATATGCTAATTATTACATACTACACAATTTGACATCTTTTCACCCAAACGATTTTAGATCATTTTTTGGCTGTTGTTTAGGGGACTATACTGAAATGCATCTCAGTGAAATTAATTCTGTTGCAATTTGTTTTGGGTCTAACCCCAGATTGACAGGACTAATAATCACTGAGCCACCATGTGATACACAAAGCTATTGACATCAGATTGGGTTAAAACTGGATATCATGCCTGTTTCAATCATCTGATAAATTAATAGAAAGGGCAAGCATAGGCGTACGAGCCAGGGGGGCAGGGGGGGGGGCAGCCGCCCCCCTAACTTTCGGTCAAGCTGACTTTTCGGGCAGACGGGTAAAGCTATCTTAATTAGGCTATAATAGACCACTTTGTTCAAGGACTGAAATAGCAGGAAAACGTGTTTGCAGCCGTCAAATATTCCAAAATTTTCTTGGGGGGGGGGGGGGGGGTCCGTGCAAGGTAAGCTCTGCTTCTTCACCTCTCGAGGAAGACCGACGCCGCTGTCTGTAAACCCGAAATGTTTTCGGGCATTTCGGGTTCTGCCCCCCTAACTGTCATCGAGCCCGTACGCCTATGAAGGCAAGTAAAACTTGTTTCCACCCACATCCAGGTGCACCAGACGTCAAATCGCTTGTAGTTAGTCAGTGAATAAACACGGCCTACATTCGGTTATTAATTTGACAGGCAGGCGTATATGCAAGCAAACAGAAATTATACAAGTACGCTATGAAAAGACATTTAACTAAAGTTTATTATTAAGCTTGCACGTGTTCAGTGTACCCTGTGAACGTTCATTCGGTACAAACATGAAATCTATATTATAAATTTATTTACCATAATCGTTTAATGACTTATGTTTCTGCACTGACCAGGCAGACGAAGACCGCCATATTCTGACTAGATCTACTTCTTAAGGCCACCTACAGATTTCGTCAAGGTAACTGAGATGTAAATAAGGTTAGAGCACGTGATTGTTGACGAGATTGTGGGTTAGGGTTTGCCTTGGGTAAAGGTTAGGGCTAGGTCCAGGGCTATACTCATGTGTGTTTTTTTACAGAATATCTTGACGTTCGAGCTATACGTGAACGATGATCTGCTTTGTTGTACCTTTAAAACCTTTCTTTAAAGTGCATCCAAGGTCACTGCGTACTTATATTATTCTAGGTTACGAGTGTCAAGTCAACCATGAACATGTTTAGATTGAACAATATTTTAACAAGTAAATGTGCTGAGTAACTGTGAACGCTTAACCGATATTTTGGAAGGTCAATGTGCTCACTGAATAACTGTGAATATGATCAATGGAAATCGTGTCGTGTTGCCGTTCACATGTGATTAACATAAAGACTGTAATGAACATAAGTGGTCTGACTCGGAGAATTATTATAGCAACAGAACAAGTATGGGCTGCTAAAACCGCCATAAGTATTTTAGCAGGAAAAGGACATAACATCTCGCAGATTCTTTACCTAAGCCATTTTGATACTAATCATTGTTGTTATAGTTTAATATCTATGTACATCGACATTGTTGCAGAATGATGGGCCTGGCTGGTACAAATGTCTAGTCCTTCGTGCGGAACGAAAAACCGAGACCCTATGTACACGTTGGTGTGAACGTAAACGTACCTTTGACATATGGAATTCGATGAAGTGTATGCAGAAACGCAATTGTCTGGGGAAAATGTCCCACACAGCGCACTGAATGACACATTTGGGTTTCATTACCCCGGTCGGTGCAGAAAAGTAAGACGTCCAATCCCTTCCTTCTGTAAGTGTACAATGGCGAAATCTGAACATTTTACCTGGGGACCAGCGTTTCCACCTGGAACTTAATTCCAGATGTTAAGGATAATTTTACGTGAACGTTAGTGTATGTAATGATGGTCTAGCAAGACTTTCGTTATTAGTTATAATATGAGGCTTTTGCTTGGTATTTCTTTCTTTGTCCGTTGACAAAATACCCACTTTTTGTTAAGTCATTACAATGTCAACATATCTGTTCCTGCCATATGCACTGCCTTGACAAAATACTACCAACAGTATATGGATACAGGGGGGGTGCAAATACTGCCTTGGCAAAATGCTAACCACAGTACATGGATACAAGGTTGTAGGAAATATAGCGACCGCCAGAGCAAAATTCTACGCCCACCCGCCATGAAAATCTCAAAACTCTAACGCCCCATACCACCACCACCCTCTCATTTCACACGTAGCTTTAGTATTTACAGACAACCTACAGACAGCCTCAAAAGTCCCATACTAGTCCTTGCTTGGTATATGTGTCGATGAGACGTAGGTTTAGTAAATATAATTTTGGTGGATTTCACTATCCATAGTGTAATTGATGTGAGGTGGAGTCGTTCATTGGCGTTCATATAACAGCCATTTGTTTAACAAATGAACTTTCAACCTACTTCTCTTTCAGTGGACGTATATAAAGCCCGGGTTATTGAAGGCGCGCGGAATACATGATCAATAGACATAGTCTATAGAATAAGTACTTGTAGAGCTAGCGAACGAATAGTGCAGACCACCTCCGAGGTTAATATATAACGCAGGTATAGTAAGTATATAACCTATTTCATTTTATATATATATACTTCAATATATTCAAATATATTTAAGCGTCTAAAAGAGATGGCATTTATTTAGATTACTGTTTTCGCCTCATGGAATACAAATCGTTAATTTTTAAATCAAGAATTTACGATATATTTACTTAAAACACATTTTAATATTAAATATCAGCCAAGTTGTAATTGTAGAGTAGCCTATATAAAACGCAAAGATTCGATATTTAATCTATGTTAACGTATATTTATACAAGTTTTGATACATTATTATATATTCATATGTATTAGATGCCGTACCCGGTTTCGCTCGGTCCCTTGTACACAAGATTCGGGTGAAACGTTTTCGGTAACCTTAGATACCTAATTTATAACGACTGAGAATTGATCTATCCGTTCTTACATGATTTTTTTTCATTGTCTCTTTATCTTTACTCACCTGGTGTATACTGTATTATTTGTTATGTACAACTGTCATTTGACTTGCTAAATTAATGTTTAAAGTGTAGAACTCTTATATATGGTAGGTTTGGGGGTCACAAGAGTTCCACAAGATTTTGGATTTCTGAAAATAAATACATTCCACAGAATAAAATTTTGTAGAATATATTTTCCCCACATCTTACAAGATGATAGGATAAACTATTATTGTTCCACAAAATAAAAAGAAAATATTTCATCAATTTTTCATGGTCCACTTTTCCAAACGCCCCCAAACCTTGCCATATCTACTTATTTTATAACTATGCGAAGTAAGATACTAAGTTAATCCGGTGTAATCAGGGATGTGTGCGACTGATAGCAAATGTTGTTCGGTGGGACGAAAATGAAATGAAATGAAATGAAATGGGGTTTAACGTCCTACTGTTTTGCTCCTAACTTTGGCTAATGAAGACAGACATACGCCATACAGTGTGCTATATGAGGGAAATTTTGCCCGGGCAGCGGCGCTACGGCCTACTCTTATATCGAATTCCAACTGCCAAGGGATCTTTTACGTGCACGCCAATGTGTACACGGGACCTCGGTTTTCGTCCCATCCGAACAACTGGGACCTCGGTTTTTCGTCCCATCCGAACAACTAGACAGCTGTCCTTGCCATGCCCTCCATCCTGAATCACTGACAAGGGGAAACCACGCCGGAAAATCTGAATGAACTTTCTCGGCCAATACAGGGATCGAACTCCCGACCTCCAGGCTAGCGAGCCAGCGTCTTACCCACTTAGCCGCGTGATCCCCGTCGGTGGGACGAAATAACAAGGCTAGTCGCTGTTAAAATTTAAAGCCGGGGCAAATTCACCCCCTCACAATACTATAATTTGTGTTATTGGATTTGTGTTGAGGGCCCATGTGCAAGATAGACATGGCAGCGGGGTGGGTGGCTGAATGGTTTAACGCGTGCGCGTATGATCACAAGATTGTCATCGAGTAAATTGATTCCCCGCGTATGTGACTAGTAGTAGGTTTTCTCTGGTCCTCTGGTTTCCGTCCACAGCTAAAGACCCCCTACTTCTATTGAAATAAAATTGAACCTTATTATGTTAGTCCCGAAATGACGTAGTTGGTGTCAAGTAAACGTTAACCCCATTTGTCTCTGGGGGATCATGTGGCTAAGTGGGTAAGACACTGGCTCGCTAGCCTGAAGGTCGGGTATTCGATTCCTGCATTGGCCGAGAAAGTTCATCCAGATTTTCCGGCGTGGTTTTCCCTTGTCAGTGATGCAGGACGGAGGGCCTGATAAGGAGAGCTGTCTAGTCGTTCGGATTGGACAAAAAACCGAGGTCCCGTGTACATATTGGCGTGCACGTAAAAGGTCCCTTGGCAGTTGGAATTCGATATAAGGGTAGGCCGTAACACTGGCTCGCTAGCCTGGAGGTCGGGTGTTCGATCCCTGCAGTGGCCGAGAAAGTTCATCCAGATTTTCCGGCGTGGTTTCCCCTTGTCAGTGTGCAAAACAGTAGGACGTTAAACCCCATTCCATTTCATTTCCTTTGTCAGTGATGCAGGGGGCCTGACAAGGAGAGCTGTCTAGTCGTTGGGATGGGACGAAAAACCGATGTCCCGTGTACATATTGGCGTGCACGTAAAAGATCCCTTGGCAGTTGGAATTCGATATAAGAGTAGGCCGTAGTGCCGCTGCCCGGGCACAATTTCCCTCATAGCACACTGTATGGCGTCTTCATTAGCCCAGTTTAGAAGCAGAACAGTAGGACGTTAAACCCCATTTCATTTCATTTCATTTTTCTCTGTCTCTTATAACCATTTGTTATTTATTAGTAAACTTTTAAATATTTATGTAAACGTTTTCGTGTTATCCTCGTTCTATTTGTTTTTCCAGATACCGAATACTAATCAACCAAGATGCCTAAATATTTCTTACATTATTTTGATATGAAGGGAAGAGGAGAGATCATTAGATTTCTCTTTGCGGCTGGTGGCGTTCAATACGGAGAAAATGTCGTGCAATTACCTGATTGGCCGGCACAAAAACCCAGTAAGTCCCTTTTATTATTCGTAGTATTTCCGTTATATCACCACGTTTCATAAATATGTTGGTACAAGCAGTGACGAGCATCATACCCAGATCATAGGGCTACTTGGCAAACGGTCGTCTCGGATCAACACCCTCCACCCCTCTCTCCCTCTTACAAAAAGAAACGTTAGATTAAGTTTAGCCCTGTTTACACTTGATACGTTCATACAGTAAACGTAGTTTTGGTAAATTTGGCTGTAACAACAGGTGGTAAAGCATAATTTCCAAAGCGGTAAATCTAATTTCAAATTTCGATGCCGTGTGCATATCTGTAGTATTCAAGCAAACATGCGTTTAAAATCTTTGGGATTTGTTTTTTTACAAGATTATTATTATTTTATAGATCATGCTCTTGGACAGTTACCAGTATTAGAGATCGATGGTAAACCGTTTCCAGAGAGTATTTCTATATCCAGATATTTGGCAGCAGAATTCGGTACGTTTCTAATATTTATATCATTTCGGAACTAACATATGGTTCATTTTTGTTATTTCAATAATGAGCAGTGGAAGGAAACCGGAGGACCCGGAGAAAACCCACGAGGTTGGGCAGGAAACCTTACTCCTTGTCACGTACAACCGGGGAATCGAAACCACGCCAGTTGACTCAATGGCAGACCTTATTATACAGCGCACACGCGCTATCTATTCGGCCATCCACCCCACCACCCCCGATGTTAGCAAATGGCCTATGATGGCCGGCTTACTTAAATAACAGTATGTTTCACGACATAATGGGTTACATGCTGCTTATAACCGCTGGTTGTGAAAATGTACTGAATCAAAAACAAACTATCAACGATAGTTCATCTCCCGATTCAATGGGATGACCAAGGGGTTCGTCACATTGGTTTACCCAACACGTATATTTGCTGCTGGCTTGTTCTTATCGTTTACAGTGCATGCCGAATGTTGGGAAGTTTCAATTCATCATGTGTTGTCCGAGAAAGTTTTCCGGTATATCCAGGCTTGGTTACCCCTTTGCAGTGGTGTACGACTGGGGTCTGGCAGGGTACAGTGTCTATTCGCTCAGATGGTGTGTACATAAATGAACCCCTTATAGTAGGCCGTAGGGTCGCTGTCAGGGCTACCCCCCCCCCCCGCCGCCCAACGCCAACCCACCCAACGCCAACCCACCCAAGCACACTTTATGGCGTGTCGTCGCGTAAGACGTTATACCACATTCTATTTCAGTTCAGAAGCTATAATGCACACTAATCCTTTCTTAAGTCTTTGTTTACACTTTGACATACCCATACCCTGCTATATGATATTTTGTTTTAATTAGTATTTTATTGAATTCAGAGGCGAGGAATCAAAAGGGCGCATTTTGGATAGAATAAGTTAATTTTCAGCTGATGCCATACAGATGCCACGTAGATGGTAATGAAGTTAAAATGTAACTTGTACAGTTATAATGTATAACTAATTAATATTTCCCATGTATTGTGTGTGGTATATGTCAAAAATAAAATTAATTAATAGTTAATTAATTCTAGACTTCATTACCATTCTAAAAATGTTAAGTGATAAAATTAGCATTTTTATGAATATATTTTATTATAATCAATTAATGTTGTTATCATGATAATGAATGTGTTTTATTTTTCTAGGTTTACAGGGTAAAACCAATTTAGAAAACTTACAGATAGATGCTCTTGTAGAACAGTGCGTCTTTTTACGAGAAGCTTTTTGTGATGCTCATTTTGAGGAAGACAAGCCCAAACAGGTAAGCTAGTGGTTTATTTTGGGGAGTGGGAAGAGGAAAGACTATCCTGTGCTTAGAACATGTGTTGCAGAATCAAGTGTTGTAACTCTTGTAATCTGTTGTATTCTTGTTTTTCCAGTCACAGAAGAAAGGCTAGGTCTTGTGGCTATCATTCCTCCGAACATTCTACAAATGTACGTTGAAAACTAGGAGGTTCTGAGTGACCGGGAGTAGACTCGAGGGAGCTTCTAGACTATGTCTTTTTCAATAAATGATAGCTCTAACTAAAGAAACAGTGACCTTTTTATCACATTGATTTATAGTCATACATTATAATATACAAGTTGTATATTTTAATTCTTTACAGACTGAACTGCACAGGAAGTTTAAAGATGAAACGTTGCCCAGAATATTTGGTTATGTTGAAAAAGTCATTAGTGGGAATAGCACCGGAAGTGGATTTGTGGTTGGTGATCAGGTTAGAGATTTCTTTTATTGTTTGTTTATCTCGTCTTCTCTTTGAATCTTGATTTGAAGGAGGCGCTAAGTGAAAGGGATACAATTGTCAATGGCTCGATTTTCCTCATGGGTTTAGAGTTGTTGTGCCCTATTCCCCGTCTCCTCTCAAATGGAAAAACATCACAGGATTTCAATTCGATTTTCAATGCTAATGATGGAATCCGATTCTCATTATTTTCTCGGACAGAAGCCCTCTGGACACTCCCTAACAATATAAATATTAGTTTTTGTGTTCTTCATGCATACCAGCGGTCACACCACCTCTGATTTGAATACCCACTCTTTGTGGTGAATATTAATAACACGTCAATTATTAACCACTTTAATTGACTTTTGTAAAAAATGAAAATGTTGATTCGATTAAAGATGCGTTATCACTCTCGCCATTAAATGAAATAAAATGAAATGGGGCTAATTGTCGTACTCTTCTGCATCAACAGATTAAATGAAGACGAGTATACGCCATACAGTGTACAATGGTGAAGCGTCTGTCCGGAAAGCGGTACTAATGTCTACTCTTATTTTGAATTCCAACTGTGAATGGGTTAGTTCACGTGCACGCCAACGTGTTTGACACTGGACTGCATCACCGAGAAGGGGGAACTACGGCAACATGGGGATAGAATCCCTTACCCATAAAATAAATGTAATTAATTTTACATACATGTATATCATATTTAGAATAACATCCTTGGCACGGTCCATCAATTGAAAGTTGGTTTGGCTAATTTTACAATCTAATTCGAACCGCCATATTTAACTGATAGTCAACTCCGGTCAACTTCAACATTACTTTTTCACCGACCCGCGAAGAACTCCATTGCGCTAAAGAACACCTTATCAGACTTTATTTTTGTTGAATTTAGATGGTGAAATTGTTTTTGGCTTAGCGTATTTCAGCTCTTGTATATCTTTTTTTAAAATTATATTTTCAGATGACGTGGGGAGATCTGGTTCTTATGGACGTGTGTGACATCATATCACGTGACCCGTCAATTTTGACACCCTATAAAGTTATTAAAGAACACAGAAAGAAGATAGAAGCTCTACCAAAGATAGCCAATTACCTCAAGAACAGACCATTTAGAGACATCTAAGTACCACACTCACAGTCATTGTTATTGACTGCTTTTAGTGGTAGGTTTAACTTCTACCTTATGGTGTGGGACGTTAAACCACATTTCATTTCATGTAACTTGTGGCTGTGAGGTTACAAGTATATAGGCTCAAGTTGTACTTTATTATTGTAGTTTTTTTCTTACTGTCAAGTATAAAATTGGAATTTGCTAAACATATATTATGCAAGAGCTAAATCTGCCTATCGCAAGTCTTTATTTAGGCTTCAGATGTTATAGAAATTATTAATTAGCTCAAATATTAACTCTGTAGACCCCCGGATGGCATGGATACAATTTGGATTTAAACAGTCGTCCATTTAAAATTAAATCAATAAATGGCGGACCACGCTAACGTTTAACGTTAGTCTCTGATGTCACTACCGGAAACTGGTGAGGAAAAGCTTGTCAAGCGAGTCTACCATAGCCATTGAGCATGTTACTTGATAATTGAGAATATGTGGGTGGAGTTATCGTCTGTCAATCAAACGATCGCCAATTCTCATAGACGGTGCAGACACACAACTTCCAACAGTGACAATTCCGTTCAGAACAAAGTAATTTGACTGAAATTTTCAACATTTTCTTTTTTTATCATCAATTTTTGAATTACATGTATTATAGCAAGAATGACCAACTCTTTATAAAACTCTTAACTAATGTATCTTTAATTTTCGTAATGTATTTCGAGTTGTGGAAATAAAATCTTCAACATGTTTTGTCGGGTGTGTCCATGTGTAAAACATCCTTGAAATTGCGAATTCCAAAGAAAACTGTCTGTTTACTAAATTCGGAACTCTGCTGTATACTCCGCCTGACAACTGTTAAGCAGTTACTAATTAATACATCTGAAGGCATTTTATTTTTGAATTAGTTGTCTATATTACATTTGCTGACTTTTGCATTCGATTATTGTATTTGCTGACTCGTTGGCATTTGGTTTTCTTGACTTACTCCCATTCTCTCATATACAGTATTCGTACACGGGATTCCACTAATTGTACGTAAAGCTGTTTCAGATTGTTCATATATTTGATAATCGATCAGATCCCGGAATGCGGGAGACATCACTGTGATGAACCATCATGTTATAGCCTTGACATGCGCCTGGATCTTAGGTAAAGCACGTTCGAGTATCCGGATTAAACGAGGAATGGCGATTGGTTTTCATCGTTATTGTAGTTCTCATCCTTGGTATCCCCAGTGTCCTCATTCCGTTCTACTCGACTATACCCTGGATTAATCCATAGGGTTTCCACGATTTCACATTAATTGTAGCTAAAGTCTACGAACCAATCAAAAAACAGTTTACAAACCAGTCGTTTCGCCTTCGTTTTTATAAGGGTAGATAACCATACCCATGTCCATTTACTGAATGATTTATGTAAATAATGTATATATATATATTTCTAATTCATCGATATCAGGGCCGTAACTAGCTCAGAGCAACGAGGGGGTGGGAAATGTTCTCAGTGGTGCTGTAAAATGGATGGACAATGTATATCTATTGTTTTTATGGTCAACATTTTTTGTCACGGGGGGTGGGGGAGGGGGTTGCACCCCCAACCACTAGTTACGGGCCTGATCGATATGATTAGGCTATAGATGAAATAATAAATATCTAATAAATCCACAAAGCTTTCGATTTCCTTTAGTCGATGGTGATATCTAATGTATTTCAAGTAACTCTAAATTGGTAGACACCAATCGAGATTGTATTGGTTTATTCCACGATCGTTGAGTGTTTTTTGATTTGCTGAGCTGGTCAAACGGATTTTGATTGGAAGATTGGTTTGTAGTTGACAAATCAAAGAAATGTCTTTAATCCAAAATAATAAGTAAGTAAGTAAATCATTTTTATTGCTGAAATGGGGTCAGCAAAGGAAAAATAAAAAGGAACAAAATGTTGATAGCACTGGCGCACGGAGGAATCCCATGATCACACGTTTAAAATAAAGAGGCCTTAAATTAGCATTGACATTTCTTTAGTGTCAAATGTTAGCCTTAGATACTATACAATACATTACTCAAAACATGCCGAAAACATAATAAGTAAATATACAGAAAACTATTTAAAGAACTAAGAAATACATCATCAAATCAAAAATATCTAAATAAGATCTCAAGAAAAGTGTTCCAATAAAAGTGAAGAAAAAGTGAAGCCATCGTGACAAATTTATTCTCGGGTGTTAGAAAATGCGTTTCATAACCGTGAGAACTGAGAAGACACTAATGCACAAGAACCGAGCCAACCCGTGTAACAGATGCAAATGACCACTGGGGTATGTTCCTTATGAAAAAGTCCTATAGAAAAAGTACAGGTTTCTATAGAAGTTTGTGGGATTCTATAGGACTTTTTGCTAAGAAGCTCGATTTCAAGAATGAAAGAATTCAAAAGTGATTCATTGTAAGATAATGTGTTTATTAATGTTTAAAACTGATATATACTCAGGTGCATTTACATGTAGTTTTAAAAAAATATATATACGAAGTCAAATCAGGACAAAATTCTTTCAAACAATTTTTTCAATCGCGAAATCGAGTTCTTTCCGACAATCGAGAGCTGGCTATACGACGAAAATGAACGAGACCTCCGAATATCTCGTTAGATCTCGCGTGAAGAGACATGGCCGACATTTGACTTCTTTGTAATCGTTGCAGGGATTAGTTTTACATTAATTGTTAAAATGGAACTGGGCGAAACAAAGACAACACTTTTAATCAACGCTGCAATGTCTGCAGTAGGTTTTGCGATCTGTATGAGTATAATACCAAAGTTTAAAGACATGTTTATCAAGGCCAACTTGTTCGGAGTCGACATGAGTAAAACTACAAAAAAGAAAGTGTAAGTTCAGCTGCCTTGGCTGTCGATCCAGGTTTATATTTAGTTTATCATTGCATCATGTTTTGTTATTATTGAAACAGTTCAGGAATAGCATATTGACAATTGAACATTTAATTTTACACTCAATTTAATAATAATTTAATAAAAATTACACTTGTTTGGATTTTGGGAACAGTGAATAATAATGGAAAATGAAATATGTTAATATTGTTAATCATATTTAATGTCCTACTTTTCTGCTCCAATCGGGAAGTAGCTCTATGGCCTACTCATATTTTGAATTCCAAATATCTTAGGTTCTAGTACACTGTCTTTGAAAGGCATTTAGTGAAAGTGATATATAATAACAGACAGCTTTATGGATGACATTCACTAGGTTTATTAACTGCACACGGGACCTCGGGTTTTGTACCATCCGAGTGACTAGCTCATGGCTCGAAATGTTTGCCTGTCTACTTGTCGCCGACAGGCAATTTTTTAGTCTGACAGGTAGCAAATAAAACTACCCGTCACTTGCGACAGGGGGACTAAATTTTACTTGATGTTTAGTAAAATGACCACAATACATACATTTAATTATTCGTTTCTAAATGCAAGAATTAAGCACGGAAATACCGCGAAAAGCCGCCATTTGCACTGTTGACATTTCGCTCTGTCGTAGGCTACAGTTACTCACACAGTTGGGAAGTAGACAATTTTATAACAATGAATTTCACCCCATCTACGCTTGTTTTCATCTGCTTCACCACACTAGTTTATAGCATTGTGCAGTATTATATCTAAATAAATTAAAACGCACCCCCAAGTCACCAGTGTGATGTGATTAGTCTTTGAGTTTGATAATTGAGAGTGACAGGTTATTTACTGAAGCGACAGGTCTGAAGAAAAGCTACCTGTCCCTTGGTACGACAGGTAGCTTTTTATAAACATTTCGAAGCCTGGTCTAGCTGCTGTTCTCTGCACCAGTGACAGGAGAAAACCACGTCGGAAACTTTCTCGACCAGCACCTCGATCCATCTTTTGACCGCTAAGTTAGCGAGCCAGCACCTTTCTCACTAAGCCAAAGCAGCTCACCTTATAATAATGCAACTACTACCGGTAGCTTGAATGCAACAAGTCAAAAATTGTCCACTCATGCATTGGAGATTGTTTGATAAACAGCTCCAGTATGTGCATGACCAGTCTAGTCAGAACCAATGGATACCATATGTTAACCTAAGTGGCAGGTGATTAACATTGATCTATCACGATAGAGATATTAAGTAAGTACGGACGGCAGTAGCATGATTCCTTGTACATTCATACATATTAAAATTGTTTGGGAAATGAAATGATTGAAATTTTAAATGAAATTTAGAACTTAAAAATTGACTAGAATACACTTACTTTATGGTACATTTTCATATTAAAGAAATTTGAACCATAAAACATGTTTCTTCAAAGTTCATAAATTGTTCAAAATGTGTATAATTTTTATTTTGATATATTTGCAGACCAGAAGCACTTGGAGTTGTCTGTGGAGCTGTTTTTTTAATGATACTTTTTCTGTTTATTCCTATTCCATTTTACAAACACCTGGCTGAAAATAATAACGATTTCCCTCATGATAAGGTGTGTATATTAAAGCTATTTCAATTGCATATTGCATGTTGAAAAGATATGGAATTTGAAACTGGAATAGGTTTTAAGTCATGGGACTTGGTTGTATTTAGACATGTTAGCTCACTGTTTCATTTCCATTGTTCTAATTAAACAGAGTTTTCAAAAAAGTTCTTTGTGTAGTTTCTGTTGGAGGTCAGTTTATAAAGTTCCTTGTGACATGGACAAACCAGAGCTATTATTACTATTATTAGTTTGATTGGCTATGTCATCCTGATCCAAATCTCTTTCAGATATACATGTATTTGAATTCAAATAGTTTTTCAGAGCTATGTAATAATAATCATTCATAATAATTTATTTAACTTTTATAACACTGGAATCGAGCTGGAACAGCTGCTCTGTGCCACTTTTACAAGGATACCATATGGGAAAGGAAATAAAAATACAAGTTAAAAAAAAAAACAACATTAACATAGTATTCATAATTGATTTGATGTCTATTAAAACTAATGGAATGTGATCAGTTTTTTATCTTATATCTTTGTACTTGTAAATACTGATCAGAATTAAACTGATATTTTAAGTAGATATTCATCATTTATCACAATATTGTAGTTTTCAAGGGTTTCAAAATCTCGCAAATGACGATCAGTGTCTTTAATGATATATAACTTAAATGATATTAATGTTACTATATTGTATATTGCAGTATGTGGAATATTTGGCTGCTCTATTGTCAATATGTTGCATGGTATTTCTTGGTTTTGCTGATGATGTTCTCGATCTACGATGGCGCCACAAATTACTTTTACCAACCATGGCATCACTACCTTTGTTAATGGTTTATTTTGTTAACTTTAATTCTACTACCATTATAGTACCTCATCCATTGAGATTTCTGCTTGGTTTTGATCTTAATTTAGGTAAGTAACGCTCACTTATCATCCTCCAGAATCAAAATTACACAGATTGACTGTTTGTTTCATGCCATAGGTCGATATTAATGGGATTAGAATGTCTTGACAGGTGAGAAATCTTGAATATTCAGGTTATAAAAGGAATTCACACAAATTTCTTAGTCAATCAAGGTAGGCACTCAAGTTAACTGTAGTGGGACATTGTATCAATATTCTTTTTCCAGAAATTTATATTTAAACAATATTTAATTCATAAACAAATGGGATGGAGCAACAGGCTTGAAACCTATATCAGCTTTTTCCATAGATACAAAGGTATAGATACAGAGCAATATGCTATTTACAAAATATGTTTAAAGAGTGTACAAACTACAAGCATTAGATTAAATAAACATATACATGTATGCACGGGTTGTGTGGAAGTGTATGTTGCACTGATTTTGAAATTAAAATCCGTGACTTTGTTTTATAAAAAGGTGAACAGCTTTTATGCTGCTTCCACTGATGTCTCTTTCTTGGTTCTAGTTCATCTGGATTGATACGGGGGGTTGGATGGCCGAATGGTTAGCACGTGCGTGCTGTATCATAAGACCTGTCATTGAGTCAACTGGCGTGGTTTCGAATCCCCGGTTATACGTGACAAGGAGTAGGGTCGCCTGTCCAGCCTCGTGGGTTTTCTCCGGGTCCTCCCACTGCTAAAGACCCCTACGCACAAGCGAATTATTGAAATAAAATTAAAAACCATATGTTAGTCCCGAAATGGCCTAGTTTGTGTCGAGTGGAGGTTAAACCCCATTTCTCTCTCTCTCTCTCTCTCTCTCTCTCTCTCTCTCTCTGGATTGATATGTGTGTCCAACGATTATCTAGAGACAACAGAAAAACCAACTCATTGCTTTGCGATTGTTGACAGTCTCACATAATAAAAAACATTATCTTACATGTTATCATCAAGTCTCTTCATTGTATTTAGATTCCAGAGGAAAACAAGTTTAAATCATTACGTTTCCAGGTCATTGATCAAATGAGAAAGATCTTGTATCTAGCTTTATTCCAGAAAGAGTTCTCAATGTCTGCAAACATAATTTAAACACATTTATTTCAAAGTCCTTCTGCTCCAGATTGGATGTCAAATTTGAGACAGAGTCCTTGACAATTTCAATTCACTGAAGAGCTGTCAGAAATTCTGTTGTCTTGGAAAAAAAATCTTTATTGGACACTATATATGGCAGATGCCTGTCTTCATAAGCCCGGTTTCATTAGTGCTTTTTTCTTTTTTTTTTAAATTCCTCCATGATGTCGAGTTGAAGTGCTTTATAAATATGATTACATGTATTATTATTATGATACAGGTATTTTATACTATGTGTATATGGGAATGTTGGCTGTATTCTGTACAAATGCTATTAATATATTGGCTGGTGTAAATGGTTTAGAGGTTGGGCAATCTTGGGTAATTGGTATATCTGTTCTCATCTTCAATTTCATCGAGCTCTCAGGTATGGTATTTTTACTGTTTATTGTCTGCAATTTTCACAATAGTTTATAAAACCCCTTCTGGTTGACTGACTAGCAGTGACTAATAATGTGTTAATTGTAATGCATATGCTTAAATGCAAAGTTAACGCCTTAGTTATACTTTGATACTGTAAACAGGTGTCAAAATTACTAAATAAAGATGGCTATTTTACATGTCATTAATCTGATATACCAAATTGCTGGAAATGGATTGTTCAAGTGATAAAAAGTGTCTACCCTAATTCCAATGCCAACAAATGCAAATATATAATTGTTTATCAATCTTTTGGTAATAAGTTTAACATGACTTTATATAATATGCAAAAGGTTGAAACAACATACATGTAACATGATATTTTTTTATTTTCTTAAAGGTGAACAGAGAGCAGCCCATATTTTCTCTAGCTATTTTATGATGCCATTTATTAGTGTAACAACAGCTTTATTATATTATAATTGGTGAGTATGTCAGTATTTACAACACAGTGACTCAGTGAGTAAGACATTGGTTTGCTTACCTGGATGTCCTGTGTTTGAACCTTTTATTGGCCAAGAAAGATTTTCTGGCGTGGTTCATCCTTGTCAGTGGTGTAGATCCTGTGTACACAGATCCCTTGGCAGTTGTAATTCGATAGTAAACTGTATGGCGTATCTCTGTCTTCATTAGCTTAGTCGGAGCAGAACAGTAGGACATTAAACCCCATTTCATGTTCATTTCATTTATGCTATATCTCATTTCTCTCTCACTTAAAGGCTCAATACCACTCTTGTTGTAACTGGATAATATGTACCAATCTTTATTCTGGTCAAAAAATTGTACTATTTTAGAATATTTCAATTAATTGATGATGCAAATTTCATCGTAACACACCTTATTTAAATTCAACATAATGGTTTGAAACGTCTAACGTAAACCTTTTCAAATGAAACTTCGATTTAAAAATATTTTCGAACCCTCTGGACAAGTAAAATAGGATGTAATGGATAATTTACACAACAGGTAGGACACTTAAACATCTAGTACTTAGATAGAGATATTATTTATTTTCTGGAGCTTTCAAGCCAGCAAGAGTGTTATTGTCCCTTTAAGTTGTTATTAAACTTTAGATTCTCATGACAGTACATAAATCATTAATTATCTGAAAATATTTTTTTTTTTTCAGGTATCCATCACAGGTTTTTGTTGGTGATACATTTTGTTATTTTGCTGGAATGACGTTTGCCGTGGTTGCCATCTTGGGTCATTTTAGTAAAACTATGTTATTGTTTTTTATCCCACAAATTCTCAACTTTATTTATTCTGTGCCTCAGTTGTTTAGGTTTGTTCCATGTCCAAGACATAGGCTACCAAAGTAAGTAACCAACACTGGTCTGATCTGATCTTAAAATTAGGACTCACATGTTTTTGGACAATATCTCCAAGATTAGCAAAAAATTGTCTAGTTATTCAGATACAATAAGCAAAATGTAGCAGTCCTATGAATATAATCATGAAATCACAGTAATTTAAACATCATGCCCATGATTAATCTGTAGATAATTCCTGACATTTCCCGGAACCAATCAATAGCATTTATAATATGAATAAGGATTAGTTCAAATTTCTAAATGTTTTATAAGCTGTAAATATTAAAATAGACATTGCAAATTATTTTGTTTGGGATTGGTGGTTATGTGCTGCAGTATATGACCCTATTTGCCAGCAGATCTCAAAAGTCAATTCTTTGCTTTAACTTTAAATCACAAAATAAGCAAATTAGAGTTTTATTGTTCCCCTAGTCAGTGCTACAGGACAAAGTTTTATTGAGACATATGTATTCATATATATATATATATTTTATTCTTTTTCAGATTTAATTCATCAACAGACAAACTTGAACTGAGCATCACAAAATTTAAATATCAAGAATTGAGTATTTTAGGGAAATTATTTATTACTATATATAAAACATTTGGTGTTATAAAAGTATGGGAAAAGAAAGGAGAAGATAAACAGTATATGGAGTGTAATAATTTCACGTTAATTAATCTTATAATAAGATTTCTAGGACCCTTACATGAGCGGACTCTGGTCTCAATAATAATAGTATTTCAGGTGAGTCTCAATCAATGTGGAGGGTAACTCGGTGAGTGTGGCACTGGCTCACTAACCAGGAGGTATTAGGTTGGATCTTTCCAACTTGGTTTCAGGATGGAGGGCTTGGCAAAGATAGGTGTCTAGTTAATTGATGGGACAAAAATGGGTCTAATGTATACCATTGATAGCATGTTAAAGATCTACTGACAGTTTGAAAACAAAATATGAGACAGAGCAGCACCTCATAGAACACTGCATTAACTTCTACAGGTAGACTTAAAACCCTGTAAGCTTGAGGGACAATGAAACAATCAGACAATCCATCATTAGCATAGTTTGTGTTTTTCACAACTTGTACTTTTCTTCGGGAATTCCACAAGACAGTCATTTTTATGGGGTCCAGCTAAAATAAAATAAATTTTATATTTTTCAGATATTTTGCAGTATGGTAGCTTTTACTATTCGATATCAGCTGGCTTTATTATTCTATGATAAATTGTCTTAAAATGTTCATATAGATGAGAGAGGATAATATTATCATGTGAATTGTTGCTACAATTATTTTATTTAAACCTAAGTCAAAGACAATACTTAACAATTGAACATCCAAACAAAATGCGTTAGAATCGAAGAGTGGAAGATTTTGAGTTAATATAATGCCAAATAAGGAGATATGATTGGAAAATTTGTTTATTAGAAGATATGATTGGATGATTTTGTGAAAAAATGATATCAAATTGGAAATAATTTGATGATTTTGTCTAAAATCATACTTAATTAGAAATGATTGGATAATTATGTGTAAAATGATACCAAATTAGAAATGATGATTGGGTGATTATTTGTAAAATGATACTGAATTAGAAATGATGTGATGATTATGTGTAAAATGATAATTATTAAGAAATGATTTGATTATGATTATGTGTAAAATGATACTAAATTTGAAAAAATTAGATGATTATGTCTGAAATGATACCAAAACAGAAATGATCATTGGATAATTATTTGTAAAATGATACTAATTTTGAAATGATGGTTTGATGATTATGTGTAAAATGATACCAAATTAGAAATGATGATCGGGTGATTAATTGTAAAGTGATACCAAATTAGAATGATTTAATGATTATGTTTAAAATGATTCCAAATGACAAATGATTAGTTAATTATTTGTAAAATGATACTAATTTAGAAATGATTTGATGATTATGTTTAAAATGATACTAAATTGGAAATGAATGGATGATTTTGTGTAAAATGATACTAAATTAGAAATGATTGTGTAATTATGTGTAAAAGGATGATAAATAAAGAAATGATGATTATGTTTAAATTGATACTAATTGGAAATGATGATTTGATGATAATGTGTGAAATAGTACTAAATAAGAAATGCTTATGAGTTTAAAATGATACTAAATTAAAGGCATTTTTATCGGCCACTAATTAGCCAAAGTGATTTGCATTCAATCACATTTTCATCTTTAACATCAATCTAATTCAAATTGATTACCCTAATCCACAAATTATCGACACCGATTTCCAAAGTGATTACCACAAATAGCAAAATCACCGCTAGGTGCAGTTTGACAATTTTATCGGGTGATTACATTTTTTATCAAACTATGTCCAGCCACAAGAATTGTTCACAGCTAATCGGCGCATTTAACTAATTCATCTAAGTCCTTTGAAATGACTATACTGTCACATGATATCTCCACTAAGTTCAAATCGATTTGGCAAGTTAATAAAAAAATCTAAAAAATGATTTGATGATTATGTTTAAAATGATACTAAAAATAACGTGTTGAATTGTGCTGATCTAATGTGTTGTTTTGATTGGTGTTGGTATACGGTCTGGGCAATTTCTAAAAAAAAATCGTATGGGGAAAGAATAGTCCTCATTTATACGTTGGGGATTGAGATTGTAGAATTCCAGTCATAGAGTGAACCATTACTTCTGTTTGTCAATCTAATAAAGTTTTGATTAACCAATTTCTTCAAAATCATCTTTTGGGCTACATGTATGTTATGTTTTATTTATGGTATTTTGTCTTGTTTTTGTTTTGTTTTTGTGAGAAAAAATTTGTTTAAAAATTATTTTGTCGTCTCTTTTTTTTAATACAATGTTTTATGTAGGAACATATTGTTGTTGGTAATAATCTGTATTTTAAGTTCACTCTCCTGGTATTGCTCTATCTAACAGAATCTTTTAACAAAAAATTTTGGGACATATTTTTATGTTGTTTAGAAAATTTTGCATATTAAAGGAGAAATAAATTGATTAATGTAGAAAAATTACAAAAATGTAAAAAGCTTGGTACAGTAAACCTCGCATAAGTCGGATTCATATAAGTCGAATCTTCGCTCAACTCGTTTGGACCCTTTGATCGTACACGTTTTTCTTATTAAATTTCTGCACGTAATTCGGATTTCCTGTGTCGGATCTTCGCTTAACTCGGATCCAAATGTTCGGTCCATTTGATCTAATTCGGGCTTTTTTCCTTTGCCTAAGTCGGATCGGCAGTATGTTCAGAATTTGACTAAGTCAGTTTCGTACCGATGGCCTAAAACGCGGTTAGGTATTCCATGTGCAGAGCCCCAAAACGGACAATAACAGACATGATAATTTCATGGGCATTATAATACATGGACTGAATGCATGCTGCACGAGATGGGGAAGATGGCTGTGCTTTTTTACGAGTGATAAACTGCCAATGTAATTTTATAAAATACCGTTTTATGAAGAAGAAAACAATGCTCCAACAATATAATCGAAAGATTCCCTCAGAAATGCCTCCAGTATAAATTAATTTTAAATCCAGTTGTTATTTATTATTGAATTCACAATCAGAATGTGTACGAGACAACGAATAACAGAGTTCCTGACATTACCAGTCAGGAGGATCTTCTATTCACCCCCCTCGGAATATGTTGCCGCCTGTTTTAAATGACACATGTTTTTTTTTCTATTTGTACCGTCTTCTGCTGTTGTACTAGTGAATTGTAATCTATTGCCGGTATTGGATTTTTAATTAGCAGTTAAAGCTGTAGGGGTAAGACAGAACACGGGAATGTCTTACTCAGCTCAGTTATATATACAATCAGATATTCAGTGTTCACGCATCATTTTTCATTTTATAATTTACTTATCAACAAACAATCACAAGAAAAAAACTCGGAACGCAGTACAGATATTGACATTATAGAATTTTTACGGCATCCGATTAATTACTTGAATCAGTTATTATCCGACTCTTGCAGTTTATTTCTAATGAAGCTAAGACTGAATTTCTGTCTTCGGCTAACTCGGATCTTCGCTTAGATCTAACTTATGCGATGTTTACTGTATTTCATAAAAAATGTCTTCATATGGACAATTAAGATAAAACAGAAAAAAACTACAACGTACCCACCCCAACTTGTACATGGCAAATCTTGTTATACAGGGTGGGGGGGGTCAAATGATTAGTACGTGCCATAAGATCGGTCATTTGAATCAATCAACTTGCGTAGTTTCAATTCCACGGTTGTATGTGACAAAAAAGGGTCGCCTGTTCAACCTCGTGGGTTTTCTCTGGGTCATCCGGTTTCCTTCCACTGCTAAAGACCCCTACACGCAAGCAAATTAGGGAAATAAAATTGAACCATAAGTCTCGAAATGATCTAGTTTGTATCGAGTGGACATTAAACCCCATTTCTATCTCTCTTCCCTATTATATTGTTGTTTAAGTCATGGGCTTGATCCATTAATTGTGTGTAGAGGAGTAGGGGGTAATGTTGCTTTTATACCTAACTTTGTGGGCTTTCCCCAGGTACTTCGGTTCCCTCACACTTCTAATGATCTCTGTGCTCAAGCGAATTATCGATACTGTAAAAAATATAATAAATGTTATGTTGATCTGAAAATGGCCCATTGAGTATTTAGTGGGCATTTAGCCCATCCCATTTACAGAAAGAAACTTTTAGTTCTCTTAGCGATAGAATGGGATCCACTTCACATCTGGTTCAAATGAATCAAGCCCAAACGAAATGTAATGCAAAGCAACACAGATGTAGAAAGAAACAAGGGGTTAGATCGCCCGCCAGCAGGAATACCTTATGTACGAAACGACTATATTGTGGTACGAAATAACACTTGGGAACAGTTGGTATGAAACGACTATTGTGTATTCTAATTCTCGTTCGACAGCCATTTTTATTAATTTAGCGCAGCCCTTGGATTTAGGAAAAGGAACTAATCAATTTGAGGTACAAATCTCGTGCATATTCTAATTCTGGTTCGGCATATTTAATTTGTTTCAACTGATTTCAACAACATAGGAAAAGGTACGAATCAATTTGAGGTACGAATGAACTTAGTAACGAAACATCCAGGTTACGAAACAACTTGCACCCGGGGAGATAACTCGAATGAATAAATTTCCTTGTAACCGGAAGTTTAATGGACGACAAATTTATGTTGTTATCGAATTAAGCACGTTTGCTTGTGTTAAACAGGGGTTATTTTTTCAAGGTAGTTACTTATTACGTAGTTTATGTACACTAATTTGTTGCAAAGATAGTATTAATTCTGATTTCGAAGTCAGTTGGGTTGTCAGTTTCATTTTGTGGTATAATTCTTCCAAAAGATGCAGGTGTGAAGCGAAGGTTATTTTAATTAATGATGTCATACTTAAATGTTACTTTCAATTTCCGGAGTGTGGACCTATTATTTGTTTGTTTTGCGGCATGGTTTTGCTGTTTAAGACTTTAACTTTCTTTATGTAGCCAGTAGTCCTAGGCATTATTATTTTCAAGAAGAAAATTAACAGAAGTGTCAGACGTTACACTCCTTTCTCTTACTTCCTGATCCTTTTCTAAGTATTGCAAGGAATGAGGATTTCTTAACATCACTCACTCACTGTATGATGTCAGATAGCATAATTCTTGACACAGTAATAGAGTGTGAAAACTACAAAATTATTGCGCTTGACAATCCATTTACTGTAATTTAATCTGATGAATTCTATGTTAGACCGTCAATTTAATGACAAAAGTTAACAACAATCTGAAAATTGGACGGCTATTAACGGTATCAAATGCAAAATAGACCTAGAATAACCTATATGGTGTGGTATTTCAAGTTTGTTGAACTGTTTGTAACAAGGAGGAGGTTTGGTGAATGAGTAGTCTTACATGTAGTCGACTCTTGTTTATGATTCCATTTTTTGGGCAGGACTGTTTGCCCAACTTTCAGGGTTTTCCCTGTATTCCTTGTCACTTTTCCTATCACTCCTAAAAAAGACAAGCTTACATTAACAAGCAAATAAACACTTGTATTACCCTCTCTCAAATTGAATGATTTTATTTACCATGTATTCTTGTCTTTTTTTACTAGATGGATGGTTGATCTGAACTGAATGGAGAACAATTATGGATGAAGATCCAGGATTTCAGTTCAGCATTGATCCACTCGGCGATGGACTGGGTTGTCAAGGATGTGACAAGTTACAGAAACTTGTTGATAAACACCAAGAAGAAAAACAGGTCAATTATAAAACCCTGAAACAGAAAATAGTATCAACAGATCAGCTGATTAAAAGATTTCGTTCTAAATGCGAAGAATATGATCAGCAGAGTAAAATGTTGGAAGATGTCACAAGAAAATTAGAGAGAAGCAAACGCAACACAGAAACAGTAAATAGCCAACTACAGACATCCCTTCAACAGCTCGAACCCCTTAAAAAACAAGCAGAGAATCTGACCACCTCCTTACGGAGAAAAGATTCCACAATACAAACTCTAGAAGATAAACTGCAAGCAGCTGAGAAGCTTCGAGCACAGTTTGAGGCAGCCAGTCGCGTTCACGACTCTGAAAAACTGAAAATGGGAAAAGAAGAAAAGGAGCGGAAAGCTTTAACTAAAAAAATTGATTCGCTAGAAGCACTGAAACTAAAACATGAGAAAGAAATAACCACATTAAAAGAGTCAAATAAAAATTTAAAAAATGAAAATAAAACTTTAGAGAAAAAATTAGAAAAAGCTTCACAAATGAACTCGGGCTATCTTAGTGATGTACATTCTAAACCAAAGAAAAGCAGCAAAAAATCAAACACTAAAAATAAAACTCTCCTCACTGTTGATGATGTTTCTACGAACAAAAACATTCCCTTTACATCAAGCGATAATACTGATAATGAATTGAACGAACCGGTTGGTTTCATGGAACAAGATTCTTCAAGTGAAGAAGAAATAGATCTGGATCATGATTTTGCCATAAGCCCCTTAACTGTACTTTTATCCCCCCTCCCACCCACACCCCAAACCTTTAATTCCACAGATGAAGATGATTGGGATGATGGATTCGGTACAAATGATGTCGAAAATCTGTCAGATTCAGAAACTGAAGAAAATGCTAGTAAAAATATTGGAAGTCTAGAAGCTGAGAGAACAGAACATCCACAAGATCCCTCTTCTGACACAAATAGTAGTAAAATTATCGATACCCCTGGTGGAAATCTAGATGTTGAGAGAATGGAACATCCACCAGAGACCGATCATGGCAGTACAATACAATTTAAACCAGATGATAAAAAGATTTCAATTTATGGGGAGCCAGATAGTAGTCCGTCTTCTACCCAGAAAGATGAAATTATTTACGACCTTCCAAGTACTTCACGATTAACAACACAATGTAGCAGTCAACAAAATGAATGCTTAAATATTCCGAAGGACGACACGTCTAATCATATTAACAAAACAGAAATTTATGAAAATTCTATGAAACAAGATAAAGAGGACAGTGAGCAAGACATACATGTAAAACCTCTTAAGGATGTTCTGACTACTTCTTCAAATCATATTGACATCGATGGCCAATCAGACTTTAAAAAATGCACTGTATCAGATGCTTCCGTAATGAACAAAAATTTTAATTCTGAATCATTGTTAGAAAGTAATGTAAGTGACGTGAAAAACTCTTCAATTAGTTTTATAGATAGAAAATCCTTAGTTTTATCAGAAACAATGAAGCAAACATCATATACCAATGAACACAACCTTTCCTGTGATATTATAGACTCTAGTCCAGTTAATGATGATAAAAACACCATGAATAGTCCAACAGACATTCAGTCTTCAGTTATATCATCTAATATGAAACTGTCATCAGAGTTTGATAATACAAGTAAAGTTAATGAAGTTAACAATATGAACAGTGTAAAGAATGTTTCTTTGGTTCAGTCTGATTTACATAATTCAGAACATGCAGTAAACCCAGCTTTAAACAATAAGATTATCAATTCTTCAGAAATTAAGAGTAACATCACAAAAAAGATGTCAGCAGAAGCAGATAAGACAAATGTCACAATAGAATCTGTACCGAAAGCTGCACTCATTGATACTACAGTGACTGCCACTCCTCCAGGAATAAACAATCCTGATCCATCTACTTCAGAACACAGCACCAGTTCTTCTCTGGAACCTAGTAATGCATTCACTACCTTTCCAACTACCATATCAAACAGAATATCTGCACCAGCTACTAATTCCATTTCAGATTCTAGATCGATTACCAAACCAGTGTCCAACATCATATCTGCTCCAGCTTCTAACACAACTTCTTCCCTTGAACCTAGCACAGATTCAGTTTCAGAACTTATTTCAGCTAAAAAGCCTAGCAACATTACTGGTCTTACTCCAGATTCTTACAGCTTACCTTTTCCAGAGTCTAGTGCTAGATCTGCTAAAGCCACTAGCCCAATGTCTACTCCAAATCCTGGATCCGTGTTTGTGGCTGAGACTAGCAACAGATCTGCTAAAGACACTTACCCAACTTCAACCACAGAGCCTAGATCCACACCTGTTGCTGAAACTAGCATCATATCTGCTAAAGACATTTACCCAACTTCTGCTCCAAAGCCTAAATCCACATCTGTTGCTGAGACTAGCATCATATCTGCTAAAGATATAATCCCAACTTCTTCCCCAGAGGGCAGAGCCACACCTGTTGCTGAGACTAGCATATCTGCTAAAGATACTAACCCAACTTCTAACTCAGAGCCTAGATCCACATCTGTTGCTGAAACTAGCATCATATCTGCTAAAGAGATTAAACTAACTTCTGCTCCAGAGTCTAAATCCACATCCGTTGCAGAGACTAGCATCATATCTGCTAAAGATATAATCCCAACTTCTTCCCCAGATGGTAGAGTCTCCCCTGTTGCTGAGACTAGCATATCTGCTAAAGATTGTAACCCAACTTGTATACCAGAGCCTAAACCCACGTCTGTTGCTGAGACTAACACCAAACCCGCTAAAGACATTAACTCAACTTCTACTCCAGAGCGTAGATCCATATCTGTTCCTGGGACTAACACCAGAATTGCTAAAGATGTTGCCCCAAGTTATATTCTAGAGTCTAGATCCACATCGGCTGCTGAGACTAACACCAGATCTGCAAAAGGCAGCATCGCAACTTCTGCTACAGAGCCTAGATTCTCACTTACTGAGACTAGCACCAGATCTGCTAAAAATATTTGCCTAATTTCTACCCCAAAGCATAGATCCTTATTTGTTTCTGAGACTAGCACCATATCTAATCAAATGGTCACCGGCAGTTCAGAATCTTCTGCTGTAAGCAACCCTGCAACAGGTGATTTTTCTAAAGAGGACATTTCTCCTGAAATGACAACTTTAAATAATTATAATAATAATAATATCAAGACTGTTGTTAATGTGAAGGACATTGATGATTTTAAGAAGGGGAACATTACTGACATAGATGTAGACTTTAAAAAAGTTGATGACATTCCAATTAGCTGTGATAATGTTATTTTCAATGATTTGAAAGATAGTGAAAATAAAAGAATTCTTCCTGATAAAAATTTAGTCATGGAAACTAAACATGTAGATGATAAATCTTCTGAAAAAATGTTTGTGTCTGTCAGCAACATCGAAGATACACATTCAACTGAACATCTTGAAGACGAAATCATGACAACAGACACAACTCTCCGAACTGGACGGAAGAGACGAAAAGCTTCTAAACGTAAAATGAAAGATGAATTCACTAAAATAGTTGATAAAACAAAGCCTAGTGATATGGTTAATACCATCAATAAGGAGACTGAAGGACATAACCAACATCAAAATATTCTCAAGGGCAGAAACAAGAAGGTAACAGTTCCCAAATTCTGTCCAAATGATGATGAGACTGAATCAAAGAAAATATTTAAGCCTATCATAGTCACTCAGAAATCAACAGGATTTTTACTCAGTGGACAAGACTTGACAGATAATCTTACAAAAGGACAATCAAGTAAAACAAAAGGGAAGCAAGGTTTGTCTAAATCGTCTGATGTTAATGACGAGAAACCGACAACCAGTGATATCTTTGATGACATGTTTCAATGTTTGTCTCGGCCTATATCCCCTTTTGACCTTCTGCAGGTTCACAATCCCATCTCTCCCCTTCCACCATCACCTGCTATAACTACAGAAGAATGGATGGACAGTGAGCTTGCAGGTTTCGATGATGCAAACGTTGATGATACAGCTGTTATTGATGAGATGGACAGATCTAATATTACACTGCCCAGCTCCCTTCCTAAGACTAAAGATTTGGACAAACTTTCTGTTGAAACTGCTGATGGTTCTCATCCACCA
Source organism: Patella vulgata (assembly GCF_932274485.2). NCBI lineage: Eukaryota > Metazoa > Mollusca > Gastropoda > Patellidae > Patella > Patella vulgata. Next base: position 16,522,204 of record NC_065886.2, on the reverse strand, counting down.
ACTGATAAAATCGCAGATGATGCCAATGTTAAAAATGTCACAAAAACCAGTATCTCTAACACGGAAAACACTTTGCAAACTACAGACAATGAATTAACATGCAATAGTGAGGTAAAGAACAAAAATCTGCCACAAATTTCACAAGAAGACGAAGAAGTCGAAAACATAAACGCTGATGTTAAAAGTGAACAATCAGAAACCAACAAATCTAGACCACAGAAAAACAAAAAACAAACCATTCTGATTTCAACTACAGAAATGAAAAATATGTCTCTCAAGAAAATAATCAAGCGAAAAAGCACAGAAGTTGATGACACAGGTTTGAATAAAATACTGAAACCGGAACCGTTTGAATCCGTGACTGGAAATTCTTCAAATCTTGGAGATACACTGCCTTCAGTTCAGCAAATGTCAGTGATCAGTCCGGAAACAAAACAAAGTATGAAGAATGATTTGGAAACATTAATGTCAGCTGGGCAACCAGAAATTATGACATTTCTGCATAAATATTTCCCTAACAATAGTTCATATTCGTCGTCATGGCATCATTTAGTGTTGGTTATTCATCAAGTTTTAAAGAACATTAACACCGAAATGGTGTATAATTGTTCACAGGGAGATAACTCTTTCAATACCCCCTTGATGTTAGACTGTGAACATCATTTAATACAACTCCTTCAGCATATCTCTAGTAAATTTCCTATGTGCAATTTACATTTCTTCTTAGACATTCTATGGACGAGTGCGATCATAGAGAGCGATGACGTGTGTTCAACAGCATCGATTTGTCGTGTTTATACGGCTATATGTAGATTAAATGGTGACCTAGAACAAGCGCGTGTGTTGATTTATCAAATAGTATATTCTACAAAGAATAGAAGTAATTTAGTGTTACGTTTATTAGCAATTGTTGGCGTGTGGCCGTTAATCTTAGATCGTGATTTTCCGAAAAACAGCATTATGCCCTCTGTGATTGAACATGTTGTGGTCAAATATAGTGGACAATATAAACAGAATCAGCCACAGATTTTCGCAAAGTTTTGTCAACTCTGTGGCTGGTCATGTGATCTCCCTGCCAATAACAATAAAAAACTATTATCTAACTTAATCCAACTGCTGAAGGATCATGAGAAACATCCAGATAAAGTGTATGAGATTATGGCTGGTCTGAAACTTTTATTACAAAAAGAGGACTGGTTGTTTTTATACACAGACTTTATTAATGTTCACATATCATCAGGATGTCAAAAATGGTGTTACAGTAAAACGACGCCGTGGGGCATAGATCCGGTGTATCTCGTATCCATTTTAAAAGTACTCGGTGACGTGCTGGTTCCTGAAAATTCAGAATACTTTAAGATTAAAAATCAGAATATCCAGAGTTTGTTGACGACTTTTCTAATACCGACGCTGCTTAAACAAACCCCAGTGACTATTGTACCGGACTGTGCTGTTGACGTTATAATGAAGTTATCTCCCTATGCCCCACAGTTTTCAATGACCAATTTGTATCGTTGGTACAAAAAGATAAAAGCTGTTATACCCCAGCAGATAAAACTTAGGTTACAACAGACGCGGCATCATTTACTAGAACATCTGCCTAAATTTCAGTGTGCAGAATTTGTTTAACAACCCACTAGTTGATACTCTTCTTTAATATATAAAGAGCTGCTGTTATTCAGGGATGTATATTAGGAATTTTAAGACTAAATCTTGCTAGTCATGTTACTCATTTAAACCATCTTTCTCTACAGTGTCAGATGAATTGTGGCTTGAATTATTTTAAATTTAGCATATCTGTTTATTTAATTCAGTTCAAAGTTGAGATGATTTGATGCTTTTTTTCAGAAAAATGTGATTATGTATAAATTGAGACCCAAATTTTTTGTTGTAGTTTATTGTACATTCAGTGTACATTTAAATCACAATATCTTCAAAATATATTTTGATGAAATTGCAAAATTCTAAATTTTGAAAATATAGGGTGGGGGGGTGGGTCTCTTTTTTTTTACATTTACATGACATACGCTTATATGTAGAATCTTTCTATTAGAAAGCAAAGACCCAACACTTAAGATCCATTTACAAATAATGATTCAATAATTATCAACTAAAAAAAATAGGCTTTCAACCTTTCGTCTATCTTTTACCCATGCCTAATCAGTTCTGTGTTCATTACCCTTGTATGAAATGAAATGGAGTTTAACATCCTACTGTTCTGCTCGGACTGGGCTAATGAATACAGGCATAAGCCATACAGTTTGCTACAATGGAAATTTTGCCCAGACAGTGGTGCTACGGCCCATTCTTATATTGAATTCAGTTTTTCCTCCCCAAACTTGTATAAAGTTGAATCTAGTCATTTCTAGGAATTCATAATCACAGATTGTAAAACCTGTTATATCATTAAAAAATTCACAACAGTTCTTATGGAAGACAATTATTACTAAATTTAATCAATCTACTATGATTCTCTTGTTATTTTCAAGCATAATACTGATAGTCAGAAAGAACATTGGTGGAATCACTTAAACAATTTGAATAGTTAAAATCACTTAAATAAACTTTTCATTGGTTTAAAGATTATGAAATCCTAATGTGTTACATGTATATCATGGACCTAATTTGTCCATGGTAATATCATCTTTTTGTTCAAATTATATTGTTGTGCGTGTATTTAAATTAGAGCAGTAGATCTACTATTTAATTCCTAGAGCATGTGAGTCCAAGGAAACGGAATAATAATTAATATTTTTGTAAATATTTTGTACCATGCATGGTAGACCTATGTTTGTTGTTATCGTTATATTTTGTTATGTATAGAAAATATCACTCAGATTGTATTAAAATATGTTTAAAATATATTTATAATATACACTCATTACAGTATTAATTGGTTGTATGGCTGATTGGTCTAATTAGGTTTGAATGCCCAAATTTGTATATTTCCCTGGTTTCATGCTTCTTTCCACATTTAAAGAATTGAAATGGGGTTTAACGTCCTATTTTTCTGCACCGACTGGGCTAATTAAGATGGGCGTTGCCATACAGTGTGCTATGAGGGAAATTTTGCACGGAGAGCAGCGCTATGGCCTACTCTTATCTTGAATTCCATCTGCCAGTGGTTCTTTTATGTGCATGCCAATGTGTATACAGGACCTAGGTTGTTTTGCCTCTCCGCCCTTCACCCACTGACAAGGGGAAGCCATGTTGGAAAATGTGAGGAATTTCTCGACCAACCCTGGGATCGAACCCCGGACCTCTTGTTTACTGTGCCAACTCCTGAGCCACCGAGGCTTACTCCATATTTAAAGACCATCGAGTGCAAGTGAGTTATTGCAATGGAAATATACCATGTTTTTTTGTCCCTAAATGACTTCTGCTTCTCACACTCTTTGGTTATTGTTTAAACAGATGTTCATCCAATTGGTCCACTATGCCAGGGATGTAACATAATATATGACGATTTATAACTATCACTATGAACACAGGTGGACCTTGCTTTGTCGTCACATCGGAACAACTAGTCTCACTTTGCTTGTTAGCCATGAAAAGTGAAGTCCAGACTTGAAAAACCCTGAAGTTTCTTCTAAGCCCTGTCTGCTCAACCACCACAACCCGAATGGTTAGCATGTGCGTGCTGTATCATATGGTCTGTCATTGAGTCGGCTGGCATGGTTTCGATTCCCCAGTTGTACGTGACAAGGAATAGGTTTTCTCCGGGTCTTCCCACTGCTAAAGATCTCTATGCGCAAGTAAATTATTGAAATAAAATTGAACCCTAATTTGTGTCGAGTGGACATTTAACCTCATTTCTCTCTCTCCCCTTCTCCAGAAGTTAGTGCTTGTTAGGCAATTAAATGATGTTTACTTCTTGGAAAATGAAATGAGGTTTAATGTCCTTCTCTTCTACATCAACCAGGCTGATGAAGACAGGCATATGCCATGCAGTGTGCTATGAGGTAAATTTAGTCCAGACAGTGACATTTCCACCTATCTGTCAAGTGTTCTTTTTATGTGCACACCATTGTGAACATGGGGGGAGGGAGTATCATTTTATCATTTCATCCAAATGACTACTACTCACTGATCCTTTCCAGGTCCTCTGTCCTACTTCACCGACAGGGAGAAACTGTGCTGAAAAACCTTGAGGAACTTTTTCGGTCAACACCGGGATCAAACCTAGGACTTGCTTAGTCAACCAGCTGGTGCTGGGTATTGCCATTGCAGTCACGATATGATACTTAGGCTATTGTGATTTGGGTACTGCGATACGATTCACATAACGATTTATAAGCAGGTCAATATTTACCAAGAAAAAGGAAAGATAAATTAATAATTGATATTTTTAGTCCTGCTGATCTCGAAGAAATAAGACTTGTTTTATATCGCTATTGATGTGGATCAAAATGAGGACCAAAACAATTTAAGAGTGTTTGTGTACCTATGGGTAATTAGGAGTGACAGGTTACTTACTGAAGCAACAAAACAACATAAGAAAGAATCGTGTAAAATCTATTCAGCATCTCGCGATTCAATACGCAAATCATGAGAAGGTGAATTCACGATACATCAATATATGGTACCAGTGCTATATTCACTGACCCGAACATAAACTAAATACAAGCAAATAAAAATTTGATATATATCTTTAATAATTATTTATATTTGATACAGATTAATTTAATACAAGTGTATAATTTAATAACATTTATACAATTACAAGATGATATAACAATAAATAACAGATTAATGTTCCTTCAGGGCTTTCACTTCAAAACTTTGGCAGTCGGTCAATTTTTTATATATTTCTTTACCTCAGTTTTTAACAAGGTATTTTTTTCAAAGAATATGACAACTGGCTAGCATAGACTAGGACATCAAGACATATGATAGCAACATGTTTCAAACAGATGTCCTGTCCTGATGACTAATACAAAGTAAACAGTAGCTTGACTGGATAAATAAGACTACACTATTAATGTTTGACTGAAACAAGTTTATAGAAGTTAGAAATGGTCATCATTACTATAAAAAGTAATTGTAAGTGTTATAGAAATGTAATAGTCAGCACCATGCATTTATATTTGCTCTTTTCATAATCATTTACTTGATAATGTTACCTTCTTCAGTTCTTGTGTTTCTAAACAACTAGAAGTCGGTATTATCCAGACACCTGTTACTGGTGTGTTAATAAAATATCTTATATTACAAATATGTAAATAATTTATTATTTACACGAAGACTATAATAACAGTTGCCCCCAATGCTAGAATAAAATTAATATGATAGATTATTTTTAAATACACATTCTTTCATCAACATATTGCTCTAGTATATGATAATATATCTATAAGAATTTTCTTTCGTTTGATGTCAGCATAACAGAACTTTTGGCATTGATTAGATCATTGGTGACCAATCTTCTCCCACTTACATTTTAAAATCACCCTGGCTTTTTCACGGACCCCCTATTTCCCCCTTGGACTACCTTCACCTTCCGAACTTCAGGTTAGGAAACACTGGACCAGTCTGCCATTTTAATTTAGGAGATACTACATGTAGTTCTCTTTGTTCATCAACAATCAAAGCGGTCACCCATCGACAGTTTACATATTTCATAACAATCTAGATAAAATCAGGATAGAAATGTCATTTAAAGATAAATATGCATCAGAGTACTGTAGTAGGTGATAAACGAGTTTCAAAATATGAAACACTGAATAAGTTATCAGTAATGTGACCTCATTATTACCAAGTAATATTGTACCAATTTGGTAGGAAAAATATACACCCAGTATTTATATTAAGAGATGTGTAAAAATAAAACTGAATCCAGTAGATAATGGGTAGCCTTCACAGGACATCCAAAACATTAATATTCAAAATGTGTTGGTCCTCATTATGAAATTTTTGTGTGTAAAATCCTGATGTCCAATTTCTTATAATAATTGATCTCTATCATTATTAACTTTTTTATCAATGTACCATAATAAAACACCACACTTAGTATTCTTTCTTTAATCAAGCGAATTCTTGACATAAAATTGAACCATACATGTATGTTAGTCCCGAAAAGACCTGGTTTGTGTCAAGTGGACATATTAGACTCCTGGAACTAAAAATAAATAATGTCTACATAATATACATCTCTATAAAACCCTCTTACTTTACCTAAAGTTATACTTTGAAGTTGTCAATCCCAATTGTGCATTTTCAGGTAAAATCTAATATTTTACAGCTTAATGTACCAAAATAAACAAAACCAAAATATCAACAGTAATCTCCTGCACTGGATTCAATCATCAAAGGCCCATCAAAAAAATTTTACCAAACATTTAAATGTGGCGCTGGGTAATTTATTTGTCTTCAGTCGATTCTTAATGTTGTGATGATCAAATTCCATTATTGGTGTTGAATTAACAGCCACCAAAAAGAAGAAGACTTAAACTAAACCAAAATATCAGCTTTACATGTAATAGCATTAAAAAACTATTTTATAGATAATTTTTGTGTAATTACTACTAAACTTGCAATAAAATACAACCATATCTAAACTAATGGGGTGAAGACAGCCCTTTTAATTAAACAACAACCCTCATTGATAAAATACAAAAACCTTGGCAAAAACTTAGTGCTAGGCTATATTTAGGTTTTTTGATAAAAAACCATGATATAAATTAGTTATATTGTTTTATATTCAAAATAGGTTTATTAGAGTATATATGGATATGGTACCAACATCGCAATAATATATTTTAATTTGTTCAGAGCTCTTATTACATGTACATGTACGTTATTAAAATCTAAAGTATATGTATTATCCCAGGTCCAAAAGAAAGTTAAATGAGTTATATTGAAACAGGCTCTATCTGTAGGTCCTGGTTTTGTTTCCGGAGCATAAACATTCCAAGATATCTGTAGAAAACTCAACACACATCGACCTATTAGCCTTTTGGTAATTATAAATGTCTTGGATTTAATCATTTTTTTTAACTATGGAACAAATTTGATTTGGTACATGTATAAAAAAACAAAACAGGATGTTTCATTTATTTCTTTCTCTTATAAGAAACAAAATCTTATAAAAACAGAAAATATTAACAGTATGGTATATTTTAAATTGTCAAGGAGTTAAGTAAAATATTAGAATTTTCTAAACTGATAACATCCCTTTCAATTTCTGAATAAATTATTGTTTTAAAAAAACATAGATTTCGCAGCCAAACATTTATGATAATAATTGCAAAATAGCTAAAAAAAAGAGCCTTCATTTAGTGAAATTTGAATAAGAACTAATTGAAATCTTTTTACGTCTGGAATTTCCAGCATGACTGCAGATATAGTTAAATCTTGTTAGTTTGAAAGTCAAGGGTTTTGGATTTACAGTACATAGGACTCCACAGTCAAATATTTTAACAAACTCAACAAACATATATTGATAATGTGTCAAAAACACTTTCACTTTTCATATAGATTGACGCATACATGTATACTTTTCTCTGTGTCATGGAAAAAACTCATAAATTATTTTCCCTCCAAATTTTAGGTAGTTGATTTATCTTCCTTGGTTGATTAACATGTATATATTAATGGGTGCAGAAAGAACACAAATGATTCAATATGTTTATTATAAAATAAAGTTCTGGAAGTGAATCATAGGATGATTGTGTCTTTCATCGCCTAATAACATCAAATTTTATTTATTCTTAATATCCTTTATCACTGAAATTAATTCAACAGTAATCCATCTTTTCTTCTAGAGATAATCACTAGCGGAGATCTGTATTTATAACATTGTCAATAAATATACAGTTAATCACATTTCATTTTCTTAAAATCAGTTCACTGATAAAATAATTTAACATAAATTGCATTTTTAGTAAATGGATTATAGAAAGCAGTTTGGTAAAACAATATTCTCTGATTCTTTGTGAATCTGACGGGAAATAAAAAGTCACGCATTTTGTAGAAATGTCATCACATCGTGCCGAGTATGTACATATGTCTATCTCTGTTAAAGAATCTTGATGCGATAAACATTTTAACTGTCTAACGCATCCAAAACTTTCATAATTTGTTGTTTCACGATTCTCATAGCATCTCCTGCTGTTGGAATTAAATATTTGTCCATATCCGTGATATTTAAGCCGTCATCTTCACTTGTTCCATATTTGAATGTGATTAATTCTGGATGTTTTTTCTTGGAAGTTATTTTAACGATGCTACCCAGTGCTCGGCGGGACTGTATATACACCATATTTTTCTGTTTAGGAATTTCTCGTAAAACATAAAGATGTGAACTGGTTATTAACATGTAGCTGAAATGTATAATAATGATAAAGATGTGAACTGGTTATTAACATGAAGCTGAAATATATAATAATGATAAAGATGTGAACTGGTTATTAACATGAAGCTGAAATATATAATAATGATAAAGATGTGAACTGGTTATTAACATGAAGCTGAAATATATACTATTCAAAAAAAGTAGGGGATATTTGATTTTGGGGGCATAATACTAAAATATGCAAATGACTACGAAAAAAGTCACTATAGAACCTAACAGAAGAAACATTTCCAGTTACATGTGACGCCCAAACGCACCAATAGCTACCGCATGGAATGCAGGTGATGCTTGGGATCATCATGGGGGTCCAACCCAAGATTTGCACGACTCTGACTTTGAATGTTACAGTCATTGTGGCATTGAATTCCAGGGTGGAAACATCAGTTTAATTGTTTTAGTGACCAGAAAACAAATTTTGATATGCGTCGGCTTACCCAAAATGAAAGGTTACGTGCCCTTGGCATGCTACAGATCGGCACAACACAGGCGGTTGTGGCGCGGACGATGAATGTTTCTCAGTCTGTCATAAGCAGGCTATGGTCCAGATACCGTGATACACAATCTGTACAGGACAGACCACGCTCAGGTCGACCAAGGGCGACAACTCAAGCCCAGGATCGATTTATCCGTACCTTGGCCTTGAGAAATCGTGTCATCACAGCAAATCAGATCAGCGCTCGTCTTCAAACAGACACTGGTGTGAGAGTGAGTGGCCAGACGATTCGGAATCGACTGCATAGGGGTCACCTTCGCGCCCGACGTCCTCGCGTGATCCCTTGTTTGAGAGATCATCACATTCAGGCAAGACGTCGTTGGTGTAGGGATCGTCAACACTGGGATAATCGACGCTGGAGCAATGTGATGTTTTCAGATGAGTCAAGGTTCACTGTTTTTGGACAGACGTAGGAGGGTGTGGCGTCGTCGAAACGAGCGCTTCCAAGACGTTAACGTCATCAGACATGATCGATTTGGGGGTGGTTCTGTTATGGTGTGGGGAGGCATCACTGTTGCTGGAAGAACGGCTTTACATGTTGTTGCAGGGCGTGTTACAGGCCAGTACTACCGGGACAACATCTTGGCAGTCCATGTTGTGCCGTTCGCACGACGTCATGGCCGCCGTTTCATCTTCCAGGATGACAACGCAAGATGTCACAGGGCCAGGATCGTTACAGGTTACCTCCAACAACAGAACATCACCACATTACCTTGGCCAGCACTGAGTCCCGACCTCTCCCCCATCGAGCATGTCTGGGACATGCTTGGACAGAGGTTACGTCAACGTCAACAACGTCCTGCCAATGTCCAAGAACTTGCTGCTGCGTTGCAACAGGAATGGGACAATCTGGACCAAAATGACCTTAGACGTCTCATTAGGAGTATGCCACGTCGGATCAATGCTTGTTTGGCAAACAGAGGAGGATTTACCCGTTACTGACTTGGTTGTGATGCTGTGGTAACTTTGCTGTTTGACCCCGGGTATCATTTTACCCTTATAATGGTCAGTCTGTGCCTTACTTAGTCTAACGATCATTTGGAATAAATCGATGAATGTGAACTTCATTTCATTTTGTCATTTGTTTCTTCGTCAGTTTCATTAGGTGACTTTAATAACACTTAAAAATCAAATATCCCCTACTTTTTTTGAATAGTATATAATAATGATAAAGATGTGAACTGGTTATTAACATGAAGCTGAAATATATAATAATGATAAAGATGTGAACTGGTTATTAACATGAAGCTGAAATATATAATAATGATAAAGATGTGAACTGGTTATTAACATGAAGCTGAAATATATAATAATGATAAAGATGTGAACTGGTTATTAACATGAAGCTGAAATATACAAGCCAACAGTGAGGCTGATGTCCCCCGCCGAAATAGGAAAATAATTAGAGGACACATATAAATTTATCACAAATTATCTTTTACAAAGTATTGAACAATCAAACAGTATATCTTTACTTATAGTCTAAGCATACAATGTTTTTGATGGAATAATTATAGCATATTAAGGGGAAAACATGCTCTATGCCTACAGATCTAGAGTTTGGTTGTATCAACGGGTCTATTTTCCATCTTGCTGCAAGTTGTGCAAAGTTCACTGTTTTCTTTCTGTCATTAAATGTCAATTCATTATTGCATACTACATATTTAATTAATTTATAATAGTTTCTTTTTCAATTTGTTTTTTCCATTTATTTGTTTATTTACTATAAAGCGGAACGGACAGACAGACAAACAGACAGACGGACGAACCCATTTTAATAGTTCCCTGCTTTCTTCGAAAGGCGGGGGACAATCAAAGTAGGAGAGTTATTGTTTTCCAAAGTCTCGACCAATCAAATTGCGTATCGCTCTGCTTACCCTGAGCAGAAAATGCTCATTATCAAACTTAGTCAAGGTATTACTGTAATGAAACTATACACCAAGTTTCATCAATCTCACTTAATTAGAACTAAAGTTATCGTGTCCCAAAGCATCAACCAATCAAATTGCTTATCTCTGCTTACCCTAAGCGGAAAATGCTCATCTTCGAACTCCATCAAGGCATTGACCTAATCAACACATACACCAAGTTTGAACATTCTAGCTCAATTAGGAAGAGAGTTATCGTGCCCCAAAGTATCAACCAATCAAATTGCTTATCTCTGCTTACCCTAAGCGGAAAATGCTCATCTTCGAACTCCATCAAGGCATTGACCTAATAAACACATACACCAAGTTTGAACATTCTAGCTCAATTAAAAGTTATCGTGTCCCAAAGCATCAACCAATCAAATTGCTTATCTCTGCTTACCCTAAGCGGAAAATGCTCATCTTCGAACTCCATCAAGGCATTGACCTAATCAACACATACACCAAGTTTGAACATTCTAGCCCAATAAGGAAGAGAGTTATCGTGTCCCAAAGCATCAACCAATCAAATTGCTTATCTCTGCTTACCCTAAGCGGAAAATGCTCATCTTCGAACTCCATCAAGGCATTGACCTAATAAACACATACACCAAGTTTGAACATTCTAGCTCAATTAGGAAGAGAGTTATTGTGTCCCAAAAAGTGTGACGGACAGACAGACAGACAGACAGACGGACAGACAGATGGACGAACCCATTTTAATAGTCCCCTGCTTTCTTCGAAAGGCGGGGGACAATAATAATGATAAAGATGTGAACTGGTTATTAACATGAAGCTGAAATATATAATAATGATAAAGATGTGAACTGGTTATTAACATGAAGCTGAAATATATAATAATGATAAAGATGTGAACTGGTTATTAACATGAAGCTGAAATATATAATAGAGGTAGAGCGAAATAGGGTTTAACATCCACTCGACACAAACTATGTCATTTTGGGACTAACATGGTTCAATTTTATTTCAATAAACCACTTTAGGGGTCTTTAGCAGTGGGAGGAAACCGGAGGACCCAAAGAAAAACCCACAAGGTTGGACAGGCGACTATACTTCTTGTCATGTACGAGCGGAGAATCAAAACCACCCCACTGGACTCACGTTTAACCATTCGGCACACAACACACATGTTAAATGGGGTTTAACGCTAACCATTCGGCCATTCAACCACCCCACCCCCTTCCCGAAATATATAATAAGAAACAAACATGTATGACTATGTCAGTGGAGAAGAGAAGAACATCGTGTTTAACTCAATATGTCAGGAGTAACATGCATTCTAGTATTTAGTTAGTTCATGCTACATGAATGATTCCCTGATCATGGAAATCGAAAAAAAGAGTACTTTATTTCACTGCTGTCGCGACGGAATTTCCCTGATAGCACCCTGCATGTTGCATGCCCTTCTTCATTAGTCTGTTTAATGCAGATACCCCGTATCATTAGTCTAATCACTCTACTATCAACCTAATATGATTGATTTAAATTGAGGTTTTGAATGTATAGATACCAAATATTTATCATACATGGTGCTATATAAAAATCCATAATAATAATGAAATGAAATGAAATGGGGTTCAATGTCCTGCTGCTCTGCTTCAACTGGGCTAATGAAGACTAGCATGCGCCATACAGTGCGCATTAAAGGAAATTTTGTCCCGGCAGAGGCACTATGATCTACTCTATATTGAATTCCAACCGCCAATGTATACACGGGACCTCGGTTTTTTGTCACATCCAAACAACAAGAGAGCTGTCCATGTCAGGCCCTCCCCGTCCTGCACCACTAGGGGAAACCATGTTGGAAAAAAACAATAATAAACCACATTTCATATGTTAATAGTAGAGCATACTATTAAATGATCAATTTTAATCTAGAAGTAGATAATCAATATATATCCTACCTGTTGTGCATAAAGCCAGTTGTTTTTATTTCTTTACATTTACAATGATAAATAACATCTGGTTTATTTAACCAGGTATCTAGACTAACAATCTCACGTGGTTCATCATCTGATGATACTCCACCATAACCATCTTCACCTACAATAATAACATTATAATATTAATATAACATCAGTCTCTACCATAACAATCTTCACCTAAAATAACCGTATTTATATAGATATTCAAATAAAATCAGTAATAATAAATGGATAGGGATCTAAAAAATATCAGTATACTGTAATACAAGTTTTCTACAATGTGCACCACAATATTGAATTCAGTTTATCTATTTTCAAATAGACTATTTGATGGGTTTTTTTTTTAAATCTAACTTTAAAATACACCATCTTCATTTTATACATTAAAATTTATGTAAACAATGGCAGACCAGGATTTTTATAAAATAATGGTGACTTTAGACTTTTATTTACTGTACTGAAATTTAGTTTCGCATTTTTCATATCTTTCACACTTGTCATTTCCTTAATGTTTTATATACAGGTGTAAATAAAGTATTAATCCTACCTTCATCTTCATCACCTATTGTAAAAACAGATGCCATATTTCTGTATCTTTTACCTACTTTATCTGTATTACTCACATGTCTGTAAAAAAACAGTATACCCACATATCACTTTAATACCAACTAACAAACACAAATCAACCATAGAAAATTTGCAAATCTGATTTGCAAGTACTTTTATTTATCATGGATAAGAAATGAATTAATATACATTTTTTTCTTATGAATAAAGATTGTCTAGTTTGTAGTCTATATAAGGTAGTTAAACTGCACAACTAAAGAAGGACAGAACAAACAATACTAAATATAGTAGAGAAGAAACAATTAGATGCATATTTCTTTATGTGCAGCTGTCACTTTTACTAAAGTGTTCATGAATGATTTTGTATTCCTCAATTTTAATCTTTCATGATTGTCTGTAAAGGGGAGCCAGAGTGGCTCAGTAAGTAAGACATCTCGCTAACATGGAAGGTCCCATGTTCGATCCCGGGTGGGCTAAGAAAGTTCACTGGGATTCTCCAGTGTGGTTCCAAGTATTGGTTGAGAAATTTCCTCAGGATTTTCTGGAGTGGTTTCCCCTTGTCAGTATTGCAGGACGGAGGGCCTGGCAAGGGACAACATATATGTTTGGATTGGACGAAAAACCAAAGTCTGGTGTACTTATTGGCACATAATTGGAAACTGAATTAATAGTAGACTAGTGCCGCTGTCGGGGCAAAATTTTCCTCATAGCACACTGTATGGCATATTAGCCCAGTCCATGCAGAACAGTGGACTTTAAAGCCAATTCATTTCATTTCTGTCTGTAAAGAAAGTATTCAACAATATACTTGAATTTAGCTAAAGTAAAAGCAGTGTTATAAAGTGTATTAAAACTATGTTTTTCAAACCTTTCTGGTGCCATTTGATCGTTTTTAATATAATTTGTTAACTTCTCTTTCACTTCAGCTGATTTACTTTTCATTACTGTTGATAATTTACCAAATAAAGAATCCACAGATGACTGCAATAAAATAACAAATATTTCTTAGATGATCAACTTCATTTTCTAGGCCTGATAACTGGGGTATGACAGTCAGAAAACTCATTATTTGAGTTCAGGGGAAAGTTTGCTTACTCTTCCCAAGACACATGATACCACTTGTCAAATATGACAGAAAAGAATTAATGTTAGGAGTCCTAACTTAGGACTTCAGATGCCGATTGGAAACATTATTGACAGGCCCATAGGGGGAATAACCAAGGTCAGTTTTAGTGAAATGACCAGAAATTCCTATTTTTTTTATTATTGAAAACGTACATTCTTCCTGAAGTATGAAGTCAATTTTACCTAGCGCAGGAACTGCTTCAGAGCAACTATTTTAATTGGCCCAAAGTCAGACCTCTGTGGGAAGTTATATGGCTGAGTATATTTATTGTACTATAATAGTTTTATTGAAGAAAAGCTGAAACTTTGGGTTCAAAGGGTTAATGAGAGAGAGAGAGAGAAATGGGGTTTAACGTCCACTCGACGCAAACTAGGTCATTTCGGGACTAACATATGGTTTAATTTTATTTCAATAATTCGCTTGCGCGTAGGGGTCTTTAGCAGTGGGAGGAAACCGGAGGACCCGGAGAAAACCCACGAGGTGGGACAGGCGACCCTACTCCTTGCCACGTACAACCGGGGATTCAATGGGTTAATGGATAGAATATATATTTTTACCTCTTTACTGATTCTAAAATCGTCTGTATTATCTAAATCTGAACAACTACTGGTGCCTGTTGTATCTGGACTACATACAATACAATATTTAACATTGTGATCTGATAAACCATCTGTTAAATTATCTTTTAAAACATCATGTAGAGCTGAAATATTATAGTACGCATCAAAATCTATTTCACATTTAAAATATCAGTTAACCCTTTTAGCACTGAGGATGCCCTTAACTACTACTCCCTTTAACACCTCAAACTGCCCAAGTCACATGTATATTTGTTTAGTATTTAAGGACTGTATACAAGATCTGTTACTCAAATTGTTTGAGACAGTCTAAAGAGTAGTAGTTTTGGGTTGTTTCAAAAATGAGATAAAAAACCTATATTTAAAACCAAATTATCTTTGATATAAATAAAATCAAACATGTCTGTGTGTGTGTTCGCCCATCACGCTTTGTCGCCTCGATCCACTACCACATATGTGGTATCACATTAACCAGCATTACCTCCTGAATGTTTTAGGCCATTGAATATGGGCCCCAGCCGATATGGGCCTGGGCCCTTAGCCCATCAAAATTGGGCCCCTGGTAAATTGGGCCCCGGACAATATTGTGCTCCAGGCATATTCACATGTGCCAAGTGCTAAAGGGTTAAACTGGTTTAAGTTAGATTTATCTAATGTGTTATTTAGGATCCTAATACCACAATGTAACTGTTTATTGAAAAATATCAACGTCAATATAGAAATTAACTATTCTCTTTCTAGATAAGGAAAGATAATTCTAGTATAACTGACCTGTATAACCACCTCTAGTTGAACTGATATATTGATGACCTTTCTGTAGGAAATTAGCTACAACCATATTTACATATTGATCTTCTTCTTCTCTTCCACTTCCCATAAAACACAGATGTTCTCCTCCTGCTACAGATTCTGCGTATGGAAGAGAGAAATAGTGTTTAACGCTCACTCAATACAAACTAGGTACTTCTTTATTTCATAAATTTGTTTGTGAAGGATCTTTTCTTCAGTCGGGTGAGGAAACAGGTGAATCCATGCATCAGACCACTGGGCAACATCCTGCTTTGATATATGATCAATGAGATTCCTGTTAGACTTAATTCGTTTGCATGTCAAATTAGTACACTTATAAAACTCATTTTTTTGTCAATCCAAATGACTCAACCTGTCAATGGCAGCCCATCAGGCATAATCCTTCCTTACATGTGGGAACGTGACTTAAAAATTAATGATTTGACATGTCTCGGCATCAACAGTTCTCTAATCTCTAAACTACAATATTTCCTCAAACCTTTTTACATGTACATCAATCATAGCCTGTAGAATGTTTAAGGGGAGGCAAGGGTCGACAAATGTCAATTTTGACTCAAATTATCGATTTTTTATATTTGCATATTTGTGATGTTCATTCATTTTTATTTCACTTGTAATTAAAGAAAATGCATATAAAGTGGTTTATGATAGAAAAAATGCACTTTTGAACACTCTTGCAATTCAAATTTTGCTGTTTTACCTCTTTATGTCTTAATTTCTCAAAAAGTAAAATATCAACAGTCGACAACCTTACAAAAAATCGTTCTTGAAAAGTTTACAACAGATATGTCTGAAACTTACACACATACTTAAGTAATGTTAGTTCCATGCAAATAAGGATTTTCAGTACTCTAAATGAATTTTTAGTGTAGTAAATTGGCATTTGAAATCTCTCATTGAAAACAACATTTTTCATATTTTTTGTTTTGTTGAATAGAATGACATGTAAGGACACAATAACAACACCATATTGATAATTGCACAGAGAAATGTCCTAGGAACAGTTTAAAAAAAGTTCCAGGCTTCTACCTTTGATACTTTCAGAGAACGATTTTTTTTAAGCAGTAAAAATTAATTTTTTTGTTTCCATGGTAACCAGTAAAGCAGATTCCCCCAAAACTGCCGATTAGCCTATTTTGTCGATGTGAACAATTCCTGAAAATTTCAAGTTGATAGCATTATTAGAAGCCAGTTATTTTAAAATTCATATTTGTCGAGCAGTGCCTCCCCTTAAACAAGAGTAAACGAAATGTTTAATTTGTAAAATAAGAAGGTTTCTTACCTGCAGCGATGGCCATTTGTTGAGCAGCAAAGAGACCATGTACAGCTGTATTAAACTCCACAGGGTTCTGTAACATCTGTCAAAATTACAATAATTCATATAGGGTGGTAAAGAGAAACTTTAACAGGTAAAATATTCATTAAGTTTAAGATGACAAAATGAAATGAAATGGGGTTTAACGTCCTACTCTTCTGCACCTAACCTGGGCTAATTGAAGACGGGCATACGCCATACAGTGTGCTATGAGGGAAATTTTGCCCGGGTAGCGGCACTACGGCCTACTCTTATATCAAATTCCAACTGCCAAGGGATCTTTTACGTGCATGCCAATGTGTACACGGGGCCTCGGTTTTTCATCCCATCCGAACGACTAGGCAGCTGTCCTTGTCAGGCCCTTCATTCTGCATCACTGACAAGATGAACTTTCTCGGCCAATGCAGGGATCGAACATCCGACCTCCAGGCTAGCGAGCCAGCGCCTTTAAGATGACAATACAGAACCATTCCATGGTTCCATAATTTATGTAATTTAGGGGAATATATTCATTAAAAGTGACACAAACTATAAGATCTACTAACAAATAGCAAATATAAAAAATCTTCTTGTTTTGTTTTGCATATGAAGTGTAACATAATATTGTAATTGTACTTTGTAATATATTTAATATATTTATTAATAAACATATTACAAAGTACAATTGCAATATGTAGTACACTTCATATGAAAAAAGGCTCCTTATGTCCGAAACGTTTGATTATTAATAAACCTCTTGATCACACCTATTCAGTTCATCTGACTGGTTACGGGGGTTGTGTCTCATCTCACATATTTATTAATATGGAGACGAATTCATGTGAGCCTTTTGCTTGTTATTGAATCCTTACTTTATGACAATGTGTGTATTTAACATCAATCTTATATGAACAAATATTGTTTTAATATCCTGACCGAGTTCAATAATTACATGTATTCATAAAACTTACCAGATTAGCATCTAAATGAAAAGCTGTGGGAAGATGTCCACTGTTGTACTGTTCAGCAGGTCGACAATCAACCAAAAAATATCGAACACAATCTTCCTTTTAAAGACAAAAAAACAATAAAAAAATTTCAAAACATCACCAGTTATTACTAATTTTGTATGTCCCATGCCTTCTAACTTTTCACATCAGCAAATATTTTTTTTTAATTTTTACCCAAATAGGCAATAGACATACTTAAACTTACTATTGTATGTTTAATATTTAGAGTTACTCACCCCTGTTTGTTGATTAGCTTGTAATAATTCTCCAACAGAAACGGGTAAACATAAAGCCTGTGCTACTTGTTCATCAAAACTTGTTCGTGTTTGAACTAACTGGGTACCAAATAATGGCATCTGATAATCCTACAACACATACCGGTTCATAACTATTTCATAAATAAACTGGTTTTTGGATAGATGGGAAAAATATCTATTATTAATTAAAATTTTGTTTTGTGCAATCTTTCTCTAAGAAGTACTCAGGCTTACTTTATAATTATGATCCAAGAGTAATGTATGAAAAAAGTAAAAATAAAATACACAATAATGAAATACACAACAAAACAGAAAGTCTAGATAAAATAATTAAACAACACACTGTTCAAATATGAATGTGACACATACAGACTGCTCCTAGAGTTTGGATCTAACAAATCCCTAAGTGTGCCAATTCGCGGTGGATCACGGTGAACCACTTGTGTGACGATATCGTTCCGATTCTAGTGTGTTGAAGGAAAATGTACTTTATTTAAGTTGAATATATGTATGTTAATTTTGAGCGAGGAAGCAAGAGTTGAACTAATATAGCGTGAATAATGTCCAGCACGAAAATTTTAGGCCATAGTTAAATGTGACGATTTTGTGATACTTCAAGAACTAACTCAATTAGTAAGTGAGGAGCTTATGGAAAGGAATTGGGTTCCAGACATCTGGTGCCTGAAAGCTGAAAGATCTTTCACTATATACTACAAGGTTAGCTGATTTTGGATTATTGAACAATTGGCTGCTAATTAAGGCACTGATATATTTATAAGCCAGCAGACACATTTCGTACAGAGTGGATATAATATTAGGGTAATGTGATCATGTTTCAGAGTTTGCGTTGCAATTGAAGATTATCAAGAATGCTTTGTTGAAGGTCAATTAGAAGTGAACTGAAATTGTCTAATCTTGGAGATGAGAATGTGAACCACGATTTTTACAGCATTCATGATTAGAATTAATCAGTATATACTGGGATATATTGAAATGTTATCATTGATGATGTAAGTGATAACTGCTTTTGTTAATAAGTAAAAAAATAATCTTACTCGTTTAAACGATTGTGGTGTTTTGTTGGAGTAATACTGAGAAAGAGCACAAAAATCTTCAATATCCTCAGCTTCTAATCCCGATGGGAAAACAGACATAGATTCTATAAATAAACAAATAACCAATTATGATATACAAACAAATCTGATGAAGACATTTTGATCTCAAGTTCTGTGAAATATATACAAGGATAAAGCAAGGTGTGAAATAGTTTTAAAAAAAAAAAATAGCTTTGTAGCTTTGAAAGTACTTTCTGTCCAACAACAACACAAACAGTCAAGACAAATCCAATATGACAAAGTGAGTGGCAAAGCTCCAAGTGAAAAAATTTAACTAGTCACTGGATATCATTTCTATCATAGATGACTAAAGTAACAGATGGTATCAGGTGTTCTGAAAACAGTAAGCATACACTGGCTCATGCATAACACACCTAGAGTTTGAGTTGAATATTTCAAGGAAGTTTTTGTTCAGAAACTGGCACATTCCATTGATTAGTGTTTCCATAGGCATCACACTAACACCTTATAACCTAACCCTACTTTCTGTCACATACAGGAGCCATGGACATTGGCTCGCTAACATGGAGGTCCAGTGTTCGATCCCTGCGTTGGCCGAGAAAGTTCAACAGGATTTTCCAGTGTGGTTCCATCTTGTCAGTTGTGTAGGACTGAGGACCTGGTAAGAGACAACGTAAAGTCATTTGGATGGGATGAAAAACAGAGGTCCGTAAAAGAACTGTCGCTGAGTAGGCCATAGCGCCGCTGTCCGGGCAAAATTTCTCTTATAGTACTATCTTCATTAGCCCAGTCGGAGCAGAACGTAGGACATTAAACCCCATTTCATTTCTGTAACTTACAAACCTGGGATAATACCAAGGCTATGCATAGATAACAGGTCTCATGATCTACAGAGAGGGAGAGAGAAATGGGGTTTAACGTTCACTTGAAACAAATTAGGTCATTTTGGGATTAACATATGGATCAATTTTATACCAATCTATCGATTGCTCATAGGGGTTATTAGCAGTGGGAGGAAACCGGAGCACCCAGAGAAAACCCACAAGGTTGGACAGGCAACCCTACTCCTTGTCATGTACGAGCGGGGAATCGAAACCATGCCACTTGACTTAATGACAGACCTTATGATGCAACGCGCACACGTTTAACCATTTGGTCACCCCCAACCCCCACCCTTATGATCTACAGCACACAAGTTAAACCACTCAGCTTCCCAACCCCTCTTCAAAGCAAAAGAAAACATAACACCGGATTGTAGAGGCACTTTAATTATAACTCACCTATTAATGTTTCCTTTGGTTCATCTGATAGAAGAATCATATCTCTAGAGTTGACTAATATAACTAACGCCATAAAAAACACCAGAAATGGATCCGAATGTTGAAAATAGACATCCCACATTATTGTTATCACTTTCAAATCACAAGTAGCAGCAAACAAACTTAAAAACTGAAATAAATAATAACACATGATTATTCACTGTTAAAGATGAGAGAAACTGGACACCTGTTTATTCAACAAAAATAGGTTACTTCTCAACTAACTGATTTAAAGAGGCAATATTGGAGATAAAATAAAGAGCTAACAGTTCTCGCTATAATAGTTAAGAATTAGATAACATAAAGAGAATATGCTGAAAATTTCAGTCAAATTGATCCACTCTGATCCAAGACATTAGCCATTCAATATTAGGCTAGCCTCGTTCATCATTACTAACATCTGTACGATAATTGACAAAGTCTCAATTATCTATTTTTACGTTAAAGATACATTCAGACCTAAAGAAAATACTGCAATAGGCAGATTTTACATTTTTGGGAAAGTATCTTTACGTTAAATTATCCATCACAAAATATCGCAGGCTAACGATGGCATTGAGGGTTGATTATGGTCTGGATAAGTTAATCAATGTCTAATTAATAATTTACATAACATTTCAGACCTACATGTAAAGAAAAACCTGCAATAGGCAGATTTAGCTTTTGCATAATGTATGTTATATCATTTGCCTATTTTAATTAGCCATGTTAATGCAGAAATGTTGGAAGTTTAAACTCTATTTCATTTCAGTTTTGTGCAGAACTCTCCAGTTTGGTCGTTTTGTTATAATTTCTTCTAGTCGTCGTTTCACTTACAAAGTACACATAGGACTAGACAAAAAAAACAACAGATGTAAAAATTTGTAATGTGGAACAAATTAAAAAGGCACAGACTAAAAAACTAATACAGACTATACACAACCAAAAGTTGTCATATCAAAAAATATATACTCATAGGTCGAAATTATTAAAATCATGTTATGGCTATCTAAAGTTTACATTACATAAGTGCAGGATGGAGGGCCTGGCAAAGGACAATGTATAGTTGTTTGGATGGGACTAAAAACCAAAGTCCTGTGTACACATTGGTGTGAACGTAAAAGAACCCTTGACACTTGGAATTTGATGTAAGAAAAGCTGTAGTGCCGCTGTCTGGACCAAATTTTCCTCATAGCACACTGTACGGCGTATACCTGTCTTCATTAGCCCATTAGGTGCATTTCATTTTAATAACATTACTTGAAATTGATTTCACTATGATATCTTTATTGTTTACTGAACGTCTAAAAGATAATTCATTTGTGTCCAGAACAACCAGCTGAAGATGTTATCTAACCTAAGATGAGTATTATAATCCTCCAGAATACTATCTAATGAACACTCTGAAGACTAATTTTTGTTTTAATTTAAATAAGGAAAATGAACAGTTTTCGCATTTTTTTTTTTTTTAATTTAAATAAGGAAAATGAACAGTTTCCGCATTTATTTTTGTTTTAATTTAAATAAGGAAAATGCTGATTGACCTTCTTGATCATTCAGGCTTTAACACATAACAATTATAAAATCTAATCAAATAAACACTTCCTGTTATAAATTTGCTCTCTCCTCCCTCCATCCACACTCTCTCTTTATATCAAAGGATAGCTTTAATGCAGTAATTGTAACTATTAAAGTTCTCAAGTTAATAATTAATACTTAGCTGTAATCAAACACTAGGCAAATGTACTTGTTCGAAAAAGCAATCATGCTTTTTCCTTAAAAAATCAAGAAACATTGCATAATTACACGCTCATCAGTTCAACTCTACTTAACTTATTTTTTCCTGGTAGTATAATATTCTTAATGACCACAAAAAATGAAATTTATACTCAAATAATGTATTCAACCCACAATAAATTACAGAGTATCAACAAAGCAATCTGCTGTTGATATCTTTGCCTGTGCCTTACTCCAAGTTTGCCTGGTAACGCCTGCACTCATCCATTCAGCATCTTGTGTATTACATAATGGTGGGTATATTAAAAATTGTAAAAAGTTTATACAGCGATTACATTTTGGTTAAATGAAATGAAATTGGGTTCAAAATCTCTTTTTTTTTCTGCATGAATCGGGTTAATAAAGACAGGCATACACCATGTAGTGTGCTATTAGCGAAATATTTCTTAGATAGCTGCGCTAAAGCCTACTTTTAATTTTGATTTCCAACTGTTGGGGATCTAATGATCAATGGAATAAGACAGGAAACTAGGCTGGAAAAGCTGGAGGACTTTTTTCGGCCAATGCTGGGAAGATAGTCTGGGATCTCCTGGTTAATGAGCCAGGGGCACAACACCCAATCTTATTTTTACACCTGTTAGGATACCGACATTCAACAAGCAGCTGCCAGGCAGGATACCTCCACATTTTGCAAGAGATGGATAGAGGGCAAGCTAAGAACATAATTGAATTTTGTACAATCAAGGGCTATAATCCAGAAAGTTATGGTCTGAAATACGCAAATATCAAACGGGAGTGAGATTTTTGGAATAGAAAGATATGTTTTAAGTTTCATCAAAATCGGATAAAAATTGTGGCATCTAGAGGGTCCACAATCTTGATATACCATATTTTTACACTATTTGCATACAAGGGGCAGCTATTATGTCCGTCAGTTTTAGTCCGATTTTCACAAAATTCGAACTCAACCATTATTAGTGTATAACTGTGATATATTCACACATATTTTTTTTTAAATCAGATAAAAATTGCGACCTCTATTGGGACCACAAGCTTAAACATGATTTTTCGTACAATCAAGGGCCATAATTCAGGAAGTTACAATCTGATATGCACGAATATCGAAAGGAACCAAGATCTTTTGGTTATAAACATGTATTTCAAGTTTCATCAAAATCAAATCAAAATTGTGACCTCTACAATCAGGGGCCATAATCCATGAAGTTATGGTCTAATAGATGCAAATATTGAAAGGAACTGAGATCTTTGGGTGATAAGACCTATATTTCAAGTTTCGTCAAAATCGCATAAAAATTGTGACCTGTAGAGTGTCCACAAACAAATTGTGGACAGACGGAATGACAGGAGAACGTCCGAATGGACAGTGGCGACAACAATATACGTCCACATGAAAATGTGGGCGTATAAAAATAATACACATTATTAAAAACCTTTAACAGGCAAAGGGCGGTTGGGTGGTCGAATGGTTATTTTGTGCAAGTTTGATCATAAGGTCTGTTATTGAGTCAAGTGGCATGGTTTCGATTCCCCGCTTGTATGTGATAAGGAGTAGGGTTGCCTGTCCAAAGATCAATACATGCTTGCGAAATAAGAAAATAAAATTGAACCATATGTTAGTCCAGAAATAACCTAGTTTGTTCTAGACTTATTCATTTATAAACAAGCTTACCCAATCATGTGCATATAAATCTGGTGTTATTCGTTTGGTATCAAGGAAGGAAGATAACTCTGGATCATGGTATTGTAATAGCAGACGGAATAAATGGAATGGTTTACCATTCTTCACACAATCTCTATAAAAATAAACATAAATCAATTTAAAAAATACAACTGGTACAGCCGGCGATGTGAGCTTTGCAACTAAAGGGAATATCCCAATAATGGAACATTAACATAATCTTCAATAATAGACCTTAACCTTCAATAATGGTATCAAGTCTGATTTAAACTTTCAACATTCTTGCTCTAATACAGCAAGATGTACATGTAAGACAAAAAATGGATAAATTAGAAATGACCAAAAGACTTTACCTAGGTCATTTTAAAACTAATATGTATATCATTTTATTTCCAAATGTATAAATCTGTGGATCTATTAAAAAGAAGGCAGTACTTTTGGATAAAGTTTCCATATTCTTATTGTAACTTACCAAGGTATATATAATATTTTCTCTTGACTTAACAAGGTATACTGTATCTTGACTTACCAACATATTTAAATTTCTCTTGACTTACCAACATATACAATTTCTCTTCACTTCCCAGCATATATAATTTCTCTTGACTTAACAAGGTATATTGTTTCTCTTGACTTATCAAGGTATGTTGTTTCCCTTGACTTATCAACATATATATTTTCTCTTGACTTACCGAGGTATATATTTTCCAACTATTGCATAAAAACAGTTATAAAGTTCAGCTTTCTGTAGTTTCTGGGAGAGTAAAGGTTGTAGGATATCAAGCCAGCCATTATTAGATGTATATTTTATATTCCGTGATTTACAGTAAAATGTGATGATGGATTCTAAGTCACTGACTATAGACACTTTATCTTCTTCTTCATTTCCAAGTTTATCTGAAAAAGAAAATCCCACAATTTTACACTAATTACAAAATGTACAATTATAAAAATAACATATTACAAATCAATGACGTCATTTCAAAAATAATATGGAATCAGGGTATTACACACAGGACACAAGCCAGAAATTTTTTTATTTTTTTATTTTAGTTGTACCTGAAAAAAAGGTCAGACAGACAAAATGACAGGCACCAGAGGGATTGTGCCTAACAAAGCTTGCATTTGTGTCTGACAGTATTTGTGACAGGTGCCTCATTACACACTTGTTGGGAAACTGGTTATCACATTATCTGCTCTCGTCACTGACTGTACACATCAACCTCAACTCCAATTAACCATCTCTATCCCATTGCTGTTCCATTGCTTCTCAACATTCTCTTGCATATTTGGCATAAAAAATACTTCAATGCTAATTGCTAAACAGAATCTTATGGAAAGAAATTAAGCAACAGAAAGGACCAATTCTCTCACCTACTAATGTTGAACAGTCATCTCGTAACACACTCTGTTCTTCCATATCATAAAAGCCATCAAATGAAGACATAGCATCCCCTTTACCCTCCACATTCAAACATATCTAAAGTATTTACAATAATTTACATAATATACACACATCCTAAATTACTGTATCACAAATTAGTAAAAATATTGATTTACAAATATTCTTTTCATGGAAAAACAAAAAGAACCATTCCGTTTAATTTTATACCAGATTTGCGGTGTGAGTGGTTTAATTTGCATGTTTAAGATCATAAGGTCTGTCATTGAGTCAAGTGTGGTTGATAATGACAAGAGAATCATTGTTGAAACGTAGCTTTAATAGAAATACAGTAATTGTTATCCATAGAACTGTGTTTATTTTGGTGTCGTTTTGATCCCAAGCTTATATGTGACAAGGAGTAGGGTTGAATGCCCAACCCCACTTGTTTTCTCCAGTCCTCCAGTTTCCTCCCAGTGCTAAGACCACTATGTGCAAGCAAATTACTGAAATAAAAGTGTAACATATGTTAGTCCCAAAATGGGCTCGCTTGGGATTAGTGAATGTTAAACCTCTTCTCTCTGTCTTTCTATTTAAAACAGATTCTATATATCTGATTAGAAAGAAGAGATTCAACACCAATTGTATCTCACAAATGCAGTTATAGTTTTAGAATGCAAAACGAAAATTATTTGCATAAAATGTTATACCTGCCATATTTCAGCTCGCAAATGTTCAGGTACAGGTCGCCCTTTACAGATATTTCTTAATGAACCAAAATCACAATCTTCTACCAAGGCTGTTTCTAACTCTGTTATCCTGTGAATATAACAGCATGTATTAAATAAACATGGACCACACAAATATTTACAAGCTTCCTCGCTGTCTGTTATTTTGAAAGGAAAATCTGCCTGAAAAAATGCAGCCAGTTAAAGATACCATGTGTACAAAAAAATACCAAAATACCAATGCTATAGTCTACCTTCTGATGCCCAATTACATGTATAGTTTTTATATGAATTTATTTTGAACATTTCAGACTTCAGATAATGTTGCATGACACAGAATATAAATCTTTAATATTTTGTAGTCTTGTTTTTCCAAGAATAATGATAACAAGCTCTTACTCAATGTCTATAATTTTATGATCTACTTATCTAATGTATCGGTACCTTAATCTATTTATTTACTTACAGTGTGAGGGATGTACCGTACATGTAGTATATGTAGTACATGTAGCAACAAATTAATTGTTTATGCCCATAACAGATTCAGTTAATAATGTAGATCTAAGTGTGCATTTCTCTTAAATCTCCCTGGATACCACCCCCCCACCCCCCGCCTCTCACACCAGCATTCACATACGGAGTATTACTATTAATCTGGTTTCTATGGTGGCTGTTAGCGGCCATCTAAATCGTCGCCTTATGAAGAAGGCGACAAGTCGATGAAATCAACCAGCCGACACGACAAAATGAAGGCGACGATCGTCGGGTTATTTTGTCGTGTTGGTGGGTTGATTTTGTCGACAAGTCGACAAAATACAATTATTTCGACTTGTCGTGCGGTGGCCTGATAATACAGATATGTTGGGCTCATTGACAAAAGGAATTAAGTTAAATTTAGCAACAGAAAATTTATTACAAACAAATTCAGAACATTGACAGTACTGTATTTACTACAAGTAGCCTACGGCTACATATTCCCATTCACTGCCTTGCTACATTACGACAAACGCGTAGATGAAGAAGGATGCAATTTATTTACATAAAAATAAAGGCAAGCATTTTTGTCACCACCTGATAATTATCAAAAAAGTTTTACTTTATTATTTTGTGGCCTGGATTTTTGGCTGGCCCTAAGGCACGTGCCTTATTTGCCTTATGGTTAATCCAGCACTGCATGGACCTAAGGTCCATGGTACATGTCAGTGCTGAAACTCGCATGTCAAAAAGATGGCAAGATGGCAAGTTGTAAACAGTATATTTAGTCTTGTAGTTTTTCTTTGGGATTTGGAAGGATCTCAACATACAGAATGGGCTTAAATACAACGGGATTTGTATAATAAATGTTACAAATGAATCCCAGACATTAAATAAATACATTTTTTTACCATTCAGTGTCGTCTGCATTTTCCAACGCCGCCATCTTTGTTGACGATTGACGTGTTGAACCGTAAATTGGTCGCATTTATTGTGAGTGTGGTGTATGTCGTTATCAATTAAAGCAGACGATAATGAACGCTTGAAAGCGTTGTAAAATCTATTTATTGGATTATTTGTTAATTGACTATGAATCTATATGATCTGCGATCAATTGGATTACAAAAGTGTAATAAATCGATAATAATCACTTTGGTTTGGTGTGAAATGACGGTGTCCCGAAATGACACCCCCGCATTTACCCCAATCGCTGTAGGTTTACTTGTAGCTGAAGTCCGTTGTGGTGAGAATGCGGTAAATTAGGCTACACTCTACCAGGAACTAGAGAAATGCGAAATGGCTCAGAGCAGCCGTGGAAAAAACAGTCAAGGAAAAAACCTAGGCAACATGTTTACCCGTGTACAGGAATTCTTGGCGCCTCCAAAGCCAATCGTAGTTGATAAAAGGACCATCGAAAAATCGTGGAAAATGATGGACAAAGTGGTCAAACTTTGTCAACACCCGAGGATGAACTTGAGGAATAGCCCTCCATTTATTCTCGATATTTTGCCTGACACTTATCAACATTTACGATTAATTTACTCGAAACACGATGATAAACTTAATACATTGAACGAAAATGAATATTTTAGAATATTTATTGAGAATCTGATGGCAAAATGTAAGAATACCATTAAAGTTTTCAGAGATGGAGGTCAAAAAATGTTCGATGAAAATTCTCATTGTCGACGAAATTTGATAAAACTGTCATTGGTATTTTCACACATGTTGGCAGAATTGAAGGCAATTTATCCTACAGGGACATACGCCGGTGAAAATTACAGGATTACTAAAGGTGACGCCTCTGATTGGTGGAAACGATCATTCGGGGACAAGTAAGTATAAAATTATTCCTATTTCCTGACATGTTTCATGCAGTCCTGTAGAAAATTTGAACAAATCATGTAGGTGCTTCATTACAGAGGCAAGTCGTTTTTCATAACAATTCCAATCGCAACTTACATGACCATTATCAGCTACATCCATGTCCTGCATTGATATGGAAACCTCAATACAAATTACAATACATTAGGATTTGGCCTACATAGTCATAGGCCATGGCAACAACTGTAGAGAGCAATTGCAAATGTAGGCCTACATGTACTAATACATGTAGATGAAGATTATAAGTTCACGTTGCAAGGTACATTGTTAAACTTCAAAGAATTGAAATCGGGTTAACATTATTTTACTTTTCTGCATCAAGCAGGCTAATAATAAATAAGATAGGCATAATGATAACGTACTGTACGGTACATGTACCTCTTGTGTGCTATGACTATGAAGAACCATTTGCCGAGAGAGTGGCATTACAGTCTACTGAATTTCCAAATGTCAGGGGATCTTTAACTTTATGTCTTGGGTACATGTCATGTGCATTAGTTACCGTACACATACTCCTGTTTTAATCCCATCCAAGCAACTAGACTCTTTTCCTTGCTAGGCCTTCCATCATGCACTACTGGGAAAACCAGACTGGAAAATCATGAGGAACTTTATCGGCCAAGACCAGGATCAAACCCAGGACTCTTGGTTAGTGTGACAATGCCATTCTCACAGAGTCACCCTGGCTCCAAAATTCAAATAGATGGAATATAGTTTTGATCATTGATAGAAGAAGGGTGTGTAGCAGGGCTTCCACTTCAAAATTTTCACTGCTGGTCAATTTTGATAACGCACGAAAACTTTGCAAAGTAAATTCATATTTCATGTTGTTTTATTCATGGTAGGGTTTTGTGAATTCACGTGTCTATACCACTTTGTCAGCATGGGGTACACAAAAAATTATATATTGTGTAGCCTACAGAGTAATTTAATCTTTATATAAACACACAAACGAAAAGAAGTGTAGGCCTATTTGCTATATGTACTAATACATGTACATGGTTACACACATGTATTTGTGTACATATTACAATATCAGTGACCGTCATGGCTCCGAAAGGCCTTTTTCATCAAAGATAAACATGTCAAATTTGACATTTCCATGTTTTCCAAGAAAAGGGTTAGTACTGCTTGTACAAACTGTACTTACATGTACTATATGTAATTCCTCTGTGAAGCCCTTTTGACTTGTAGAATTAATACAATAAGGTTTGCCTCATTTATCTTCAAAACAGAAAAAGATGATTAAATGCAGCCTGTAAAACAAACGCATGGTTGTATCATATTTGGAGCTAGAGCGGGTTGATAAAAGGCACTGGCTTTCTCAGAAGGTCCCGGGTTCAATCCTGGTGTTGGGCGTGAATGTTCCTTGGTATATTCCAACATGGTTTCTCCACGTTAGCAGTGCATATTTGAAGGCCTGGTAGGGCACAGTGTCTAGTCATTCAAAATAACATGGTCCCTTTGTATGCACGACACATATACATCGATCTGTGCAAAATTTATTTCATAGCATACTGTGGGTGTGGTGTACATGTATGCTCATCTTCGTTGGCCCAGGGGGGGGGGGGTAGAATAGATGGCCGAATGGTTAGCATGTGCACGCTTTATCATAAGGCCTGTCATTGAGTCAACTCTCATGGTTTCGAATCCCTGGTTGTACGTGGCAAGGAGTAGGGTCGCCTGTCCAACCTCGTGTGTTTTCTCCAGGTCCTCCGGTTTCCTTCCACTGCTAAAGACCCCTACGCGCAAGCGAATTATTGAAATAAAATTAAACCATATGTTCGTCCCGAAATGACCTAGTTTATGTCAAGTGGACATTAAACCCCATTTCTCTCTCTCTCTCTCCCCCCATATTATTTTATTTTTGCAGAAGATACAAATGTATATATATGTACTACATGTACAGTGTACCTACCCTACCGTATATATTCAGTAGTTTTCCACACTGAAATGTGTAAGTGAATTAAGTGTGTGATATTTATTAAATTAAATGGTAATACTTATCAATTTTTATTTCCTTGGGTAAATATTCCCCAAAATATGACAAATAAAATATTTTGGTGTTGAATATGTTAGTCTATTATGAACTGTCAACTGCATGTATTTAGTGAAATATAAACAAGGAAATAGTCTAATTGTAAGGGCAACATTTTAATTACAAATGTTTGGTTCAGTCCTATTTTGATTATTTGGGATTGGTTATCTTGGTGTGCTTGTATGCGGAAATTTTTCTTAAATTTATTTCAGTTTTCAGAACAATGAGTGAACGAAATTATTCTAAATATACAGCCTTCCTTTTACACCTTGTGGGCAATGGCAGGCTGGTTTCGAGTATAATGATTTTTATAATTAATACAAACATGAAGAACAGTCTTGTATTTTGTTAATGTTCAATAGCTCAATAGAAAGACAAATCCTTTCTCACCAAAATCTAATCCATAGTAGTAAAATGGGTGACTGTCAATTGACAGTCATTATTTTTGCTAATGAGAAAATTTGACAAATTTAATGAAAAGCATACGTGATTCTTATGACTGTGATATGAAGAGTTCGATCGTAATCAAAACACAACAAAGTACTGTATGAGTTTTGTCACGGTCATTTACATGTAGTTTCTATTTTGTATTGCCATTATGCTGCTACTGTACATGTACATGTAAAACGTAGGTTCAGCAGTGCCTGATGTCTGCATTACATTTACATAACATAAATTTCTATCGATGTCAGTATCAGTGGGTTGATTTTTTGTCCCCCGCCTTTCGAAGAAAGCAGGGGACTATTAAAATGGGTTCGTCCGTCTGTCTGTCTGTCTGTCCGTCTGTCCGTCCGTCTGTCTGTCCGTCACACTTTTTGGGACACAATAACTCTCTTCCTAATTGAGCTAGAATGTTCAAACTTGGTGTATGTGTTTATTAGGTCAATGCCTTGATGGAGTTCGAAGATGAGCATTTTCCGCTTAGGGTAAGCAGAGATAAGCAATTTGATTGGTTGATGCTTTGGGACACGATAACTCTCTTCCTAATTGGGCTAGAATGTTCAAACTTGGTGTATGTGTTGATTAGGTCAATGCCTTGATGGAGTTCGAAGATGAGCATTTTCCGCTTAGGGTAAGCAGAGATAAGCAATTTGATTGGTTGATGCTTTGGGACACGATAACTTTTAATTGAGCTAGAATGTTCAAACTTGGTGTATGCCTTTCGAAGAAAGCAGGGGACTATTAAAATGGGTTCGTCCGTCTGTCTGTCTGTCTGTCTGTCTGTCTGTCTGTCCGTCACACTTTTTGGGACACAATAACTCTGTCTGTCTGTCCGTCTGTCTGTCCGTCCGTCTGTCTGTCCGTCTGTCCGTCACACTTTTTGGGACACAATAACTCTCTTCCTAATTGAGCTAGAATGTTCAAACTTGGTGTATGTGTTTATTAGGTCAATGCCTTGATGGAGTTCGAAGATGAGCATTTTCCACTTAGGGTAAGCAGAGATAAGCAATTTGATTGGTTGATGCTTTGGGACACGATAACTCTCTTCCTAATTGGGCTAGAATGTTCAAACTTGGTGTATGTGTTGATTAGGTCAATGCCTTGATGGAGTTCGAAGATGAGCATTTTCCGCTTAGGGTAAGCAGAGATAAGCAATTTGATTGGTTGATGCTTTGGGACACGATAACTTTTAATTGAGCTAGAATGTTCAAACTTGGTGTATGTGTTTATTAGGTCAATGCCTTGATGGAGTTCGAAGATGAGCATTTTCCGCTTAGGGTAAGCAGAGATAAGCAATTTGATTGGTTGATACTTTGGGGCACGATAACTCTCTTCCTAATTGAGCTAGAATGTTCAAACTTGGTGTATGTGTTGATTAGGTCAATGCCTTGATGGAGTTCGAAGATGAGCATTTTCCGCTTAGGGTAAGCAGAGATAAGCAATTTGATTGGTTGATGCTTTGGGACACGATAACTTTAGTTCTAATTAAGTGAGATTGATGAAACTTGGTGTATAGTTTCATTACAGTAATACCTTGACTAAGTTTGATAATGAGCATTTTCTGCTCAGGGTAAGCAGAGCGATACGCAATTTGATTGGTCGAGACTTTGGAAAACAATAACTCTCCTACTTTGATTGTTAGACTATAAGTAAAGATATACTGTTTGATTGTTCAATACTTTGTAAAAGATAATTTGTGATAAATTTATATGTGTCCTCTAATTATTTTCCTATTTCGGCGGGGGACATCAGGCTCACTGTTGGCTTGTAAATAATTGATAAAAGTCTTTAAATGTTTGTCAGGATTACTCGCAAATCTGAACCAAACAAGTTTTTATTTTAGGCCTAGCCATAAATTGTGACGCATCAAAACAGTGTATATTCATATGATTGTGACACACTGCCTTTCATTTCAAACACTGAAATAATATTTTTTACTACCGGTATGAAGTCTTTATGTACTTATGTAGTCAGAAAATTTATTGATAATTTCTGTTGTGTTGCAGGAAGTAGTTAATAGTAAAGGGACATAGTACCAAAATGCAAATATAATGTGATTTTCCCTTTAATGTCTTATATCTAAAAGGGATATCAGTCCAAAAATGGTTTAGTTCCATTCAACATACAAAGATATGATGAACTGAAAATTTATCAACATTCGGCATCCACTGCAGACGATATAAACTAGATTAATGCAAAACAACTAGCTCCACCTACAATGTAAAAACTCGTACCATTTCCTGTGTCAAATGTTGAAGAGTATGAAAAATGAGATCCAATGATTCAGATCTTTCAACACAAAGACGTTTTCTTAAATATTGGTACTACAAGCCCCTGAGTTCGCAAATTATTCTTAACCAGTTTTAAATACATGTACTGGTACTAGTTTTATGCCATGTCTTTTATTATTTTATTTTTTTAAAGATTATGTCGGGTATTGCTTTAGAATATTTCAACTGCCAGAGGTTCTGAAATTTTTAAAAAATTTAATGTTTGTAAAAAAAAAAACTTGTACAACATTGAACTATTTTTGGACTGATATTCCTTTAAAAGAGTCAACTTCAATAATATTGTAGTTTCCAGGGGATTCAAAATGAAGGACGTCTTTAAAACTCCATACATACATGTACATGTATGTATGTGTTTCTGTCCCATTTTAAAATATTGGAGTTCAATTCAAAAGCATTTTTCTACCACTAATTTGTCCTCCAGCATTACAATTTCCAGTGGAAATTTTTTCGTTGAATCATCACTCAAAGGTTTTTTTAATGAGTCTGGCAAGTTTTCTGCATAATAAAACAGATCATTGTTCAGAGAGAAAAGAAAATGTGTGCAGTGATGCATGATGGTGCAGTTTATTGTCCTGGAATGCACTCAATCTTGTTGGCAGTCATTTAATAATCAATAATTTGCGCACATGCATGGCTTCAACTCACAAACTCACACACACACATGACCAATAACACGTGTAGCTGACTTTAATTATAATGTTTCTCAAACAGACAAGCTCTCTGTTCAACTATCAGACAAAAAAATCCTGGTCTGGAATACTAATTTGTGAAATTATGAATCATAGAATGAGATTAGAGAATTAATCCCAGGGGGGACTTAACTTCACTTACATGTGTATCATCTGCCCATGTCATAGAAAACTGTGCTTTAAAAAATTGATGCTTTTCTGTTTGATGGAAGTGAGACACGCAAATTACTTTTATCTCTAGTCATATTTTTTTTTAAAAAAAAGATTTGAACCCATTTTTTTAAATGTGTTGTGGAATTATTCAGGAGCTAAACCTGCCCATTGCAGGTCTTTCGTTTGGGCCTTAGATGTTATATAAATTAGACATTTTATAAACATGACAGGACCATAATCGGCTTTCGATGCCATCGGATAGCTCTGATTTTAAGTCAATTAGAACGGTTCAGCCATTTAATGATTTAATTTTAAAATGAAAAAGCAAGGCTAAGACTCGAATAACCAGTGGTTAAGATAATAATCAATGCACACATCTTTTCAGAACTACAAACAGTGATAACATGTACATGTCGCTCAGAATAGAGTAATTTGAATGAAATTTTCTGTATTTATTTTGAATTGTCTATTTTTGAACTATTATATAGCAAGAACCAGCAGTTCTTTATCAAAATCTTACATACATGTATGCACATGGTACAGATAATTTAATTGAATCTGTTAACTTTATTTGATAGTTCTCTATTATTGGTTTGGTTAGATTTGAACTTATTTTTGTCTGGTCCTGAACCTTGCATTTGTTTCTTGATGATGCAGTTCTCTTGTGGTAGGTTCCCCATGCAACCCTAATGACAATTAGTGGCATGGTTTGTTGGTTTAGTAGAATTCAGCCTAAGCATACATGTTCATTGTACATGTACCTTACCTCATGCACAAGACTGCTTGGATTTGAATCTGTTGTTGTCAGTGACACTTGACATACACGTTCATGCACATTTTAATTTCCAGTCTTACATAAAACTGATATGGAATATTTGGGACCTTGACAACAGTAATATCTGTTAATTAGTTGTTGGTTCAATGATCGTTAAACCAAAGTTCAAACTTCAAAGCATTATAATTAGATATATTGTCTGTCAGCTTCTTTGCCAAGAAAAATGTGTAGTTTTGAATCTACCCCAAAAGATCACATTATATCATGATATTTTATTGAAAGATACCGGGCGACACCAAAAAAGCGTTCATCACCTAAACTTGGTCGACGAAGAGGGGTCGTCAGGGACCTCCAGTGGTTCCAGCAAGATGGAGCCAACCCCCCCCCCCCCCGACACCTCAAACGAATCATTGGCATGGCTACAGCAGCGTTTCCCTGACCGACTGATCAGCCGAAGGTGTGACCCGGAGTGGTCGCCGCATTCACCGGACTTGAACGCCCCAGATTTTTATCTGTGGGGATACCTTAAGGACAGGGTGTATGGCAACAACCCCCAGACTATCACTGATCTGAATGCAGCAATCACAGCAGCAATAAAAGCGATCCCAAGGGAAGAATGTGGGAAGGTCATCGAGAACTTTGCCCGCCGGATCCAAATGTGCTTGCAGCACCGGGGAGGTCATTTAGAGCACATTTTTTTAGCGCCAGTTAAACAAAGAGTTTTTGTGGTACTGACTTGAAACTTTGGAGATGTCTGCAACATAGACTTAACCTAATGTAGCTGAATTTTTGTGTTAATCTAAATAAAATTTTGGAAGTTATTCGATTTGTATTGATGAACGTATTTTTTGTGTCACCCTGTACATGTATCTAGTCCTTTAAATTGTACATGTATGTTTTGTAGTTTGTATGCACAAAGTAAGTTTAGTCGATTAAAGTACTTCCTGTTTCAAAGACCTGTAAGATGATCTCACTTGTCAAATTCAGCAATACTTGTATGAACAAGCTCACACTAGCCCTACAAAATATAGTGATTGCATTAGTATTCAATTATTTCACAATTCTTAAAAATCGTTTAAAATCACCAAAAATTATCTAATTTGTACTTTTATCCTGTTTAAAGCTGACTGATTAATTTTCATAATGAGTGTCCAATTTACAACTATTATTCAAAAATTAATCATAATACATGTACTGTACATCAATAATCAATTGGGTTGTTTATTTTCTAACAGTGATAGAAAAATTAAACAGTTGTATATTGGACACTCATCAAAATTGAATGGTCAGCTTTAAACTTGGAAACAAATATAAATTAGATGATTTTGGGTGATTTTAACTGATTTTTTTTTTTATGAATTTTTAAACAAGGATTTGATACCCAGATTACAGTGTGTGTACTCCACTAACTATACTGTCAAGATGTAAATACTGCATATCAAGGCTGTTATTTATGAATGTGTTATTAAAATTGTCATTTATTTTATATTGTCCTGATCATGGCCATTACATATATTTTTAAGATGGTTATTTATTTAACATTACTCCACCTCTCGATTATTAGTAAAAAATTCTGTATACATGTATATGCAGGCCTCAGATATTCAAAATTCAAATTGTTCAATATGGAAGCAAGACAAAGCATAAAACAGCAATTTTGTTAATCTTAGGTGAATGGTTGATTTTGATGTTCAACAAGCCCTCCAAAAAGGCAGCAATCAATCGTATAAACTTGTCATAGCTTTGAGCTAATTATAAAAAATTGTTTAAGCTCAAATGGCAATGTTGTTGCAATTTATGGAGATTGTAACCAAACTATGATACATTCACGAAACAATAAAGTGATGAAACTTTGATATGATTAGAAAACTAATTGTGACAGTGTATAGCAATATAATTGTCATAAAGTATGTTGATAAATGGGTCATTGTAGAAAGTAGTGTGAATGGGTAGAATAGAATGTTATTTGAAAGTTTTTATCACAATAATGAATTGTAATTTTTATAAAGTAGTGAAAATAATGCCAGTACCCTTTGTCCCAGTTGTTTTCTTTATACAAAATAAATGTACTCTACAGGATTCAACAAGTCACATGTCTAATACTGGGGGGGGGGGGGACAAGCTGCTGTGGCTCAGTGATTGTGACACTGGCTCACTATCCAGGAGATGGCAGTGTTGGCCGAGAAAGTTCCTCAGGATTTTCGAGCATGGTTTCCTCATGTCAGTGGTTGAGTTGAAAATCCAAAATCTAGTATATATACATGTTAGTATGTTAGCGTGCACAACCCTTGATAGAATTAATAAAAAAGAGTATGACATATATGTACATGTAGAGCCACTGTCTGGGTGAAATTTCCCTCACAGACTGTAAACATGGTATATATGCCCATCTACATGTACATGTACACTAACCCAGTTAGTGCAGAAAAGTAGAACTTTAAAACTCAATTTCATTTCCAATATGTATAGTTGATTGAGATGAATGTACATGTATTAGGGACTAACAATACAGATGATTCAACATGCCTTATATTTTATTAAACAATATACTATATTATATAGATTTAGAAAGCCTGCCTGTTGTCATGGTAATATCACAGTTTTAATGTCTTGTGTTTGTAAAATTATTAATATTTTAGAATTTAAAAATTGAACAATATTGTATGTCTATATACATGTAGGTATTTGTTTACAATCCACTTCTAAAATAACTTTTAAAGCAAAATGGATATCTAATATAGATTTTGGATTCATGTGTGTGAAGAAGGCTGTGACGTACACATGTAAAAAAAGGTTCAAATTGCTCCTGTCACATCTTCGCTTCTCGCCCACACCCTGCTACGTCAATGTAGATTTTGCAACTTGTAATCAATATCAGGAAGTTAAATATTTGATTTTATCATATCATTTATAATTTTGTCTAAAATCTGGTTCCATTATCGCCTTTATAATTGACAGCAGCAGAGATATTTCTGAAACTCAACTCCAGTAACTTGTGAGAAGGAATGGAAACGGAGAACCCTATAATAATGTAGTTTCTGACAGATTGTCTCCTTGCGAGCAGGACTGGAAGCGGAAAATCTCATAATAATATAGTTTCTGACAGAATGGCTGGAAACTTACAGCCCCATTATAAATAGTTTCTTGCAGAATGTGAGTAGGACTAGAACAGGAAAACCCCATAATAAAATAGTTTCTCTTGTGCACATCACTTTAAAGTTATTAATACATTGAGAATGATTTTATGGAATCAGATACAAGAACAGTATATTTAGCTATGTACATGTTTTAAGTGTATATTTTATCTAGATGATATCTCACTTCAACTCTCAGCACCAAACTACCATATTATATTACTTCATCATCCTTATTATATCTACAACAAATTAATGACCCCTGAACTCGCGACAACATGGCTTCTTAATTATATCATACAGGAGTTAAAACACTCAAACACTGTGATGTATTAGCCTCCACACACATCCACATGTACATTTGTACTGAAGGAATTTTGACTTATTAAAAAAAGTTCAATCATTCCGGTTCCCAACCCACAAAAGTGTTTAAAGAGGTATTTGTACTGAAGGAATTTTGACTTATTAAAAAAAGTTCAATCATCCCAGTTCCCAACCCACAAAAGTGGTTAAAGACGTATCATCATTTTATACAAGAAAATAAATGTAATTTTGTCAAATTTAAAAAAAACAACACATCAACTTGTACTAAAACAGCATACTGCTAAACAAAACATAATTTCCATGAATCAGTATTAAAATTTTTAAAAAATCATGTGATTTCATTCAAAGGGGGTATACATACATGTATCACTTTCGACAAGAAAATAAATGTAATTTTGTTTAATGTCATATTTAAAGAAAAGCATATACTAAAACTAAAAGACCGAATACTGCAAAACAAAAACATAAACACCGCTATGTGATTTCAAATAGTTCAAAATCTCTGTGTTTGAATGTTGCTCTTCAGTATGATTTGTAATGGTCCATTGCAGTACATGTCATGTATCTTAATTTGCTAAACATTTGTTTATTGATATGAAAAACAGCAGCTACACAATTTTATTTGTTTACTTGAATCACTGTGAAGTCATCGGCAATACTATATACTGGAAAACAACCGGGTAACCCGGAGACTGGCACCCTAAAAAGGTAACCGGGAGCCTGGTCCTCTGTGTGCCTGGGTTAGGGTTAGGTTTAAGAATTTGGGGGAGAGGTTAAGTCTCTCGGGAGAGAGCCACATTAGTGTGTTTCCTACTACGGATTGGATTTTCTAAAAAATCGTGTTTGTTCCACATCACCGGGTTAAGGCTAGGGATTCTTATATCTAGTTGATTTTATTTACTAACGGTTAGGGATAGGATTTGATATATGGTTTGTTTTGGGTTAGGGTGGAGACTGGTCTTATTTAATCTAATTTACTGTGCACTAGGATGTCATTCAGATTTTTATTTTTAGAATATGCAATTATAAGTTTCTGTGTGAATATTTTCGGGTGATTTTCTTGGAGATCAGTATAGTGTTTTCTGATGGTTTTGGATGCACTTGCTGTTGTTGCGCTAAATGGAACTACAAAAGGGGCTGTTGCGCTAGCCGTATGAATATTCAAACCTAGGGGGGCTGTTGTTTTCAATTTGTCAATCCAGAACTTTTCTCTTGTTAGCCTAAATGTTTTAATTTCTTCTGTAGTTTCAAAGTCGCTCTTGGTCTTTTCTATTGGCGTGAGTTAGTTTCCGGTTTATAGTATAGCCCTTCTCCAGGTTACCTATTTAGGGTGGTTTCCGGTATTTAGTGTGTTTTCCGGTATTTA
This sequence comes from Patella vulgata, assembly GCF_932274485.2. Lineage (NCBI taxonomy): Eukaryota > Metazoa > Mollusca > Gastropoda > Patellidae > Patella > Patella vulgata. The sequence goes on along the minus strand of NC_065886.2, from coordinate 16,482,375 downwards.
GTGTTTTTCCGGTGTTTTCCGGTATTCAGTTTAACATGGTGTTTTCCGGTCTTTTCCAGTATATAGTATAGCCCTGAAGCCATTAGTCATTACCTACATGTGCATATACAGGTACTAAGATTAAGGGATTCTATCTGAGCATCTACATGTACTTAACTTTAGAAAACCACTATAGGCTGTAATGTATATTTGTAATGAACTTAAAATCTATCTAAATGTACTTAACTTTAGAAAACCACTATAGGCTGTAAGGTATATTTGTAATGAACTTAAAATCTATATGCTGTAATGTATATTCGTAATAAATTAAAATTTATTTATCAATCAGCACTGGATCAATCCAAGATTTGTCATACAATCTAATCAAAACATTTGTTTTAATCAAATTGAAAATTATTTTTTATTAACCGGCAAATAGGTTTGAATATGCCACATCCCAGGAATATAGAGACAAAGACCATACCCAATCATCTGTACCTGAGTTTTCCTCCCTTTGTTTTGAAATCTTTAAAGCACTCTAGAAGCTATTGATTTTCAACAATACACTGTACATGTACATGTATTAAATAGATTATTAAAAGCAATATGACAGATCTGTGTTGAACAAATTGGCAGTGGCAGGTGGCTTAATTCAGGGCATGTTACAAAAGCATATTGATAAAGCCCAGATATCCTTATTTTTACAAAAAAATAGTAATTTGTCTGACAAGTAAATACATGTACATGTAACAACAGAGAATTAAAACATTGTTGTGAGGGGATCTTTAAAACATCCTGTCAGTGCAGGTACTGCTACTGTAAATGTAATGTATACACAGGTCCGCCATCCATTCTGCAGACTAGAACTTTCTTGACAAACACCAGATCGAATCTTGGACCTCCTGGGTGGTGAGCCAACATCATATTCATCAAGCTACAATGGCTCTCTGTACTCAATTTAAGTTGAAAGGTTCTTGCCTACTGATCATGCACTAATGTTTTTTTAAAAAGACAATTTCTGATAATGCCCAACTTATTGCACTCTGATCAATTCAATGTTCATTAGAATTTAACGGCAACTAAACTATTCCAACAGATCCATCATATCAACAGTTTTATGTCCCTGTGTGTAGTACAGATAGTAATATTTCCGTTTGATATTTGAATCGTTTATGCACCATTTTGTCTGCCCTATCGTTTAATGTATTAATTTGAATACAGGTAGTATTAATGTTGCAGTGTAGCCCTGCTTTAATTGGAATTCAAGACATAAAGGAAATTTCCATATAGAATTATTATTTTTATTGTATTGTTAGTACACTGTTTCATCAGTCACATTAAAATAAATGTCTGCATAAATCATTAATTGCACAAATTTAATTTCTGGTGTAGGCCTACATGAATTTGTAATATAATATTTATGTAAACAAGAGTAAAAAGACATTTTCATAAATGATTTTACACTATAATTATTCACTACTTCAAAATTTGAAAAGGGGAATTTTTAAATTTAAATCCTAGGAAGTGGTATACAATGTTTTGGAAACAGTATTACTATAACCTGCCAACCATACGGGCTTGATATTGGGACCAATTTAAGGGTTAAAGCATACCCTTACTGCTGCACTAGAGCTTGGTAACATGAACATTTTAAGTGTATTATCACCATTTGTTGTGTGCAGTATACGTGTAGTCAGGGTGGTGCTGACATGCCATAAAACACCATTTATATACCTGGGGCCTGTTTCTCGAAATCTTAACTAAAGATAAAATCCAAATTTTAGTAGATACTTTAATTTTGATTGGCTAAGCACTAAAATCAATCTAATATTATCCAATCAAATTACTAAAATTTGGTTTTATCTTAGTTAAAATTTCGTGAAATAGGCCCCAGTTTGAATTTGGAACATTTTTCATTTTATCCATCTGATATACATGTACAGTGTAGCATATTAATATTTTTACTTTCAGGATCACAGTTCCATGGAAAGAATTCCGTGATACATTACATGAATCTCATCCAATTGGTTCACCTTTAGAGGCCATGGCGTTAAAAACGACCTTAGATTTAACATGTAATGATCATATTTCAGTTTTTGAATTTGATGTTTTTACACGGTACGTTGTATACTTTTCATTTACTGAAAAAAAATTCCCTTAGCTTCTGATCATACTTTACATATGTCTGTCATCTATGCAATTGCGTATTTAATCCCACATGTTTACATCAGTGTTTATTCAACTTTCTAGAAATCTGAAATGCACCAAAAGCATTCTAGTATAAATTGATCATTTAATTTGAATACAAAATTCAAATAACACAAGGTACAATTTTATGGATACACAATTACTGAGTTTAATACTAAGCGACGTTTCGACGAGGATACTGTCGTATTTGCTTGATATTAAACTCAGTAATTGTGTACCCATAAAATTGTACCTTGTGTTAATATGTTCAATTACTAAATGCCAATCAAAGAAGAAATATTCAAATAACATTTGATTTAATGACTTAACATGTATTTGAATAGCATTTAAATATTCAAAAAGTGAACTTAACATGTAGCATTCAATGTGACAGCTAATTTTGATAGGACTCCACCTCCAAGATATGAACATTGCATTTTAATATAATCAAACCACACATCTCTTTGTAAGATATAGGTCACCAGTTGAGTTTCATTTTTCATTTCCGGGAGGTTATCATTCATCATCATGATAGAACAGACGTTTTACAATCCCAGTATATAGTCAGAAAATACTGAAAAATAACACATTGTTTAAAACATAAAAATAGATTATCATTATGATATGAAAGATGCATTGTGTAAGAGCTAAATCTGCCTATTGTAGATCTTTCTTCTGGCCTAAAAGAGTCAAATGTTATTTTATTATTAATTAGAGTCTCTAGATATCGGATGGTTGTGATTTTGAACGGATTGAAGCATCAATGCCATTTAATTAAAAAACAGATAATCGATACTTTGTTATTTTATCGACGGCAGTAATGAAGCATTCACAATTTTGCTCAGAATGAAGAATTTTAAGAATTTTACTTAAATTTTCAATATATTCCTTTCTCATTATCTATTTTTCAAGAACGACCAGCAGTTTATCTAAATCTTACATAGTATGTAATGCATCTTTAATATTTAGTGCTTGTTGGAGATAAAATGGACTATGTGACCAGTTATCCCTTTTTATCAGCAACTAGTTCCGTTCGTTTTGAATTCTTCAGACTGATTAGACTCTATTTATACTATTCTGAATCATTATAGGGCTGACACTAACCCTCTCACTACTGGTGCTCCATCTCTGCATCCCCATATTTATATCTTTTTTGATAATTACAGGTTATTTCAACCCTGGAACAACTTGCTCCGTAATTGGAATGTCTTGGCCGTAACCCACCCAGGCTATGTAGCATTCCTCACCTACGATGAAGTGAAAGCAAGGCTTCAGAAATACATAAGTAAACCCGGAAGGTATGGATATTGATATTTTTAATATGAAATATGATCGTATCTGTCAGTCATTTGTTTCAGGATAAAATCTCATTAGGACAGGACAGTTACCATGTAGACAGAAAAATACAATGGTGTCATATATTATCACAACAGTCTGGTTGGAGATCGGGTCGTTTGGGTAGGAATGTCAGGCCAGTTGGGGAGGAGATCCAGTTGGTTGGGCTGGAGATCGGGCAGGTTGGGAAGGAAATCAGGTCTTTTAGCAACTTGTGTCCAAAACAATACCACCATTCTGGAGGGTCAGTGCTGGGGGTTGTCCATCAAATGGGCACAAAAACAGATTCAACTTTTCTAGAGTAAAATTTTGCCATGTTAGAATTTTGTTCTGAAATGAAATTTAAAGCATAAAAATACAAATCAGAAAGTGTAATTATTACCATGGAAAATGATCACGATTATTAAAGTTTGTAACATGAACAGCCTATTTTCCTTTGAACTTTCATTTATTGCAATATAATGTAAATCTGATAGTCTCCAATTTTGAATTTTTAACTGACAACAAACCCTATTGAAACTTCTCTAATTTAAACATTCACATCTTTATTTCTTTAAGTCATATTATACATTGTATTTGTATACATATTAAATTTACATATAAAGTTCCACACACACACACATGCACACGCAGGCCTCGAAATGTTTAAAAAAAAGCTACCCGTTGCTTGCGACAGGTAGCTTTTCTTCATACCTGTCGCTTCAGTAAATAACCTGTAATTCTCAATTATCAAAGACCAATCACATGACACATATCCATACATGTAGGTAAATTGTTTAGGTCTTGACGTACATTGCTCCTGTAAGATGAAAAAATCACCCTTCAAAAAATAATTATGTGTAAGTGAGGGTAAAACTATAAATAAATTGGATAAATAAACAAATCGACAGGGTTTAATTTAGATCAAAATAAAATATTAGATGAGTTTTTAATCTGATTTTTTTTTTTTTTTAAGTTAATAATGATTACGTTTTTGTTCAGTAGGAATTTTACTTGGTGTTAAAACATGGTGTATTAATATCTACATACATAATAAACCTTGACAAACCTGCATATTTCCCAAATAAATAGAACTTTTGAAAACTCTTGTTCTTAAATTGGCTGGCATTGGCTACCAGAATAATGTCTGTTTACCTAGAGAGAGAGAAAAATGGGGTTTAACTTCCACTTGACACAAACTAGGTCATTTCGGGATTAACACATGGTTCAATTTTATTTCTATAATTTGCTTGCGCGTAGGGATTTTTAGCAGTGGGAGGAAACCGAAGGACCCAGAGAAAACCCACAAGGTTGGACAGGTGACGGTGTGACCCTACTCTTGTCACGTACAACGGGGTAATCGAAACTACACCAGTTGACTCAATGACAGACCTTATGATACAGCACACACATGCTAACCATTCAGCCATCCAACCCCCCTACCCAAAGTAAGATTATTTACAGATAAACAATGGACAATATTCGAAAATGTTACAAATACCAGAACTTAAACCATTACAATTTCTAAATTTAAATGCATATTCAAAAATCAGCATGATATAAGGCTGATTGATGACTACATATTATTCTCACTTACTTTACATTATTATTATTGCCTCTTTACATTTCAACTTTCGAACTTAAACACTTATATTTTGACCCAAAAGAGATTGTATCATATTAAAGGATCTAAACCTCTTTGATTTACATAATAAAGTGTTGAATTCAGTTCATGTGATGTGTTATTTCCTGTTATAAAGGGACAAGATCTAGACCATTACATTTTCATTTTGAGATATTCAAGTGGAATTCAGTCTGCTTACTTATATTAATTTCACGTTGATTAAATGCCCACGTGGTCGCCTCTGTCTGTCAATCTGTCATCAATAATTGCTTGTGAACGCTCTATAGACTACATGTGAACGACCTAGCAAGACAAGTTACATGTATCATCCAATCTGCTTTAAATTATATATACTATTCAGAATCGTGAAATCCTGTCGTTTTTTCTGCCATTTCCATTACGTACTTATAGAGTTATTGCCCTTGCTCATATTGTGGAATCTTAAAATGTATGAACGATCCGTCAACATTGTCCAGACTAGTGAAACAAAGAATTGAGTTGAATTTCAACAGTTTCTGATCCTTTGATCATGTCATAGAATCTTGTCATATTGCAACTACTTTTGTGGACTACTATGGTAACTTAATTAGCTGCTGGAGGTTTGTGTTTTGTTGCCTAGAAACTGATCTTTGGCTTGAATTGTTGTTATTGAAACACACTCATTTTTTATACGCCCACATTGAAATGTGGTCATATATTGTCATCGCCCCCGTCCGTCGGTCCGGCGTCCACAATTGCTTGTGGACACTCTAGAGGCTAAAGTTTATATCCGATTGACTTTAGATTTATACACAGTGTTTAAAGTCATAAGACGAAGAAGCCTATTGATTTTCAGCGATTTCCGATAATTACTGCCAGAGTTATGGCCCTTGATAACTTTAAAAAATCTAGTGGACATTCTAGAAGCTAAAGTTAATATCCGATTGAGTGTAAATTTACACACAGTGTTTAAGGTCATGAGACGAAGAAGCCTATTGATTTTCAGGGATTTCTGATAATTACTGCCAGAGTTATGGCCCTTGATCACTTCAAAAAATATTGTGGACGCTCTAGAGGCCAAAGTTATTATCCAATTGACGTTAAATTTACACACAGTTTAAGGTCATGGGACGAAGAATTCTATTGATTTTCAATGATTTCTGATAATTACTGCCAGAGTTATGGCCCTTGATCACTTCAAAAAATATTGTGGACACTCTCTAGAGGCCAAAGTTAATATCCGATTGACGTTAAATTTATACACAGTGTTTACGGTCATGAGACGAAAAAACCTATTGATTTTCAGCAATTTCCGATTATTACTGCCAGAGTTATGGCCTTTGATCACTTCAAAATTTCCTGTGGACGCTTTAGAGGCCAACTTTAAATTTATACACAGTGTTTAAGGTCATGCGACGAAGAAGCCTATTGATTTTCAATGATTTCTGATAATTACTGCCAGAGTTATGGACCTTGATCACTTCAAAAAATATTGTGGACACTCTAGAGGCCAAAGATAATATCCGATTGACGTTAAATTTATACACAGTGTTTACGGTCATGAGACGAAGAAGCCTATTGATTTTCAGCAGTTTCCCATAATTACTGCTAGAGTTATGTCCCTTGATCACTTCAAAATATCTTGTGGATGGTCTAGAGGCTAAAGTTATCATCTGATTGACTTCAGATTGATAAACAGAGTTTAAGGTCTTGAGACGAACAAGTATATTGATTTTCAATGAATTTTAATAACTTGAACAGCTAAATCCAAGATATTAAATATTTCGTATACTAAACGTTAGCATGGGGCAGAACTTTATAAAAACCAAACAAATTCTAATGATTTTCTGATAATTACTGAATGAGTTGTTACTCTTAATCAGATTTTAGTCTATTATAAATGTTTCATTACCAAAAAAAGTAAAAATATGCGACAATTCTTGTTGACTGCCCGGACAATTTAGCTCCTGTGGCCGTATGTTTCGTTGCCTGACAACCTATCTTACATATTAGCTATAATGGATCGCTGCAAAATTTCAACACTTGCTTGTAAACAAATAACCCACGAAAAGACACCCATCCACTCCAACGGGGTAAGAAAATGGTTGACATATTTCTGTTCATGATTCAACATTAAATAACAGATGTTTAATTTATCATTTTCTATGTTCAACCCGCCCACCATGTGGGGGGGGGGGGGGTATTGGATTTGACACAAGTGTTGAAATGTGGTTACAGTTCCTTTGTTTTTATAAATGTAGGCATACATTATGGCCAATGCATATGAACTTAATTAAGTTGACACTTTGATCACTTAAAGTGTTACAGAACAGTGTCTGTTTAAAGTATAATAGTAATAATAATACTAGTGGTGGATAATTGGATATAATAACGGAATGATTGAGTGAGAAGGGAATGGTGATACAGGGAAAGGTCATGTGATGTCAATTATTTGTTTCCTGTCATTAGATTGTGTAGTGGTGTGATGTGGTATACTATAAAGTCTATATAGGTCACTAGGTAGAAATGTAAACTATTACTACATGTAAACTCTTATACTAGAGACATCTGAGATATATTTCCATGAATAAAACTGACTAATCAGACATCTATTAGAACCCTTTTGTTTTTGATCTTCAAGCAGATATAATACATTTAAAAAGAAATACCAAGATGGGATTAGCGGCAAGCTTCGTGATCTAGCAATCAACTTGTAGCTGGAAAACTGTCTATAAGTAATGCACAGTATACAGCACTTGCACAGTAACATTGCCCCATGGTTCATTCAAATTTGGTCATTTTCCAGTGGATGTTATTTCAATTTCAGTTAATTTTGCCTGTCTTTTTATGAATCTTTTTAACGGGCCAATCCCGATAATATTTTGGAGAATAAAACTACTTAATTTTGTGTTAAAATTCCTTAAAATCTTCTCCCTTAGGGCCGAGCAACTAACTCAATATATGTGATACGTTTTAAAACAACTTAAACCTGTCAGTCTTCATCTGGAAATGGAGACTGGTGTATTATGCTGTGTCTGCATAAAACCAGACTTTTATTTTATAAAAATAATGTGTAGGTGAAATTTACCTTTAATTATCAAGTACAGCACATGGGCCATTCACTGTATAGACCTCTAAAGGAACGGGAATCGATTATCAGGTTACCCAATAAAAAAAATTGACCCGAAATCTTAGAAAGGTTACGTGTCCAGATAAGCTGTCTTGAGGTTCACGTCCAAGCGACTTAATATTTTGAGCTGAAATTTTGAGGCAAGGTAAAATACACCATTCCTCTATATTTTGGCACTTAAATTTCATACGTACTCAGACTTTTATTTTTGGGACCACTTTTACTCAATGCCAGACCTTTTAATCTAAAGCATACACATTAGGCTTTTTCCATTAGTCAACCCCTATCGCTGTATAACAAAAATCATAATAGCTTAAAGCCAGGTTATTTGGTTGTGTAATATTAATATTTACAGGTACCAATATTAAGAAATTCACAATTTTTAATCTTGATGAATTAACTAGATTTTTTTTATTGTCAATAGGGTGGAAAACTGACCCTCATTTCCTGTATCTCGAAATTTCCTCATATGTAGTAACTTTAGCCTTTAAAATGTTGTAAAGGAGCTAAACGGCTTTGAGTTCTGTCGACAGGAAGTATTAAATTAAGTTCATTTTATATCTTATATCGATTAATGATCAGACAAACTGGTTAAAATTTCTATTTCAAAAATTGATATCTGAGCTAATTTTAATTTTGGTGTAAACTGTCAACTATACTTGCAACAACCTATGAAAGGCTCTGGCCTACTCATGATCAACCCCCTCAAAATTATTGATATTAAAATTTTAATTTCCAGTTTTATTGAAACTAATTTGTTTATAACTTATAACAACACATTAAAACTTTGCTTGTTTAACCCATTCAGAATATTGAAAAAAAGATTTCTAATTTTATTGATACTAATTAGTTATAACTTATGGAATCTTCAATGGAAGGCTTGATCTCGCTTTAAGACCTTCATGTACTACCCTGCATTTTTCGTCACTAATTTCGTGACCTCTCAGATTCCTTGATAGAAATAAAAATGAATAAAAAGTCTTGTACTATCCAACTGAAATTTCTAGGTTTGTTCAATGTCAAGGTTCCACATGAAACTCGGCTTTCAATGGCTGTAAACCCATCTATCCCTTTATGTGATTGTATCACGTGTCTGTGGTAAAGGGAGATAATGTACCTAAAAGTTTGGGAAATTAAGACTAATCTAGCAACAGCTAGATGTTGTAAAGCTCGCAGTCATTGCTTCAGGAACAGGGACTTATGGTAGCTCTGATACACAAATTGAACACACTAACAGCTTACGACTTACTTTAGCCGATAAAAGGGAAATCCTTATTCCTGTTGATGGTATGTATGTCATCATTATATTAAACACTTGACATAACTGATGCCATTTTACTGGTTTAAACTAACTCCTGGTTACAATAATAAATATTTACATTACAATCAGATTGGTCTGGTAAAGTCAATGACATTGAAGACATAGAAGGTAGAGGTTATAATTGTGACTTCAGACTCATTTTGATGTCATTTCCATGTTTACTGTGAACTGATTCGTGCCACCAGATCAACAATATTTATGACATAAATTGACATATTTAACGAAAATAACATGCTATATCAAATACGTAAATGTTTCAAGTGACTTTTTGGTAAATATAAGGACTGTGTTTGAGTTTTCCCAATATATTGTGTTGTATGTAATTTGCCAAATGTTGCATATGAGTAGTATGATCCATTAGCCGGTTTGGTGCAGAAAACGGAGAAAAGTAAAAAATTAAAACACTTCATCCCTGTATCGCAGTCTGTCCAAATGTTAACCAGGCAGATGGTGTATGTATTTACACAAAAATCTGTTTGGGTGGCATGAGATTGAACCCATCCCTTAGTCATGTGGATTAAGGTGCATTATAACTATTTTTATATTATCATTATTAGATATTAAATTACATGAAGTATCTGTTACATGTACCGGTACTCTATATTTTCTAATATAGAATATGTAATTACATCAATCTGATTAAAACCCAATCCTATGTTTTGTTTCGTATTTTTTAATACTTTCGATGGCCTATTTTTATATTATTATTAGATATTATATTACATGGCGTATCTGTTACCGGTACTCTATATTTTCTAATATAGAATATGTAATTACATCAATCTAATTAAAACCCAAATCTATGTTTCGTTTCTTTTTATACGCCCACATTTTCATGTGGGCGTATATTGTCGTCGCCCCTGTCCGTCCGTCCACAATTGTTTGTGAACAGTCTACAGGTCACAATTTTTATCCGACTTCAATGAAACTTGAAATATAGGTTTATCACCCTAAGATCTCGGTTCCTTTCGATATTGGCATGTATCTGACTGTAACTTCATGGATTATGGCCCCTGATTGTACGAAAAATCACGTTTTTAGTTTGTGAACACTGTAGAGGTCACAATTTTTAACCGATTCGGTTTAAACTTGAAATGTATGCTTATAACCCAAAGATCTCGGTTCCTTTCGATATTCGCGCATATCGGAACGTAACTTCCTGATTATGACCCCTGATTGTACGAAAAATCGTGTTTTTAGCTTGTGGACCCTATATTATTATATCACCGTTACACACTAAGGACGGTTGAGTTCGAATTTCGTGAAAATCGGCCCAAAACTGACAGACAAAATGGCCGCTGTTCGTTCTCAAATAGCGTAAAAATATGATATATCAAGGTTGTGGACCCTATAGAGGTCACAATTTTTATCTGATGTTGTTGAAACTTGAAATGTAAGTTTATAACCCAAAGATCTTGGTTCCTTTCGATATTCGCGCATATCGGACCGTAACTTCCTGAATTATGGCCCCTGATTGTAGGAAAAATCACTTTCTTTTTAGCTGGTTCTCTATCCATGGTTATCTTGTACTCTGGCCATCTCTTGCAAAATGTATGCGTATGTTGCATGGCAACCACTTGTTTATTTTAGTCCTGTATAAAATATTTACTTATGTTGATATTTATCAACTAATATTAAAAAGATATAAAACAGATCAAAAAATAATAATTTATAATTTAGATATAAAAAAACAAACGTGTGCCTGACTTCTAATCTAGAAATTCAACTTCCACAGTATTGTTATTTTGCAAGGGATTCAAAAACCCTCAAGTGACTTTAATAAAATTCTGAAAGCTTATCTCGGACATTGTTTTTTTCAGTTATGTGTTCAGATTAAGTTGTACAAGATTAGGTCAGTGGGCGATTGGTTATGTTACATCAGATGCTCAAATATTACAGACAATACCACAGAATAAATCGCTGTGTCAAGCTTTACTGGATGGACAAAGAGAAGGATTGTAAGTAACAATTAATAATGAACACTTTGTAATTGAACTGAAGGTAGATTTATTTATCATACTATATAGTTATAGTAGTTATGTCTTGCTAATTAAAAAAATTAACATAAGGGTTTTTTTTAGTATATGGGCGTGTTATGTTGAAGATCGAGTCTTCTTCTTATATTCTAGTTTTCTGTATCCAGATGGTCGAAGTGCCAATCCTGATTTAAGTTATTTAGTACAGGATAGTTTAGAAGATCATATACGTGTTACACAAGAACAGTATGAGTTATATTGTGAGATGGGCTCAACCTTTCAACTGTGTAAGATCTGTGCAGAGAATGATAAAGATATTCGTATTGAACCCTGTGGTCATCTACTGTGTACACCTTGTCTTTCACAGTGGCAGGTAAGTTTTTTAATTTAGAAAACATTAGGGAGCCTCTGTGAGTATATGGCACAGACTCACTAACTAGTTCCTCTGTGAGTATATGGCACTGACTCAATAACAAGTTCCCCGGTGGGTATATGGCACTGATATGACACACTAACTAGTTCCCCAGTGAGTATATGTCACTGACTCACTAACCAGTTCCTTAGTGAGTATATGGCACTGACTCACTAACTAGTTTCTTAGTAAGTATATGGCTCTGACTCACTAACTAGTTACTCAGTAAGTATATGGTGCTGACTCACTAACCAGTTTCTCAGTGAGTATATGTCACTGCCTAACTAGTTCCTCGGTGAGTATATGGCACTGACCCACTAACTAGTTCCCCGGTGAGTATATGGCACCGACTCACTAACTAGTTACTCAGTAAGTATATGGCACTGACTCACTAACCAGTTTCTCAATGAGTATATGTCACTGACTAACTAGTTCCTCGGTGAGTATATGGCACTGACTCACTAACCAGTTTCTCAGTGAGTATATGGCACTGACTCACTAACAAGTTTCTCAGTGAGTATATGACACTGACTCACTAACTCGTTCCTAAGTGAGTATATGGCATTAACTCACTACCTAGGTCCTCGGTGAGTATATGGTGCTGGTTCACTAACTAGTTCCTCGGTGAGTATATGGCACCGACTCACTAACTAGTTCCAGTCTGGTTTCTGCTTGTCAATGCTTTTTTTTATGATGGAGTACCTGGAAAGAAAAAATGTCTGGTTTCTCCTGGTCAGTATCCAGGGTGATATTAATATCATGGGATCTGTTCTGAACATATGTTACATCTTACAAAGTATAGAAATCATAACCATAAAAATAATGATATGGAGATATACATGTAGGCTACGTGTAATCATAATTTGATTGTAAATGGAGAAAAGGTATAGAGGAGATTTTCGAATGTGAAGGTTTTAACGGTAATATACCTTGTCCACTTTGTAAATTTTTTTTTTATTATTTGTAGGATTCTGATGGACAAGGGTGTCCATTTTGTAGATGTGAGATTAAAGGAACAGAACAGGTTGTCGTGGATCCATTTGATCAGACACACCCAAAATCATCCAGACATGCTCATGATGACGATGAAGAGGTACATGTAGGTCTACTTAATTTTAACCAATCATTTAGAGTAGCGGTAGGCAAGCTCTTAGAGGGCTTGCCAAAATCGCCCAAATCTTTTTTTAAAACGAGTCTGGAGTCATTAGTGTGCCATGGGTTGTCCATCCCTACTAGAGCTGAAATGAAACGATGTTAAACATCCTACTGTTCTGCTCTGACTGGGTAATGAAGACGGGCCCTGCTAAAACTAATACTAGTCTAAATCAACCAAAAGCATCAAACTGATAAGAGAAGCTGGCGACTTTCCCATGTTGGATGAGGGTTCTGGTATGTCTTTAAGGCCTGAGGTATGTTAACTGCCTTAATACAGGTAGTATTATAGTAATTTGTTTGTTCTGTATTCTAGGATGGCTATACAAACAATCTACATGCTTTAGCTGTTAGTCCCAGAGATAGGGTAAAATTTAACTTTTTTTTCTAGCCCACATATTAATGTACAATTGCAAAAAGCCAAATGTACAAAAAGCATGCTCAAAAATAATTATATACACAGTTTGTAGTATTTACAAAATAAGCGAATCTTGAGCTGTGATTTGAAAGTAGTCAGGGATAAATCATTCCTCAATTTAGGAGAAACTACAATTTCTGTATATGTGGATCGATGTGTGAATTCAGGGGATTAGGAGGGTCAAGTGGTACATGTAGAATGTCCGCTGTAAATTACAAGACCTATTTTCTCTGAGTTCAATCATGGCAATCTGTCTTAGAACGTTTTTGCTTTTGTTAAGTTTAGCTTGGATTGTTGTAATATTGTAATTTTGAAGGGTTCAACAACCCATCAGATGATGATCAAAGATTTTTATTGTAAATTGTTTGGCATCCTTATTACAATTAAAGACGATCCAAAAAAATGTAGAATGTCCGCTGTAAATTATAAGACCTATTTTCTCTGAGTTCAATCATGGCAATCTGTCTTAGAACGTTTTTGCTTTTGTTAAGTTTAGCTTGGATTGTTGTAATATTGTAATTTTGAAGGGTTCAACAACCCATCAGATGATGATCAAAGATTTTTATTGTAAATTGTTTGGCATCCTTATTACAATTAAAGACGATCCCAAAAAATTTTTTTCAGTCTCGAGATAGAAGTTCACCATTTGAATCACCACATACAAATAAAAGAGACTTGCCGCCACCTGTCCCCCCACGTACCTCCTCCCCTGTCCCCTCGCCTGCATCATCCCCTAAACCAGTCGGGTAAGTTTTCACATACAGAAAATATGTATAGCTGAATTCATTTTCGTAGAAGTTAAAGGACAATGTCAATTTCCACAGATTTTACACATAGATTGAAATGATTAAACAGATTCCAATTATAACTTTAGTATAGAGATCACTACTATGGTTGATCCATAACAGTGGTTTGAAGATTCTGGATGTTACACAAGAAAAAGAAAGAAAATCAGTTAACAGCTACACATATAATCTTCTGCTTACTAACAGTTTTGCTAAAGACGAAGAATGTTATTTGAGACTGTGAAGCTGACTATCTTATTTGGGATCTATTTAAACTTTTCTATCATATTATGTAAAATCTACGAATCGTCTGCTATTTTCAGTAATCTGGGGGTTTTTCTGTTGTGTTTTCTATGATGGCCGATAGAAGTCAAATAAAATTGTCTGCTATTTTCAGTAATCTGGGGGTTTTTTTCTGTTGTGTTTTCTATGATGGCCGATAGAAGTCAAATAAAATCTTGTCTCTTGATAACCTGACATCTCGACCATATTAGAACAAAAACATGATAAAGAAAACATACAGTACTGCTGGCTGGCGACATTATTTATTTTTGTGTCTGGTAGAAAGAGACTAATGCAGTAACACAATGTTACAAGAATAATCTCTCAATAGTATAAGTTTACTTTGTTGTGTTGTCACGTGATGAAATGGGTGAGATTTTAAATGGCCACTATCAGCTACCATAGCTGTCTGTTCTCCTATTGATTCATCAAAGGATCTGGCCCACCTCGATCAATAAATGTAATCCCCTTCAACTCTCTGAGGATCTGTGATAATTTAACAGAAAAAATATGGATAACATCTTATTATATTATTAAGTTTTCAAACTGATAGCTACAGTATTATCTGGATACTAATGTATATAAGTTTGTCACTCGAATTACGTAACTCTAGATCTGATAAAAAAAAAAAAACGACTCAATATTTTGAGCTGAAATTTTCCCACTAAGTAATTAAGTTATTTATTTTGGCATTTTGATTTGCATATTGGAATCAGCAAATATCTTGTAAAATATGGAACTGCTCTCTTTAATGGTGTATTTCTTTAAATTCCATTTTTTCTTGTAATTCTATTAGGGCTGAACTTGCTCATTACCTTAATTTTATTCTTGCTTTGATTTTTACAGACGTCGTCAGCTTCCGCCAACACCCCCTATTGAAGACAGGGCCCATAACTCTAACAAACCGACACCACCAGTTAGAAGTCAGCATACACCAGTTGAAAAAGATCAGGGTTTGTTTTATTTTGAATAAAAGTGTTACACTTGCTTTCTATAGCATGGTTTTCCCAAGATAAGATACCTCATCTCTCTCTCTCTCTCTCTCTCTCTCTCCCCTGCAAATCACATCATAATTCAATATGTAAAACTGTCAGTTTTTTTCTTCAAAACAACCATTGATTATTGTTATTTAACACATTTAAGCATATAATCCTACCTGACACAGACAAAAATCATCTCTTTTATATCGGTTAAAAACTGGCTTTGCCTGGCATTTTAAAGTAGATTTTACAACTTAATGTCATGATGGCGGGGCTTAATATATGTTTTGTACAACAGCCAATCAAAATACGCTACTTTGGTAATTTAAAGTCGTAAGTAGAAAACCTTTATGGATCATACATGTCTAATGCACGGTAATTATGCGTGGTAGTTCCAATTCTGTTAAAAACACCACTTGGTTAACTTGACGGACAATATTTGCAGATAAACGAAAGTATGTCACTACATTGGGCAGGGTGTATTTAATTAGTCCTAATAGTATCAAATAAACCTATGTTTAAGATATGACATGCATTAATAAAGAAATTAAGTTTTCCGGGTGAAACTAAAGGCATCCAATCGTAGCT
Source organism: Patella vulgata (assembly GCF_932274485.2). NCBI lineage: Eukaryota > Metazoa > Mollusca > Gastropoda > Patellidae > Patella > Patella vulgata. The sequence goes on along the minus strand of NC_065886.2, from coordinate 16,466,248 downwards.
TAAAACAAACCCATCAGTATATCTCAACGTTTTAAGCTACTTTCTCGTAGCTGGGTTTCCCCCTTGTCAGTGGTGGAGAACAGAGAGCCTGTTGATGAGTAAGCCGTGGCACAGCATATGAGCAAAATTTCTACACAGCACATTGCATGGTATTTTAGTTACATTGAGAAAATGATATTTTTATACTAAAGAATGGAGTGGAGTTTAATGTCATCTTTCAGACTAACATGTGGGCCTCTACAGGGTTGTTTCCACATTTTCTTCATGTAACCAAAATAAACCTAAAGGTCAAAGATTTATATCCCTTTGAGCTGACGTATATCACAGTTGATATACCATACCTACATCTCATATTCAGTATACTGTATCATAATTAAACATTGTTTGATATTTGATCTCTTATTATGTGTTGATATCTAGATTACAAAACACTTTCAGAATGGTATATATATTACCAGAATATAAAACCCTTCCACTAGGGTATACATTAACAGAATACAAAACAGTTCCACAAGAGTACACTTTACCAGAATACAAAACCCATCCACTAGGTATACATTAACTGTACAAAAACCCTTCACTTAGGGTATATATTGCCAGAATACAAAACAGCTCCACTGAGTGTGCAAATTACCAGAATACAAAACTCTTCCACTGAGTGTATACATTACCAGAATGCAAAACCCTTAAAGATACATTCCCACGTACAAAACTGGGTGATTTGATGTTATATTTGGACAAAAAACATTCAAACCAATTTTGCTTCAAATCCTTCTCAAAACATTGTATTCGCAAGGGAATACCCCTGCTATAAAAATATATATTAAAAGAGGTCATGGTTGTGTATCTTAGGCAACACAAATAAAATAAGTTGTTTCTCGGGCACCGCCCGCACGCAAAATTGGTTGCGCGTGCGACCTATTTATTAGTCTTGATGAAAAAAAAAAAATATGTAACGCCCGCCCGAACATCGATAAGCAAGTCATAAAAAAAATATGCCGCATGTATCTACATGCCCCATACGTGAATATCCATTCAAATGTATTAAACTGATTCAGATGTAAACGCTCATTTACGGGTCTTTTTTATTGATATCGAAAGAACCTCCATTTTTGTATCACGTGATTATAATTACCTCCCCTTGTGAACTGGAATTTGAATCGTGTTAAACACCGAAAGTCATTGACAACAACGCAATGTATTTCAATCATTCGATCTTAATCGGCTCATTATTGCCGGCTTCAGTCGGTCCATGTTTAAAAAAATCCTACTTATAAAACAATGAATCGTAGAACAGGTTAATTATTATAACTTGTGGCTACGAATACGATACGATGATAGTCACCATACCTTAGTCAGAATCTGGGTCATTAGCACATTTAACGGTAGTTTTGATAATCCGGAAAATAACAATTGGATTACACATTTGATGGTTTTACTGACGAGTTGTTAGTTAAATTTAAATAGTCATTCGATATAAACCCCAGATAGAACACCGAATATCCTGAGAAACACATCGAATAACCTGAGAAACAGTCATATCCCGATGACACGTGACATTGGTTGGAATTAGGTCAATCATTATAAACCAGCAATACTAGATTTAGATCGAAGTGTCGTTTACCGTGATGATGATGATACACATGCTGACAGAGGCTTACTCTTTAAAATATTGTCGTTATTATGGACGGCTATTAATAGTCGTACGGAATTTTATTTTAAACCAATTTCAATTATGGTTGTCACTATTACCATTAGTAAGCTACATTTACGTGAATTAAATATGGAAAATTATTTTCCTTTCAGTCAGTGTTCAGTGTTTGAGTAGACTTGATTTTTGGGTTTATGTTCTAAGTATGTATAATATATAACTGAAAGCAAAACCGTAGACAAGTAATTCTTATTAAAAAAAAAAAAAAAATACAAGGCCGCCCTCCCGCCCCAACAATTTTCAACAATAGGTAAATTTTATTTTGCACCATCCTCTAGCCAGAAATGAGATAAAAAAAAAAATAAACCGCCCTCCCCCCCTACAGTTTCAGCTGTCAGTTGCCCGAGAAACAAGACATTTATTTTGTGTAGCCTTACATAGCAACTGCTTGGCTTATTTATTGTAAAGCGCCTTTCAGCACTCTTTGTGGAATTAGCACTATTTACAAATCTTTAACAATAATTAATAATAAAAAAATGTTTATTTGGTAGCCTACTAATATTGGACTTAAAAGTTTTCAATCATTTTATAGCTTAAATAAGTTTTTACATGATCATAAGTGAAACATAAAGATTACGGTTGTCTTAGTTACATGTAGATAGGAAGCATCGTCGATTGATAGAATTTCTATTCATCATATTGTAAATACTGAAAGGAATTAAATCATTTCTGGGCTGATATTTCCATTGCAAACAACCAAAGAATAAAACGAATCGAAATGTTTCTGTAATATTAATTCGAGTGATATATACTAGCCTTGTTTTACTGACATATATGATAGGTGTTTCATATGCCGAGTTACGATACGACTCTACAACACAACAGCCAAAGACTAATAACACCAACACCTCCACCAGTACCAGTAGTAGTGGCGTGGGCGGTAATGATTTTATTTACGACAAACCAACACCAGGCATTCATCCAGTTATCAACACCAGTCAAAGAACAGAAGGAGGTTAGTCACATGATGTCTATATGGCATTTTATTGGCTCACATCAAACATTTGTACAAAAAGTGAAAGTAAAAAAGATGTTACTAAGTTGTTGATTGGCTACTATTAATAGTAACTTCAACATCTAGAAATGCATAACACAAGAGTTTGGCAATGAAAACTTGAGAAAATTAGCTCCCACCTCGCATCATTAGAGATTAAAATTATTTTGTTTTATTCTCTAAATCACATGGAAGGTTGTGATGTTCAAGTGATCTAAAGTGTACACTTTAGATTATAAGATCTGTCATTGAGTCAAGTGGTGTGGTTTTAATCCCAGCTTGTAAAGCATAATAATTTAAAACATATCAATGTATATTTTGTAATTTCTTCATTGGTTAGAATAACTCTGTCAGCTTGTCTTGTTGTAACTGTGTGATATTAATGCATGGCTTACGGTATCTTACATCTTTTAGAATGACACTTTGTTGCAGCTTTCATTTTAATTTGTGTAGTTTCATGGTTTTTTTTTCATGTAAATAGTGCTTGTCTGAGCTTCGATAATCAATCAGTGGCTTTATTTTGACTGATCTGCAAATTGCACACAATTGTAAGCTTCTAACTGTTGTGCTATATTGTTGCATTCATATATAATGCGTGCTGCTGGTTGCTTGGCATGACAGACTGGCCCCATTTCATACTTCATAATTATAGACCCAATATATATATAACAAAGTCAGGATCAGGATAATACTACTTGTATTATAGGAAATAACTAAATATACAAAACTAGGTAAGCATATCAACGTAGCATAATGACAGACGACCTACTCTCATGAGACCCAGAACTCTACTGTCCCTAATTGACCACCACACGTGCAGACTCACTATAGTCTCTTTCAACATTACGTCATAACGTCTGTATCAAATTAGTGGTTATACTAAATCACTCAACATCTCCCCCTTTTATATAATTAACATTCAAAATTGAATTTCTTAAAACTGTAAGACACTAATTTGACATGTTTGAATACAATATAGATGTAGGCCTACTATTATAATAATGAACTAAATATTAATGCTATTTACTTAATAACCTAATAAACTTTGTTCAAATTCCAATTTACTGCTTTACTAATCTAAATTTTTAATATCTTACAAAGTCTTTGAATCGTGCAGGTGGTACAATATTACGACCTGAATATCAGGCGGATCCGGTGGATTCACATTCTGACGATAATCATCGTTTTCATTTGGCAAATTGAAATCAATTTCAACATCATTAGGCTTATCAAAAGCATTAGCAGAAAATCGTACTTTGTTAGCAATGTGTAAGTGGCGACGATTACGTCTATATAAACCAAACTTATTTTCAATTATGTATGATCTAGGTTGAATACATTTCTTAATAACAACACTGGGTGTACCCAACTTTTCTCCATCGAGTTTGGAAATAACTTTATCACCCGGTTTCAGTTCTTCTAATTCGCGTGTGTTGTGATGTCTATTAAAATTTCTACGCGTTTGAAACTTTCTATTGTCATCTCTTCTCCTCACATTTTTAAAATTAGGCCATTTCGGTTTTAAAGTACTTGGTAAAGTTGGTAGAGTTGTACGAATTTGTCGTCCCATCAGTAATTGAGTAGGACTCACACCTGTAACTTGTAACGGGGTTGATCTGTAGACCATTAAAGCTAATGTTGGATCAGGTTGATTTAATATCTTTTTCGCGGTTTGTACAGCTCTCTCTGCTTCACCATTCGCGGACGCAAAGTAAGGGCTTGTTGTGACATGATTAATTCCAAAGTCACAACAAAAATTAGAAAATTCCCTAGACGCAAACTGAGGTCCGTTGTCAGTAGTTAGTAACTCTGGTATTCCGAATCTCGCGAAACTATCTTTAAATTTATAAATAACATTTCGGCTTGTGGTAGTACTTAAATAAACAATTTCAATGTATCGCGAAAAATAATCCACAATTACCATATATTCCTTGCCCTTGAAAGTCAATAAATCTGCGCCTAAATGTTTCCAAGGACGATCTGGTAGTGGTGTTGGTAATAAAGGTTCTTTATATTGATTCGGTCTTTGACTTTGACAAAATTCACACGATTGAACACGATGATCAATATCTTTAACAATTCTAGGCCACCAAATGCTCATATTTAATCGTTCTCGACACTTGTTGATGCCTAGATGTCCTGCATGAATTCGCTCTATCATCTCTTCACGCATAGACACAGGAATGACAATTCTACTACAGTATACTAATAATCCGTTAACTTCTGTAAGTCTCTCGCGAACAGAATAATAATCATATAATCTCGGATTAACATCGCGTTTATATTGTGGCCAACCATCGCGTACAAAACGTAAAACATCTTGTGACGTTTCATCCTTTAAAGTAGCTAGACGAAAATTATTTAACTGTTTATCAGAAGCTGGCCATGAACTCACAATTGGGCTCATATACATATTTACGTCACTTTCAAGTTCATTTATGAAATTTTCCCGTTGTGGACTTCTTGACAATGTATCGCTGATAAGCATTGTTTTTCCCGGTGATTAATCGGCGATTGGATTGTAACGCATAAGGCGCATTATCATTCTTTGACAGCGAATAGGAATTTGGTCAATATCTTTCCTATTTATTAGAGGAATTAAAGGTTTATGATCCGTAACTAGTCGATAAGAATTTAATCCCCAAAGGTATTTGTCAAATTTTTCACATGCCCACACTAGCGATAAGCACTCCTTTTCGATTTGGGCGTAACGTTTTTCTGCGTCAGTCAAAGTTCGTGAGCAAAATGCTACGGGTTTCCAAATACCATCATGCTCTTGCATGATACAGCCTCCTAATCCATAGGAACTTGCGTCCCCACTAACCATTGTTGGTTTATGAATGTCAAATACAGCTAGCACAGGTTTCGAAGTTAAAATATCCTTAATTTTATTGAAAGCTAAGTCTTGGGCTTTATCCCATCTCCAAGCAACATCTTTGTGTAATAACTCGTTTAACGGTTGCATAACACTCGAAAGGTTTGGTATATAACATCCTAAATAGTTGATCATACCGATAATACGGCGCAATTCTGGAACGTTTTTCGGCACTTCAATGTTATTGATAGCAGATACTTTATTAGGATGGGGAATTACCCCATTCGGCGTAATTTTATGTCCCAGAAAATCAATGTCCGTTTTCCGAAATATACACTTTTCTCTATTGAGTTTTAAACCACTTTCGTTTAACCTTATTAACACAGCTTGAAGATTTCTATCATGTTCCTCGAGGTTTGATCCAAAAATATAAATATCATCCATGTAAGTGGCGGTTCCTTGTAAATTCACTGAAATCTGATGCATTATACGCATAAAAATTTCGGGAGCGCTTGAAATACCAAACGGTAGTCTCTTAAACCTATATCGTCCCGATGATGTTATAAACGTTGTCAATTTCCGACTCTCCTCGTCAAGAGGTACCTGGTTAAATCCACCTGAAGCGTCTAACCGACTTATGTAACGCGCATTTGCTAACTTATGTAAAATGTCTTCAAACGTTGGTAAGACGTATCTTTCACGTTTAACAGCTTTATTTAACTGTCTTAAATCGACGCACAGTCGCACTTGACCCGAAGGTTTCAAAATAGGTGTTATGGGCGCACACCAATCTGATGGTTCTGTTACAGATTCGATAATGTCATTCTCAACTAATCTCTTGATTTCGTCCTTTGGTTTCTCTTGTAACGGTATCGCGACTCGTCTTGCCGTGTAAACAGCATAAGGAACAGCATCGTCCTTTAACGTAATATGAACGGGTTGACAATTTAATAATCCTACTGGTCCAAAAACTTCATCATTCACCGTTTCGATTCGTTTTATTAATCCCATTTTAACAGCAGTTGCACGACCTAATAAATTACGTAAACATCAAAACTATACCACTGATTTTTATACAAAGTTTTTACGCTAAAGCATCCTAAACACATTAATTTTCCTCCTGGACTACTTAAAACAATTTCACACGGTTTTAATTTCGGTTTCGGATTTAATTGACTATATGTTTCTTCACAAAATACTGTGGTATCCGCACCTGAATCAATTTTAAAGTCAATAAGCTTTCCAAAAATTGGCAAACTCACATGCCACGGTGGTTCTGATTTATCATTACATTTGTTTACGTCACTATAAACACTTCCAAGAAATGAGGACGAATTTTGACACAAATTATTCGAAGGCACTACTTTCTGTTCTAAAGATACATTCTGAATTGAGGCATTTTCAAATTCTTGACACATTTGTCCGAATTCTCTATCTTGATTATAATACCGCTTATTATGAGAACTATTAACTTCACTTATTCTTTTTGAATGACATCTGACAGCAAAATGTCCTAAGTTTCCACACTTTCTACAATGTTCACGTGAAGCTGGGCAATTATTATAACTATGACGTCGATTACACGATGAACAGTTGTTATGTCTATACCGATTCCTTTGATGTTCATATTGTACACGATTACTGTTAAATTTATATAAACATTGTTTATTATTGTATCCTTTATTAAAGAGATGTTGTGGATTTGATGTCTTTTGCGGAGACAAGTATTTACGCGGTACCCATGGTGACGACGCGTTCTGAGGGCTATAGCGTTTGAAACTGTCTCGATTTCTGTGACCTTGTCTACTCATCGAATTAATGTCTAGTCTAGAATCTTCCGTTTCAAATTTATTTTGCGTTTTCACCAGTTCTGTATTTCGCGCGATTTCTATAGCTCTATCCAAAGTTAAAGTATTTGATTCAATTTGTAGTTTTAATGACACTGATTTATCCTTTAATCCAACGACAAGTCTATCCAAAATTCTCCTGTCAACGTCATCAAAATCACAATGTTCACTGGCTTCATATAATCTCCTGATAAATAATTCTACACTTTCATCGTCTTCTTGGGTCATTGTATTAAAAACACTTCTGTCAAATATGACGTTTCTCTTCGGCACAAAATAATTGTCAAATTTCTTTAAAACTTTATCATAATTTTCCTTGTCTTCATCCTCGTCGAATGTGAACATATTAAAAATTTTCTCAGCAGTTTCACCCATACAGAAGATAAGAGCACTGACCTGAATATCTCCGTCTTCTTCGTGTAATTTGCATCCTTTGCGATAACGACAAAATGACTGCTTCCAAACTGGCCATTCATTGGGCTTGTCAAACTGGAACTTTTCTGGTTGTCTCAATTTCGCCATTGTATTTTGTCAGCTTTATGAACATAGTTGATGTCCCAACACAACTGTGCTACGATCCTCTTCTCAGTTGATGAACAAATTTAATGTCCTAACATAACTTTAAGGTAAACCTGTTTACTTCTGACACCATGTTGCATTCATATATAATGCGTGCTGCTGGTTGCTTGGCATGACAGACTGGCCCCATTTCATACTTCATAATTATAGACCCAATATAATATAATAAAGTCAGGATCAGGATAATACTACTTGTATTATAGGAAATAACTAAATATACAAAACTAGGTAAGCATATCAACGTAGCATAATGACAGACGACCTACTCTCATGAGACCCAGAACTCTACTGTCCCTAACTGACCACCACACGTGCAGACTCACTATAGTCTCTTTCAACATTACGTCATAACGTCTGTATCAAATTAGTGGTTATACTAAATCACTCAACATATATGTTAAATAATGTTATTATTAGTGTGTGTTGCCAATATGCCATGTCCCTAATCTGTCACTCAGTTGAAACTTTTTACAATTTTGACTTCGTGTTTATAGGGATTTAACTATTTGATCGATTCAACTAGCATGTGCTGCATGTTTGCCGCCAGTTCAAGTTTTATTTGGCTTTGTCAAAGATCATTGGCAACTTCTATACAAAAGACATAATACTGAAAGTACCAGTACTGAGAATAAAGCGTGGTTGAGACAAATGTGTAATATTTAACATAATTCTGATAATAAAAGCGTAGTTAAGACGAATCTTTAATATTTCTGTGACAAATATTCTCCGACTTGACCATTGTGACTGCATGGAAATGGACGATCACTCAACTGATATAAATAGGGTTATTTGTTGTATAATTTTGTGACTGTTATGGAAGAAATATGAATAAATGAGCAAGACAGCTATTTTACATTTACAGAGTTAGGCCGACTGAAAAAAATATTCTGATTCACAGATAATCCTTCATCACTGAAAAAGAGACGCGTGATCCGTTTTTTATTTCATAAAAATAAAAACAATCTCATTAATTAATTAATTACCGCACAAAAATGTTTCATAGCTGTATAAGATTATTTTTTTTAAATGAATCAAAAAATGTGGCTCATTTATCAAGTACACAACCCTTCTAAATGTTATTGACAATCACATGATACTGGATAGTCATACATTCTTATAAACAACATGATAAGTTAAATTTAATGCCTTGAAAAGTGATGTTTGTGAGAAGTCTTTTAGCCCAGTAATGATACTTTAACAACAAAAAAAAATACTCCTATAACCTCAGATTTTTTATAAGGATTGTCTTGAGAACTAGAATATTTTTTTTGTATAGCTTGGACCGGGAAGTAACATAGAATTGACATGCCTTGAAGAAGGATATGAATGTTATACAGTTATTCCTCTAGGTTAATTTGTTTGTTTGTTTATTTGTTTGTTTATTATCAGTTGTTAGCATGTACTTCACGCTTTCTGTCTGTCGCTTACTCGTAGCACCAACACTTTACTTACAGGAACTATTTTCTCCGTAACAGGAAACGAAAAACCACCAATGTTCCGAATCCCAAGTGAGTATGCTGTACCACAACGTTTTAATAGAAATGAAGAAATTCCTGCAGAAGATGAAACAAAAGTGTAAGATATTATTTAAATTTTTATTTTATTCTGCATTGGTACACATATCCCGCAATTTCAAATCCACATCGTTCTTTTCATAAACTCTCGAGTTATTTCCATTATTAAGTATTGACTCTTTTAAAGTTTGTGAACAATAATACAGGTAGAATTCAATTCATAATGGAAGTTACCGTAGTCAGATTTTTTTTAAACATACTTAGAAGAATTTGTTGATATTGATTTAACTCTTTCGCTACTGTTCACTATTGTCACAGCTACCTGAGCCAATGTCTACTATAGCTATTTTAATAATAACGTATGTCCTTGTAACCAGGCCTGAAGAATTATTAATTAGTGTATGATAACCCAGTGACAGTATTCCACATAATTACAATTTCGCAATTGATCAATGTAGTCTCTTGTTCACTGTGGTCATTGATAAAAGCCAAGTAAAATGAGGTTCAGTTAATGCCATTGGCTGTATGTTCGACATCAAAAAAAGAGGGGGGCATAGCACTGCTGTCAGGGTAAAATTTCTCTTATAGTGCATGCGTGGTTCATATCCATCTTCATTAGCCCTTTATGTCTAATTTCTTTGATTAGCCCTTCTCAGGGATCTTGTCTCAGATTGATGGGAATGATTTTTCATAGATTTTCTTAAATTTTTATCAGAGTGAACTTATTTGTATTTCAGACCAGATCAACCACCTCCTAGAAATATTGGTTTACGTGAAAATCAGGACATAAACAAAGAAAATAACGATACTCTTTCTAGTATCAATGACGATTATGTTGAACTTCTTGTTGGTCGTGGATTTGAAAAATTAAATGTGCTTGATGCTTTACGCGTTTCTCGTAACAACTTGAAAATGGCGGAAGAAATTTTAGAGACATTTGTTAAAAATAGCCGATGATAATGAACTGTCAGATGGTTATTTTTTTCTTTCAAGGATTTGCGGCAGTGGGGATTAAACATGACCGACATACTGTAACCAAGGTGATGAGGAAATGTCAGTAGATAATTCTGTGACTTTAAATTTTTTTAGATGTTGAATGATGTTTTTGTTGCGTTGCGTTGCCTTGTCGTATGTCGTGTGCATTTTGTGGAAATGATGTTTCTGACAAATAATATTTGACCCTTATTGTTTAATTTCCATCGTTTTTGTGATGTACCACAGAAATGCGATTTTATAACATCAAAACAACTTCATCGAAGACTAGTTGGTCCATTTCTTAACCACGATTTCCTCGTCAATTCTGATTGGATGGAGCGAAAACCCTAACGATCAGTCATGTGACCAAATTCCTTGCTTAAATTATTTTCAGAATGGTGACTGTTATTTGTTCCATGAACTACAGCACAATAATATGAGATATGAGACATCTTCTTTGCGTGTACAATGTTCCAGTACACGTTCTTACAGCATATTCATGTAAATCATATTTAATATTCAGCATGTGGGATTTTTTTTACGTTCGTGGTAACCATTCATCTCATGTTAACATAGTGACTCTCAAAATCTCTGAATCAAAACCTTTTTCTCTAGTGCTCACATTAATATTCAAATATTCAATTTAAACTAATGAAATTTGATCAGTATTTACTTATTTGAATTCAAATAGTTTTTCAACTCTATTCCAACTGATCAGTTTTAGTTTCCAATGAAATATATAATTTTACTAATTAAAATTAAAGTCTGTATGGCTCTATTTTTTTTAACCTTGAAATAAACAAAAATGGTTCTAAAAGCACATATTAAAGATACATTATGGGAGATTGGATAACAAGTTGACAGTCCTTACTATAATAGTTAAAAACTCGATCATCATTACTAATGTCGGTACAACAAAAATCATAGTCTCAATTATCCATTTAATTGTTAACTCGAGAAGGAAAGTTATGCAGCGAATCAATCATAATCCAACAAATATCGCATTCTAGCCTTGACATCGAGAGTTGATTTTGGTCTGGATACGTTAATTAATGTCTAATTAATAGTTTATATAAAATTTCAGGCCTAAAGAAAGACCTACAATATACAGGTCACAATTCTATGGAATACAATTACTGCTTTTTACTGAGCGACGTTTCGACTAGGCTTCTCTAGTCATTATCAAGCTCATCATAGCTTGATAATGACTAGAGAAGCCTAGTCGAAACGTCGCTCAGTAAAAAGCAGTAATTGTATTCCATAGAATTGTGACCTGTATACTCTAGTTCAATTACTAAATGCCATTGAAACAGACCTACAATAGGCAGATTTAGCTCTTGCATAATGTATGTTTAATGTAATGTGATTTGTATTCAATTTTTAAAAATAATATTGTAATTTCCAATCAATTATGTTTGGTGAAATACATGAACAGTTCAAATTGAACGAAAGTCATTTACGCCTGCTTACTGTATTACTGCACATTTTTTAAATTATTATTTTGTCGTTTGTGAATCAGCCTTTACTCATTACATCCACATTGTGTTGTAGGATATATTTAAATTTGTTCATTACAAAATGGAACCCGAAACCAAAGGGTACACGACTCGTGTACAGATTATAAAGTGTTAATTGTGTCTTAAATATTGGATATTAGGATCCTATAGTTTCGCGGCAAGATAACATCAATATTAATTGAAATTGATCAATATTGAATTCTAATTCGTGTTTTTGATTTCGAATATTACGGAAAATATTGAGTTACAGACTTAGCTCCTTTAATAATGGAATATATACATGTATTGATTTGAAGAATTTAGTTTCTAGAATTCTGAAAAATCACCAAAAGCATTCGTATAATGTCTATTCAAATGGTAATATCAGCATTCAAAGGTACAATAGAAATGATTAGCTACATTGAATATAAAATTGTCAAATACATGAGAAGTTGTACTAGGTGCTCTAGAAAAGATAATCATTCCCTACCTTAGGCAAACAACCCACTTATGCGATGCATTAAATGGAGTTTTATGTACCTGTTGAATACATGAGAAGTTATATATAACTAACGTGCTTTAAAAAGGGTAATCATACGCTGCCTCATCCACATCACCCGCCACACTTTTAGCTACATTAAATGGACCTAGTGTGGATTTCAGATGCCAAATCTATTTTGATCTTAATGTATGTGATGTAAAGGGTGCAAACATCAATTTCTTTCTCATATTGAGACTGAAGTGTTATACTTCTGTTTTAGTCACTGGAAACTGTTACTCAAAACGTAATAAAGTGAATATTTTGGTTCTGAAATCACCGGAGTCACCATGTTAACAAACTGATGCTGGATTACATACTAAGACAATGTTTTGCCAGTGTGTGATTTTTTAAGCCATGATCATGAATCAGTGCCGATTAGAGATAATTATTGAATTTATATTTCATGAATTTTTTTTTATGAAAGATAAATTAATGTTGCTGACTGTAGTGTTCCTGTTATTCATTGTTATTGTCATGTGTTCTATGTATCTTTGTCAATATTTATTTTGCATTATGAATTATATTGATTTACTTAAGAAAATTAGTATACAGCATTAAAATGTTGCTCTCGATGACAAACATCAAACACAGATGATGCAGATTTTCATTTTTCTCAAAAGTACCAAAGGTTAAAATAAAGAGACATATAATATATACCCCTTAATTATTTAATACAATCTAAATATTTAATACAATCTAAAATCATGCTGCCTATGGTCTGTATTAATATAAAAGTGAATGAAAAATATTTTGTTAGGCTAAAGCAAAAATTGTTGAACGTGTTTATAACAAATTTTAAGCAAAAAATGGATGCATTTTAAAAACTTTGATGTAATTCCTCTTTAAGGCCCCAATACTCCAGACAGAATAGTAAATAAAGACTTTCAGTATATATAATGGTCCAAAAATTATGAAAATAAAACAGTGCTGACATAAATTATGATCTTCTGAAGTTCACATTATTTCTCATTATTTCACACTGTTATCTTGTTTGCTAAAGGATTTCTGTGGATTAACATCAAGGCAAAGATGGTATTTTCTTTTAAATGTCAAAATTTGTTTTATTAAATTTAAATAAGGAAAAGATTTGTTAGTTCTCTGTCTCATCACAGCTTTAATATTGACAAAATTCAGGAAGTAAATCAGATCTACAATATATTTCTGAACAAAATTCTTGGCAATATTTGCTTTAGCCTGAAGATATTGAATATGAACTGTGATATTACTATGCTATATATAATATATCTGTATTTATAAACTTGATTATATTATTGTTATCTTTAATATATAATGATATCTGTACATTATATATATAATCATCATTATATATACATGTTATTACACAGTATGTGGGCTGGCTATCAAACCTTCTTTTGCTCAACTTGTGTTTAGTCTAAGTTTCTTGCACCTGTGGTTTGCACTGAAATATTAACACAAAAATGTATTAATAATTATACTGAAAATACTGCCAATTCAAACAACTGAGGATTTAGCAAGCATTTATTAAACTGTGCTTTCTGTGTTTGAACCAATAGTTCATTCTCTTGAGTGATATTTGAGAGACTATTGTACTACAGGGACAGTCTCACTACAATTCATTAAGTGAATTTCAAAGTGGAGTAATAAAACGTTTTATGGCCCCCAGCAAGAAGACAGAAAATTGAAACAATTTTTTATATCCTTATTTACCTTGCATGGACATAAACTTGGGTGCATATAATTACCATCAATTACCTCTGTTAACCACAGCTTGAAAATTTTAAAATTTGTCAGCCATATATTTTAACACTCCTCAGATACAACAGTCACATCTGAATATCTTTTCTGAAAATATATCTCTCTTGATTTTAAGAAGAAAAAAAACAAACTTTTGTTTATGAAAAGATAGGGGGTGTAAAATTATATGGTATACCTGACTGTAATTAATTATTTATTCAAATTTTGTCAGGCAGGTTTAGGGCGAGTATTCTCGAAAACTGATTTTGTCTAATCTCTAAATCAATACATGTCATCATTTTGTATCTCTGATGTCACATCTATGATTTTTATTTTTCCAATTAGTCATCTGCTATACCATTGTAATCGTGTAGAAATTTTTTACATACTTGTTAGCGTAATTTAATCCAAATCAGATTTATTATTATTGATACGGCGGGGCCAACACAACATAACCATGTCACTCTTTATAACCAATCAACTGCTGGCAGTAATACTAATCTAGTCTAGTCACACTCTTCCAGACTTGTATATTATATAAGTAGTCTTGGTTAATTATAATAGATGACATCTGGTATATTATCTTGTTACGGGAATGGACATTAAGATAACTATATTTTACCCACATGCATAACTACTGATAATATTACAAGTCTGGATGAGAGTGGCTAGTACTAATCACATTTTGTAGATGAATTTATTGTTAATTGAATTATTTTAATATTTTTTGCAATCATGATGCTTATTATGATAGATAGAAGAAATATAATATATAAAAAATATTTATTACTAGATTGAACAGATATTCATGTTCTGCCACATTGATGAGATTTTTTTTTTATCTCTCAATACATGTATTTTCTCCCTAATTTAATCATTCTATACATTATCATCATGCTCTTCCAGATTGAATCTAAGAACTATTTCACAACACTACAAAAGGAGAATAATTATTGTAGATAATCTGGACTACCATAAAATTATGTAAATAAGAAAATAGTGAAGTTGACTTTTAGATGGGAAAGTACAAACCATAAAAAGACATTTTCACCTTAAACTATGAAAATAAATGTAATTTAATCTTACATATTATCAAATCAATGTGTGCGACATGTACAGTGGCGGCGTGTACAGTGAAGCAGCATCATCCAGTGGTGACCAGTTTGAACATCCCCAATGTAACTATAAATGTTGCTCTGTTTATCTTGTTATTAACACGATCCTGTTATTACATTGGATTTACAGCTGACAAGCACTGGTTGATAATTCTATGGTAGTGTGGAACATCAACAACTCATCCTCCACCTCTCTTCTTCATTCCGTGCCTTGATACTATAGACTAAAAGTAAAGACTTGTTGATAGAGATTACATTATTATTAGGACGTATTGGTGAATATTTTAAATTTTCCAGAAGAGTTTAATGCAGATACAGGTGAATTGCAACTTGAATTAACTGAACCTGAAATGCATCATCAGAAAATGTCCTATAAAATCAAGCCTACATTAAGTTCTGGATGTTTTAGTCTATGTATCACATTCACTTCCTATAGTTATGAATTGGTTAATCATTGGTTGGTTTGTGTGTTGATATGTTTGCTTGTTATGCGAGTGCTGATTGGCTTATATGTTTTTGACATTTTTTGACTATTATATATTATAAATATTTCAAGCTTATTTTTTTTTATTAAATCCAATTAGTGTTACGTTTAATTATGAATATGTAATTTTGATACGTTTGTGTAAAATGACATCTAAAGTCGTAACTAAAGGGTGTGGACCAATGAAATTCCAAGCGTAGGGTTAGGAACATCAAGTCTGTTTAATTTATTCCTGCAGCAGTGGTTGCAAGCTTTATCAGCTCATGAACATTGCTACACCAGATAGAAATTATGATTAATTTTATTATTAATCTACCAAGTTCGTTCACCAACTAATCAAAACTTCAAGCCACAGGAATCGGTGAAACAAAAAAAAATGTTATTGGCCAGTATTTTTCTTGCCTCGTTATTTAGGCCAATTGTCATCAGATGTAGAAATTGTTTATGAACTTTTGTTCAGGAATGTATTCTTGTATATACCCTGTTTTCAGACGTCTTTTAGATGTCATTTGTCAACAACTGAAAGTTGTCCTGTATGTCACCTTGATACTGTTTGTGTTAATATGATTTTTCTAATTATGTGATAGATATAAGATTTTTAAATAATATATTATTATTATAGTGCTTTATTTGTGAGATAGTATGATGATCCATGTTTTAATCGTTTGATCTGGTTCGCTGTTTGTTTGTAAATCTATTTGTTCATCTGTTTATCTTTCTGATTTAATGACCTGCCCAGGGTGTCAACGAACGATTTCTTAATAAGCTGTTCTTATATGCAGGAAGGATGAGTAAGAAAACTATTTCTTGGCATCTGATGATCTATATAAAATCTTATGTTCAGATTTATTTATTTGAGCATCCAACATTTTAAATGGGAATGGAATTTAGCTTAAAACAAAGTTACATGTAGCAACAGTAGTGGTGTTAGAAAGTTGCATACATTGAAAATTATCAAGATTCCCAGATGATATGTCTATAAATCATGTACACATGGGGCTATAAATCGAGAATTAATTAAGACTTTAGGTTTTTTTATCGACTTGCCAAATCGATTTGAATTTAGTGGAGATGTCATGTGACAGTATAGTCGATTTCAAAGTACTTTGGCGAGTTCATTAAATGCTCCGATTAGCTGTAAACAATTGTTGTGGCTGGACACAGTTGAAAAAACATGTGATCACCCGATCAAATCGTCAAATCGCACCCTGAAGTGATTTGGCGATTTGATGTAATCGGTGTCGATAAATTCGTTGATTAGGGTAACCAATTTGAATTAGAAGGACGTTAAAGATGAAAATTTGATTGAATGCAAATCACTTTGGCTAATCAGTGGTCGATAAAAACGCCTTGTGTTATATGATTTACTGTAAACTCTTAAAATAGTTCAACTATATATACACATGTCAAGTTATATGATTTACTGTAAACTCTTAAAATAATTCAACTATACATGTCATAGTATTCATATGTCAACTTATTCTTTTTGAGGTGGAATATGTCCTTGTATAATTATCTTGATTGATTCCTCTTGATCTATATTACCAGAATATATATTGAAACATCAGTTCTAATACTGCAAAAAAGCGAGAGAGGGAGTAACTTATGTTGTTTCCTTGTAAATTATTGTTTATCCCATAAATGTATTTAACCTGCCATTTTAAAACTCTACGCAATGTCAGACAGGATACCTGGGTATTTTATATTAACAATGAAACCATTCAAGTTATTAAAATAAAACAATTTCTGGATTGTACATAGAGTTACTAATGTATTTAGAATGAATATTTATATCTTATCAATCAATTTAAAAATTGACTTTTTGTATAAATGTCACTATATT
This sequence comes from Patella vulgata, assembly GCF_932274485.2. NCBI lineage: Eukaryota > Metazoa > Mollusca > Gastropoda > Patellidae > Patella > Patella vulgata. The sequence continues at coordinate 16,448,618 of NC_065886.2, read as the reverse complement.
TTTACATTTTATTAACTTTTGTATCAGTTGATATAAGTCAGCCATTTTATCAAATTAATAGCTGTTTGATATTAAATATTTGAAGCCATGGTAGCTCAGTATGACACTCACTAAACTAAAGGTGTCCATCCCTAGGTTCCATCCAAGTGTTGGCCGAGAAAGTTCTATGTGATTTTTTAAGCCTGATTCCCCCTTCGAGGTGAAGGATGGGGAGGACTTTAGAAAGGAAAAACATTTTTTTCATTTGTATGGCATAAAAAACATAGGTCCATACATGTGCTGATTATAGGTGTATAACGCTGCTGTCTGGGCAAAATGTCCCCTTATAGCACACTTCGTGCTTGTCTTCATTGGTCCAATCAGTGCAGAAAAGTAGGACACTAACCTCCTTTCATTTCATTAAATTGTATACATATTTCTGATCATAATAATTAACTTCCATAATATATTATTACTTCTGTTTTAACATGTACGATTATTTATTTTATTTATTTGTGTTACCGTATATTTTAGGAGTTTACAGTAAATAATTTGAAGGGACATGATCTTTTTGATTTGTGTTAAAACATAGTGTCAGAAATTGATTTGCATGAGTTTTGTTTTGTATCCATTTGGCCAGATTCCCATATCACTATCAGTAGATCGTGTGAATATCACAGAAGTAAACAAAAGTTTAATCATTTAGTATCGTTACATCGAACAAAATTGTCTTTCAATCCCATGAAATTTAATTTTTCATAAAAAACATTCAGGCCTTCAAACGTTTCTGCACACTTTTAGTGATAACTTATTCAAATTTCATTAAATTGCATTGGACTATTGAAAGGAGTAAGTATCAGTCTTACTTGAAAATGTAATAAAATGTTCCCTTCTTCAAATAAAATGGCGATCAAATGACATTCTGTTCGATTGAAATCAAAATTTATACGATTGATGGAAATGGGGACCAGGTTTTAGTGATCAGAAACCTTCCTTCAGTTTAATTTTCAAATTGTTAAACTTGGTGAGTCGGAAAATTAACTTTAGTTTTGTGTTTGACACAAACTGTGAGAGAGAAAACAGGCTTTTATAACTCAACATTAACTCAATGTATAGGTGTAAAGTTTGTCAATGCATATGCCACATTATTCAAAGTTTAGTTGAATATAGAGTTCTGAAAGTAAGTGATGCATTTGTGGCACTAAAAGTAAGTGGGATGTGTATGGCCCATTAAGTAACTTGGACATGTGTAGCCCAAAGAGTAAGTGTGTTTTAAAAGTAAATGTGACCTGTGTGGCCCAAAAAGTATGTGTGACATTTGCAGCCTTAAAAGTAAATGTGACCTGTGTGGCCCTAAAGTCTTAAAAGTAAGTGTGAACTGTGTGATGTATGTCCCTAAAAGTAAGTGTGACATGTATGGTCCATTAAGTAATTGTGTGACATGTAGTCCTAAAAGTGAGACTGGAATTTGTGGCCCTAAAAGTAAGCTTATCTTCATTAGCCCAGTGAGAGCAGAACAGTAGGACGTTAAACCCCATATCATTTCATTTCCTAAAAGTGTGCCCTGTGTGACCCTAAAAGAAAGTGTGGTATATGCTGCCTTTAAGGGTCATTGTGACCTATGCAGCCCAAAGTGTGGCAAATGTGGCCTTAAAAGTAAGTGTGACATTCAGTCTAAAAAATAAGTGTGGCATATGCTATGCATGGACCTAAAAGTAAGTGTGATGTATGTGGACCTAAAAGTAGTTGTGTGGTATTCAGTCTTAATGGATCAGAGTAGCCTATTCAGTCCTGAATGTATTTGTGACACAGGCTACCTTAAAGAGTGAAAGTGGCCCATGCAGCACCCAAAATAGGTGTGACAAATACCATAATTGTGATGTGTGGCCCTAAAAGTATGTATGAGTCATATACAGCCTTAAACTAGCCAATGCAGCTCCTGTGTTACGCGTTTTGAAAGTAAGTATAATATGCATACCTAAACTTAATGTGACATTATTAAGCCCCAAAAAGATCTGAGTGACCAGAAAAGTTTACACCTAGATATTAAAGGTCACCGGAAAAGGTTCATAAATTTTTTAAATAATGCAAGTGATTATGTCAACATATCCTTTCCATAAGTATAAAACGAACCCGAATGTCAATATTACCTGCAACAGGTAAATTTCAACGTTAGCAATTTCCGCCATTCTCCGTGGGTAGTCGTAACTTTCTGTAAATTTGACGTCATTTTAGTCCTTTTCCTCATATTCTAGTCTATATTTCTATGTGCAGAAGGACTAAAATGACGTCACGGATTGCTTACTGACGGAAAGTTCCGACTACAGACGGAGAACGGCGGAAATTACTAATGTTGAAATTTACCTGTTGCAGGTAATATGGACGTTCGGGCTCGGGTTATACTTATGAAAAGGATATGACATAATTACTTGCATTATTTAAAAAAAAAATTGATGCTTTTCCGGTGACCTTTAAGTGAATGTTTAGATATAACAGCCTATAGTTGTTCTAGTTGATATAAGAGACCTATCCACATCAAATTAAATCAGTACTTAAATATTTTACACAAATCCAGGAGGTCTTGGACCACAATATGCATAAAAATACTTAAGTATAAGATTATAAAAATTTGACATACTTCTTAAATATGTTTGACAATATTGCATGTTGGGAGCTGTTTGAACTTATAATTTACCGGTAATCACAAGGTAGTCTGCATCTTGACCTTCTCCTCATACTACTGCTTTAGCAACCCATGGTAAAGATCATTATCGGCATCCCCAGTGCTATCGTTCTATTCTAATCCACTAGGGTCCATTCACGGAGGAGACATTCAAATTATCCGCCCTTGATATTTCTGGGCCCTTATTCACAAAAACTTAAACTAAGATACAATCGAAATTTTAAGAAATACTGCAATTCGATTGGCTGACCAATATGCAAATTGATTTTACTGGTCAGCCAATCGAATTGCAGTATTTCTTAAAATTTCGATTGTATCTTAGTTTAAGTTTTTGTGAATAAGGGCCCTGCTGTTTTTATCAACCAATCGAGTGGACAGAGGAAAGTAATTCGCATTATATTGCAACTAAGATCATTTTGGTGAAAGTAAACAATGATAAACTGGGGCTTTTCATTGGTTCGTAGAAACAAGCCACAATGAAGGGCAGATAATTTGGATTTGTGAAAACTCCGTGGATGGACCCAGGTTTGTGGAATAGATCGCAACAATACCACTGGGGATACAGAGAATGGATAAAGATTGAATTATAATTGTATTATTAGATGAAAGTTTGATAAGAATCTGGAACCAATATCACTTTTGATCCTAGATTTCAATACCATAATCACAGCTCTATTTTTTGTGGGGGATAAAGTACAAAAATAATTTTTTTAATGTGAAATGTTTTCTGGGTTTCTTCAACCTGAAAAAATGGTAGACCAATGTTTTGGATCTAGGGATCTGCCCCTGGGATTTAAAAAAAGATCTGTGGTCAAAATGTGCTAGTCAATATAGTTATTGGAGTTCCATGTCATGTATGAATTAAGGCTTGATATTATGACATCAAATTATTTTTGTTCAAAATCAGGCCTCAACTCACTTGTAGTGGATAAGAGGGGAAGCTTGAGATGTCAGTCCAAAAGTAGGGTTAATATATTTAAGTATACAATGTTATATCAAAAGAACTTTTATAGATACAGGCGCTGGTCCCTTTAAATCTCACCCTATTGTGTATGGTAATTATATATAATCTTGTGTAATTTTTGTAATATACTTTAAAAACTCATTTATTATTATCTACTTTCTCATCCTGTACAGTCAAAATCAGTAAACATTGTCAAATTGTAGCTAGTATTTGTCTTCATTTAACGTTACCTGCAAGAATTTAGAGGGTTTGAGGCATCAGTAAACTTGGCTAAAGGTGTACTTTAGAACGTGTGCAATTAGCCATATTAATTCAATACCTATGGAAATGGCCCACTAGAGATCCTCCCTTCAATCCTGGTGTTTCCAGCTTGAATCCCTCTTGTTAATGGTGCAGAATGGAGAGTCAGTGTTAGCTAAAGTTATATCATAGTTAAAAATGTTTGTAACAAAGACTGCCCTGTGTCTTTTAAAATGTTAATATTTATAATGAACTGTAAAGGATTAAATTAAAAGTCTAGCCTATAGTAGATGGTGCCGGGGGGTGGCTTACTAATCAGGAGGTCCCTGATTCAATCCCAGTGTTTTTACGAGAAAGTTCCATGGGATTTTCCAACCTGGGTCAGAGTGCAAGGTGGAGGGACTGCCATGGTGTATGCTCCCCTTTGATAGCCTCATTGGTTTAGAAAAGTAAGATGGTGAACCCCATTTCATTTCTAACTCCATTGAAATTACTGTATCATTTTCAGCAGAATGTTGTTTGTAATGTTGCAAAACATTACTAAAAAGCCATGGGAACCTTGGCCTAGTAAATTGTTTGAAATAAAAAATAGGAGTTTAACTTGTTATCTACAGCTGACTATTAATTAACACTTATTATATCTTGAATTGGCAGATCAAGTCAATAACTGACACATTTGTGATGTCAATCATTATGGAAATTTCCACTGAAGATGATATTTCGAGTAAACCTATCCTGCAAATATGACATAATACTAGTACTGTATCCCAAGATATCTAGGACCTATATTTCCATAGACTGGTGGCCACTCATCATTGTTTCAAATTTGACAAGAACTAGTGAAGAAGTCACTTTTGGACATCATTTTTAGAAAACACTAAAAATTCATTAGGCTTCTTCATCTTACTCCGGTAAACAACATCCATAAGTGTAAAAATAGATGATATATGTAGTCTATTCACATGAAATCTCGAGACACACACACAATGTCTTTTTGAGACTGACATATGGTACAATTATGTTTCACTAATTTGCTAGCACATAGGGATCTTTAGCAGTAAGAAGATCCTAAGAAATCCTGCGAGGTTGGGTAGGTGATCCTACTGCTTGTCACAAACATACTTGGGATCTAAAAGGCACACACCCAAGCCCTTGGTATAAAATTGAAAGTAGGGTCGAATTTTTATTATTTACAGGAACAAATGTATCTACATACAATTCTAGGAATTTTCACCAGAGTTAGATATTAAACCAAGTATAGACAATACAAAATTTATTCATTTTACATTTCATAATTTTACAATCAAGATCTTTTTTAAAAAAATCAGTAGGACACCAAAACTATTAGATAAACTATTACATGAAAATACATGGTGCCCTTTATTTTTAATGCATTGAAATATTGCTGACACACTTTATCTTTTAAATCTTTAAATAACAAGAAAACAATTTAGGATACTGTATCTCAGGGGCCCTATTCATGAAAGTTTAAAATACAATATTTTAAAAAGACCGATACTTCACTGGCTGAGCACAAAAATCATCACATAAATATTAGCTCTTGGCCCATGAAAAGCAGCTTCCTTAAAATATTTCAGTTGAAGTTTTCTTGAATAAGGTCCCAGGATATTCATACAAACAATAATTAAAGATACATTATTCAAGAGCTAAATTTCCCTATTGCAGGTCTCTTTTAGGCCTTAAATGTTATATAAATTATTAATTAGACATTTATTAACATGACAAGATCATAATCAACTCTTGTTAAGATTAGAGTGCTTCTGCTATTTAATGATTTAATTGAAGAAAGGAGGCTAAGTCTCGAATATACCAGTACCGTGGTTACGATAATAAACAATCAATGCACACATCTTGTCAAAATTACAAACAATGATGAATGGGATCAGAATGAATTAATTGAAATGAAATTTTCAATAAATTAATTTTTAAAAATAATTAATTTAAATGAAATTTTCAATAAATTAATTTAAATGAAATTTTCAATATATTAATTTAAATGAAATTTTCAATATATTAATTTTGCATTATCTATTTTTGAACTATTATAGCAAGGACGGCCAGTTCTTTATCTAAATCTTACATAATGTATCTTTAATGCTTTAAATCACTAGTCACATTATTCCAATTATGCATTTTTTTTTTCTCTAACATAACAAAAAAGTATTTATGCCATCCTCGAATATCAGTAGTAAAACTGTAGTAATGTTAAACTTTACGCCCCTCAAAAGATTAAACCCTACACACCAGACTCGAGAATAAACCTTAGAATGTAAAGCGCAGTTCCTTTACCACAAGACCGCCATCTCCTCATTTTAAAAAGGCTAAGATACATGTACGGCCGGTTACAGTTATTTCAGTATGCATTCCTGTCAGCTCCCTCCTTTTACTATGGTGGTTCATTGAGTATATGGTGCTTGCACTGAAGCTGGCTCACTAACTAGGTCAAGGGTTGGATCCGTGTAATGACAAAGAACATTATTCAGGATTTGCAAGTCTAGCAAGTCAAAGTCATTTGGGTGGAACAAAAAAAAAATGAGGTAAATCCAGGTAAAATGCATGTAAAAGAACCCCTGTTTTCATTAGCATTGTTGGTGCATAGAAAGAAGCAAGACATTAAACCCCATTTCATTACAATTTTATCAACTATGTAAGTATAATTACTGAGAAAATAGTTAAACTATGACATAACATGTAGGCTTATGCATACACGTGGAATGCCAGCTCCCTTCTGGTTGCTTCAATTTTATAACCAATTAACTTAAAACCGAATTTGAATTTACGGAATACAAATACAAAAACATCAAAGTAAATTGCATTCCATATGATAGTGTCAGTTACTAAATCCCTTTAAAGCAACACATTAACTTCTTTACTTGAATTCAGTATGTTAAAAACAAACAAAATGATTGCAAAAAGACAGAGGTTTCAAACTCAAACATTAAACCTTGTACAAGTTAAAATAAATATTAAAAAGATTTCAGTTACTGAGATAAAGCCAATGATCATCATTTGCATTTTTCAGACAAAACTTTATTTTTCATGGCTTAATCCAGACTAAAATGCACTAAAATTGATTATTCAACATTTAATAAAGAAAACAGAATCAAAGTATCAAGGGTAAACGATCTGACGGCTTTGATTCAATTGGATTAAATAGAGACCCATTCAAGGATTTTATCCAACAATTATATACATTATAGGTGGTTCAGACAATTGTATATACCGGTATACTGCAGCTGACATTACAGGATTTTCAATTCATGTTATCTTTGTAAATACATGTACATGTATACCGACCAGAATTAAAGATCACCAGAAAAGCTTCATAAATTTTTTAAATAATGCAAGTAATTATGTCAACCTATCCTTTCCATAAGTATACCACAATCCTGAATGTCAATGTTACTTGCCACAGGTAAATTTCAACCATAGCAATTTCCGCCGTTCTCTGTGAGTAGTTGCAACTTTCCGCCAATAAACAAGCTGTGACATAATTTTATTCCTTTTGCTCATAGAAATATAGACTAGAATATGAGCAGAAGGACTAAAATTACGTCATGCCTTGTATACTGGCGGAAAATTACAACTACTCACAGAGAACAGCGGAAATCTACCTGTTGAAATTTACCAGTGGCAGGTAACAGGGAGAGGGGTTTTACATACATTAAGCCTGTTCCCTAATCCCATTCAGACAACCTGAAACAAAAAAACATTGACATTCAGGATTGTAATTTACTTATAGAAAGGATATGTTGACATAATTCCTTGCATTATTTAAAACAATTATGAAGCTTTTCCAGTGACCTTTAAATCATTTTTGGACTGATATTTCTTTTAGAGATTCACCTTTCATAAGATTATAGTTTGCAAGAATCCCCCAAATGACCATCAGCGACTTTAATTCATTATTGATAAAAGAACCTATTCATCATTCACTTGATGTTTTCTCCAGGTGATTTCTTTTTGTGTGATATTTATAGGCTGTAGCAGTTTTAAATCTCTTAAGACACACACCACACTGATAAGGTTCTACATTAAAATGTCCGCGAAGATGAAGATTTAAATTTCGTTTTGTTGAAAAACATTTGTCACATTCTGAACACTTAAAGGGCTTTAGTCCAGAATGTATCCTCTGCATGTGCTCATTCAAATAATCTTTCTTCGCAAACTTATGATCACACTGCTCGCACTTAAATGGTTTCAGTCCCAAATGAAGGTAAAGATGTTCTTTAAGAAAAACTTTATCTTTTAAAACCATTCCACAAATATGACATTTAATGCATTTTTTAACATCTACAGGTTTTACTCGGCGCTGGGGAATCTGAATAACTCTTTTAGGGCCAGTTTGACTAAGATTAAACACATTTTCCTCAGAATTCGCCCAATTTAACATAGCCTTTATGTGTTCAGGAGAGATCGTGCTCGATGATTCTGCAGTTTGGAATTGTTCCCTTAACATCGGAGTTGGACCAGCCGATGCAGACGGTCCTGGAATTCCTTCTGAATCGTGATTATCAATGCTTTCAGTTTTAATGTGGGATAAATCCATTCTTGAAGTAGCAGATTTAGAAAAATTATTCATATTAATTTCCATACAGTCTGATTCAATAGCTGTGTCTGCAGTTTTGGCGCTTGCACCTCCTTGCTGAAATCTTACTGAACAATTGTCATCAATAGAATTATCAAGCTCACAAGAATAATTAGATGATCCTTCTTCAATTTTTATATCTGTTGTCAATGGATCCAGAATTATTGCTAAGGCATCACAGGGTTTTGTTTTTGGACAAAGAAGTTGATTAGGAGCACCACCTCCCTTGGAACTCCCGGCTGGGTGGGTATCTGCACCAACAACTTTTGGATGAACCATCATATGAAAAGTTAAAGCACTTTGTAAGATGAATTCTGTGTTACATATTTTGCATTTATAGTTCTTCTGACCTGGGTGATTAAGTGACATGTGAGCATAAAAATCTTCTTCAGAATCAAAGTTTATCCAACACAACTTACAGCTGACATCTTCAGTACCTGAAGCTGAGGTTGTTTGCAAAACTTCAGAAGAAGCTGTGTCTTCCTCTGATGACTGGTGAAAATCAGACAACAGACCAGATTCACAATCAGATGTAGTTGTACGAACTCCTGCCAACCCTTGCTGGCTGCTAGATGTTGAAGACGGTTGCTGACTGTTAGGTGCTGGGTACCCTTGCTTGCTGCCAGGAGTTGAAGAAGGGAAACTTCTTCCCAAAGAGCTTTTAGACAAATTGAGAGTATTTCTAGGTACTGATATCAGAGCTCCTGTATTGAATAGTAACTTGGATGGTTTCGAAGATCGTCCATTCATCATTGATACAGCCTGTTGGTGGGTGAATGGACCTGGAGCAAAACCTGGCCCATGCAACTCTGAAGAATTTATGGAATATGCATTAGGGGTTACTCCAAGACTATTCTTTACTATCAAGTTGGCAATACGCTTTCTATTAATTGTTTTCTGACGTTTCTCTTGCTGTGTTAATCGAGGTAACGAGCTGGAAGGCAATTTTAAATGCATGGAACCAGACATTGTTGGCTCTTCAGACTTGTCTTCGTTGGAACTTGATGCACCTGATATTTCATCAAATGCTTTGTTACCAATTGTTTCTGTCAATTTATCAAAGTCAATATAGTCCTTAGTGCATCTTTTCGTAAAATGGTCTTTGGCGCGTCTTTTTGGTGCTGGTTTGAATCCCTCCTTACCACATTGTAAAACAGGTTGGGATGTTGGTCTGATGTCCCCTGAAGGTGATTCTAGCAGAGTGGTCACGATTGTAGCATCTCTATGAAGTGATTCAATATGTCGTGTGATGTAATGCTTATACAAGAACTCCTCAGAACAGATGGGGCATTTGTAAGGATGCTGCTTATGAAGTTTAAAATGTTTGTTTAATTCATGTATATCTTTGACACCATTGTGACAAAATTCACAGATCAGAGCAGCCTGTTCACTGGACTTTTCTGTTGGCAAAAATGGGGCTTTTTCTCCTTCCTTCAACATGAAGTCTTCAGCATTGTGTCTCTTATCTGCTGGATAATAAATGACTCTAGTCATGGGATCTTTTGGATGATGTGTCTCAACATGGTTAACAGCGTTTGTTCTCTGTGTAAATACTGATTTACATTTAGAACACTTGTATGGTTTACGGCCAAAATGTACCCTGACATGAAGCAAGAGATTGCGTGTTTCGCGGAAACCTTTGCCACAAAATTTACACATGAATTTTCCCTGGGCAGCATGACAACGACTTTTATGCGCCTTAATGTACACCTCTCGTGCAAATTCCTTGAAACAAATATCACATTTTAACATCTTTCCTGTCATATGGTTATCCATATGGCGCTCATAATTTTCTTTGTTAACAAATGTAAATCTACAGATCGCACAAAATAAATTGCCTCTATGGTTGAAGATGGAAGTGAATGTTGGTATACTTTGAGTTTCACCTGAATCATCCAGGGACTGGCCAGAAACCTTCACATCATTTGAAGACTTGGCAAAAACATTGCAAATATCCACCGTTTCATTTTTCCTTAATATTTTCAAGCATTCATGGGTTAAAAAATCTCCTGCAGAGAGGAAGTTTATCGTACATGTGCGACATTCTATTACCATTGATTTGTCCATATGTTCTACGAAATGGCCTTGTCGTGCAACGACTGAAAGAGTTTCCTTGCCACATACTGCACAAGAATTTGCTTTCTGTCTGATATGATAGGCGGCATGATTTATTAACTCATATTGTTGTGAAAAAGGTTTACAACATAGATAACAACTATAAAGTTGCTCCTTCGAATCACATCGATTAATTTCTACACACAAATATCTTATTTTTAAAACATCTTGCTCGCAATTATCACAAACTTGATAATATTCTGCATCACCTTCAGAAAACAAATGACGACCTTTGACCTTATCGAACTGAGTTAGTTTCAAACAGATGTCACATTTAATTTTATAATTACCCGTTTGTGGCATCAACTGTGATACGTGTGGATTAAAACCTGCCGACTTTTGTAAAAACGATTTTGACAAACCCAGATCACAATCTGATTCTGAAACAGATTCTGTATCAGAATTGTAGTCTTCCTCATTTGATGATACTTTAAATTTCCCTTCAAGGAGCTTGATTTTAACATTCTGCAATGCTTCCATCTCATCTTCTGTGTATTTGCGGTTATTCTTCCGGCAAGATTTCAGCCGGGCACGGTTTCTGTCGACGTAGTCCGTTATAGAATCTAAAACTGATGTACTTTTTGGAAAACAGGAGAGTAATGCATCATCTACTCTTGGTATAATGTCTGGTATTGCAAGGTGCTTGTTGCATCGCTTAGTTGCTTGTCGAAGTGTGTGATCATCTGCTAGATTGTCTGTCGCTTTTGCTCCAGTGCTATCGCCAGGTAAAACTTTATTTGATATAAAAGTTGACGCAGTGACGTTGATATTATATCCAGGGAATGTTTTAGCAGAAATCTGCACAGGTTCGACTTTGATGTTGTCTAGAAATTTTTTCATGGCTTGGGAAGATGAGTCTTCAATTTTATTCTGGGAATTTGACACTGATGTACTTGTCGCACTCTCAATTTGTTCAGTCGCGTGATTCTTAGAATTGTAATCTTCATTATTAGGTTCAATTTTCATATCTAAAATTAAACTATCTGGATTTTCGATTGGTTCCTTTTTTATATTCTGAACATCCATCATTGGTTGATCATCAACCTCACGACTAGTGGATGGCTGTGGACTCTCAATTTGTTCAGTCACATCACTATCAGAGTTATAATCTTCATTAGGTTCAATTTTGATATCTAAAATTAAACTATCTGGATTTTCAATTGGTTCCTTTTTTATATTCTGAACATCCATCATTAGTTGCTTGATGATATTAACCTCTCGACTAGTGGATGGCTGTGGACTAATGGTTTCAGCATTTGATGATACAGAATCAGTGGATATGGTACCAGCGGTACCACCAGATTGCTTATTTAATAATGCCTTTAGAGTTTTGTCATTAACATCATCCCCTGGGCTACTTATCAGTTTGCTTAACTGTTCCCTTTTGATATCATTCACGGCTGTGTTTGTTGATATATTTGAGTTGATCAACTGTTCTGGTTGATCAACAGCTATGTTATTATGTTCAGATTGTTCTGAGGGGCTGCTACTGGATCCTGTTCCATTACAAATCAAGCTTTTCACAAGAGAAGATGCCCATTTATCATCATATTTAGCAGTTCTATAAGATACCTCTGAATCTACACAATTAAAGTTTTTCACCAGAAGTAATGGTCTTGGTGGTCCTGTATCGACGGGTGGAGTTGTTGTTGTTTCAGGTACTTCCTCATAGTACTTCCTTTCCACAATGTTTTTTGGTTTTGGTGATACAAGCACTACTTTTTTGCCATTCTCACTTCCAACAATCTTTGTCATCGTAGTGCTTCTCTCGCAGCCCGTCATACTCGCTTTATGTGCCATATAATTGGAGCGTTGAGCGAACGCTCGATGACAAGTTGAACATTTATATGGTTTTTCACCAGTATGAATTCTCATGTGTAGACGTAAATTTCTAGTTTGGGCAAAAGCCTTCGGGCAAATTGGACACACATGTGGACGTGATTGGCAGTGGATTCGCTGTTTATGTTCACGAAGATATCCTCCTCTTGCAAAAACTTTATCACATTCATCGCACTTAAAGGTTTCAGTGTTTTTATGATAAGCCATGTGACTTTTCATATTAGCTTCTGAAGAAAATTCACTTCCACACAGCGAACACCATAATATCTTTGGTTTTTGTATTCTTGTTTTAAATCTAGGTAAAAGATCAAAGTCAATCTCTCTATATTTCTTTTTATTAATGTCTGTCACTTCTTGAATTGTGTATTTTACAGAGCGCTTTTTTTCAGGCGGAATTATTGGCTGATTTTTTATAGATTTTAGAAGATCAGGATCCATTGTTACGCTGTCCGATCCTCGCGATTGTGTCGTCAAGTATGAAGACATCTCTATATCAGTTGATTCGACAAATGTCGAACCTGCATCCATTTTTTAATTTTCTGGCTGCCTTTTCACTCCACATAAACTTATGTCATTCTCTTTAGTTTCATCGTTGTCTTTCCTCTTCTGAAATTACATTAATGTATAGATATTTATTAAAGAATGCATAATTTTTGTCATGTGGGGTGGAAGAATCAAACCCCTCCCATTATAAATAAACCCACCACCAGCAAAATCAAGCTAAGATTTGTTAAACACTAGGAATTTAATGCCTATCAGTGTTGATTACTGTTATATAAACCTGGAAAACAAGCTGTTGGCATTTCCATCACAGTATTACAGTAAGTAGAATTAGGTATGGAAGCCAATACTTTCCCCTTTGCCACATGCAAAATAAAGCCATTTCGTTCTCTCATGGTACCGTACTGAAATTTCAGAGTTAAAATTTGTACTGAAATTTCAGAGTTAAAAATTGTCTGCAAAAACCATGTCAAAACACCTGAAATGGTGAAGGCTTTGGCAGCCGCGGATCTAGGATTTTTAGCATGGGGGGGGGGGGTCTAGGTGGGATAATTGCTTAACTAATTGCGGTGGGCTATCACCGCCGCGAGCGCTGAAAGCGCTTAACGTTGTAACGGGGGGTCAAGAGGCCCTCCCCCAGAAAAATTTGGTAAATTAGATTCAATTTGGTGCATTCTGACGTATTTCCTGAGGGTAAATTCCAAAATTACAGGTCTAAAAATCGCAAATAAAATCGCATAAAATGTCCTTAAAATGTTGATGGAGAATGCTCCCATCACAGGTGAGGAACAAAATATCTTCAGATACCATATTATGGTTGTTCTTAACAAGCTTTATTAGCAGTATCAATTTACTATTAGAGTAACCAGTCCATTTAAGTATAGGAAAGTTGGTCGGGGTTTTCCAGAGCACAAACTTTCACAGACGAAAAGTCTATAGACTTGGTTTATTGTTTTTACTTTCAGCGCATAAAAATAAATAATATAGCTTGCAATAGTTGCTTGGTGTACGAGAAAAAGGAGAAACGAAAGGAAGGGAATTCGACGGTTAGGATGCTTGACAATTAGGCTAATTAAATAAATCGATTGATGATGAATTTAGTTTATTGTTAATCTCTAATTACCCGATTTTAAACACACATGGGGTTACGTCTCACGCAGCAATTGTTTTAAATGTGCGTATAAAAAAGTCTTACGAATGACGACCTGTCGGAAGTATTTTACCTGCACTCTCGATCGCTGTAGTAGGCCTACCTTCCACTGTTTCGCGATAAGGGTATGTTCCAAGTTCACCTAATAAGACATTTTCTAAAGGTATAATAATAATAATAATAATAATAATAATTAAATAATAATAATAATAATAATTAAATAATAATAATAATAATAATTAAATAATAATAATAATAATAAAACAAAAGCGGTGAATATGTTATGTATCAAATTTTTAAAAAATCTTATAAATTTCGCTAGCATATTTTTTAAAAAAATTTTTAAATTTGATAAAATAAATGACCAGGTTTTTTTTTCTTATCATCGCTGCCGATAAAATTAAAAAGCAAACAACAATATTCAACGTCAACAGGCGAACAGCGTTAATAAAACTCTTTAAATTTCAATAAACTTATATTTTCATACAGTACGGTATTAAAAAATTGCCGTCGTGAATAGGCGATTTGCTGTGGGGTCAATTAGTCCCGACGGCAATTTATGCTGTCGACGTTTTTGGCTAATTGCCAGAGCTGTATGTGACTATTTGTTTTTGCCCACAATGGAATGAAAGTCATGACTCAACTCAATGTATACAAACTCGCAATTTTTGTGTCAGATTCAGGCTTTTAAATTTAAGTTTCTCGGACCCTTCAAATTTTCAAGCCTGAGCAGGGGGGGGGGGGGGGGGTCGGGACCCGCCTCTGGATCCGCGCCTGTTTGGCGTCAGTAATTGGGTCCCTTAAATTATTTTTGCTACCCTATGCCTATACTAAAAACCTTTTCATTAATTGCTATGTTATTATTTCTCTTCTTTTTTGGGGGGTAATGATCAAGTTTAAATTGCTTAATGACCCTCGTACAATTGCAAAACTATTGTATATTCAGCCACTACGTTGTATATTTGATACAATGTTAATTATAAATCACACATGCTGTGCACTGTATGGCTGACAACATTAATCTAGGTCATTCGGTAAAGCTGTGTAATGCTCTATAGACCAACTGAACTAAACCTTTGCCTCGTCCTTTTAACATGAGCTTTGATCACTTAACTTGAAATTAATATTAATTATCATTTGGTCATGAGCGGGGCTATTCCTTTCGTGTGTCAATCAAATAATACTTTACTGTTTTATTTTTGTGTATTCGGAAGAAAAAATGGCGATACACGTACGAACCAACAGGAAGAAAACCCCGCAATACACAAAGTTATAGACATGCTATCTCCACTAGTGACACGTTTATGTCTTCAGTTTATGACTAAGGTGTATCAGCATATTATACCATTTGAGTTTACTTACATTTAAAAATCCGATCTGTGTAGTTTTAACAGAACGACGGTTATTTCATTACTATAGACGAAATGCAGTACATACAAGTACGAGTGTGTATTCTTTCTTTGTCTTCCAGTCCCCAATTGATGGGCCCACGAATCAACGTTTCAGGGGAGAGAAATCCATTTAATTTGAAAACATAATTAAAAGAAATAATAAAAGTGTGAATTGTAATAAAATAAACTAAACTAAAGAGTAAAACCATTCAAAGGGAAAAGCTATGGATCACTGTACTCACCCTGGATACAACAGCAGACACAAGAAAGGGTGACATGCATAAATTAGTCAAATTATCAATTTTGTAATTACCTCCCCTAGACAATAAATGTGACAAGAAAACTAAAATGTATGGTAGAGGCTGTATAGGAAAGTCCTATAATATTGAGTATTTGACTAAAAATAATTTGAGAAACTGGACATTCCCAGGACTTACGTGGGTAAGCTTTCGTTATATTTCATATAAGTAATTCCATTCTGCATCTTTCTGTATTAATCTAAATATGACCATTTCCGGTTGCAGCATTCTCGAGTCGAAGCCAAAATGGTGAGAAAAATATTTAATGGCTGACGAGAATGTTTAGACATACTGTTCAGTGATAGGTCAAAGGACTACTTATATTATAAGCTGGATTTTATTTGCAAAATTGAAATGGAACTCTTGCATTTTAATATCTTACAAACTAGAACTGAAAATACAAAACCAGAGTGAGAGAAAAATGACCAAGATTAAAAAAAAAAAAAACAAGTGTCAAACCAACATTTTTAATTTATAGCACACAATCTGTATTACTATTAGCCTACACAGTCACAGTGACTTAGTGGACAGTGATGCAGGACGGGGGGGGGGGCAGACAAGGACCTTGGTGTGCACATAAAAGTTCCCTTGACAGTTGTAATTTAATATAAGAGTATCCCTCATAGCACACTGTATGGTATGGCGTATGCCCATCGTCATTAGCCCAGTCGGAGCAGAACAGTAGGACGTTAAATCCCATTTCATTTAATTTTTATGCACCCACATTTTCATGTGATTGTATATTGTTGTCACCCCTGTCTGTCCACAATTGTTTGTGAACACTCTAGAGGTCACAATTTTTATCCAATTTCAACGAAACTTGAAATATAGGTTTGTCACCTTAAGATCTTGGTTCCTTTCGATATAGGCATGTATCTGACTGTAACTTCATGGATTATGGCCCTTGATTGTACAAAAAATCACGTTTTTAGCTTGTGAACACTGTAGAGGTCACAATTTTTATCCGATTTGGTTTAAACTTGAAATATATGTTTATAACCCAAAGATCTCAGTTCCTTTCGATATTCGTGCATATCAGACCATAACTTCCTGAATTATGGCCCCTGATTGTTCAAAAAATCGCGTTTTTAGCTTGTGGACCCTATGGCGGTCATACTTCTTATCCGATTTAAAAAAACGTTTGAATATATATACCCTAAGGATGGTTGAGCTTGAATTTCGTAAAAATTGAACCAAAACTGACAGACAAAATGTCCACGCCTTGTAGTCAAATAGCGTAAAAATATGGTATATCAATGTTGTGGACCCTGTAGAAGTCACAATTTTATTGAAACTTGAAATGCATGTTTATAACCCAAAGATCTTGGTTGCTTTCGATATTCGTGCATATCGGATCATAACTTGCTAAATTATGGCCCCTGATTGTACGAAAAATGGCGTTTTTAGCTTGGGGTCACTCTAGAGGTCACAATTATTATCCAATTTAAAACACCGTTTGAATATATCACCGTTACACTGTAATGAAAGTTGAGTTTGAATTTCGTGAAAATTGGACCAAAACTGCCAGACAAAATGGCTGCCCCTTGTACGCAAATAGTGTAAACATCTGGTATATTAAGGTTGTGGACCCTCTGGTGCTCACAATTTTGGGCCGATTTTGATGAAACTTGCAATGCATTTTTATAACCCAAAGATCTTGGCTGCTTTCGATATTCGTGCAAATCGGATCTTAACTTCCTGATTGTACGAAAAATCGTGTTTTTAGCTTGTGGTCCCTCTAGAGGTCACAATTATTAACCGATTTAAAAAAACGTTGAAATATATCACCGTTACACCATTATGATGGCTGAGTTCGAATTTCGTGGATATCGGACTAAAACTGCCGGACAAAATGGTCGCCTCTTGCACGCAAATAGTGTAAATATATGGTATATCTGGAGTCCACAATTTTGATCTGATTTTGATGAAACTTGAAATACATATTTATAACCCAAAGATCTTGGTTTCTTTCGATATTCGCGCATATTGGATCGTAACTTCCTGAATTATGGCCCTTGATTGTACGAAAAGTCGCGTTTTTAGGATGTGATCCCTCTAGATGACACAATTTTTATCCGATTTAAAAAAACGTTTGAATATATCACTGTTACACCCTTAAGATGGTGGAGTCCTAATATCGTACAAATTGGACCAAAACTGCCTTACAAAATGGCTGCCCCTCGTACGAAATATTGTAAATATATGGTATATCAACCTATATGAACCATATATCAACATATATGGTATATGGACCCTCTAGAGAGAGGACACAATTTTGATCCGATTTTGATGAAACTTGAAATACATGTTTATAACCCAAAGATCTTGGTTCCTTTCAATATTCATGCATATCGGATCGTAACTTCCTGAATTATGGCCCTTGATTGTACGAAAAATCACTTCTTTTTTTGAGCTTATTCTCTGTCCATCTCTTGCAAAATGGGGGCATATCTTGCATGGCAACCGCTTGTTTCTATTAAATGGTGATGTTATCTTACATTGAAAATATGGGCTTCTGATATCAAATGTGAAAACCAGTAGATCTACACACTGACGTTTGCTCTATACCCAAGAGCATGATTTGAAATGCCAAACAGTACTTCTGATGTAGACTGGATTAACCAGGTCCGAGCACTTGCCATTTAATTTGGACTGCTTGCATATTTCAACAAATAAAACTTACTAGAAATTACAATGAAAGTTTTATAAAATTAATGTAAACCGGTTTATTAATATGTGATTTTTGACCCATTTTTGTCCATTTTCAATTCCAAAAAATAACCTTACAATTAGAATATCATATGCAAGTGACTTGATTTTTTTCCTTCAGTTTTGTGTTGAAACAATATTCAGAGACAACTACCCCAGAAACCACTAATTAAATGGGCCTTACCTTAATGATAGAATGAAGTAAACACAAATGTTTGGATTATATAACCATATTTTTTATTTCCAGTATTTAAATTAAAGAAGGGGAGGCTTTTTGGTGTCCAATATAACAGGTACTGTTCTAAAGCATAACTTCCAGTTTTCCACCCAGTTGTATGAATAATGAAATTAGATTTATTATGTTATATTCTATATATTTCAGATGAAACAAGTTTGTTACTTGATGTGAACACTGGAAAATCTAGACTACAATATGTGACCACTTATTCCAGACCCTGATAGAATCAAATTGGGTAAAGTTTTTACAATGGAGGACACATTTTTCTCCATACCACCTCTTTATGAAGGTGACACAGAAGAAGGAGAAATGAACCAAAACACTACTAACGATGTACGTGACATGAACAGTGTTGGTCGTCACTCTGTTGATTACAAAAATAGTTTACAGTTTAGAAACACGGACAATATTATGAACAGTGTTACTTCCACAAGTTGCCATGGTAACATGAATAATGAATTTGTCAACCCTCCTCCAGCTAATAATTGCCATGCCAGAATTTCTGATGTTCACATCACCGATTCATTGAACAATAAGGGAGATAACCCTGATAATGGCAGAACAGCAATTATATTACAAAGCCCAACAAGCCAACAAAATACACACAATGTTCAAATGAAGTGTGTACAGAATCAGCTAGAAAATGAAACCAGCGTTCAGGATGAGAAATTAGTAGATATGTCTGATATTAGTGCCTACACTAAAAAAATGGTGGAAAATGCCCTGAGCCAATCAGAAACAACAGATTCTTCTAATTCGATGTCATATGCACGACAAGAAAAAATGTCAAAAGTTGAGAAAACCAACAAAGGATATTCGGTCAGCTCGTCATCGTCAGCCAAGCCTAATTCCACAAGAAAGTCAGATGAGTTAAAGTCTATGAAGGAAACAAATCTGGATGAAGCAGTGAGACGAGAGACGACCAAAGTGACTGGATCAGACGATGTAACCCTTAAAACGTGCATTCGATGTAAAGCCATGTTTACTAATATAACAGATGAAGGTGTAGCCTTGTCTAAAGATGACAATTTCACCTGTCGGTCGTGCACAGAAAGTTCTGCTGAAGATTGTGCCGTAGGGGACTTTCGCGTTGATTTGAAATATGGAGACAAAACTAATAAATTGAATATGGGTGAAAAACTAAATAAAAATGTTGGTATAAAAATATTAGGGTTAGAAAAATCGAATGAAGGGGATTTAGTATTTGAAATAACGTATGGAAAAAAGACTGAAAAAATCAGTATTTCTCAAGATGATTTGGTGAGTGGTGAAATGACGATAAAATTTAAAACAGAGAAGCAGATAATCAGACCATTTATTCCTGCTAATGTACAGCAGTTTCCATGTTCTGATTGTGGTGATTCTTTTCGTGAAACGCGTACATTAGCCAATCACAAACTAACACATCCATGCATTAAACCCTGGGTGTGTTTAGATTGTGGCAAGGAATTCAAATACAAAAACCTAATGCTACGTCATAAATTATCTCACACAGACATCAAAGACCATGTCTGTAATGTATGCAATAAAGCTTTCCGAACAAAAGCAAACTTAAAACGTCATAGACTAGGTGCTCACAAAGATGCTGTGACAGAAACAAAGACGGAACCTGTGGAAGCGTCAGAAGACATGGAATCAACAGTTAATGAGATTCCGACAGTGGTAAAAACCCGAAAACGGAAAGTAAGTGTGGAATATGATGTTGATAGCGGAAGTGCCGAAGCTCCAGATGATGAAGATGATGACTATTATGAGGAGACTGATGACAAACCATCTCGTCGTAATTCTAGTCCAAGAGCGACTCCAAGTAAGATTCGCTACAATTGTAAGATGTGCGAGAAGGGCTTTACGAACAAGAGCAAATGGAAACGTCACGAATTATATCATTTTCAGATGAGAATGCCAGTGTGTGAAATATGTGAACGTTCATTCGTGGATAAAGATTATCTCATGGAACACATCCGCACACACGAGGATAAATTCGCGGATTATATCTGTAAAATATGCGGCATGGAATTCCCTTTCACAGATGAGTTGCAACACCATGTGGAAGGACATTCCAGTCCGGATGAAAGCACGGTTAATAATTCAGACCTCCAAACAAATTTAACTCAAAATGGCAGTGGTTCACACAACTGTGACGAATGCAACAAAAGTTTCCGATCCAACTATATATTACAGCGCCATCTGGTCACCCATAATCGTGCGACGTGCCAGTGTCAGGAGTGTGGCAAGTTTTATTCTTGTCGCTACAATCTTGCCCAGCATATGATGATACACAACACCCATAGTCAGTACATATGTGATCAGTGTGGAGAATCGTTCAAAGTTAAACAATATCTCAGTCGTCATATGATCAAACATCGAGAACAGAAAACGTGGGCGTGTAATTTATGCGATTTAAAGTTTTATCGTCAAGGTAACCTCCGTCATCACATGAAACAACATGTGGAGGAGAAACCCTTCCAATGTACACACTGTCAGAAAGCTTTCGTACGTGAAAAAACATTAGAGGAGCATATCTTATTGACTCACACAAAAGAACGTCCATTTCAATGTCCAGTTTGTGGGCGTGGTTTCGGTTTACGAAGAATGATCAAACCACATATGAAAATTCATTCGGGTTACAAGGAACATAAGTGTGACGAATGCGGGAAATTATTTACGTATAAATCTAACCTCAACCAACACATGATGGTGCATAGCGGGGAAAAACCCTTTATATGTCAGTATTGTGGTAAAGGTTTCGCGCGCAGTAAATATTTAAATGATCATATGAGAACACATGCGATAACTGTACCTAATTTACCTGATATATCAATAACTACCATACCCTTACAATAATCACCTTATGATAAACTGTCATACCTAGTCAATCAGTGTCATTTCACAACTATAATTGAAATGGGGATTCTCTGTGCCCACTGAGTGATGGAAGGCAGTATGAACACCATGCTGTGTTCTATGAGGAAAATTTTGCCAGAATAGCATCATTCTTGTTTACTGTTCATTGGATTCCAACTGCCAAAGGTTTGGTTTAAGCGAACTTAGCGTTAGCTATCACCTGTATATCGCAAACCAAAAATGAGTAAAGCACTTAATTATCTACACTAGGGCTTTCATTTACATTTTGCAAGACGGCCAAGTTTTGTAGTATTTTGTTTATGAATATGACATTTATCCCATTTTGAAATGACAAGTGTTTCACACAAAAAAACTTTGAATTGAATGGTATTTATTATGTTTTTAGGTTAAAATCTATGAAATACTAATTGTGTGGCATGTTATTTAACTAATAGGAAATTCTCCAGTCATTTTCAGTATTCTTCAGTCATTTTCACTATTTCCCAGTCATTTTCCCACTCATTTAAGATCAGCAAAGACGACTAAAATGAGAACCCTATTCAATCTCAGCTCGCAACAACAAAATAGATTTTAACTTTTAAAAGTTAAAGATGCATTATGTAAGATTGAGATAAAAAGCTGGCCGTTCTTGCTATAATAGTTCAAAAATAGATAATGAAAATATTGAAAGTTTCAGTCAAATTACTTTATTCTTAGCAAAGTGACTGGTGTTTGAAATTTTGACAATAAAGTCTTGATTGTCAATTACCATTGCCGTGATAATAAACAGTCTCAGTTATATATTTTTAAGTTAAATTATTAAATGGCAACAGTGTTTTAATCAATTCAATATCACAACAATCGGATGGTCTAGAGAGTTGAATACAGCCTTGTGATGTGAATAAATGCCTAATTTATCAGTTATAAAACATATGAAACCCCCAAAATGACCTACTTAAAACAGATTTAACTCTTTTATAATACATCTTTAAAATGTCTTTATGCTAGTAGGAATAATTTTTGGTCATATACCATATTAATTGTTTAAAATAGAAATATTAATGGTTTGACCTTTTAGCACTTGGACTGCCCAAAAATACTGCCAAAGTCACCTATTTATTGACTGTATATTACTAGTTCTGTGATTGGATTGTGTAAGGATGAGTCTCAAGAACAGAAGTTTTGAATATTAGCTACAAAACTTAATGTAAAAACACAGGAACAGAAGTTTAGAATATTACCTACAAAACTGTACATACAAGTAAAGGCTAATTTAAGAAACTGACATAAAAATTACCTAACGGTAGGTAAAAATTTGGGTTGTGTAAAAAAAATAAAAGATCTCATAAGGAGGTGATTATGTTTACTGGTAGCATGTAATTTAATAATTGTATACATTTATTACAGGTATTTACATTGTATATGGTGAATACATGTACATGTATCTATAATCTATTGTTAAAGGATTTAACATCGGTGTATAATACATACAGCGATAGGCGCAGTGGGGTTGGGGTGGGGCTCTCCCATCACCCCAAGGAACAAAAGGCTCTAATTTAGAGCAGGCCCATATCTGGATCTGCCACTGTACACATATACGTACATCGTAGACAACTTAATTATAATACTCCTTTATTGTTGAAATTAAAGCTGGATGGTACATTTAAAAACAAACTGTCTTACATTTTAAAGATGCATTATGTACGATTTAGATAAAGAGCTAGCCATTCTTTCTAAAGTAGTTCAAAAACAGATAATGAGTAATGAATATATTGAAAATTTCAGTCCAATTACTTTTGTCTGAGCAAATTTATCAGTGTTTGAAGTTTTGATAAGATGTAGCATTTTTAGTCTTGATTGTCAAACAAGTTTCATTGCTACGATCATAAAGAATGTCTTGATTATCCATTAGAGCGGTTGTTCTAATCAGTTTAATATCTTGTCCATCTGATAGCCTAGATTATGGTCTTGTTATGTGAATAAATGTCTAAATAATTTGAATCAGGGGCGTGCTGGCAGGGAGTTTAGGAGGACGGTGTCCTCCCAGGCCCCCATTAAACAATAAGTCCACCCGTATAAGCGGGCCCCCCTGAGAGCTCTAATTTTCACGCGGAATCCCCTCAAAAAATTGAGAGTGCGCACGCGAAAAATCATACGTACACAACGATTAGTAAAATATATTACGCTGACGTGCAAATGCCTGTCACCTTAAGGTGAAATGGTCTTTGATACATGTATTCATGCCTCGATATGTATAAGATGCAATTTATTATTTGGATAGAAATACATTGTATTAGCATTATATTAAGCAGACCTGTCATGAGTGTCTTGTGTAGTACAGTAGTATGTCTTATAGTCAAAATAGCAGCATAAATTTTGAAAATATGATACCTAGATTTCTCCCAGAAGTGCTTGCAAAACACGTTTCCCGTTGTCAAATTTTGAAAATTTTCAGGGGGGAGAACCACCAGACCCCCCTACCAGCGGCGCGCCTTCGGCGATCCCGGGCCCCTTCGGGGCCAGCACGCCCCTGATTTGAATAACATATAAAGCTAGAAAAAAGACCAGCAATATGCAGATTTAGCTCTTGCATAATGCATCTTTATGTAAATTCTTCCTTTTTTTTTCCTTTGAAAATATAACTGCCATATCTACATCCATTCTGATTCTAGTTTTTGACCATATCAGGTCATCAGCTTAGATAGGTGTGTTGTGATTGTATGCCAACTTTTATTAAATAATCTAAGTAGATTGTTGTTTTATTATAGCTATTTTGGGTGTTAATGAGTTTACTATTGAAAGTAGTTGTATATTGATGAAGAAATATTATTTATTATATATTAATCAAGTATACTGGTACTAATGAATACCATACCTAATATTATTTATTACATTATGTATACCAAATATTTTTAAAACTAATTCTGAATTACTTTAAAGCATTTAGTAATTGGACTTATTAAAAGTACAAATTTATGGATACACTATTACTGAATTTATAACGAGGATACTTCATAAAACGTGCTTGTGATTATATAATGAGAGAGAATGTGGTATAACGTCCCCTTGACACAAACTAAGTCATTTCGGAACAAACATATGGTTCAATATGCTATTGTCACGTACAAGCCAGAATGACAGACCTTATGATATAAAGCGAACGCTGTTATTGAATTCATATGTTAGAAACGAACCAGGATCTGCCACAGGCCAAGTTTAAAACAGTCATCTCCATTTGTTATAATGGACACTGGCATATATAATTTATGATAATGAATGTACTGATTAATCAATAATAGATAAAACCAAGATACAACCTAGGACTGCGTCACTATTGCCCTAAAGAGGTTATGTGACAAAGGGACCATGGAAATTTCATTATTTACATAAAATGAAATGAAATGGGGTTTAACATCCTACTGTTCTGCTCCGAACTGGCCTAATGAAGGCGAGCATATGCTATACAGTGTGGTATGAGAGAAATTTCGCCCAGACACAGAAAGGCACTACGGTCTACTCTTATATCGAATTCCAACTGCCAAGATATCATTAACGTGCACGCCAATGTGTACACGGGACCTAGTGTTTCATCCCATCAGAAAGAATATTGCCTGGCCCTCAGTCCTGCACCACTGACACGTCGAAAAATCCTGAATAACTTTCTTGGCCAACGCAGGAGATCAAACACGGTACCTCCAGGTTAGTGAGCCAACATCGTACTCACTGGGTGGGGGGGGTGGATGGCCGAATGGTTAGCACGTGCGTGCTGTATTATAAGGCCTGTCATTGAATTAACTGGCGTGGTTTCGAATCCCCGGTTGTACGGTACAAGGAGTAGGGTTGCCTGTCCAACCTCGTGGGTTTTTTCTGGGTCCTCCGGTTTGCTCCCACTGCTAAAGACCCCTACGCGCAAGCGAATCATTGAAATAAAATTAAACCATATGTTAGTCCCGAAATGACCAAGTTTGCGTCGAGTGGACGTTAAACCCCATTTCTCTCTCTCTCTTGTACTCACTGAACCACTGTGGCTCCCAGAAATAAAGGCAAGAGAGTATCCTCAACATTGCAATTTTGCATAGTAAGAAATTCAGTAATTGTGTATCCTCAAAATTGTATCTGGTTTCAAATTCTCAATTACATGAATTTTAACGTGTAATTTATATAGTTATCATATTCCTTCTCTCTGAATTCATCTTTACAATGACAGTGGACATGTGTCTCTCTGAATTCATCTTTACAATGTCAGTGGACATGTATGGTGTTTTAGTGGTGTTTCGTTATTGAACTGGAAATACAGACACAATTCTATGGAATACAATGTTTATTACTCAGCAACTTTTCTACTTGAATTTTCTAGTCTTAAGTGTTTATATCATGGGGATACAATTATAAAAAAAATGATGGCACATCATATTATACATGTACGTGTAAACAACAATAACTTAGTTAATGCCGCGGTTTACCAAAATTGAAGAGTAGGCATTTCGGTAGTTCACTGGCATCACATTAAGAAATTGAGATTGTTATAGTATATTAATGTGTTATATGTATATAAAGCTGACTGATATAGTTATTGCACCTGGGGCCTGATAAAATCCAAATTTTAGTAGTTTAATTGGATAATATTAGATTGATTTTAGTGCTTAGCAAATGAAAATTGAAGTATCTACTAAAATTTGGATTTTATCTTTAGTTAAAATTTTGTGAAACAGGGCCCTGAGTGTTATAGTGAAATCCCAGTGTATATATATTTAAACAGAAACATAGTGTAATTTATAGCTAAGACTGATGTTATTATTATATTGTGGATAATATAATTAATTATTGATCATGTTCTTAATGATTTTATAGTCTCAGTAATATAACACTTAACTAAAACAGAACATCTTCTTTATTTTGTACACTGTGTTGTGGCCATACATTGTCTTTATTATACACTTGTGGCAACAATTATAGGATTATTATCTGATTTTAAATTTTCGTAGAATCTTGATTTAAAAGAAATATAAAATAAGGTTTTTGGTACTTTTTCAAATTTGTTCAAATAAGTAGCTCAGGCATATGAGGCTAGAGCCTCTGTTAAAAAAAAGGCAACTGGTCCAAAACGCTCAATAAAGTTTCACCAAATTTGTTATGTATCTTGCTTGGGTGGTGCCTGTTCTAATTTGTTGCTTTGGTCCACAGGGGAAATTTAGGAAATAATTTGTACCATTTCAAAGCTACCTGAAATATATGCAGAAATATATTGAGAGCCAAGGCAAAGAAAAACTAAAAGATAATTTTAAAGTTGAACAGTTACTTTTATTAGAATTGTGACGAAACACATTTATGTGATTTATAATACTTAGGTAATTTAAATGTCTTATCACAGTGTTCACATTTGATTCGTTGTCCATTATTATGTGTAGTCATGTGACATGCTAGATAGCGTTTCTGTGTGAACATCATACCACACTGTGTACATTCAAACTTCTTCGACTCAATGTGAATTTTTAAATGGTCTGCCAGATAACTTTTCTCTTTATAGGATGAACCACAGTAAATACATAAAAAGCGCTCCGCTTCGGTTTTCTTCGGACCATGGACACGTAACAAATGAACCTTTAAATAACGTTTTTGGGTAAACTCTGAATTGCACTCGGGACACACAAATTTTGAGCTATGACCTTGAAGGTGACTATATAAATATCGTTTCTCTTTAAAAGATTTATTACAATCTGGACAGTTAATTCTCGTTTTCTTCTCATGAGTCTTCAGATGTGCATCAAGGTAACGCTTACAAGAGAAAATATGGTTGCATTCAGAACACTTATAATTTTTTCCACTGACATGAGTCTTTACATGTTCTTTTAGATATCTTTTTGTTTTGAAAACTTTTCCACACAGATTGCATGTCAATCTATCATTGTTATCAGTTTTAGTTGTTTTTACTATGTTATTTTTCGTCTCTGTTATTGGTTTTGATTTTAAAAGTGATGAAGCCGTGTTGATAATGTCCTCGCTGTGGATTACGTCTAGTTCAACAACATCCTCTTCATCTTCAATCACACGACTTTCATCACAGGAAAACTGATCGGTAAAATCACTACATTGTAAATCTATATCACTTGCATCGTTCTCAACCTCTTCTATCTCTGCAACAGTCAGTGACATTACACTTATGTTGTCAACCATCTTTGTATGGAATTCTTTATATTCCTCCCTTGTTCTGGCCACAGTCTGCAAAAACAAAAAGTACAGTCATGGAATTGGGTTCAAGGTCTTATCAAAACAATACTTTGGTCATTTTGGGACCAACATGTGATAAATTTCACCTGGACATTCGCATTTCAACCTACTCTTCTTTAAATTCCACTGCTAATATGTTCATTGGTGGACCTATGTTTTTATCTCACTGGAAGGATTAGTCACACTTTCCTTGTCAATCCCACAGAATCCACCTTAATGACAAATGAGAGCTGGGCTTCAATCAAGCAGTAATTGAACCTGAGCCCTTCTGAAAATTTCCCTCATAGCACACTGTATGGCGTATGCCCGTCTTCATTAGCCCAGTAAAGGAGCAGAACAGTAGGACGTTAAACCCCATTTCATTTCATTTCATTTTTGTCACCTTCTCAATTTCATAATAACCTGCAACAGGCCATGGCTAACTGTATATGATTGTGATGCTTATGAAATGAAATGAAATGAAATGGAGTTTAACGTCCTACTGTTCTGCTCCTAACCTGGGCTAATGAAGACGGGCATACGCCATACAGTGTGCTATGAGGGAAATTTTGCCCGGACAGCGGCACTACGGCCTACTCTTATATCGAATTCCAACTGCCAGGGGATCTTTTACGTGCATTCCAATATATACACGGGGCCTCGGTTTTTCGTATCATCCGAAGGACTAGACAGCTGTCCTTGTCAGGCCCTCCGTTCTGCACCACTGACAAGGAGAAACCACGTCGGAAAATCCTGATGAACTTTCTCGGCCAGCGAGATAACGCGCCTCATGGAACTATTTCTATGACGCGTCTAATCAATGACGTCACATATTTTTGAGGTCAATGAAAATAATTCTCACACTTTTTTTTTCTTTTTTTAAAAACAAAATTAATGTATACAATTTAGATCTATTAAATAAAAATAAATTTGGAAAAACTAAATTATTTAACATTTTTTGTATCACTTGAGAAAATTAATTATGAAGGTTTTATATTTGACAATAATCAGCTTCGCTCTACTCAGGCAATGTCTGTTACATATTATTGAATTAGAGTTTAGTAGATCCTTTAAAATACCTACGATTTACTCTATTAGTAGCCCTACTAAATGGTGAAGGTTTTATATTTGACAACAATCAGCTTCGCTCTACTCAGGCAATGTCTGTTACATATTATTGAATTAGAGGTTTAGTAGATCCTTTAAAATACCTACGATTTACTCTATTAGTAGCCCTACTAAATGGTCATCTGCCATTACTTATTAGAAATAGTATTACGACCAATGTCATTAAAATGATTAATACAACGGACAATTTGTTTTGTTTACAAATCAGTGTATATCCTAAGAGGAAGTAACTCTAACAGAAAAATGTCAGCACGTCACTTTTTGAAAATTGCGGATTGACTACGTAACTATAAATCACTATTAAGGTTAATTTAAGGTTAATCTCAAAATTCAAACGTTTACCAGGTTAATTTCATTGGTCACCAACTTTTATTAGGCATCCATACTTACAGAAAATAAATATTTCACTTAGATACTCATAATCAAACATTCACCAAGAAAAGATAATTATGTAGAGTACTTAAATTTATATAATTTCTCTTTTGTTTTTTTTTTTGTTGTTTTAAAAAAAGGACGAGAAACTCCCCAAATTATCAAAAATTCGTTAAATGACTCCCCCCCCACACACACACACACACACACAAAAGAAACAAACAAAAAATCAAAATTCTAATCTGACTCTATAAATATCTCGGGAAGGGATTGTTGTACATGGACGGGCTATACGGACAATGGCCGCTCGGTAAAAAATGGGGCGTTGGGATAGATAAAAATAGTGCCGAAAATCAGTTACCGGTAATGGGCCGACTCTGCAGGGTAAGGATGCGCTTGTCAGATCTGTCACCAAAAATTTAACTTTAAATCGAAAATTATTACCGACAGGTGAAGACGGGCGAATTAAAAAATAAACACCCCAAAGCCTTCCACCAAAATAAAACAAGTGAAACAAGCACAATTGCAAACATCTCAAGAATGGCCCCGTCCAAAGATTTTGTTATAATTTTAAATAATTCTTCCTCTCCAATTCATGTTGACGCATGCTTTATTTGCCCGTTAACCTACCCATACAATTTAGTCTTGGATTGAGGCCCCTTCATTAGTGACGGTACGTCTTGTCTTTCGGATGGGCAAAGAAACGAAGGTCCCGTGTACACGTTGGCATGTACACCGTATTTTCATAAGTCTTTGAAAACTTTGGCTTTGCTCGAGAAATCGTAGGATCTAATACACGTATCTTCAAATATGTTTATCGACAATAAATATCTTCTAATATCTTTAATTCACATCTCCTAATATATGCGTATTGACAGTAAACAACTTCTGACATGTTTATCAGTAACAAACATCAACAATAAAAATCTTAAAATAGGTATATATGTATAAACTATTCAACATATATAAATAAGTCACTGTATATCGCCATCGGTAATACAGGTCGCCTGCATGTAGGGGGTTATAAAAATTGGTGGAAGTTGGTCAATCGTAAATCTTATCACCGTATTATTAATCCGATGTAAGGTAAAAATGTCACACAGACCACCCCACCACCACCGCCATACTCACAAAAAAGAAAATGGGTTTGAGTTTACCAATGAGGTAAAATAGTTCCCTCAAGTAGGGAAATAGTCATTTTATTTGGGAAAAAGGGTGGGGGGGAGGGGACTTGTTTTATTTTGGTGGAAGGCTTTGGGGTGTTTATTTTTTAATTCGCCCGTCTTCACCTGTCGGTAATAATTTTCGATTTAAAGTTAAATTTTTGGTGACAGATCTGACAAGCGCATCCTTACCCTGCAGAGTCGGCCCATTACCGGTAACTGATTTTCGGCACTATTTTTATCTATCCCAACGCCCCATTTTTTACCGAGCGGCCATTGTCCGTATAGCCCGTCCATGTACAACAATCCCTTCCCGAGATATTTATAGAGTCAGATTAGAATTTTGATTTTTTGTTTGTTTCTTTTGTGTGTGTGGGGGGGGGGGAGTCATTTAACGAATTTTTGATAATTTGGGGAGTTTCTCGTCCTTTTTTTAAAAAAACAAAAAAAAAAACAAAAGAGAAATTATATAAATTTAAGTACTCTACATAATTATCTTTTCTTGGTGAATGTTTGATTATGAGTATCTAAGTGAAATATTTATTTTCTGTAAGTATGGATGCCTAATAAAAGTTGGAATTTATTGTGTATGCTCATCTAAATTCTCGCCGTAGTTTTAGCAAAAGGTGTACCATTGTGACACTCTGTGGTCGCTCTGAGAGTTGTAAAAAATACATCGTTAGAGGAGGTGTGGCTCTATTCTTAGAAACTTTAATATGTATGGAAATTGGAAATGTGTCTAAAAGCACATATTAATGTAATATGGATGAAGATATATAAAATGAATTATATTCAATTTTGTTTTTTTTGTTTTTAAATATTGTAATTTCTAATCAAATTGAACGACAGTCGATTGCGTCTGCTTACTGCATTCTACACGTTTTTTAATTATTATTTTGTCGTTTGTGAATCAGCCATTACTCATTATTTTCGCAATTTCTTGTAGGATACGTTTGCCTTTGTTTA
The DNA here is from genome assembly GCF_932274485.2 of Patella vulgata. Classification (NCBI taxonomy): domain Eukaryota; kingdom Metazoa; phylum Mollusca; class Gastropoda; family Patellidae; genus Patella; species Patella vulgata. The sequence continues at coordinate 16,417,221 of NC_065886.2, read as the reverse complement.
TTACAAATGGCGCCCATTCTACGTTTTTTTTGTTATTTTTACTATTTTGTCGTCTGTGGATCAACCATTTTTATTTACTTCCGCGTTTGTCTTAGAGGATGCCGGTAGGCCTATGTTTTTCTTTGTTCGTTACAAAATAATTGTAACAATATGGATTGAAATGGACCAATATTGAATTCTAATTTGTGTTTTTATTTTCGAATTTTATTTAAAAATACTGAGTTAGAGGTTTTGCTCCTTTAAATTTAGTGGCTTTTAATTTTGAGTCGAATCATTAAACTTGCAGTTCCTTATATTGTTGTACTGGATTTTATATCAACGCAGTTTAGGTACACACTGGTGTCCGTGGTTTTATATTCATGCCTAATGGTTGAGAGATGGGGTTTCTAATCTAGTACAACTGGGGAATCGAAACCACGCCAGTTGAGCTGACTCAATGACAGACCTTATGACACAACGCGCACGCGCTAACCATCCGCCCCACCCCACCCTCCTCTCGCCCCTCTTTGTAGCCGACTGTATAGAATGTTATTCCAGGTTCGTATACATTTATGTGTGCTCTCATGTAAAAGAATCATTGACAATTGGAATTAAACAAAGAGAAAGTGGAAACGCAACTGCCCAGGCAAAATTATCCCCCCTAGTATTGCACACTTGGTCATAGAAACAATTGCACCCGCACGTTTGTCTAAAAATATCTGCTAAACTTTATTCCTTTCAGATTCACATAAACTTTAATTGTGCTTGTATACTGTAGCTATATCGAGTTACATATGGGTACTTTCAAGCGAGCAATCTGAGAACTTGAGTCACTTGCCTCTCGACTGGAATATTCCGGTTTTGAATCCCGGCATGGACCGAGAAGAACCTTTGGGGTTGCTGCACTGCGAACGAGACAAGGAAGGCGTGTCTAGTCGTTCGTATGAGACGAAAAACAGGTCCATCCGTGGCGTGTACATCGGCATGCACGTAAAAAATCGAAGACGTCACTGTTCAACCTCGCATTGCACACGTACGTAACCTATAGAAAAAAAGACCATGCGCTTTTCTCTAAATGGCCAGCGAATTCTGTTGACGAGACATTAATTTATGATTATGGAATGAAATATATGGGGTTCTGGGTTAACAAAGACTCGCAAATGCCACACAGTGTGCTGTGGGGAACATTTTTTTCCGAACAGCGGCGCGACGACCTACTCTTATTTCGAATTTGAACTGTCAAGGAATCTTTTTCGTGCACGCCAATAAGTACGCCAGACCTTGGGGTTTTTTTTGTAACCATCCGAAGGACTAGACTGCCCTTGCCAAGCCCCCCCCCCCGCCTCCTCCGCATCCTGCACCATGTTGACAAGGCAAACCACACAGAGACATTAAACCATTAATATAATAGACCTACATCCATTATAATATCTATAGTTTAAATCACCCCGTATCACCTCTACAACCCGTGTTTGTATAGAAAATCGTTGGCCTATTCACAAAGTTTGCATATATTTTTCATAAGTAATATATATCCTCCCACTGCTAAAGACCCCTACGCGCAAGCGAATAATGGAAATAAAATTGAACCATATGTTAGTCCCGAAATGACCTAGTTTGTGTCGAGTGGACATTAAACCCATCTCTCTCTCTCTCTCTCTCTCTTCTCTCTCTCTCTCTCTCTCTCATAAGTTATACCAGTGAGTTAAATATCGATGCAGTTTTATCCCATTTATTGTTCATTCTTACACAGCAGCTAATTCTTATCAAAACTAGCTTTCTCTCGTTATGAAACAAATAATTTAGTGAAAAGCTTCTTTTTCTTTTTTTTTCTTTTTTTCTTTTTTTCAATTTTTCTTTTGTTTTTGTATCCGGTTTTTTCTGCCAGGATCCGCCTATGACTGAAACACGTTCTGTAATTCATTGGTCAATCCGTATAACAGTGGTTTCCGGTTAATTCAGCAATTCGACAGAAAATCGAGGTCGCTGTGGTTGTTACAAGTGGAGTACACAATACAATTAACATTTCTTAGATTGGCACAGAAACCCACAGAAATATGGCTGACAGTCAGGCGACGGCAGCGGCTTCCACTGTTCAGCCATGGTCTAATAACAAAGATGATTATGAACTGCATAATGTGCTGGGAGCTGGGGCAACGGCTGTTGTCCAGGCTGCGACATGCAAACCCAGAAACGAAAAGTGTGCTATAAAACGGATTAACCTTGAGAAATGTAATACCACAGTGGAAGAATTGCTGAAAGAAATACAAGCTATGAGCCAGTGTAAACATGAAAACGTTGTGGGCTATCATACATCTTTTGTAGTGAAGGAGGAGTTATGGGTGATTATGAAATTATGTAGCGGAGGGTCCATGCTGGATATCATCAAAAACCGCATGAGATCTGGCAACAATAAAAATGGTGTTCTCGATGAAGTCAGTATTGCCACAATTTTAAAAGAAGTCCTCAAGGGATTGGAGTATTTTCATAGCAATGGTCAAATTCACAGAGATATTAAAGCAGGAAATATTTTACTTGGAGAGGAGGGATCTGTATATATCGCTGATTTTGGTGTCAGCGCATGGTTGGCCACTGGTAAAGATATAACAAGGGATTCCGTCCGCCATACTTTTGTCGGAACACCATGTTGGATGGCACCGGAAGTTATGGAACAAGTTTCTGGATATGACTTTAAAGCTGATATTTGGTCATTAGGAATAACGGCAATAGAACTGGCGACAGGTACTGCTCCCTATCATAAGTATCCACCTATGAAGGTCCTTATGCTGACCTTACAGAATGAGCCCCCGACCCTAGATTCCGGAGCAGACGAAAGGGATCAGTACAAATCATACAGTAAAGTATTTAGGAAAATGTTATCTGAATGTTTGAGGAAAGAACCTGACAAGAGACCAACTGCCAAGCAACTTTTGAAAAATGAATTCTTCAAAAAGGCCAAAGATAAAAACTATATCTACAAAACTCTTCTGTCAGACGGCATGCCATTAAAATCACAGAAAGTGAAGAGAGTTCCCGGTTCAAGTGGACGTCTTCATAAAACTAGAGATGGTGGTTGGGAGTGGTCAGATGACGAACTTGATGAAAATTCAGAAGAAGGAAAACTGGCAGTGACGTCGGAGCGGTCACCGAGACTCAAACCAACAGCTGAAGAATTGTCATTGCCTAGCTCAGAAAACATCCCAATAGATGGTAATCCACCATCATCAGAGCAACCGCCAGTGGCCAGTCCTGTTCCTGCAAATGATCAAGCACCAGCAAGCAGTGTGCCGGCAGATGATCCACCTGCAAAAGAAGAAGCGGAGAAAGCTGCTACAAGTCAGACTGGATCTATAAACCTTGTCTTGAGATTACGGAATGAGAAGAAGGAGTTGAATGACATCAAGTTTGATTTTACTCATGGCCAAGATACGGCTGATAGCGTGTCACGAGAATTAGTGGAAGCTGGTTTAGTTAATGGTAAAGATTTGGTGGTGGTTGCTGCTAACTTACAGAAGATTTTGGACGGCAAGGAGCGAACGAAAACTTTTGGTTTAAATTCTGGTTGTGACGTGAACGAGGTACCATGTGACAAGGCTCTAATAGGTTTCGCCCAGCTTTCATTTAATGATGATAAAATTTCACCCAGTTAGCTTCAAACATCTTACAGTTGTAGCAGGCAGACTAAAGTAATATAAAATTTATTTCAAAATAAGCATAGTTTATGTGGCATAGAAACATTGATCCACAGAGAAAGAATTACATGTATTTGTTAGAATCACCGAGAAAGAATTACATGTACATTTGTATTTGTTAAAATGACAGAGAAAGAATTAGTTATTACATGTATTTGTTAGAAATATTGTTTTTAATTGCAGGAATATTTTGCTCGATATTATAACATTATTATATTGTGTATGGTATAAAAGATGTTGAATGTAATGAGCATATTTAGACTTGTAATGTCACTACTTTCCTGAAAAAAAATACTTACAAAATAATTTATTGTAGGGTCTTGTGTACACAAATTTTTATCCAACTGCAAATACAAACTTTGAAAATATTTGTATGATTTATATTTATATACACAAGGCCCTAAGGTATAAATTATATATAGTATATGGTACATGTATATATAACTTAGTAAAATTGCAAATGACCTGACCTCTTTGATTTGGGAACAGTAGGATGTTAACCCCATTTCTTTAATTTGGGTAAAGAAAAATAAAAGTGATGGGTTTAATTAAATTTAATAGTTTAATGAAGTTGGTAGCTGTGTACATTTTAGAATTTTAGATCCGCAGATAGTCTTTCGAACAAAAATTTAATCATTTAGATTTTGTCACATGATTAATTAGAATTACACATCAGATCAACACAATCCATTACTGTTACTTTATTTGGAACCAAATCAAAGAGGTTTGACTCCTTCAAAGTATTGTGAATGCCAGGCTTAATTGATTTATTATATTAAGTACCAATAGGCTGTCTATATTAACAAATGATTCTATTTTCTGGGGCTACTTCCAATACTGTTACAGTTTAGATGATCCTAGATGTAGAACAAATTAAATCAAAAAGGCCTAGTTAGACCCTTTAAAGTTCTCTTTCAAGTGACAAAATCCTTACTACACGTCCAAAACAGCTAATCATATCATGTGCATGAATGGTTGCATACGTGTCTTTGTACCATATGTTAGTCCTGAGTTGAACTTAATCCTATCATGGGTAGTAATATGTTACGGACAATGTTTCTACCAAAAGGCAGCAGTTGTGATTTGGGTAAGTCTCTTTCACCTATAGCACGCTACTTTAATAGAAAGTAGGAGGCATGGTAGCAGGGCAATGGACTGCATTGGACTCCCGACTATAATTTCCCTGGTTCAAAACCTGGCCTTCAGATAGCAAGGTTGGTGACAGCAGGGTCTAGTGTGCCTGTTCGTTTACACACTGATATGTGTGTAAAATAACCCATGACAGTTAGAAATCAACAAGGAGTAGGCGCAAACATCGCAGTCAAGGGAATGTAACCATAGAAATCATGATCACTATATTTTTGTCTCATAAAGTATTGAATTGACAAGACAATAATCCCCATTCCACTCCATTGAAAGCATGGCATTTTCACTTTAAGTTCCAACAATCATACTACAAACCATCCCTTTAATTCAAACCAACCTATTATGGGTGCATGCCAAGCCATTAAATCACAACCATGATACCATCAACACAAGTGTCACCCTAGTAATAAACTGGATGTATGTTAATAATTAGGTCGACCAACAATATATTTATATACCAAACCAATGGACAATAGAACATGAACTTTTTATATTAAATATACCAACAGTAAGCCTGAAGGTTACATGAATATAGAAAAACTACCCAAATGGAATGTAATATTTTACTTGTGTATACTTGACTGACTAAAAAATATATTATGGTTTCATTGTTATAATAACTCTTTGAGCAAGTCATCTGTCACTGTGCTGTATAAATTGTATTTGTCAGTGGGTCTGTTTGGTTTAGATTAACATGTTCAGTTTATTGCTTAGATAAACTAAAATGTGAGATATGGGATTAAGGAAATAAAATTTGTTGAATTTAGATATGATGTGTTAAGTCTTAAATAAATCACACATAGTCTTCAATACTTTTGAGTCGAGGAAAAATATGTTTTATTTTTAAAATAATTTTTTAAAAAAAAGAATTCTTAATTTCCTTGACACCATGCAGTATGTTCTTTCCTTTCATGTTGCATTTTATTTGTTTATAATAATTTCCTGGATATGTTATGTAGGTTGACTGGTTGAATCATTCTCAAAAGAAGTTTTAATTGTCAGATGTGGTTTGTTGTAGAGGTAGACTGATGTTTTAGCTACAGAGGTTAAAGGTGCTAATACATGTATGAACTAACCAATTGTTGTTAGGTTTAAATACCTCTGTGGTGGAAACGTCGTATATATTTCAATATTTGTTATAGAACTTGATTTTATCTGATTAGCGACTTTGAAATTTGTATCATCAAATATCATCATAACCAAAATATTTATGTGACCTAGATTTGTTATTTATATAATCATACAATAAATAGACTCGGCCTAATATTTTGTCATTTTGCCATTTATTATCTTAATGATATTAAAGTAATTTCTCTTGTACTACAGAATAAGTTTTATTATTTGAACAAGAAAAAAAATCCAGGAGCTTTGATCAAGATGAGAACTTACTGGTATAGGGCCTGTCCGGTATTAAATCTAAATTTATTTCCTTTCTAGTTACATAATAAGAAATCTTAAAATAAAATATTTTAAGAATGTAGCCATTTCATTAATAATCAAGATCCAAAATTCAAGCTATGATTTTAGTGCTCCACCAATGGGCTATCAGTATTCTTAAAATATTTTAGTTCAAGTTTAGTTCATGAATAAGGTCCCAGGCCCCAAGTTCACAAAGCATTCTCAGACTTAAGTTAAGAATTAACTCAACTTTCAATCACTGTTCATGAGAAATATCTTTGATCCAGATACACACAACTTTGCATATAGTTTCTTATTGATGTATTTGATACATTAAAACAACAAATGTATATTTTGAGTAAATTCTTATCTAAAGTCTGAGAATGCTTTAATACCTCTGGGCCAGGTTTCAGATGGTACCAGGACTTGAAAGAATCAACTAATTGTTTTATAATATATAAACAGTATTGTAATGTAGTGTAATGTGTTGTATTATGTTGAAGTTTATGATATAATTGTAATATGATGTTCATCATGGTAATTGTTTATCATGTACCAATTATTTCATCCTTTACCTATTTATAGCAAACAGGGTAGTAGATTGGTAGACAGTCTGTCTCCTACAGCCTTTAATTGTTGGGTTGATTGAAGGATGTATAAGCTGTCATGACAGGGTGTGCTCCCAAACTCAAACATCAAATGTGTTTTTTTATAAACAAAATTTTTTTTTTGTTTTTTGGGTTTTTCTTTTAATTCAAATAGTTTTATCTCGAACAATAACATATTGTGCATTGCACATTTTGTCATTTAACAATATGCTCCCTTGACGTCAATTAGTCTTCGAGTGTAACATGAAATTATTATTTTTTACATCTGAAAAATAAAATTAAAGACTGAAAGCTCACTAAAAATAGGAAAGAAATCCTTGCCCTTTAACCACATGTTGTGTTTGTCAAAGGTCACAGCTAGTTGTTGAACACAGGGACAGATAGACCATGAGGCTATGGTGCAGTATATGGTTGTCACCTTCATCTAGCCTCATGGTCTATCTGTTCCTGTGTTCAACAACTAGCTGTGACCTTTGACAAACACAACATGTGGTTAAAGGGCTAGGATTTCTTTCCAATCCATGGTTATGCAAGTAAGACCATGAATATCAAGAGAAGATATCTTTAAGTGATAAAAGTATGAAGTAACACAATGTTACAGATAGAGAAAATATTACAATCTATCCACTCACACAGGTCATTAACATCTGCAATGAACAGGGTTTATTTTCTTCATATTTAGCGCTAAGGCAACACTAGTTTGATTTTTAATTCTGTATAATCTTGATGAATAGCCTCATATGAATTATGTTTGGGGGGGGGGGGGGGTGTTAGTGTGGTGGGGGGTAATTTTTGAAAAGTTTAAAATTTGAAGCCAAGTGTATTTTTGGTTATAGATTTTTCTTTTCCTTGGAAAAATAAGGAAGCAAAATTTGAAAAGTTGTTCCCAAAGAATTAAAGCTTGTTTGGCCTAAAGAGTAGCGAAATAATTTTGTTCTGATATTAATTGGTGTCTAAAATAGAGATATATTTGTTATGTGTTTTAAAATGTAAACCATACTATATATTATATGTAACAGGAAAGGTTTTGTAAGATATTTGATTTCGTATTATGGTTAATGAGGGGCCTGGTATTTGAGCCAGACAATGTCCTGCTGGCATTGAAAATATCTGTACATGTATATAGGTTATAGTGAGTAATTGATTTATGGAGATATAACATCCTTTAATAAAAATGGGATGGCTAGGCTGCTCAAATATTTAGTGATATTTATCAAATAAAATAAAACTGGCATGCTTCAAATTGCTTTTAAAGCAAAACTAAATGGACAAGATATTTAGTTTTAGAAAAAATATTTACTATTTTCAATGAATAGTTGGTGCCATACCAGCATATATTTTATATGTTTTATTAAGAAGGATAGAATCTATATAAGAAAACTGATTAGCACAAATCTAATCTTGTTAAATAATTCTGAAATGGTTGTTTTGTTTTGTGTTAAAATGGTAAAAACGTATTGTATTTTTAAAAGTTATTTCCCCCTGTATGTGGTGTTTTGTTGATTACCAGAACTAATGACGTCATATTCTTATATCCTTACAATCATGACAGATGTTAAATCGACAAATACATAAAAAGTATATCAGGATGATTAGACAAATTAGTTTTAATTAAAGTATAAAATGTAATAGTCTCTTTAATTTGATAACAAAGAATTCTGTTTTATAGACCCATATGGGTAAAGGGCATTATACAGGAACACCAATACTATGAGTATATACGTACAATAAACAGTTATCTGAACTTCCCAGGATTAACATGGAGAGATAATCTACTAATTAATTGTATTGAAAATGTTCCAATGACATAGTAATGGAAATACACAGGACACAATTTTATGGAATACAATTACTTGAGCAACATTTAGTAATTGATCTGAGACACACAGTACCCAATTTTATGGAATATCATTACTTGATCAAAATTTAGTAATTGAACTGGAGATAGAGTAAACAGTTCTATGGAATACAATTACTGTAATGGTATTCAGTATAAATGTGGCCTGTGTAATATCATAATTAAAGATGACATGTTATTGAGTAAATTTGATTTTTTATTAAGAATGATGAATTTGTTTTGTATTTAATAAGATTGTTGTATTGTAATCCGGTACCTTATAAACTTATATAAAGGTTTGTTAAGCAGACACTACACCATTGTTGTTTTTATTGTCAGTGGGCGGACAGATGCTTTGGGATTGGAAACCCAGCCCCCTCCTTAGCCGGATGGTTGGATGGTGAATGGTTAGCAGGTGCACGCTGTATCATAAGGTCTGTCATTGAGTCAACTGGCGTGGTTTCGATTCCCCTGTTGTACGTGACAAGGAGTAGGGTCGCCTGTCCAACCTTGTGGGTTTTCTCCGGGCACTCTGGTTTCCTCTCACTGCTAAAGACCCCTATGTGCAAGCGAATTATTGAAATAAAATTGAACCATGTCTTAGTCCCGAAATGACCTAGCCATCTCTCTGTCTCTTTTTCTCCCTCTCTCTCTCTCCCCCTTCCTTCCTGACTTAAATATTGTACTGAGAAATGTGTGAAACAGGAGGGCATTTTAAATAATGTTAATATATGGAATTAACTTTTTAATCAAATCAAGTAAGACAGCTTGTGCACTTAAGTTATCAGAGGTAATTTTGAATTTCTAAAATATTAATTATACTTTAACTTTTGGATTGAAAGCCCAACTGAAATGGATGCCCGGGGCCACCATTGTCCACTCTGCGCACCACTGTTTATTGTAGATACACATAAAAAGAGTATATTGCTGTCACCTTTGTACAACAATCCGTCTACCCATAGTTAGATCCATTAACATTAGGAGGGTTGGAAGCCTTTTTATTTTCCCCAAAAACCTATGTTCGGAAATAAGGAAATCTGTAACTCATGACCAACCATCGAATATGCCTATGCTCTTCAGGGTTCAAAACACAGGTACTTGAAGCCCAGTTCGGAGCAAAACAGTAGGACTTTAAACCCCATTTCATTTCATTTCACAGGTACTTGAAGGGGTTAAAAGAAACTTCTTACTACTGCTTGACTATAATATTTAGTAAGAAGTTTGGGATCACGGTGGCTAAGTGGGTAAGACGCTGGCTCGCTAGCCTGGAGGTCGGGTGTTCGATCCCTGCATTGGCCGAGAAAGTTCATGCAGATTTTCTGGCGTGGTTTCCCCTTGTCAGTGATGCAGGACGGAGAGCCTGACAAGGACAGCTGTCTAGTCGTGTGGTTGCGACGAAATACCAAAGTCCCATGTACACATTGGTGTGCCCGTAAAAGATCCCTTGGAATTTGATATAAAAGTAGGCTGTAGTGCCACTGCCCGGGCAAAATTTTCCTCATCGCACACTGTATGGCGTATGCCCGTTTTCATTAGCCCAGTTTAGGAGTAGGACGTTAAACCCCATTTCATTTCATTTCATTTAGTAAGAAGTTTTATTTTAATCCCTTCGAGTGCCTGTGGTTTAAAAATAAAGTTACGAATTGAAATGGGGTTTAAGGTCTTCGGAAATGAAAAACAGTAGGATATTAGCCCCAATAATGAAAGAAATTTTGTTTTTCGAACTCGAACCAGCTGGCACTTTTTATTTAACTTCTGTGGCCAAAATGTTGGGCAAACAGTTTCAGGGTAATACGGATCCGGTAATACAAGCACGAATGACGTGATGGATAGATGCAGTTTAAATGATCGACTATAATATACGTCCTTATTGTTAAAATTTTTTGGGCGTTCTGACTCATGAAGTCAACTGGCAAACTATCTCCATTCAGCAGACGACTATCGTCTTTCTTGTAAATCATAATTTTTTTTTAAAAAAATTCATTTTGAATGAATCATTACAGACCTGGGACTGTACAGCGCAGTTGACGTTTATGCCTGGCCCTTCGGAACCATTCACTTGATTTGATATTTGATTTATGTAATGACTACGTAGTTTGTCTTGTCCGCATGTTTGTCCTGTCAGGGGATGTTGGATGGCCGAATGGTTAGCGCGTGCAGGTTGTATCATAAGGTCTGTCATTGAGTCAACTGACGTGATAAGGAATAGGGTCACCTGTCCAACCTCGTGGAATTTCTCCTGGTACTCCGGTTTCCTACGACTGCTGAAAACCCCTATGCGAATTACTGAAATAAAATTGAACCATATGTCAGTCCCAAAATTACCTAGCCATCTCTCTCTTTTTCTCTCTCTCTCTCCCTCCCTCCCTGACTTAAATATTGTACTGAGAAATGTGTCGAGTGGACGTTAAACCCCATTTCTCTCTCTCTCTCTCTTCTTGTCAGTTTTGTTTTGGGCGTGGTGCGTGCGGTACTCCTGCACTTATACTATCAGGGGTCATATCGATAAAGCGTATACAATAGCAATGAATTTTAATAACACGTGAATTTGACTGGACATTGCCTAGATACTTATTAGCTACATAGATATGTTGTCAACTTCAAATACCAAATCATGAAATTCTTTCTTTTACTGTTTGCTCGATACGTTTCTACAGTTATTTCTTAATGGAGTGAATGGTATTTATACTTCTTTAGAAAGTGCCTATACATACATTCACCCAAACGTTATATAATAACACCATTAAGGGTATTATAGTGAATCTGTTATTGAATGATCTAAGCAATATTCAATCATAATTGAATAGCTATACCTGTACAGTGAACAATGGTCCCACATATCGTTGCCAAGCGCCGCCATTAAGTCCATGTGTTTGTAAATATTTCCTGTGTTGAGTGGATGGACTTGATATAAAATAGTCTGGAGTAGTTTAAGTTTTAAGGACCATGGACAATCAACCTAAAATGGAACCTGATGCTGAAATAAGAGTTAAAAAGATGTCGCTTCCAGCCAGACCAAAGTCGTCAGAAGAACTTGTGGCACCACATCCAGGCGGACGACGTTCATCTGTAGACGTAAGACCGAACCAGTTGCCGTTAGACAAATTGCCGAGTGTCAAACCACCAGTAATCAGAGAACAGTTAGAAAAACCACCAGTAACCAGAGACCAGTTAGCAAAACCAGCTGTAACCAGAGACCAGTTAGCAAAACCACCAGTAACCAGAGAACAGTTAGCAAAACCACCAGTAACCAGAGAACAGTTAGCAAAACCACCAGTAACCAGAGAACAGTTAGCAAAATCAGCTGTAACCAGAGAACAGTTAGCAAAATCAGCTGTAACCAGAGAACAGTTAGCAAAATCAGCTGTAATCAGAGAACATTTAGCAACTATTCCAGGTAGCCCTGGAGAATATACAGAGGATAAAGATATAAGGCAGAGGGTTTCCCAACCCCCACCAGGAGCAACACCTATTGTTCTCCGATTACGGAACGAGAAAGGGGAGCTGAACATTATAAGGTTTGTGTTTATTGAGAGAGAGGACACAGTTGAAGCCGTAACCCAGGAATTGGTTGAAGTTGGATTAGTTCATACTAAAGACGGTGTCGTTATTTCAAACAACCTACGGAAGATTCTTGAAGATAAACCAAATTGTAAACACCGGGTGTTTTATCTGTATTCTGGTAGCCAGGAAGTGCAATGTGATACAAAGCTGATAGGATTCGCTAAACTATCTCTTGCTGACCCAGTAGCTGCCTTTACGTGATTATTGCAAATGTAGGAGCAAAACATTGGAATTTGATAACTAAAATGGTTCCACACGTACACATAGAATCTTAAAGGAATAACCATGTTCTCACGAATGACGCAATTGTTGTATAAAGTATGGTTACTACAAAACATTATGCTACTTCACAACTTTTTCCAAATTAAAGTATCTGAACGTCATTTAATGGTATTAGGAAACTACAGTGTGAAAGGCAAATCTCTAAAAGGGATGTCAGTTCCAAAAATGGTTCATTTGCGTTGAATTTTTACAAAGATATGAAGAATAATTGACAACATGTCAAATCTCGGTATCCTCTGTAGACGTTATAAATGGGATTTGGCCAAAAGCTAGTGCCAACTGTACCATTGTTTAATCCGACTGAATCCATCTGGGATATTAGCTACCGTTGATATTTTGATTGATTTCTTTGCTTTTAATTAATTGTTAAAGGGACAATAACACTCTTGCTGGCTTGACAGCTCCAGAAAATAAATAATAGCCTTATTCTAAGTATTAGATGTTTAAGTGTCCTACCTGTTGTGTAAATTATCCATTACATCCTATTTTACTTGTCCAGTGGGTTCGAAAATATTTTGAAATCCAAGTCACATTTGAAAAGGTTTACGTTAGGCTTTTCAAATCATTTAGTTGAATTTTTCCAATTTTTTAAATTAGGTGTGTTAAGATGAAATTTGTATCATCAATTAATTGGAATATTGTAAAATAGTACAATTTGTTGACCAGAATAAAGATTGGGACATACTATTCAGTTACAACAAGAGTGATATTGAGCCTTTAAATAATAAATCTGAGTATATGTTCTATAAACTAAAAATGAAGTATATAGATTTGTTTGTTTAAAGATGCGTAACAGCTAAATCCGCCAATTGCAGATCTTTTTTCTGGCTTCAAATTTTCAAATATTATACATGTATAAACTATTATTTAGTCTTAGTCTCGATTGTCAAACACCATTTTGTATTCTGATTTTACATTCCGACTTGTGTAAAAACTCTGCTAAATTTGAATATGCCCAGTACAGGTCACCAGGTCTAGTTCCTTATTGGGAAGTCCGTGTAGGACTAATATTAAATCAATGTTTTGTCATATTACGCTTCAGCAAAGGGAATATGAAACCAATAAGTAGACATAATATAGAAGGCAGCCGCACATGACACAGCACGTGGACATATGAAGGAGATAGGCACACATGTCCCCAGTAACTGGGCATTTAGAAGATAGGAACACATGACTGGGCAATTTAGCAGATAGGCACTTATGACACAACACGTGGGCATAATCTCGAAGATAGACGCAAATGACACAGAAGCACTCGGCAAACCTCAGCAGATTCCAGTACCCTACATCAAGCTAGATGTAGAGTAACGGAATCTGCCGAGGTTTGCCGAGTGAGTATAGAAGCAAGGCACACTGACTGTGAACTCGTGACATCAGTAACTTGACAATTTAGAAGATAGGCGCACATCACGTGTGTATAATCCAGAACATAGGCGTACATGCCAAAGTAATACGCTCGTTACACCAATAAGTTTACTCGTAGAAATAGGGCGTACAAAACTTGCATGTCGCAGATGACTGGACATAAATTGCTCATAGTAACTTGTAATTAACATTTGATCAGACGAATCTGGTCTGCATCAGCGACTTTATTAATCATTTCAGGTGTGGATTGAAAAGGAGACTGTGGGTATGGTAGGCATCAGGAGTCTGGTGATGTTCATTTGGGGTCGACTACGGCCGAGACATTGCGGCACAAAAATACACTCGATTCTGGCGCAAAAATCAACCTTACCTTGGACTTGCATTTGACATCCACGCCCCTAATTTTGGGTCAAAAAATTGAAATTGGAGAGTTGAATTGAAAATGAGAGATATGGAAAATGAGAATGACTGTTTCATTAAAAATTTACCAATTTGAAAATGCAATATGATACGAACAAATTACGATAATTCTGAAAACAATAATGCACTGTTCTAATATGGCGATCATGACGTTAAGATAGTCGTCGTATTGAATCAAACATAATACCACATACACTTTTGATTTCTGGGACAAAAATGACAGAAACGCAAGAGTATTGCTACTGACGCACTCATCACCAGGCCCCGAATAGGCTCGGGGGCTCGTAAAGAGTTTAATGTTCTCGTGCAGTTTGGGGGCTCTTTAGTCTTGATAAACTGGTAAGTGAAGCTTGGGTTGGTAATTTATCAGGATGTATTCATGAAAGCACCATTAACAGTCAGTTTTTCAAATATTTTCTTGCGCCTGTGGAAAGACAACCCACCTGAACCCTAAATCATTTGCCTAGACAGGCCGTGCAACAGAATGAATCATATCCGATGCGGGAGCTACCTGCATAATAAAAAATAATAAGCAACTGCCAGCCGTTAGCTACTTCCAGGACCGACTGAATCTATTTGATAAGGCCAGCTCAAGTTTGGTTAAGGTCGCTGAGGGCACGTGATTGTTGGCGAGATTGTAGATTAGGGTAACCTTAGCATTGGGGATAGGTCCAGGGTTAGGGTTAAGGTTGGGATTAGCTCTAGCCCTGTTTACATCTCGTGACCTTTGACCAAACTTGAAGTTGGCCTTATCAAATAGATCTAACCGGACAGGGCCTGTTGTAGAAAATGCGGGGCCCAATTTGGAAGGCCCGCAGTTACAGGATATGAATACATTGCAGGACATGAATAACTATAACTATAATTCATTCATTCAATTAGTAAATGATTAATAATTGAAAATTGCCACACTTGGCAGCCTTGTTGCCAGATTGCCTGGAAAATTTCTAGTGCGGGGCCCTATTTGGGGAAATTTGTCAAATGTGCCAAAAACCGACTGCGGCTACTACAGGTTTTTCGAGCGTGCACATGGTCAGCGACTGTGGGCACGAAGTCGAGATTTTTATCGGGTTTGTGACAGTCCAAGTTATGACACAATATGTCCAAAAACAACTTTTTCCGACGTGGTTTCCCCTTGTCAGTAGTGTTCGGATATTCTAACACGAATACTATTCGAATATTCGACGGGTCTTGAAATTTGTATTCGAATAGTATTCGAATATTTTCAATATATTTAAAGCGGTTTATATTCAATTTATTATAATTCCTAATCAATTATTAAATACGTGAAAACTCTGTTGACTCGTGATCAATGCGCAAGATAATATTTTAGCAATTGCCAGTGGATCTTTTTCGTAAACTGCCAATTTGTACACAAGAACTTGGCCTTCCACGACATCAAAACAATTTTTTCCATCACCAATGTATAGTAGTTCTTCCGCGCTGCGAATGAAAGGCATCTCTTTCATTCGTGGGTCTAGCACTGCAGCAATTTCCATCATATCACGGAAATCATTGCCATCTAGTGATGAATGTGGGTTCACCCAGCTGTTTCTTCATGACGAATCCAAGTAAATTCATCACAATGGCATATACAGATGACTTCGTACAGTGAGTTTCGTTACACATTTGTTCAGATATAATTTGAAGTCTCTCAAGGGAGTCACACACTGATTTAGATTTCACCCAGAATTCAGCATCGGGCTCCCTGGCTACTTATCGAATAACTGTCTCTGTAGGGGTAGCACCATAGGCGTACGAGCTGGGGGGGGGGGGGGGAGAGAGAGAGGGTTTCACGCCTACTCGACACAAACTAGGTCATTTAGGGATTAACATATGGTTCAATTTTATTTCAACAATTCGCTTGCGCGTAGGGGTCTTTAGCAGTGGGAGGAAAGCGGAGGACCCAGAGAAAACCCACGAGGTTGGATAGGCGACCCTACTCCTTGTCACGTGTAACCGGGGAATATAAACCACGATAGTTGACTCAATGACAGACCTTATGATACATCGCGCACACGCTAACCATTCGCCCCCCCCCCCCTTACAAGCTGCAGCTAGGTAATCTAAATAAGCTTTGAATATAAATGTGGCAAGGCGCCTTTAATAATATTTGAGAGCAAATAGAATAAATAATGTAGATATTCGAAAATATTCGAATATGGTGATTGCATGCTATTCGAATATTCGAGGCCGAGAAAGTTCATCCTGATTTTCCGGCGTGGTTCTCCCTTGTCAGTGATGCAGGACGGAGGGGCTGACAAGGACAGCTGTCTAGTCGTTCGGATGGGACGAAAAACCGAGGTCCCGTGTACACATTGGCGTGCACGTTAAAGATCCCTTGACAGTTGGAATTCGATATAAGAGTAGGCCGTAGTGCCGCTGTCCGGGCAAAATTTCCCTCATAGCACACTGTATGGCGTATGCCCGTCTTCATTAGCCCAGTTCGGAGCAAAACAGTAGGACGTTAAACCCCATTTCATTTCATTTCATTTCGAATATTCGAATATCATATTCGGCAAGCGAATATTCGAATATTCGTGCCGAATACTACTTGTCAGTGGTGAAGGATGGAGGGCCCGACAAGGACAGCTGTCTAGTCGTTCGGATGTGACGAAAAACCGAGGTCCCGTGTATACATTGGCGTGCACGTAAAAGATCCCTTGGCAGTTGGAATTCGATATAGCACAACAGTAGGACGTTAAACCCCATTTCATTTCATTTCCAAAAACATGTGACAGTTAAGCCTATAGGACAGTGTAAATTACGTTAGGTTTTGTTCAGCGGCAAGACCGCGCAGACCTCAGAAACTGGACACAACCGCTGTGTCCGGAAAGGTAGAACATGTGCAACTGGTAGTAAATTACCAGTAAGAGCCCGTAGAACCGCCTGTTTTCAGCAACTACTGGTTGCCGACGAATTTCTTGGTAACCGGCTGTATCCAGTCGCAAACCAAGCTTAAAAGATTCTGTTGTTACATTGACAAATAGTTGGTCAACCTTAGGCGTAGTTGGCTATTTTTTTCTCTCTACGACGATTCACATTTGAAATAAAATTATCCTATCTGTGTTGAATATTTTTTGTTGGATGTTCAAATTGAAATCTGCATTACCTCAAAACAGCCACGAGCGGGTTTTGTTAAATCTAAGAAATTTGTATCTTAAGTTCTGTGAAGTTACTCGGCAGTAATTCTTAAGTAAATATCAAATGTTAACACTTATTTACTACTGTCGAGAACAAATTCTTAGGCGTTTAGACATAATTAAAGTGACAGGCCCCCTTGATTTAAATCAAAACAAATTAAGTGTTGATCTGATGTATGATTTTATAGATACTCAATTTGCATTTAAACAGGGTAGGTCTAATTACTAAAATACTCA
Source organism: Patella vulgata (assembly GCF_932274485.2). Lineage (NCBI taxonomy): Eukaryota > Metazoa > Mollusca > Gastropoda > Patellidae > Patella > Patella vulgata. The sequence goes on along the minus strand of NC_065886.2, from coordinate 16,399,550 downwards.
TTTTTTTCTCATAAATTGTTAACTGTTGAAATTAAAAAAGGTCAAATCTACGGACGTAACATTTTAAATGTAAAAAGATATTATCTCGCGAAACAAATAAACAAACTAGACTTAAACAATTCGACAATTTCGGTTTTCATTAAATTCAAAGACGTCGCTTGCCGCCCTTTAAAAATGTCCATTATACGAGCTGTCCAAACAGATTTTAGTGCATAACTCTGAGTGAAACAGCTTTAGCAACGTTTACATCCAAGATCCGTGAAAGTATTTTAAGCTGTGTGGCACTTTTTCGAATAAATACGAGCGAATGACAGGATAATCACTTCTTTCAACTAAACGCGCTATGATATTCGCGAGTATCAGGTCACTCAGTAGCCATTCCAGTAAACAACATAACAATGGCCCAAGTTACAGGGCTCTCTAAAGCAAGTTTGGCCCACAATTTTCAACAGTTCATTATTTTGGTGTAAACGGAGACTTTGTGAAATCTGGTACAGCCCCTTTAAACAATTTAAAATGGTACTATTTAATCTTCAGACGTGCGAAACAGAAGGTGATCTACTCTGTCTAGGTGATCTGGTAGGCCATCTATCGATTGACCTTTAAATTTTACCGGGTAAAATCACCAAGATTTTTGTAATTTTTCTTTGTTCACCCGAAAGGATAAAACAGCTGCGTCAGGGATACGCAATGCATGCGCAATTGAAATGAGATGGTGTTTGTCACGATAGTCTGTTTATATTTTGATTTCCAACTTGAACATGTTGCCAATGGTATACAAGGGATCTCGGGTTTCCGTCCCGCCCGAACGACCCTCCGTCATGCACCACTGACCCACTGACAGGTGTGAAGTCTCGAGAAACACGTCATAGAACCTTAGGGGTAATCTAATTCAACCACCCATTGAACATTATCATGTAAAATCGAATAATATGTCCATGAACTTCGTAAAAATGTAATCAGTACCACGACAGCGAAGTAGGCTAGTAGGCCTATCAGGCCCCAAGTTTACAAAGCATTCTCAGACTTAAGTTGAGAATTTACTCAACTTTCAATCACACTTTATGAGAAATGTCTTTGATCCAGAAACACAAAACTTTGCACATAGTTTCTTATTGATGTATTTGATACATTAAAACAACAAAAAAGTTTTATCAAGAGCTATATATTAGTTAAAATAAGGCGAACAATTTTGAGTAAATTCTCAACTTAAGTCTGAGAATGCTTTGTGAACTTGGGGCCAGATGTCCAAGAAGAATAGGCATACTCTATTGCAGGTCACACCAACCACAGCTATACAATCAACAAAAAATGCTTCTTATAATAATTCCAGGTCTTCACATAAGTTTCTTACGCATTCAAAGAAATTACTATATGCACAGGTACAAGGGTAAATTTAAGCACACTATGACTAGAAATTAGTTGGTCTATTTATAGCAATTCCGCCCCATCCCACCGACTTCGTGTTGGGTTTTTGATTTAGACTCGAAGAAGGGTGTTTGAATTTACATTTTCTACCAGGTTTTGGTGGATATTTATGGTTTTGATGCGGGAAGATCAGGAGATAAACAGACATAAATCAATGAAATCACCTACGAAAATGACGTCATGGTATAAGCTTAAAGAAACCTTCGGCATGGTGCACAATAAAATCAGATGATTGAGACATGCTGGATTCTGCGGGTTACATAGAGTACGACCGTTGACCGTTTAGAATTTTTGCTACGGGGATTTGATGTTGACTGAAAATCCCACCTCCGACACAATGATTGCTCTGCAGAAAGACACTTTACACCCCCTGTTAAGTTCAAAAAATTCAGACATAGATAACCAAGACTATTTCTTGATACGTATGTTCTACGTCACAGCTTTTTTGTTTTAGAATTTTTTCTGTCATGCGGGTCTCTTTTAAATAGTACAAGCCGCTCTGTGGTACTTTCTGATTATAAACTTGTTTTGGAGCCTTGGTAGTAGACAACTTGTTAATCGTCTCCAATAGACTCCGTCTATATCTAAAATTACGTCTCATAGATAGGTGTACCTTCCAGTATTGATGTCAATAAACTGTATTTTCCTCTAAATGTATTGTCACTGTTTTGGGGGGAAAGAAGATTATTGGTGTGTGTAGGGAAGCGTTGGGACGCATTGAGCAAACGCCTGCACCCCCGATCCCTCCGCTGTAATGTCATCAGTATTATTACCCAAAACTGCTATGAAATTGAAAATTTGATCCCTTTTCTCCAATTCTAGACCAAAAAGTCAACCAAAATATGCAGGAGGGGGGGGGGGGGAAGAAAACTTGTCTATTTATATATCTCGCACTACATTCGTAATTACTAGTCCAAAAGACAGGGGCAGATAAAACAGAGTTATTTCCCTTTGACTACTCACTTTATATTTTCAGAGCAAATACATTTGATTTCTGGACTAACAAATGGTATGTTTATTTCATCAATTCAGGCAGGCCCGTAGCTGGGGGGGGGGGGGGCAATGTCCCCCCCCCCCCCCCCCGAAAAAATGTTTTGCCCCCCGAAAAAAAAATTGCCGATCATAGCTCTAAAATACCTACTGTAGACTGTCCCCCCCCCCCTAAAAACTTCACTGCCCCTCCGAAGCTAGCACGCTGGCAACGGGCCTGAATTCAGGGGTATTTAGCAGAGGTGGGAATCGAAAATTACATGCATAGATAACACTTAGGTACCCATGATATAAGAATAGGCCATAGCGCTGCCCGGGCAAATATCCCTCATAGCACAGTAAATGGCGTGTGTCCGTCTTCACCAGGGCCCCCACACAGGGGGATGCTGAGGGAGTGGGGGATATGCCCGGGGCGACACTTCTTTTTTTCTGAGATAGCAAATCACCTGACTTCGCATCCCCTAAACAACCCCTAAACCTATGTAAACCAGTTCATATTTCAACACAGAGAGGGCAGAATTGTGATTTTTCCAAAATATACACCGTTTTTCGACCCGGGCCTGTATCTACAGGCGGGGGGGGGGGGGCGTGAAATTCTCGCCCCCCCCCACTCAGAAATTGCTAACAATCATTAAAGTATACACAGAAACAAAAATTTAGCGGTATTTATTTAAAACGCTATGCTATCAGTATGCGCATATTAATCCCACGGTATCTCATTACTTTATAAACCATTTTTTTTGTACTAAGCTAAAATAGTTTTAAATAAATTTAAAAAATCACAATTTTTTTTTTGTTTGAATACTTATTTTAAAATGCTTATTAGACGCCTGGGTAACTACATAGCATGATTAGAACAGTCTGTTAGAATGACCTTTCCGAAAATTTCCTCAAAATGTTCGCACCCCTACCGAAAGGTAATGCCCCCTCCCCCCCTCCCACTTAATGGTGTCTAGATACGGGTCCGTTTCGATCAAATGGAGGGTTGACGGGGTAATAAACAAAAAAAGTTTACATATAAGTTGATTTAATAAATAGTTATTTAGGTAAATTGTTAAAAGTATAATAAAAATAATTATATTTTAAAATTTCTGTCATCATAAAAAGTCAACTGGCCACAGGCACACTGAATAAAGCAGTTACAGTATGCAGGGTTGGTGGGGGAGTCACTGAAACTTTGGCCCAGGGGCGCCACAAAGGCTTGTGAAGGCCTTGGTCTTCATTTACCCAGTACGAGTAGAACAGTAGGACGTTAAACCCCATTACATTTCAGTTATTCTCTTTTCCGTGTTAAATTCACAGCTTTGAGTTCACGTTGACAGTTTTGATCTTGATTGTTCGCAGTTTGTTTCGACCCGGGCGTACATGTATCTCCATAGTGAATATATCATGTTTTAGACAATAAAAAACCAGCTTAGTAAGATGATACATGGCATTAATTATTTACCATTTCATCGATATTTCGATTTTAAGAGAAATTTTCATTCATATATTTTTGATAAGTAATGTTATTCTGCAAGATTTAAACTTAGGTATTAAAATAACGCATTGCTGTGTGAAATGTCTTAAATAAACTGATATTGTGGCAGTATTTATACCAAACAGGAGGAATAAGAAACTTTATTGCTTTAACATACATACACACATACTCTCTCTCTCTCTCTCTCTCTCCCTCTCTCTCCTGTCGGATTTAGCTTTGGTGAGGCTCTAGGGTATACTTAAACCTGAAAACACAGAAATGTAATCTTAAAATATAAAAGTTTTATGGAAAAATATCCAAAAATTAGAAAATTTTGTGGATTTTTATTAAAGAAAATATTTTATCAAGCATGAAGAAAGATAATTATGTACATTCAATGTATGTTAATAATGTCAGAAATTGACCGGTGAATCACCTCGACCGCCTTAATACGCCGCTGCCAACAATATTTATTTTGCTTATCTTACTATAATGCTATTGACCTATAAAGACCCGTTATGACATAGTTAACTGACCTGTCGTGACATAATTAAATGACACGATGTTATTTTATGACATTCAACTTGTCATAATGTCACCTTAGATGACAGTGGGTTTTATTTATTATTACTATCATAAAGTAAGTAGAGTATACTATATTATAGATTCGTACACGTGTTATGATAAACGTCGTTTCTCTATGAATGGAAATCACAATAGCCTCTATTATAATACATTATTATGAATGGTGGATGACGTTGTATGATGTAATCAACAAGTATTACGTGATGTCATAGCATGAATGAAAAAAGACACTGGCTGTTACCGTGGGAATCGAGGCTTTTTAAACAGTAAATGGTACATTTATTCTGTCCTTGCTGTTTATACAATCAGATTAACCACACCTATGTTCTTCCGCCACTCATTATATTCTGTGTATATGATATGAAACATAAAAGGTTTTCCGAATAGAGGGGCAAAGAAGATTTTTTTTTTATAAAAAGGCGGTTGTGTTGGTACAAAGAGATCAAGGCGACCATTTCAAATGTTTACAGTAATTGTCATCATAAGTATCATTATATTTCATTAAAGATATAAACTTCACATTTTACTATAAATAAGGTAATTTTTACTATACCTAAGGTAATGTTTATTATAAATAAAGGGCTTAATATGACATGAAAGGGATAATATCTAAAATAGGCATCAATAAATCTTTGATATTACTAATGTGGAATTGTAACTTAATGACGTTGAAAATGCTTTATCAGGGCAATATTACCTGTATTATATAATTGATGGCGAAAATATGCAACGTGTAATGATGATGAAACGATGTAACGTGTAATGATGATGAAACGGTGTAATATGTAATGATGATGAAACGGTGTAATGATGAAACGATACAATATGCAAATCTAGTTCCCGATCCTTTACGATGAATTATGGATATAACGCATGATACCAACACTCACAAGCGCAGGAATTCAATAAGAGGAATTCAATTTTGATTCTGTTTAATCGTACATATAGGTAGACCTATATACCATATTCTCATCCATCATGGGCATTCTAGGCGAAGGGTGTGCTTCTCTAAATGGAAACAGACCGTTAGATTTAAATATTCTCTATTATCTCCTCGCGACAAAACCCGCAAAATTATCATCATTGACATTTCATCCCAACTTTTACTGAACGGAAATACGTAATTATTTCATGATATAACCCCTTTTTTCTTAATTAACATTAATTATGTCACGTGACAGCCTAAATGGAGGTTAATCATATCACATGACACTTTAATGAGAGTTTATAAAATCACGTGATTACCTAAATAGTTTATCCTTATCACATGACTTTAGACTATATTTGTCGCTGTTCTCAAAATAATTTGTTAGGTCAGACGAACAATTGTGCATTCTACTTGCTTGGAAATGAAATGAAATAAAATGAAGTTTAACGTCCTACTGTTCTGCTCCGAACAGTGCTATGAGGGAAATTTTGCCCGGACGGCGGCACTACGGCCTACTCTTATATGGAATTCCAACTATCAAGGGATCTTTTACGTACACGCCATTGTGTACACGGGACCTCGGTTTTTCGTACCATCCGAACGACAAGACACCTGTCCTTATCAGGCCCTCCAGCCTGCATCACTGACAAGGGGGAACAACGCCGGAAAATCTGGAGGAACTTTCTCGGCCAAAGCAGGGATCGCACACCCGACCTCCAGACTAACGAGCCAGCGTCTTACACACTTAGCCACCGTGACCTCCCTCTTTGCTTGGAACAATACGTGAACGGCCAAATATATATCCCGATTAATAAATAATTATTTGTTAAATCTTGAGGATGCCAGAATAAATGTTCAATAAAGAGGTTAAGGTCATACACAATCAAAAGTTTTTTGTTTTTTATAATATAAAAACTTATTTTTCAATTTGAACAATTTTAACTTAACTTTGGTCATTTGAAGTTTATATCGGTTGCCTTCTTTTTTTGTCTTGGGGAAAGAAAGTAAGACCTTGGCTCTATAACCTGGAGGACCTTTGTTCGATCCGTGTGCTGACCGAGATAGTTCATCAGGATTTTTCATTGTGGTTCCCCTTGGTACAGGACGTGGAGTCTGCAATTACGTGCGGGTGGGACGAAAACCAGAGGTTCCGTGTACACATTGACGATTGGAATTCGATATAAGAGTAGGCCGTAGTGCTGGTGTCCGGGGAAAATATCCCCAATAGCACACTGTATGGTATATACCCGTCTTCATTATCCCAGTCGGTGCAAAACAGTAGGACGTTAAACCCCGTTTTATTTCAGTTTTTCGTACAGGCCAGTCCGTTCCGCATGGAGTTCTTTTTTAATGTTCAGCGAAAAGCAATATTTTTACATTAAAATAGTGCAATTCTTTGTAAATATACGAAAGGTTTGACCTGTTGTACCTTTAAGGGTTCCGCTATTTTATTACAATTTGTTGTATTGGCCGTATTGATACCCACTGACACAGAACAACACATCTTGGTTTACAGTGACGGAAATTGCCACAGAACGTAGGAATGTACAGACCCATAAAATCGTGATTTTCAACATTCCCGTTCTGTAAAATTCATTTTTATTGTGTTTGAGAGATTTGATCTATGTCTATGGTGCGTTAACATAATCGTGAAAACATTGTCACGTATTATCGTGATCTGATGTCGTTATATTCATAATTGTAAAATTTAAAGTGTATCACCCAAGCAATATTTACAATCATGTATTTATAAAAGTGTTGCGCTTTCATTTCGTCTCAGTACAAAATCAATTTTGTAAATAAATTGCTCGAAAATGGTGACAGTGCAAGTATAAATATACTTAACACTTGGCTGTTGTAGGCTTCAAAATAAAACTTAGCACAGGTTAAATTCAACAATGATCTAATGATATGGTAAGGTCCATCCCATCTGAGAAGCCACGGTAGCTAAGTGAGTAAGACGCTGGCTCGCTAGCCTGAAGATCACGGGATCGATACCGCTACTGGCCGAGAAAGTTCATTGGGATGGGATTTTCCGACATGGTTTCCTTTTGCCAGTGGTGCAGGAAGAGGGGACCTGACAAGGACAGTTGTCCAACTGTTCTGCTAATGAAGACGGGCGTACGCCATATACTGTATGCTATATGAGGGAAATTTTGCCCGGTCAGCAGCGCTACGGCCTACTCATATACCGAATTCCAACTGCCAAGGGTTCTTTTACGTACACCGGGATCGATGACGGGACCTCGAGGTTAGTGAGTCACCGTCTTAATCAATGAGCCACCACCCCCACCCCCACCCTCCAAAAATAAGTATTGTGTTAACGAGACGTGAACCTGCATTTCACCCCTTTCTTGGTTTTTGAAAATGTCTACGAGGCGAAGTGCGTAGTCAGTCGCCGTCCGTCGCGAACAACAGCAAACCCGGGAGGCACGGAATTCATATATAGGTTTGAAAAAAATTAGTCAAGAAATAACTTGTGGGGGGAATAGTATATATTACAATCTGATTAAAACACAGATCCTATTTTGTTTCGTTTTTCATAGTTCAAAATTTCGTTTTACTTGCCTGTACTACACTAGGATCTGGAAGAGTTGTTATAAAACCTGCGTTTTGATTGATGTAAGGGATTAGCCAATAAAACGGTCTGCTATGGCGAGTTCTTGACGTGTGGTGCATGGAACTGTAGGTATCCCACTAGAAACATCAAATATCTGACGTCATAGGGTCAAAAGACGCTCGTATGTACCCTGACACGACCTTCCACTACAACCGGTCAGATCTTCAGGTAGTGCCGCCCATCCAAAGTATAAAAACGAAACGAAATATAGATCTGTATATTAATTAGATTGTATATCCCTATCACCGAAAATATAGGCGCGGGCGCGTCCACGTCTTGTCCCGACCGGAATCTGCGCTCCTGCGGGTAACTATTTATGTTTGAGTGTTTTGTCTTTTAACTGTGTATCATGTCCTAGTTTTTGCACATGAGTTCGTCGAATTAAATAAAAAAAAACATTCCTAGATTAATATGAAAGATAATATGTACCCCACCTAGCAAACCGTTCTTTACAATTGTACATTAATTGCTAACAATCATCGTCAACTTGTTTTGTTTGCCATGACAACCAATATACCGCAAATAGCATCAGATATATCAGTTAATTTTCACTTTTACATTGTACAGAGACAAATTTATTTAGTTTGGCTCTGAAGGACCAGTCCCAGATTTCAACGGGGGCTACTCGAAATGGGGGAGGGGTCCACTCGACACAAACCATATGGTAAGAATTTATGTCAACGATTCGCTTGAATGTAAGGGTTTTTAACAGTGGGAGAAAACTGGGTGGCCCGGAAAAAAACACGAGGTTGTCACGTACAAACAAGCTTGGGATCGAAACCATGCCACCCTTATGACCTAGACCACTCGTCCACCCAACCCTCCTCTCTAAAGGGCATATTTCATGCACGCCGTGTGAAGCGTCAAAGAATATTTTCGGACTTTACTCCTATTAAACCTATATAAACTCTACGGCAAAGGGCCATTTGCCTTACTATGTGACAGATTGGAGTCATTATTGTGTTATTTTCATATCACCTCGTGTGAAAACCCATAACCACCCCACCCGCATCTGAACAAGCTTACTTTAATCCTCATAAATCATTGTAGAATTAGTAGAAAAATTTAAAACTTTAATAAATTTCAAACATTGTTCAAATATTAAATAATTACCGACATTCTACTTGAATTAGTTTTATCAACGGTACCGGAAGTCTTAATTGGTGGCTCGTGCCCTTTCGTGGCAATAACACAGCCAATAGCTATACATCATTAACAACATGTGACTTTAAACGCGCGTTAACAGGGAGGGGGTCTTGTTTGTCAACCATAATTTACTTGTTCCAAATAGCCTTTGCATGTTAGAAAATTGATCTATATCTCGGAAACAGCTTCAATTATGTCCTTCATATCTAATATACAACAAACCAGTAAACAGAGGGGCGAAAAGGTATTATGATAAGCAAATAGAAGGTATGGAGGTTGATTTACGTCATGAGGGACATTTTGGATTTCCAACAGCCAGGTGATCTTTAACGTAGTGCTAACTAGGCTTTTTCCCTGTCCAGTCCTGCACAACTGACAATGCTGGAGAAACCAAGCTTAGAAATTCCGATGAACTTTCACGTTCATCGAGCCAGGGACTTATCTTGGTTAGTAAGCCACCGCCACTATACTCTACGAGCTGCCATGGCCCCACCTATAGATACGCTTAACTGACTAAACACAGGTGCAAACGAACGAATTTCAAGTGGTATGGGGGGGGGGTGTCGTTGGTAATGTTGTTTTATTTCTTGTTAAGTCGCGGCCTCTGAAATCTAAGTCAAACTATAGCTCCGAAAAGTAATGACGGGTGTCGTGCAGCAATACCACTTCTCATGTGACGTTTTCACATAACTAAATTGTTGCATTTTTGTATACATTTGTCTGGCAACTGATAAACTGTTGAAGATTGTTTTTTTATGAAAGTCAAATGAAAGACGCATGTTGACCAAATGTTGGTGATATTTATCCCCTGCTCACCTTCTTCCTTTCTATCTTTGTTGTTTCAAATCTGCACAAATACAAAACGAGGCTAAAAATAACAAGAACGAGGCTTGAGAAAATAAACTAGTTCATTGATAAATTGTATAGTTGTGGTTTATGAATGAAGACATATGTTTGTTCGAATCACGTGTGGTTAGGTTTATAATCAGCGAATTCGAGGTGATCAAGTTTATCAAGAATCTAAGATGGAGTAAATCTTCTCATATTGAAAGACATGGAGAAGCACAGATGGTGGACTGGATGCTGGGATATTTATCTATCGCAGACTATGTACTTAACACAAACTCCTCCACAGAGAAGCCATTTCATGTATTTTCATCGGTAGCCAAGACCACGAAGCACTTGTTACCATTTTCTACGAGCCCTATCAGTATTGGCTGGATTTTGCCCATTAAACCATCATAAATTCACCGGACGGTGGCCATTTGCTCTTCTAAATAAAATATATTTGGGGTGGAGGACAACCCCCCTCCTCCCCTTGGATCCGCCTTTTGAAAAAACAAAAACAGTGGACACAGATGGCATAAGAGCATTTATTGTATGCGCTGTGTGTCAATTCCGATTCAGAGCGAGGCCAGTTTAAGGATTGTGATCGAAGAAATCAAGCTTATCATTAGCGCCATCTACATCACATCTTAAAAACAAGATGGTTCTCATCATGGCTGACACAAAGGTCAACTTTTAATATTTCAACTTTTTACGATTTATGAATTTTAATCCAAAACATAAGTGATTTTGACCCCACGCGCTGACCCCCTTGTCTAGGCACGTGCTTATCTCTGTTGAGGGTTATCGTTAATTAAAGTCTACACACTATAATTGCCGCTTGTTCCAATAATTTACCGGAAGTCGTTTGGCCTATAAGGTTATTAGCTCAGAAGATGAAATCAAAATGTCGTTTAAATCATTGAGACATTTTTTCTCATCCTTGACGCCATGTTTGATGACTACCAAATGCTCTACATTTTTAATTTACCACATTTCTTTGTGGAATTATAAGTTAGGCATGTTTACAAGGGGTATTGTATTACAATCTGCATGTAACGATTTATTACTTAAACATACATTATTCAAGAGCTAAATCTGTATATTACAAGTCTTTCTTTAGGCCTGAAATGTTATCTAAATTATTAATTAGACATTAATTAACTTATCCAGACCATAATCAATTCTCGATGCCGGCGATGTTTATTGGGTTAGGTTCCGATTTGCTGTTCTTCATGATTTAATCATCAAATGGATAATCGGAACTATGTTTTTTTATCGTATCGAATTTAGTAATGATGATCGAGCCTAGGCCAAAAGTTCAATCGCTAAATTCTCGGTTCAGGGTGAATCAATTTGACTGAAATTTTCAGCAAAGTCCCTTTGCATTATCTAGTTTTTAACTATTATAGTGAGAACTGCCAGCTCGTTATCTAATCTCCCATAATGTATCTTTAAATGAACAATAACTCATTACTTAATCTCTATTCTATAGAACCGAAAATGGGCGAAAGGGGGTCAGAAAACATATATTAATGTCATATAAGTGTATATAAACTGATTTACATTTATATGAGTGCAGTCCAAATTGAGATTTCGCTTACGCACTAACGCTTTGCCTCGTTCATCAAGACGCCTCATTACAAACGGCGGTCGAGAGCACATAGTACACGACGTCGTCGACTAAGATTTTTCATTGTGTCTTGAATATTGGATGTCAGGCGACATATTAATTGGCATGAACCAATAATTCACGTTTATAACGTCTCCCTTTAACCACTATCGTGGAAAGTTGGGGCTTTAATTTGACCTTATTTACCACATTCTAAATAAATTCGACCTTACATTTTTGTGCACTTTCATTGCAGTAAGGTCTAACAGCATCGGCATTATAAACTACTAGTCCGGTGGCTGAAGGGGGCGAATCGCCACCCGAGCTGTGAATTTATGAGACCAAGTTTTTCTAGACCAGTTTTTTGCGTAGATTCCGAATCTGGGAGGTGATCAGGCGTTTGAGGGGGCGTTTTCGAGATATAGGGGTCAAATGTCTACAATGGGGGTGGGAATGATGTCATTATGTGGACATAATATATTAATAAAACATAATTTTCTAAGACTGCCCATCTATAAATAAGTGTTTATGACGCCCCTGGACACTGTTTTGATTTATGGTGAGGTGGGGTGGGGGTAGCAGGTGTGCGCGTGTGGAGGGGTGGGGTGGGGATAAAATTGGCGGCGAAATGAGTTCACGTTGATTTAAATGATGATTTTCTAAGAGCTTGATGAAACATCTCTAAATATGTTTATAAGATTCCTATTGTATGGGGGTGGACGCCGGGGTGAGTGCCCGCCGTGGGGGGGGGGGGCGGTATTTTTGTGGACAGAAATCATTTCGTTCATAATTGAGCTTAAAGTGGTATCTCGTTAGCGTTTTCATTCAAAATATTAAATTATAATGGTTCTTTTCAAGAGATCTGGAAATGTAAATCAAAAACACATTAACTCAGAGATATGTTTAGTTGTTAGTTTATTCTTTGTATTCATCAGAATATTCAAAATCAAAGTTCATATGAGCGAGATAAATATTTTCTTGGTTGCTGGCCAACAGCTCGCATATCCTTTGGGTATGGTTCAGAAACCAATTCACATTGTAAATCTTCATTCCAGCCATGCAGCAAAAGACCACGTATACGGCAAGGTGGTAATAAAGAAAGGTCTGTTATTTTTTCACCCAGATAATCTTTTTTCTAGCGTCATCTAGTGATATTTTCTACCTTTGCCCGTCTCATTATCGATTAAAATTTGTATATTTGGATCATCGTTTGTTTGCGAAGAGAATGATTGGGATGTCTATTTCGCCCGAGCAAGCTCTAAAAAATTCATCAACGTGAAGTCACTTCCCGCCAATTTTACCCCCCCCCCCCCCATCCATACACGCACACCTGCTACTCCCACCCCCACCTCCACACAAATCAAAATAGTTGTCGAGGGGCATCATAAACACTTATTTAAAGATGGGCAGGCCTACAAATTTATGTTTTATTAATATATTATGTCAACATAATGACCCCCCCTCCCTCCACCCCCCCCCCACACACACACACACACCTGCTATCCCTACCCCACCTTCTTACAAATCAAAACAGATGTCCAGGGGTATCATAAACACTTATTTATAGATGGGCAGTCTTAGAAATTTATGTTTTATTAATATATTACGTCAACATAATGACATCTCCTCCCCCCCCCCCCCCATTCAAGGCATTTGACCCCCTATATCTCGAAAACGCCCCCTCAAACGCCTGATCACTACCCAGATTCGGAATCCGCGCAAAAAACTGGTCTAGAAAAACTTGGTCTCATAAATTCACAGCTCGGGTGGCGATTCTCCCCCCCCCCCCACCCCTTCAGCCACCGGACTATACTGTAAGGTCTAACAATATCTTTATATATACACTACAGTAAGGTCTAACAATATCTTTATATGTACACTGCAGTAAGTTTTAACGTCTTCATTATCTCAGTTGGGCAAAACAGTAGGACGTTAAATCCCATTTCATTTCAATTTTTAAGGATATCTTTATGGGGTTTTTTGTATTACATTTACGCTAAAGTAAGGGTTAAAACACTTTTAAGAAGTTTGTATTCAATCGACCTGAGCGCAAATTTACACAATAAAAAGAAGTTTTTCGATTGACAATTATTATTTTGGCTAATCAGATTGGCACAGATCAGACATCAAGGGAACTGAAAGTTATTCGTTAAAGAAGTAGTTATAGAAGAAGAAGAAGAAGAAGAAGAAACTTTATTGCATAAAAACCCTTACAAGGTTATGTGCATATACAAATACAAATAATAGAAATATACATGAAACAAACAAAGGATTGATACTTGGACATAATTATACAAAGATACACAACTTTACAAAGACATGAACGAATTGTATACATTTTGAGTAGTCCAGTAATATACCCCAGTAGAAATGAAATAAATATTTACTTTTGATAACTGCTGAATTTAAATGAGGAACAAGATCCTTGGAGGCACAAAACCCCGACATTTATATCGTTGGGGGTGTGTGGAAATTCTCGAATCGGTTTATAGCATATCTGAGTCACGTTACATATCTGACACTCGTTGAGCAATATGATTATGAAGTAAGGAAGATAAGAATCTGTCAGTAGTGTTAAAACCGCATCATTTTTTTTTTTAGTTCCATTTGAGATGGAGCGAAAAATCAAGGGGTGCAATAACTATAAATCTATGACCCAAACCGTGTCATTGTGTCGCCTTCAAGTTTCTCCTGGATTCTATCTTGTGAAAGGTTGGTTATTAAAAGTCTGTTTTTGCTTACAGTGTCTGTGTGTTGGCGACGAGTTTGTCTTCTGGATTTTTCTTTGACTGTTCTTTGCGTTGGTTTTCTCCTGCAATGTGTAGCATAAATTTATACTCAAACATGTTTGTATTCAGCAGGGTTGTGCGCTTCGGCCCTGTCTTTTGATTTATTATTGAAATGAATGTCAACTTGTATAAGGAATTAAATTGAATGGCTTTTAGTGTCTTAGTCACTACACCAACCGAGATAATGAAGACGGTTATATATCATGCAGTGTTCCATGAGGGAAATTTTGTGGCGCTGCCAGGGGACCTTTTATATGCTGAGCAGTTCCAATGGCCTACACGGCACTTTGGTATTTCGTTCCATCCGAACGATTAGACGCTTTACTCTGTCAGGCCCTCCACCCCGTATCACTGACAAGGGGATACCACGCTGAAAAATCTTGAGAATCAGCCAACACCGGGATCGAAGTGGGGCCACCTGGTTTAGTGAATCGGCGCCATATTCAATAAGTCACATCTTGCATAAAAGTTAAAGGATTGGTTTAAAGCTAATAATAGTATGTACAAAGGCGGATTCGGAATTCTGATTCAAGAAACTGAAATGAATTGAAATGAAGTGGGGTTTACTTTAAATGTAAAAAAGATATTATCTCGCGAAACAAATAAACAAACCAAGATTAAACAATTTGACAATTTCGGTTTTTATTCACTACAAAGAAAAGAAATGAAATGAAATGGGGTTCATCGTCCTACGTACTGTTCTGCTACGACTGAGCTAATGAAGAAGGGTATACGCCATACAGTGCGCTATGGGGGACGTTTTTCCCGGACAACGGCGCTATGATCTACTCTTATATCGAAGAGGTGTATACGCCATACAGTGTGCTATGGGGGACGTTTTTCCCGGACAACGGCGCTATGATCTACTCTTATATCGAAGAGGTGTATACGCCATACAGTGTGCTATGGGGGGCGTTTTTCCCGGACAACGGCGCTATGGTCTACTCTTATATCGAAGAGGTGTATACGCCATACAGTGTGCTATGGGGGACGTTTTTCCCGGACAACGGCGCTATGGTCTACTCTTATATCGAAGAGGTGTATACGCCATACAGTGTGCTATGGGGGGCGTTTTTCCCGGACAACGGCGCTATGGTCTACTCTTATATCGAATTTGGACTGTCAAGGGTTTATTTACGTGCAAACGGGACCTCGGTTTTACATCCCATCCGAACGACTAAACGTTGTCTTGCCAGGCCCTCCGTCCTGCACCACTGGCAAGGGGGAACAACGCCGGAAAACCCGGAAAATCTTTCTCGGCCAACGAATTGATCAAACACGGGATTTCCAGGTTTGTGAGCCAACGTCTTACTCACATGGAAATGTGGTCGTATATTGCCTTTTGCCCCCGTCCGTCCGTAATCCACAATTTCTTGTGAACACTCTACAGCCTACATTTATCATCTGATTGTTTAAATTGATGTATCTTGTTTACATTAGTGAGATGAAGAATCCTATTTAATTTCAATAATTTTCGTTAATTTCTTCTGGAGTTATGGCCCTTGTTTCACTTTGTTGAACCTTGTGAACGCTCTAACGACAAAGGTTATCATTCGATCTGTATGGAATTTATATGCATCATATAAATTAGTGACACGAAGAATCCTATTGAATTTCAGCAAAGTCTGTCGATTACTTCTAAATTTATGGCCCTTGTGAACGTTCAAATGGCAAAAGTTATAATCCAATCTATATGAAATTTATATGCATTATTTGAATTAGTAAAATGAAAAAGCCGGTCCAATTTCAATAATTTCTGTAAATTACTTCCAGAGTTAAGACCATTGTTTCAGTTTGTAGAACCCTGTGAACCCTCAAACGACGAAAATTATAATCTGATCTGTATGAAATTGTCTTGTAAATAAATGCCCCCAATTATCTACAAAAGAATAAATGTGCGACAACCCTTGTCGACCGCACGGACGATTTAGCTGCTGTGGGCGTATGTTTCATTACCTGGCAACCTATCTTTATCTATACATATTAAGAATAACAGTAACTAATCGAAAGAATAACAAAATATTTACGTCATAAAAAGCGGTCAATTAGCAGGACAGGTTTGATTGCCTTTTCCCTTGATTTTGCGCACTTGGTGTAAATATACTCTTCAAAAAAAGTAGGGGATATTTAGAAACAATACAAAACTGCGGAAATGCACTGCTGTTTTTATTAGAGGTAATCAGTGTATATGTTAATAACAGGACAATTGCCTACACATGATCATAAACAGTTCATATGGGTGGCTTACCTGACGGCCCCATCTCACTCGCAAAGAAATACACCATTAAAAGTAAAAATGGACGTATTTTGATTTTTGTCTTAATAATGAGTAATTGCTCCATCAATCCTCAGACATTCAGCAATTCGTCGTGGCATGCTCCTAATCAACCGTCCAATCACGATTTGGGACAATCTGACCCACTCCCCTTGCAATGCCACGGTCAATTCTTGCAGTGTTGTCGGTTGACGTTGACGTCGGCGAACACGTCTCCCTATGAAAATAAACGTAACACACTAAAGCAAACAGTAAATCTTATGCAAGAACCGATAAGAATGCTAACGTGGATAGATAAACCAGCACACGGCAGTTTTCATCAACCCTTCCTTGAAGTGTCAAATTTGACAATGAACCCCTCCCACGTGTATGGCGCTATTGGGTGTCGCATGTGCAGCTCAGTGGTTCTGTTGGGGCGATAAGTTCTTCATCTGGGAACATACTCTCAAAACATGTCAAGTGTCCATGACTATTTATCATATCACATCCTGCATAGGTATTTGAATTTCAATATCCCCTACTTTTTTTTGAAGAGTATAATTTGAAATCTATTAGCTGCTGTGGGTGTATGTTTCGTTGCCTGGCAACCCTATCTTTATCTATACATATTAAGAATAACAGTAATTAAACTAAAGAATAACAAAATATTTACGTCATAAAAAGCGGTCAATTAGCAGGACAGTTTTGATTGCCTTTTCCCGTTGATTTTGCGCACTTGATGTAAATAATTTGAAATCTATCTTAAAATAGAAATATACCCAATTAAAGGTTCGATCGTGATTGTTGAGAAATAGTTAATTCTCAAGTATATAAGATAGAAGGAAACGTCAGTTATAGCACAACGTGTACCAGGAAGAGGAAAGTCTCCTCCTTATAAAATCACTAACTCAACAATCACGAAATAATGAAATAGAATCCACGGGGCCAAGTACAATGTCGTGATTAACTTATAAGTCGCATCGTCTGCCGACAAATTCATATACTTAATTTCTATATTCCACTTCAAACCGACAAAATTATCTCTGTAATCCGTTTGTTGACATCCCTTCCATTATTATATAGTTCACAAGTTTGACCGCTTTACTCATGCATCCTCGATATTAATTTATTTATTTATTAAAATAAATGCACAGTATTCCAGAATAAATTGAAAATATAGACTTTCTTTCAGATTATACGCATTGAACAGGTATAGTATGGTCTTACCAAAAAGCACATTGTTTAGATAATATCGTCTGTCACTCTGTTAGTGTTGTTTCAATCCCAAGCTTGTACGTGACAAGGAGTAGGGTCGCCTGTCCAACCTCCTAGATTTCTCCGGGTCCTCTGCCCTCTCCCCCCGGCTAAAGACCCATACGCGCAAGAGAACTATTGAAATAAAATTGTACCTTAGGATCTAGTTTGTGTCGAGTGTAGTAGAGGTTGAATGACCTACCTTGTGTTTCTATATCAAAATTGAAAACTCTGATAAATATATATATAGATATATCACCATATTAAACGTTATTAATGGTCACAGTTTTCAGATGACTTTGTGGTAAGTTACCTCTGTATTAATTGTTGATAATAAAAAAGGGCCTTTAAATATTTTTATGGAAAATGGAAAGAGCACTCATCAATATGATATAAAATATGCTAATTAATGCTATGTTGATATATAAATATACAAAGAGCGATGAAGTATTTGAGATGTTAGAAATGATAATTATCAACGGCTGTTACATCCACTCCCTCCGAATATTTATACCGTTGATCTGACAGTAATCAAACTATATGATTTGGTGTTTATGGTTGAAATCAGTGACGCGATACACTAATGGTACTAATTAAATCTAGTTAATTACAGATTAAAAACTCGTTGAAATAGCACTAAATGACTTCTTCACACTGCTTTCTGCGTTATCCTGATATCCACAAAATAAAATATGCTGAAAAATGAGCAACCAACAAAGAAAAGTCGACATTTTAAAAATTATTGTAGTGTTAATTGGAGTGAGCACTGATTACTTGATTAACTATAATAGATTGTTAACTGTAAAAAACATCGGACACAAACAAATACCAAAATAAATGTTTGATCGAGCTTTTTACACAGAAATACGAAAACGTTTAGAACCTCTATGTATTGCAAATTAATGGTGCCCCATGCCAATTCAAAGAGCTGTTAAACATCTAACTCAATATTTTCCACAATAGTCGAAATTTAAAACACGAATTAGAATTTAATGTTGGTCCATTTCAATCAATATTGATGTTGTTATCTTGCCGTGAACATATGGGATCTTATCTCTTATATTTATAATCGGTACACCAGTCGTGTATTCTGCTGGTTTCGGGCGCCATTTGTAGTAAACAAAGAAAACCATATCCTACAAGACAATGCGGAAGTAATTAGTAATGGCTGATTCACAAAAGACAAAATAATAAATAAAAATACGTGTAGAATGCACTGTCGTTCAATTTAGACTGTTCACGCATTTCTCCAAAACATAAATGATTAAAAATCTCAATAATCTTTTTAAAAATTGGATATAAATCACTTCATATACATTCATATTACATTACCCGTGCTATTAGACTCACTTTCGTCTATTTTAAGGTTCCAAAGATTAGAGCCATATGCCCTTTAATTAAAAAAAACGATATTAAGCGGTAAAATAAATTTGTATATTTAAATATGAGATAAACCGGACAGATTTATGCTGATGTTAAAAAAAGTTTTTTTTATAAATTTTCTAACCCCCCATCCACTTAGATAATGCCATTTATTGTGTGCATTGGTTCCTCTTATACACCATTCACACCGTGGTAAATCCGATTTTTTCTTGGGACCCTAATTAAATTGGATGACATATTTTATATACATGTAATATTATTGTTTAGTTTTTTGGGGGTCTTTTGAGAGAAGGGGTGTGTGTATGTGGGTGGATGGGGGAGTGTGTATGTGTGTGTGTGTGGGGGGGGGGGGGTAACGTCCATTCGACACAGAAAAATGAAATGGGGTTAACGTCCTACTGTTCTCTGTTCTGCTCCGACTGGGATAATGAAGACGGGCCATTCGAAACAAACTAGGTCATTTAGGAACTAATATGGTTCAATTTTATTTCAATAACTCATTAGCAGTGGGCGGAAACTGGATGACCTGGAGAAAACCCACAAGTTTGTACATGCGACCCTACTCCTTGTCACTTACAAGCTGGAAATCGAAACCACATCCCTTGGCTCAATGACAGCCTTGTGATCTAAAGCGCACACGATAAACCATTTGAAAACCCAGCCGCCCTTTAATTTTAAAAAAAAAACATGCTGAAACCTGTTGTTTTAGTTTTGCATTTTTGGATAGATCCATTATCAATTATAGTCTGCGATATCATTTGATCTCATTTCATTGAGTTCTCATAACAAAAAGGTGTGGCAGCCTTGGTACTATGTTATCTCTGCGTACTCTAGAATCTGATAATCAACAAGTGCACTTGGTAAGACAACCAATCCTTCTGATTGGCGGGAATCGTCTCGTGCCAGTATTCTGTGGGGCACGTGCGATATGACTCGTAACTTGGCATCAGGCGATACACACCACCTTTTGTTGAGTAAATAATGAAAATGAGTTCTGTATAAAGGTATTTTGATAAGTTAGTTTTGATAATCTGGACTATATTATAGATTAATGAGTCGGGTATGCTAAAGGCGTCATGTAACGAGTTAACTTTTCCAGCTGTTTTTATTCGTTCCATATTGCCAGTGTTTGCACATCTTTCTAAAATTTACGCATTTTCCGATAAATTTAACAAAATACAGTCAATGACAAAGTGACGTGTCGGATATTAGGCATTTTTCCAAATTTCTCAACACAACCTTGTCGAAAATTATGAGCATAAGGGTTTGACATGACTGAAAACATACTGAGGGCAGGTTTTTTTTATCGTTTTTCTCTTTAAATTTAGGTAATAAAATATTATTAGCCAACCATTAATAACGGTAGTTTACACTGGATTGTCGCGCTTGGTGACACAATATTTTAGGCTTGAGATGTTGACCCGTTCCCACGTTTTTTATTCTTTTAGAAGATTTGGGCCTTTAGCTATTTAGCTACTGAAAGGTCGGTCATCTTACACAGAGTTAAAGATGCATTATGTAAGAGCTAAATCTGCTATTGCAGAACTTTATTTTGTTTTCAAATATGATATAAATTATTATTGAGACATTTATTCCCATGCCAAGCCTATAATCACCTCTCTAGAACATTGGATGACCGAGATTAAAACGGATTCAAACCCGATCGGCATTTAATGATTTGATTTTAAAAAATGGTGAATCGAGGCTTAGGTCTCGATTAACAAGTACCGTTGTTTCGATAAGAAGCCACCTATGCCACATCTTGTCAACACATCAAACAGTGATATAACTTCGCTCAGAATAATTTAAATATGATAATTGTTCATTATCTATTTTGTAACTATTATAGCAAGAACGACCAGCCGTTTATCTAAATTTTACAAAATGCATCTGGACTCAGACTAGCAATTATTTGCCCATTGACTTCAATGTTAAATGACTGTAACATCACAGGCTGTAGCTTTTTGCTCAACATTCCGTTGGTTCCAATCTTTATAGGCACAATGGGGACAACATTTGGCAATCTCCTCATCGTAATTTTGTAGGGGGTTGACCGTTTAGATTTTTTGCTACACGGATTTGAATTTGACAGGGGTGAAAATCTCACTTCCGACACAATGATTGCTCTGCAGAAAGACACTTTACACCCCCTATCCCTCCGCTGTAATATCATCAGTATTACCCAAAACTTCTATGAAATTGCAAATTTGATCCCTTTTCTCCAATTCTAGACCAAAAAGTCAACCCAAAAATGCAGGAAGAGGGGAGAAAAAAATTAAGGGAAAAATTGTCTATTTATAACTCGCACTACATTACTAGTCTTAGTCCATCTTTAATAGAAGGCTGTGAAACAGGTTGTCGTCTCTTGTCTAGAAAAAAAATGAAATGAAATGGGATTTTTAGAACGTCCTACTTCTCTGCACGAACATGGCTATGAAGACGGGCATGCGCCATGCATTGTGCTGTGAGGCAGATATAGCCTACTCATTTTTTAAAATTGTAACTGGCACTGGTTCATTTACGTTCATCCCACCCGTTCTTCAATGTGGGATTGTTTTGCCCAATTGCCAAAGTCGCCAAATGGCAAAAATGAACCTTTTTGATCGATGTTGAAGGCTTCGCTAAAAAATCAGAAATAAACTGTTTATTGGCGAATTCTTCTGACGATACTACCATCAGAAAAGGAGTTTGAGTATCAGGGCCGTAACTAGCTCAGAGCAACGAGGCAGGTGGGAAGTGTTCTCAGGGGTGCTTTAAAATTGACAGACAATGTGTATCTATTGTTTTTATGGTCGACAATTTTTTCACATTGGGGTGGTGGTGGGAGGGGGCGAAGTGTTTTGCAGGGGGGGGGGGGACTAAACCTCCCTGCGCCTCCTCTAGTTACGTGCCTGTTGAGTATATAATCAAGCTTACGTCAGCGTTAACCTCGACAGCGAAAGAGAAGAGACTGATGCCCTTGTCGTTGTGTGTGTTTTGGTGACGTCGATCCTGCTAACAGAAAGCTATCAAATATTTAACCAATAAATCCAACTAATTTATTACATTTAGTTAATTATTCGTAATTAAACATGGCGTTAATTTGATTCTAACTCCATGGGGGCCCAATTTTACAGTTCGGACAAATCCCTTCTGTTCGCGTCTCGAGTTAATTTGAAATATTTAGCTGGAAATTTGATGTTAATATGACTTGTGATTGACAGCTGTCAGTTCCATAATCTCCTAACATATATTAATTTTATCCACGTGAACATAGCCAAAAAAGTACAACCTTATAATAAGCTTAACTCTCTGAGATTATTAACTACATTTTAAGCTCCCTACAATTATTTCTGACGTTAAATGCGCGAAGCTTACTCTATATAGAACACCAGATACCACTTCTCATTTGAGGAGTTCGCATTGCTAACCATGTTGTACAACCGTAGATGTGTGAAATGGTGTTTTTGTAACAATTATACGTTCGTTCGTCCGTGAGGGCTAACGTCCACTTCTACGGAGGGTGATATCAAATTATTGTTTCCTGAAAACACCGGGATTGAACACGGAATGGGCCAACGTCTTATTCAATGAGCCACGGCGGCTCTTTATGTTTTCGTAGGGCAGGAATGGGAACTCGAAATGAGTAATTTCCACCCATCATCTCCACAGTTAAATATTCACAGTGCCGATTTGATATACAGTGTTGGGAGGAACCATTTATTACCATTAAATATTTTATAGATGTGTATACTGTTCAAATTGTTATGGCTAAAATTAGTTAAAGAGACATTATGGGAGATTAGATAAAGAGTTGACTGTTCCCGCTACAATAGTTAAAAATAGATAACGTAAATAGAATATGTTGAAAATTTCAGTCAAATTGTTCCACTCTAAACCGAGATATTAGCTTTTGAATTTTAAGCCTAGCCTCGATCATCATTACTAAAGTCGGTACGATAAAAAAAAAAATAGTCTCGATTATCAATTTTGGAATTAATCATCAATGAGCGTTGAGCAGCAGATCGGATTCAAATCCAGTGATAATTCGACACATAAGATGACATCGAGAGATGATTATGGTTTGGATAAGTTAATTAATGTCTAAGTAATAGTTTATATACCATTTCAGGCCTAAAGAAAGACCTGTTATAGACAGATTTAGCTCTTGCATATTGTATATGTTTAATAATCCGCAAACCGCTTAATCTTTCGCTAGAAATATATAATTTTACGAAGCTTGGGCCATCACTAATCTTTCCCGTCTCGGTTACTGCAACAACCTTCTTGTACATCTTCCACAATGTCAGCTTCAGCACCTACAACTCCTATGGAACTCTACTGCCAGGATGGTGATCAAACCAGCTAGATCCAGACACATCACACCCTTTCGAAAAGATCTCCATTGGCTCCCTGTTTCTGTCCGACTAGATTTCAAACTCCTTACTCTAACTTTTAAATGGTACCTCTCCTAAATATCGTTGTTAACTTATTCGAACATAGGCCTACCAAGTTACAGTATGACAACTTTTAAAGAAGCTACAGCTAGAAGGTGGGTGGGGCTCGTTATCTATTAAAGATACATCATGGAAGATTAGATAAAGAGCTGGCAGTTCTCATTATAATAGTTAAACACTAAATGATGTAAAGGGAATATGCTGAAAATAATTTCAGTCAAATTGCTTCACTCTAAGCCGGGAAAACCTTTTTTTTTAAATCTTTGTAGCCTCGATTGTCTTTGTTAGCGCTGTCACGATTGAACAGCAGATTGGATTCAAATCCAATGAAAATCAGACAGATAAGATGGCATCGAGGGTTGATTATGGTCTTTTCAGGTTAATAAATGTCTAATTAATAGTTTATATAACTTTAATTTCAGGCCTAAAGACAGACCTGCAATAGGCATATATACCTCTTGCATAATATATGTTTAACCTACGTCAATGCACCTTCTTATTGTTATTCAAGAAACTGTTAAAAAATCCTTTGTTTCAAACAGGTTATACCCCTTAGATATGTTTTGTTAAGCGCTAAGAGCACATTTTTTGTGGAGTTGTGGCGCTATAGAAATGGACAGTTATTATTATAATCAAAATAACACATCAGATCAACTCAGATCAACTCTCAATTCAGTACTTTCTTTGATCTACGTTGAAGGGAACAATAGTCACACATATGAAGTAACACGTTTTGCACTGTGGTGAACAATAGCGACATTGTTCATCTGAAATGCACTTGTGTATAATGGTTCATGCCACATATATTCCCAACAATAAAAAACATTGATGCCAGACAAAATTAGTACAATGCTGTGGTGCAGTAATCAGTTATGTTTGTCAACATATGGCACCCTCGGCATATGATATCACTGGGATATCGATACTTTCAGAAATATTCAAATTACGCACGGAGACTTTAAGTGACATTTTTAGTAATTGGTTATTTTAAATAAAACACAAAACGTTTATGGAATACAGTGTCGCATCTGCATGTTGATGCGTTTGTTGGTACTATCAAGAGTTTGTTTGATAATGACCAGAATATCCTCGTTGAAATGTATCCATAATATGGTGTTTAATTTCTAAATGTCGCATAATGTAAGTTGTAAAAAAGCAAAACTGTTATGGAATACAAAAATTGAATTGAATAGGGGTAAAGTTTCAACAATTATTAAAAACAAGGTTTATTATCCAATAAAGATATTTCTTACTCTTCTACTTCTTTTATATGTATGGCAGACCTTTATGTCACTGCCACCCACTCCCTCGAAATGATAAGATTTCCTCAAATAAAACACGTGTTACCCCATAATTACAGCAGCAACGCTCATATTATGTTGATTATTTCATAATTTTAACCTTTTAGATTAAAGATAAATATCATTTTATTTCCTTTTGATGAAACCCTACGAAGGAAAATGTTTCATTGTAGATCTGCGTTATGAACAAAAACATCGTCCGATTCAAAAGCGTGTTTATTCACCACAGTCCCCAATTGGGACTCTATTGAAAATGCGACAGTTTATACGTATCTATTCAAGTTCTCTATTTTCATAGGGAATATATTTTTTTTATAACAGCTGAGAACAGAATTGATTTATCATGTTGCCTCGCGTGTTGCAGTGCCTTTCACCAAACCAATTTTTTATTATTAGTATAAATCTTTGTATTTCGGATTCGGTGAACCATCTATTTCTCGGGCAATGTATTTCCGTTTTTCTGGAACAAACATCCGAAAATAGGGAACAGTGTTTTTTGCTGTGTAATTAATTAAAAATAAACAACCATAACAGCTTCGATGAAAATTCGTTTTAGTTAATGATTGATTCATTATGAAAATTCGGGTGATAAAGAAAATTTTCGGGCAAATAGCCTGAGTACCCTAACTGAGATTGCTCCCCTATGCCTATGTTTTTTTGGGGTTTTTTAACTGATTATTATTACCGCTACTTGTGCCTGTTGGGTATTGTAATTATGTTAATGTTACAACTCATACTGTATAATAAATATATGATACGCCTTAATACTGAATATAGTTTTTAAGCCCGCAATCTTTACAGTGTCATATTTATTAAATTCTATTTTAATTTTCTGGACATTGAAATCATGACTGCGGGTGTCGTGTGTAATTACTGATAAATATGATATATGTAATAACTACAAGAAATCAAGACAAAAGTGTCCGGTATAATACATTGACGATATCAAGTATATATATCTAACCTGTTTTAACCTACAAATATAAAATCATGCTGGCCACCCCCTCACTTCTTATTTAAATGGAAAAGAAATTATTTTAAGGCCAAATCGAAGTAAAAATGAATTTGCTTGTTTTACAGGTTTTTCATGTTATATTATTATTGTGTTCCATGGTATAATTAGATATTTGTTGGATTTTCGCAGGGATTATTCGTTGATTTCGTGATAAGTAAAACATTGTATAAATTTTCGGAGTTATCCCTCCATTTACCATCGGACTTGTTAACATGATACAAATGAAAGGCGGTACTGGGCTAACGGAGGCGGTACCCCCTTTCTTATTCACTGAGCCACATTGGATTCCGAACGCGAGACAGGGCAGAGTACTTTTAGAACTCAGTGAGAATATGCATGATGATTTAACGAAGAAACCTTCTTTGTGGAAATAATTATCTCTCTGGTTACGTTCTGACTTACAAGCCTGTGAATACGCTGTAGAATGAAGTTCTAGGCGATTATTTATTGGTGTTAAAATTAGAGGAATAGTTCACTGGCGCATTAGGAAGAAACATATCAAAATAATAAAACATTCCTATCGTATATCAGAGAGTTATCTCTCCATTTCAGTTCGAAATTAAGAAATCTTGCAGACAAGGCTGAAATTATGGATCGAGAATCCCTTCGGTCAAGCTTGTGAACGCGATATAGAACAATGTTCTCGAAGTAAAATTTTAAAACTTGGTGTATTTGTGCGTTGAGGAATACGAAAGATCATAATAATATTGTTTTCTGTTATCACAAATCGCGAACGTATCTCTCCATATACATTCGAAATAATTGGTAACGCGATACAGAACAAAATCCTTGATGTAAAGTTTTTATGCCCATATTTTAAATTCGATCCACCCTACTGTCCAGAATCTCTTGTTACCACTGTATAGGATACATTTATCCTTTGGGTCTTTTTAATAATATAAAAAATAGTTCGGCATACCCTTACTGTCCTCTGTTGATTTGTGACGATTTTCGAGTTATGTCCCTTGATGTAGAAAACAAGGAATTAATTTGTCTCATCTTTGAAAGATTAGATGATATTTTTAGTTCTATTAAATCGTATTAAACAAATAAACCATTGACCAAATGTCACGGTTAGCGACGGTTAGTTAAGATTCTATGATGTTTTATTGACTTAGAGTATTTAGTTGTCACGTAACATCGTGTTGCCAAGGGGTGAATCAGGGGTCGCTACTTGACCCTTATTCTTCCCTTCAATGATTGAGTGACCAGCGCCGGGTGATTTTATGAATGAATGCTTGAGAGATAGTAACATATGAATGAACTGAAACTATCTTGACCAAAAAGATATGAATGAAATTTGCTATGTTGTTACATTTAGGCGGGAAAGGACGGGGTTGGGTTACGATTTTATTTCGATTTGTGTCCTTTCAAAATGACAATCCTCTAAAAATACTTTGCTGAACAAGGAGTCGCTTAAAATAATCTTGCCCCTAATTTGAACAATATGTGCAACTAAGTATTTTGGTTGCTTACTATAATGAACAACATTCGGAAATGTTTTATACAGAGTATAAGATATTAAGTAAAGACGGGCAGACAAAAATATTTTTATTAAATAACATTTTGGCCCAAAAATTATTTAAATCGACTATTTCTAACTTAAATTAGCCAGGCCTCTTTGATATATGTCAAATACAGTAAAGAATTGGAATGATCGATGATTTTGATTATTGTTGGGACAATGTTTGTTTCGAAATATTTTCACACTAGCGAAATTTTCAACGAAGACAGATTTTCATACCACAAAACAAATCAACATAAAAACAAATGAAATCGACCATTTTTTTATAAGTTAAAGCTGTTTTAATAATTCAGATTAGTTGTGCCGTTATTATCAATAACGATAAATTATACATTTTTAGTTATCAAATTGTTTTATATGTGTATTGGTCAGTTTTCGTTATCCCGGTAGGTGCATAAAAGTAGGATGTTAAACCACATTGCATTTCATGTGCACCAGAATTTTGAATGGTAAAAGTACTTGAAACAATGAGTTAGATATTTGAACGCGCCAAACAATTAAAGTAACGATGCGGCATTTTCATTTTTGGGGGTCAAATATCGAATTTCTCACGGCTTAATCCACGCTAATATTATCCAGCTTGATTATTCGATATCAAATTAAGAAAACGAAATCAAATATCAGTGCTACCTAATGTCCCGGCTTGGATTCGGGCCTTAGTACATAGCAAAGCAGCGAAGATCGATGAAATTTTAATTCTACATATCCTTGTAAATACTGAACCGATATTGTTAATAGACATTCATCTTTCACGGCATTGTAGTTTGCATGTGATTCATATAGCGCTAAAATGGTGCATCACAGTTTGAAAAGTGAAATCACAGTTTGAGAAGTGGGTATAAATAAACAGCGTATAAACAGTTCATATTATCGCCCACAATATTTCTTTTAATATTCTGAAAATTAAACAGATGATGACGCACAGGTGTTTTTTTCGAATTAGAGAGTTACATCTGATTTTCCAAAATGTTACTCAAATCACGTTCCAAGCCTATATATTTAAATGTAACTTCTTGTGTCATAATAAAGAAAAATGCAAGACGAAAACATAATATGTCATTTGAACTTTATTGTCATGTGTAGAACTCGTAATTACAGTCCCCATGTGATTGAAGTATTGTACCGATGTGTATTTCAATTCTGTTTCTTTTCTTTTAAAAATTATATTGGATAGAATATATAGAAAACACACCTACATGTAGGTGATAATTTTAATGTACAAAACCAGGGAATTATATTCTTTTAATAACGCCTTGATAAAAAAAATATATATATTTCCCATATGTTTTACCATACATAAAATGATGACTCATCCAAGTCTTTTATACTTGGTTTTATTGCAATAAGCAAAAATTTGAAAAGAAATAAATTCAATTGGTTTTTATTGAGTTTAAAAGTGTTGAGCTGTCTATTTAACTCAAATCTGTGAATCAGCGGAGCCCAACTAATGATATAGAAAGACGATTACCAACATTCGGGCCTTTGTCTGGGTCTAGAAAAAAGTAAATGATGCTGAATCAGAATTGAATTGCGTGAGATCACGTGATTGGGATATATTTGTAATACGCGGTAATCAGACGAAGGTGCCCATTGTTATTCATATGTGATTAGGTCACACAAGTCAATAGTTCTTAAAGGGGTTTAACAGGGTTCACGACTTAGACGTATGTTATTAACACTTGCAGTGAATGACATGAAGAAGGTATCAGAGTTTCTCCCATGGTATATAGGTCCTATATACACGTCTATGTCACGGGCACCTGTTAAATACCTGTCATTACGGATTCTATCTACCGGAGATTAATTACATCTCATCTATTGATATTTGCACCTGAATTAAATGACATTTTACTTATTGAAAATCTCGGCTAATGACAGTTTTACCTATTGA
The DNA here is from genome assembly GCF_932274485.2 of Patella vulgata. Lineage (NCBI taxonomy): Eukaryota > Metazoa > Mollusca > Gastropoda > Patellidae > Patella > Patella vulgata. The sequence continues at coordinate 16,370,109 of NC_065886.2, read as the reverse complement.
GGGATTTACATGTAGATTAATGAGGGTATTTTACCTGAGTGGAATCCCAGCAGGTAAATGGCAGTCAGGTTATTGAAAGAGTCAGGTGTCAGCATCTCAAGATGTCGGGATGAGGAGATCTCGAGTGGTTTATTGTTGGTCATCTTTTAGCTAATTTCTACCTTCTCGCACCTTGATACAGATGTCATACCTTTAATCATTCAGCCCGTTTAATCGAGGATCAAATCACCTCAATCTCATCAACATATATTTACAATGATGGAATTAGTCTTCCGAAAAATAAACCTGGCATAATAAACGAAAATATTGTTGTAAAATCTATAAATTGAATTTGTGGATTGTTTTGGAAATTGGTGATTATTTGGCCGAATAATTTCCATAAGAAAAGTTCATCTGAACAAAAAGAGAGACATTATTTATTAAATGAATTTGTGTTTTGTTTTCAAACTGACAATTATTTGATCGAATAATTTCCGCGAATAAAAATGGCTCTGAACAATACAAGACCTGGTTATCAAATAAATTTGATGATAATTTGGTGGAAAAGGAACCTAAAAATAACACCCACTAACAAAGAAATATAAAAAAATATTGTTTAGTTTAAATGAACTAATAAATTATCTACTTTTATTCTATTTATTATTTCTACATATATCATATTTTAAATTGACATATAATTGTGTGGATGTGTTTTGATGTTTCAAAAATACCAGTATATTGTTTTATCAGTAATTTGATATTGGATGAAGTTGTGACATTTTGGGGGATCTTCGGTGTTAAAGGGCGGGCATTATAAATATTATTTTAAAATTTGTGGGTTACAAATAGTCAAAAATAATGTTTGCTCGTAAAGGTTACGACACAAACGTTGTAAAAAAGATGGCCCCACTTTTTCCGGTCAGATTTATATTTTTTATATTCTTACACTGTATGGCAACATTTTAGAAATAATTCTGATCCTATCACTTACAAAGCAAATTTTAGCCCTTTTTGTCCCTTTTAAGCTGCCCACCCCCTCCCTGTCAAATACCCCACTGAAACCTCGTAAAACTGGGTGTTTTGAATTTGCCCTATCAATAGCTGCCAATTAATATGGTCAAACCTTTTATTACTTATGGGGCAGTTTTTTCGTTTAATCACTGGCTCTTGATCTATTTTCTATACGTTTGTTTTCTTCTTGCTATCTTTCAAATTAAAATAAGAAAGACAAAAAAATTCTGCAGGGTTTAAAATAATAAAATATATCAATGTAAATTTTTAAACTTTGCTGTGCGTAATCTAAATACTTGTTTTAATTGTTATAGAAAGTGAATATATCATTAAATAAGATATTGCTATCTACCACAAATAATTTTCTCAAACAAATTTCAGACTACATGCACGTTAATTGATTTTCCTTTAAGGTGGAATTATGGCTTTAGATGTCTTCGCCCAACCCAACATCTGAAATTTAGACATCTTTAATTCCAATTTAGCCGTCGTCCAAATCTGGTTAAATTTTTGCAGAGTTTGAAGAACGTTTGTGAAAAACTGTGCCAATTTTTTAAAAATCCTGTTAAGATTTAATTTTTGACGTATTTTGGTGTCTTAATATTACAGCGCGGGGGCTTGGGGTGTTGTTCAAAAGTTACAGAAGGGAAAATGGGTTTCTATTGCGGAATCTCTAAAATTGGAATATCCTGGTTCAATAAGTGTATGAGGTTTTTTTATCTTTTATACAACAAATAAAAAAAATCAACACCATTTTTTTTTATTAAATGGAGAAATGTAAACACTGCTATCTTTATTAGTATTTTATGTCTAATGTCAAAAATATCTTAAAACAATCTTGAAAGATCCTGAAAATATCCTAATCCTTCGGTATATTTTTTAACACGTCATCAATTATGTTAATGCACCGACTTTATCTCCTTTTATTGGCTTAGAAATGGGGCTTAATGAACCGTGGCTACATTTCACGGTAGATGTATTATCCAGTATTTCGATGCGGTATTTAATAAGGGGTGTAGGTTTAATGCACCGTGGTGTATTTAGCGATGACCGATCTAAATAACAAGGTTCAGAATATCAGGCGGTATGGTTTGAACTCTGTACCCAAAAACTCATAATCTTAAACTTTTGATGTTTCCATCAATGAGCGGTTTTTTTTTAAAAAAAAAAAGAGATGCGGTTTATGTGATGGGGTGTTAAAATCAACATAAGAAAAGCTTTCTGAATATTAAGCGTATTAAAAGTTAATTGGTGTTTATTTTAGCAGAACCAGTGCGAAATGGGTTATGCGGAAGACAGATTCGCGAATTAGTTTTTGTGAACAATTTGTCCAACAATTCTAATGGCTTTTGCAATCAAAGTGAAGCATTTAGAAAAGGGGTTATTCTTTTGACATTGCAACACAAAACATGAATAAGAATTTCGCATTTTCACGCTATTTTTTCCTCCATTCCCAGCGACCGGCATCTTTAGGTGGGGGATTGTGTCCAATTTCTTTAACGCCGTACACGTCAAAGATACTGACATTTCTGGATTTTGGAATGGATGCTTATATCAATTGAACTAATTCAAGGACCCTCCGACTTCAACATCTATAAATTTCGGAAGTCCTGCATAAGCCATTGTTTCGTCTGGTAATCCCGTGGGTTTATTGCATCACTCGAAATGGGGGGATCACGTGGCTAAGTGGGTAAGACGCTGGCTCGCTAGCCTGGAGGTCGGGTGTTCGATCCCTGCATTGGTCGAGAAAGTTCATCCCGATTTTCCGGCGTGGTTTCCCCTTCTCAGTGATACAGAACGGAGGGCCTGACAAGGACAGCTGTCTAGTCGTTCGGATGGGACGAAAAAACCGAGGTCCCGTGTACAAATTGGCGTGCACGTAAAAGATCCCTTGGCAGTTGGAATTCGATATAAGAGTAGGCCATAGCGCCGCTGCCCAGGCAAAATTTCCCACGTAGCACACTGTATGACGTATGCCCGTCTTCATTAGCCCAGTTTAGGAGCAAAACAGTAGGACGTTAAACCCCATTTCATTTCATTTCATTTCAATCGAAATGATTATATCCGATGAACTTTCTCGGTCAACGCAGGGATCGAACACGGGACCTCCAGGTTAGCGAGTCAATGTCCCACTCACGGAGCCACCGTAGCTCCGGTACACAATAAGCTAAAAGATTCGAGTTTTGACCTGGTGAAATTAGCATATATTTGTACTTCTAAATCCTAACCACCAAACTAAACCCCCAAAATATGAATGATTGTACATGTATTTCCAGACCATTTAAACGTGTCCGTGCATCAAGCTGTGTCAATTTTTGTGATTGTGCGCGGGGCAGGGTAGGTCGAAACATATGGTACCACAGGCTGAATTTTGCCGACTTCGTTCGCGGAACTTTGTATTTGGATAGTCGAGATGCTTCATAGTCATTGTAGTAACGTGGTTTTTGCAGAGATATGGGTCGTAAGGTATAAGTGACGTCTCATAATATACAAATATGGCGATTCCACATAGATGTAGTCAAAACTTTGAACTGTTTTATTTTGGTCTATTATTCAGAAATACAAACGATATGTTAAAAGAGGAAAAACGAGGCTGGATCCAAGTTAATCTTTTAAACAGATATCTTAATCTTCGTCCTAAATCATCAGCTCGTTCAATAGAATCGACCCTAGTCCACGGTCAACTTTTAAACGCAACTTTAATGGCTTAATTCAGCGAACCTTCAGGGTCAGAACCTAACCTTTGACACGTTTCTATATTTTTACATATTTTACCTACTAAAATCGCTTTGTACCGTCATTAATTAGTCTAGTTAATGACTGTAGCATGGTTTACACTCTAGGGACAATTTACTTTGATGTATTTTTGGTTAAGTCAGTAAGTTTTTAATTTAGTAGCGTTCTAGTGCCAGAACAGACCAGAAAAGGGTTTGCGCTTATTTATTTCTCTGAAATTCCGTTCTGCGATTGCTCCGTGAACGAAGACGAACTTCCACCGGATTCTCTATAGCATCACCATCGACAGAGGTAATGCTAATCCAGGCCATTTATTTAGGAATCTGAAGTTTGTCTCCCCCGTCCCCACCCGTCGGCACTTATTGAAGAGGTTTGGTATGTGACCGCTCTGTGTTTTTATAAGGATGTTTGCAACAAGGGGTCATTAGTTTGTTTTGTTTTGTACAAGAACCTTCAATCACCGTGGAAGGAGATACTGAGATAACATTCAATGTAGACATATAAAGGACAATAAATGCAAAACAATATAATTTCTAATTTCAAAATGTCGCATTTAAAAATAACAAACATATTTAACTTTAAGACAAAAACGAAAAGAGGAGTGCATTTTGCCGACCTTTAGTTATAATTTCTCAATATATTATATTTTGTTTGTACTTAATATCATTGAATTAATATATCAAAACGCGTACATCAAAGAAAAAGACCCCCAAACCCCTTCCCCGCCCAGCTAACAAATATTTCCCAGCGAGATAAAGGTATATTTTGTTTCTGCAGTAACGAGCAAGCAGGTGCCCGTCTTGATTAATTAGCATATCAACTTTAACAAATACACAAATAATTACATTTTATTCAAATCACTTTTCATAAACAAATTACCCTGCTCCCTTCACGCTCCGTGCTGCATTGAAATTATTAATAATCACCTTTATTTTAGCACCTGAACAAAATGACTACCAATCAGCCCTCACAAATCTCTTTGATCTTTTCGCTCACAAAACAAACATGAAAACCGTCAGGTGTAAATTAAGGGGGCATCCCGGGTGACCTTAAACCATTGATGAGTTCTTTCTCAAACCCCGCATTTGCTTTTTAAACATCAGTCATTTAAGGTGACCCCATGAAACCCTTCGACCCAATCTCCGCTTGACTTGGAATTAATATGATGGAGTTTTTGATCTGTTATCGATAAAGGTTATTAATTAACGTGAAGAAACCAAACACAGTACAAAAAAAAACCCAGATGAAATCCGTGTGAAATGATTAGATTACTGTTTTCAATCGACAATATTGGTAAAAAATAAGCCACGTTCAGATTTTGCATGGGGTTCAAACATGATATATTATGGCCAACTATTGCAAAATTATTGAAACTTAAAAACCTTTAGATTCAACGTTTAGAAACTGTCATTCTTCAATATTCAACGTTTAGAAACTGTCATTCTTCAATATTCAACGTTTAGAAACTGTCACTCTTCAATATTTAACTTCTTAACATCATTTTAAAATATTTTTATATGTGCTGTGTCATTAAATGTATTAAAATCACCACCCAAAAAAACACATCAGCACAAACAAAATCCTGAAAAAGAAAGCCTCATATGGGTGTATTTGTTACGTGTTGTAAATCCGAATTTCTTTTGTATTTTAAAGATACATTTCGGTTAGTAAAAGATGATGTTGGATGTAAACATGTTTTGACTATATACAGTTACAGTTCGGATCTTTTAATAACGTTGTGTGAAAATTTGTTTCATTTCTGAGATATTAGCGTTATCGCATATGATTTTAGTGGTTTTCAAGGATTTTGAAGGAACATTCGTGATAACGCCTAAATCCCGTTTTTGCATGTGCGCGTTTTAGCGACGTTTCCGCCGTGCATGTTTGCGCAGGTTACTCAACCAAGTCAGTGGCTTGGTGTTACTATAATTAGGCGAGTTAAATGATATCTTTAATGTGATATTATTCCAAACAAATTATATTTAATTCCCTGAAATCGAAAAGTTAAACGGACTTTTGTGTCGTGGGCTATTTCTCTTTCTGTCTAATTGAATAATTTTCTTGATGGGAACTAGCTTATAACCGCCCTCTTCTAGTTGTAGTCCAAGATGGCTTCTAATTGGCAATGTGTGTAAACCCGAAAAAAGGGGGGAAGACAACACGTCATTTCTTAGTTTCAGATTTCCGATTCGACTTGGTGGATGGCAGCCTTGAGTCAACAATAGTCAACGACAAATGCAATGTGCTAGCTGTATATCTAATCAAATGACAGACGACATTGGCCTTGATTTCATATAGTATTTAACTGTTTACACGGTAAAATGGCAGGAACCCAAGTCCAACAGGCGTGTGAGCCCATTTGATTGTTTTTGTTGAACCCGTGACCCGTGTGACGTCTGGTTTGTATGAAGTATATCGATTATATGATAGTTTTGTTGATTTGTACTCGATCCTCCAACATACACTGTGTTGTCGAGATTTATATTTTAGATAAAGTAAACACGTGGCTAGCTTGTAAACAATCTACACCACCACGACCAGGTTGTATGTGGTAACGGTGGTTTTCTGAAATGCCTTCCAAAAACCAGTAACGTAGATAGACAGTCAGAAACGTGACACACCCGCCACATTCCCATTTAATGTCATTTTATGTAATTGAATTGATTTTCTCTTTAAGTAATCAATATACACCGCACTATACCCCGCACCTTTAAATCATCAATATACACCGCCCCCTGCCCCACACCTTTAAATCATCAATATACACCGCACTATACCCCGCACCTTTAAATCATCAATATACACCGCACCCTACCCCGCACCTTTAAATCATCAATATACACCGCACTATACCCCGCACCTTTAAATCATCAATATACACCGCACCTTTAAGTAATCAATATACACTTCACCCTAACCCGCACCTTTAGATCATCAATATACACTTCACCCTACCCCGCACCTTTAAGTAATCAATATACACCGCACCCTACCCCGCACCTTTAAGTAATCAATATACACTTCACCCTACCCCGCACCTTTAAGTAATCAATATACACTTCACCCTAACCCGCACCTTTAAGTAATCAATATACACTTCACCCTACACCGCCCCTTTAAATCATCAATATACACTTCACCCTACCCCGCATCTTTAAATCATCAATATACACTTCACCCTACCCCGCACCTTTAAATCATCAATATACACTTCACCCTACCCCGCACCTTTAAGTAATCAATATACACTTCACCCTACCCCGCACCTTTAAATCATCAATATACACCGCACCCTACCCCGCATCTTTAAATCATCAATATACACTTCACCCTACCCCACACCTTTTAAATAATCGGGGAGTTGGATGGCTGAATGATTAGCACGTGCGCGCTGTATCATGAAGTCTGTCATTGAGTCAACTGGCATGGTTTCGATTCCCCGGTTGTACGTGACAAGGAGTAGGGTCGCCTGTCCAACCTGGTGGGTTTCCTCCGGGTCCTCCGATTTCCTCCCACGCGCAAACGAATTATGAAAATAAAATTTAACCATGTGTTAGTCCAGAAATGACCTAGTTTGTGTCGAGTGAAATCAAATAATCTTTATTAAATCAACCTGTCCATAATACACCGGTATGTATAATGTATTGGATGTTAAATTCACCTTCAAGGAATCAATATAGATTCAAACCATCAATATATGTTGCGCCATATCCCACCCCATTTAAGTAATCAATATACACTGCACCCTATATCTCCCCCTCTACGGAATCACAACATCTGTGAGTCACTGTTGTCATGTTCAATTAAAAATAATGCTTTTTGTACTTTTTTAATCGACAAAATATAACACTCTGATCAGTAGAATTTGAGGTGGTTTAAACCAAATTTTCATTCAGTTTATTCAACGCTTCATTGGTTGTTTTGTTGTTGAAATTAAACATGTAATAAGTCCGCGTGGGGTCGTTACGACGGGGCACCAGACACAATCGCAAACTTCAATCAAACATTAATAATACTTGTTAAAATCATCCTCTCTATTTCATTGTTTTTGATTGAATTGATTTTGATGTAGAAACATTATTTATTATCGAACATGTATTGATCTCCCGTGGTTATTGACTCTCATCACGTGTTCGGAACACTTCGTTACTTTTGACAATACCTGGGGCCTGTTTCACGAAATTTTAACTAAGATAAAATCCAAATTTTAGTAATTTGATTGGATAATATTAGATTGATTTTAGTGCTTAGCCAATCATAATTGAAGTATTTACTAAAATTGGATTTTATCTTTACTTAAAATTTCGAGAAACAGGGCCCAGATTGATTCAATGGTGATGAATTTGACCTTTATAATGGAAATGAAATGAAATGGGGTTTAACGTCCTACTGTTCTGCCTTAATAATGGACATATCTGAGAATTGGATTGTATTCCGGAAGGCATATCATGGTACACGCAGATAGAAGCAGGTCATGGAATATTACCACAATCCGAAAGGTCCAGATCATGCTGTATACACTACAGTCTGATAGACTTTGCCCATCCTTTCATATTGTATCAAAAGCTCAATAAATTATGATCTTGATATAACTACATGTAATACGACCTACCGGTAAACCTAGGACATGTTTTTTACGATAGTCTGATAGAATAACGTTTTTAAATGTCAATCCAATAGACAAAGGCCATACATTATTATAGTAATCCAATGGACCGAAGTCACGATGTATTACTACGACATTCCGGTAACTCGAGGTCATGCTACGGTCTGATAGAGCAGGGCCAGGTTATTCAATTCAATAACAGTCCGAGGTCATGAAATTGTACTAAAGTCCTATATCATTATTGTCTAACAGACCAACGTCATGCTATATATAATTATTGTCCGACAGATCGAGGTCATGCTATGTAACAACAATTCAATAGACCGAGGCCATGTTATGTAACTATATTCCGACACACTGAGGTTATGGTATGTAACGACAGATCAAAGCCATGCTTTGTAACGACAGGCGACAGACCGACGTCATGCTATAAAACTATCGTCCGACCGACCGAGATCATGCTATTTAACGACAGACCGAGGTCAGCTATAAAACGTCAGGCCGAGGTCGTGCTATAAAACGACAGTCCGACAGACCTATGTTATGATATATAACGACAGTCCAACAGACCTGGGACAATGTCTAATAGTCTTAAGTTCGACAGACCTCGCCAGTGACACCGAGAGCGGTGGCCTCCACGGGCAACCCCCTCCCCCAAGGGGGGTTGTTTTGTATTGGTGATGGGGCTTATTCTCCATGGACAAATGGATAATAAACAATATTTCAATAGCTCTGCCAATAAAGATTTTCAAAAGATATCTTTGTCACAAAAATAACTAGAGTTCGGCAATAGAGCTCGGCAAACCGAGTGAACGAGTGAGTCCGTGTTTTATTGTTTTATTACAAAATAAATGTAAAAAAAAAATAATAAATAAACGGCAATTGACAGCGATTAAATCATCAAACGTCTGTCTCCCTTTCATTCAAACAAAATACAAAATTATAGTCTAAAGGAAAAATGGAAATTCCGGCAAAAAAGAGATTATTATAATGATTGAATTACTTGTCACTTTGAGTTGTCTTCCTGGTTTTGCTGTGTTTTATACGGTTGTCATGGTTGTTTGGTTTGTTTATGAGTTATTCAATACGTGTTGTTATACCGACACAGTTATACCGCCCTTCCAAACAAGGGCGTGCTGACCGTCACTTGTCCAGGGGCCCGGAGTCTAGAGGGATCCGGGGGTACGCCGAGTAATGTTTTAAGAAACAATTGTTGATATATTAATAAAAAAAATATACTGTTAATTGATCGTAAAGTAGTCACTTGTCCAGGGGCCCGGAGTCTAAAGGGATCCGGGGGTACGCCGAGTAATGTTTTAAGAAACAATTGTTGGTATATTAATAAAAAAAATATACTTTTTAATTGATCGTAAAGTAGCCTAGAAGAAACCCGGTGATTTTCCTGAATGTGTTTACCTAGTGGCGTGGGTAGGATTAAAACCGGATTCTGACAGTCCACTTTTTTTGCGAAAAATTGTTGAATTTAAAACTATTAACCACCTGCCGGGGCCTTAACGCCGTGGGGCCCCGGTCCGTCCTCGTTTCGTTTGAGGCTATACAATGATGGTGAGCGCGCCAGTGATCATGCGTGCGTTGTAGCCTGACTGGCATCCGATCATTAGAAAAACGAACTGAAAGAGAAACTCTTACTTTCGTTTTCGTTTCGTTAGGCGCTAAAAATATCGATGTTTTTCAATATTTTTGCCAATTGCGGACCTTTTGACAGTGTGATTCGTCACTAATATGTCCGGGAGAAGCTTATTATAAGTTCGGTCTGGCAATGTTAAGCATCGAAATTGGCTAGTCACGTACTGTTAATTTTGATGAGACTGTTGGTGAGTTCGCTTCCAGGTGTACACGAAAAGTTCCGTTTGAAACCAATTCAATGACTAGTTTATGTGATGAAAAAAATTCCATTCTGAAATTTTGGTGTCTGATGGTCACGATTTTTGTTTTTTTCATTGACATGCCTGCTTAAAATTTCCTGTCCAAATCGTGTACATCTATTATTATTAAATCAGTAAAACTTAATCGTAGTACATGTATTTGGTATGTCATATGTTGTTTTAAATTTCAGTTATTGGTTTTTTGGCAAAGTGGCCCCCAGATATACGCCACAATGACGCTAGAGACCCCTTGCATTTTAAAAATAAATCCAACTACCAAGGGCTCTTTTACCTGCACGCTAACGTTTACACGGGATCGTGGTTTTGTTGTCCTATCCGAACAGACTATATATATATATATTAGAGGCTGCTTCTTGCCAGATCATCCGTCCTCTACCACTGATAAGGGGCAAACACACTAGAAATGCTCAGGAACATTCTCCGCCAGAACCGCGATCAAACCTGGGACGTCCTGGTTACTGAATAACTGACATTATCACTGAGACATGAAATGAAATGAAATGGGGTTTAACGTCCTACTGTTCTGCTCCTAACCTGGGCTAATGAAGACGGGCATACGCCATACAGTGTGCTATGAGGGAAATTTTGCCCGGGCAGTGGCACTATCGCCTACTCTTATATCGAATTCCAACTGCCAAGGGATCTTTTACGTGCATTCCAATGTATACACGGGACCTCGGTTTTTCGTCTCATCCGAAGGACTAGACAGCTGTCCTTGTCAGGCCCTCCGTCCTGCATCACTGACAAGGGGGAACCACGCCGGAAAATCTGGATGAACTTTCTCGGCCAATGCAGGGATCGAACACCCGACCTCCAGGCTAGCGAGCCAGCGCCTTACCCACTTAGCCACTATCACTGAGACACTGTGCAGTTCCGGTAGTACAAATACAATATATGGTTTATCCTATATCTGTTGTTTACTGTTTACTCCGAAGTTTTGTGAACAACGCCATGAGTTTGTGAAAGATGGGTTTTCACTTCACTTTATGCTGTAGATGTTCACAGTCTGGTCTAAATATTAAGGCCACTTGCAGATATCGTCATGGTCACGAGATGTAAACATGGCTAGCGCTAACCCTACATTTCATGACCTTGACGAAATCTGCAGGTGGCCATAATATTTAGACCAGACCAGATTTTTATCTCGTGGTTCTAGCACCAGATGAGGTTCCACTCGGCTCTTCTTTTTCTCTTCTTGTGGACAGCGGTGTTGGCCGAGAAAGTTCCTCTTGATTTTCCGACGTGGTTGCCCCCTGTCACTCATTGATGCAGGACGAAGGGTCTGACAAGGACAGTGTCTAGTCGTTGGGATGAGACAAAAAAAACGAATTTGTTTTTACGTGGTCACGTGTACTTTTCAGCCCCCCCCCCCCAAAAAAAAAAATAAAATAAAAAATCCGAGGTTCTGTTTGACCCACGCTGGGATTTAAACCCGAGACATACTGAAATAAAATGGGGTTGTTTAGCGTCTTATTTTTCTGCTTCATCCAGGTAACGGAAACGGACATACGTCATGTTGTGTTGAAACTGGGCAAATTTCAATTAAAAGGACAAACCTGTTGCGCACAAACCCGATTATACCTGAACTGGTTTTATCTCCGGACGCCATTTTTTTTTTAAACGAAAAAGATTTTCATCTCAAAAAACAAATCGGCACATCAAATTTAATTCAGTCAAATTTAATAATATTTCTGACCCAGAAATGGACGCGGGCTATTATTGTCACGGCTTACATGTAGAATGATAGATGGAATACTTAAACGCCTAAAATACCATGATAAATTGTGACGTAAATATGTACCTTACGTCATAACACACAAACAAGCCGACTCTTTAATCTTACCGCTTTCTCTTTTGGGCCTAGAACATTTTTTTATTTAGATTTCTTTCAATATTTATTAAATTCAGATCTTAAATACAAAAGAAAACTCTTTTACCGAAAAACGACGATTTTCCATGGCAAAGAAAATTAACCGTCAGCAGATAGAGTCACAATTTTGGTAAAGGTGCATTGTGTAAGAGCTAGTCTGTGTATTTCTGGCTTAAAATGTTATATAAATTAATTTACATGACAAGCCGATAATCAACTGAAATATTGAAATGATTAAGCCATTCCTGCCAATCGGTTAACATTACAATGAACGTCACTCAATAAAAGAACTATCAACTTTCTTGTCAAAACACCTATAACTTTGCTTAGAATAAAGTAATTTGAATAAAATTTTCAATATATTCATTCTTCATTATCTATTTTTAACTTATATGACCAGAACTCTCAACTCTTTTTAAAAAATCTTACATAATGTATATTTAATAAATACGATCAAGTACAAAAACTAACCATATCAGTTATGTGCACTTCTCATTTAGATGAACAGGTGTATCAACCATCAATTAGAGCAGTATTTCACGTATTAGTTCAATTGTTAAGTCTTCATTAGCCCGGTTGATACAGAAAAATGAGACGTTAACCCAGTTGTTGCTGTTTATTACAGATTTAACGTCCAATAGGCCTACAATGAATATGATATTATAGACGGGTTGATTTAATTAAATTATTTACACTTGAAAATTGTTAAGACGTTAACCCATTTCAATTCAGCTTACATACGCCGGTAACATGGAGAGTATGAATGTTTAAGCTCTGTAAAGGCTGCAGGTTGCGGTTTAGAAGAAAGACTATTTTATTTATATAACAGATTAATTTGTTTATTTGATCAAAGGTTGAAGACTATAAATATTATTTGTGGATATTAACAAGATTTAATTAGATTTTTAAAACACAAGTAGTCGTGACTCTGTTTTTCTAATCTTCGTATGAAAGAAATGATTTAATCAGACGGCCGGCGGATCTCTTCATCGCTTGATCACTTTCAATTCCAATTAAACAAAACAGTTCGGTTAAAGACGTATTTTTGATCATTTTTAGAGGCATTAGTCACTGGATAGAGCAATAAATTGTAACACATACTTATGGAATTACAATTACTAATTTATATGGGCGATTTTTCGAAGAGTGTTGAAAGTTGTAATTCAATTGCTGTCAGGGCAAAATTTCCATCCTAGTACAACGTATGCCCGTCTTCATTTCGCGATGTCGGGATGCAGAAAAGTTGGAAGTTAAACCCCATTTCACTCATTCACTTTCCTCTTAAAAATGAATTGAAAGGAAATGGGGTTTAACGTCCTACTGCTCTGCTCCGATTGGGCAAATTTATGCAACATTGGCTATGGATTAAAATATTCTGTCTGGGGCCATTTTGCTTTGTGCGGCATTGTTCGGACACCGATCATTATTTGTTGCATCAATTGTTCGGGAATAAGATTTAAAACATTTAAATTCAGTGTAATAAACAGGGGTCTATAAAAAGTGTTTTTCTGGCATCATAAATATTTTTTTCAAAAAACCAATTTTTTGATGCAGCTTTAACAGAAAAGAGTGGAATATCTGTTGAAAACCCATATCAATAAGGCTATTTTGGACTGACCACTTCGTACCTGTATTTGCTGTACTCCCGGTCTTTTACTCCAGGCATTATCATTATTTGTTTCGTCAATTTGTCGGAAAGCTAAATTTCTGGTGACCGATAAATGCTGCAGTTAAAATAGTCTGATTGATTGGGATTCAGGTCATCAACACCAGTAAAGCTACATTGGACCATAAAAATAGATATTTCAATTATTGGACCACCTAGAAGTTGTACGCATGAGCTGGAATAGCTGGAAAACGCATTTGCGACCGCTTAATTTTCAAAATTTTCGCGCCGATCCCAACCACAGCGTTGGAGAAAGCAATTTGCGCCTTCGACGCTCACTGACGACCGGCTTCGTAGGCCGAGACTCCTTGGACTCTAAACGAGAATATTTTCAGCATTTCATTTATGGCACCCTCCTCCCAAATCCGGGAAGGTATAAGGTGGGATTTCGGTTGCAAGACAACATAAAGAAGGCTGTAGTGGACAAGTTTCAAGCTGCTGTGTGCTCACGGCCTGGAATAGTCTGAATACGCGTTTGTGAGTCAGTCTGGGAAGGTGGAGGGAGGGGGGCATAACCGACAGATGACCGGCACGTTCGTTCGTTCCTACAGTTTTACGTCCAATTCCACCTAAGGTGATATCGTAGACAAGCGACCGGTACGGCCGGCTGTAAACATTTGTAGTTACGCCATGACGTCCTCAACCTTTCATCTTGCCGACGGTGTCAATTATTTTCACCTGAGATTAATGAGTAAAGATTGAAAGACAAAAAGGTGAGGGAATTAGGTGACGAACGGTGTCATTGTGTTAATACATAGACAATAAAACGTATTTTATAAAGTGACAATACCGCTTTAAGCGATCAATTTGTTGTGAATTAGTTGTCGCTACCTGTATTTGTTAAATGATTGACTATATTTATGTTTTTACAATTGATCTACAGGTATATTGAGCTGTGTGGGGTAACATTTTATAGATTTATTAAAGAGACATTACCCATTGTAGGGATTTGTTTGGCTTCAGATGTTATATAAATTATTTTCTTGGCATTTTTTACATAATATGCCCATAATCAACATCGGATAACTTAACTGATATTTAGTGCAATAAACTATAACACATACTTATAGAAAAACAGCTACTTATTTATTTGGGCGACGTTTTGAAGAGTATACTCTCAACATTATCCAGCTAATAACGTTGAGAGAATACTCTTCGAAACGTCGCCCAAATAATTAAGTAGCTGTTTTCCATAAGTATGTGTTATAGTTTATTGGTCTATCCAGTTACTAAATGCCTCGCAAAGACTATGATATTTAGTGGATTAGAAATTCCCGCCATATCTACATAAACACTAATAATATATAGGCCCGACAATAGAGATTTTTTTTGTAAACAATATTCTATTTCATTTGATAATGGATCGGAGAACAGGCCTATATTGACTCCAAATTTAAGTGAAACCTGGTAAATGTAGGTCATAAGTTACATGGCTGAAACTTTGTAGGGACAATGGTATCCATAGTCGGAGTAAATATTTCACAAATCTAACCAAAATTTCCGGGGCTTTCCCCAAGTCAGACCACGCCCAATATCGCCTCACGGGGCTAATAATATGGTCATCAGTTACATGGCTGAAACTTGCCAGAAACGAAAATCCACACTTGCTAAATTCAATTTTCAAAAATCTAACCAAAAATTTGGGGGCTTTCCCCAAGTCAGATCGCTCTAAAGTATGTCCGACCACACCCTAAAAATGGGGCTTTTTATATGGTCACAAGTTACATGGCTGAAACTTACCAGAAAAAAAGATCCATACTTGGTAAATACAATTTTCAAAAATCTAATCAAAACTTTGGGGGCTTTCCCCAAGTCAGATCGCTCTAAAGTATGTCCGACCACACCCTAAAAATGGGGCTTTTTATATGGTCATAAGTTACATGGCTGAAACTTACTGGAAACAAAGATCCATACTTGGAAAACATATTTTTCAAAAATCTAACCAAAAATGTTGGGGTTTTCCTCAAGTCATATCGTCCTAAAGCCCACCTGGCCACGCCCTAAAAGTGGGATTTTTTATATGGTCATCAGTTACATGGCTGAAACTTACCAGAAATATTGTTCCATGCATGAAAAATGTATTTTTCGAAAATCTAACCATAAATGTGGGGGCTTTCCCCAAGTCAGACAGGTCTTAATTATAAGAAGAATGGTCAGCTCTTTATCTAAATCTTACATACTGTCTCTTTAAAATAGGTTAATTTCTAACCTATCTCGATTTTTTAAATGTTAAATAAAACCTTTATCTGGCTTTCTCGGAAATCGAATTTAAATGTTTTTGGATCGATTTCACCTTATTGTATCACCAATAAAAATCATTTGACGTCTGCGGGTTACACGATATAATATCCATCAATTTAACGAGATAGGACAAAACAAAAACATGTCGATCAAAGAAAAAAAGATAGTAAGAGACCTAAATTGTACATGGAATTGAGTTTAGAGACTTTGGGACCAACCCATGTTATTTTTAGATAGAAAGAATGGTGGAATGTGTACAGACAGTTGCGTTCACCCCCAACTCTTCTTGGAATTCCCAACTTTAAAATGAAAATCAGACGGGAGCAAAGGTGGATCAGTGAGTAAGGCGGTGTATCACTAACCAGGCGGTCCAGGATTCGATGCCGGTGTTGGATAAGTTTGGGATTAACATGGTGTAATTTTAGGGAGAGAGAATTTGTGCACATACAGTTGCGTTCCCTCCATACTCTTCGTGGAATACCCAACTTTAGAATTAATATCAGACGTCAAGGTCGATAAGATGTAGCGAGATTGTAGGTTAGGGTTAAGGTAAGCATTAGGCCTAGGTCTAGGGTTAGGGTTGGGATTAGCGCTAGCCTTGTTTACATCGCGTGACCTTTGACCAAACTTGAAGTTGGCCTTATCAAATAGATCCAACCAGGCGGTCCAGGGTTCGTTGCCTGTGTTGGGTGAGAAGCCCATCTTTTCACGGTAAAATAACAACATCAATGTTGATTTAAATTGACCAATAAGTCGTGTTTGCAATGTCGATGACTGGGGATGATACTGAGTTAGAGACTTGCTTCCCTTAAAGGTTTCGATCGTCCCCTCAACAACTAATGTTCGTGACCTGAGATTTTCAACGTACCGTCAGAAAACACGGCTCTTTGATAGATACGAACTTATTTTTCTGTGTAATTCACACATTTTGTTTCAGATAGGAAATTATAATACAGATAGTGACTAATTCTATAAAATAACCCACAGAATTCAACATACCTATAGATCAATTGATCACATATTGTAGAAAAACATACATATATATAGTCAATCATTTAACAAATACAGGTAGCGACAACTAATTCACAACAAATTGATCGCTTAAAGCGGTATTGTCACTTTATAAAATACGTTTTATTGTCTATGTATTAACACAATGACACCGTTCGTCACTAATACCCTCACCTTTTTGTCTTTCAATCTTTACTCATTAATCTCAGGTGAAAATAATCGACACTGTCGGCAAAATGAAAGAAATGGACTTCTCATGTGCAACGGCCAGTTAGAAGGGGAGGGTTGGTCGGCCGATTAAAGTGTTTAAAGAGACAATTTTGATAGATAAAATATAGTAGTCTTTCATCTTGTTAATCCGTTGTAATTGCTCATCAATATATTACTTCTTTCTTCTTGTTAATTCGTTGTAATTTATGATTAATCTGTTATATGGTTTCCAATTGTTATCTATATATTGCACCACATTTTTCTTAAATATCATTGTTTGCTTAATAACGATATCTGTATGTGTATTAAAACGTAGCATGTTAATAAATTCAGAAGTAGTATATCCATATAAGTGTATTTAATTTGATAAAATTGAATGCTATATAATTTCGGAAGGAGATATATCGAGACTAACATAACATCTGGTGCAGACTGGCACATGTGTGTGTGAGAGTGAGAGAGAGAGAGAGAGAGAGAGAGAGAGAGAGGGGGGGGGTAACGCCCACTCGACACAAACTATCAGTCCTTTTGGGATGAATCAATTTTATTTCAATAACTCGCTAGCGCGTAGGAGTCTTTAACTGCAGGAAGAAACCACGAGGTTAGACAGGCGATCCCACTCCTTGTCACGTACAAGCGGGGATTCGTAACCACGCCACTCGACTCAATGGCAGTCCTTGTGATTTAACGTACACGCGTTAGCCATTCGGCCACCCAAACCCCCACAGACACATATAAGAATCCTTGATAGTTGGAATCAGGCCCGTAACTACGGAGGGCGCAGGGGGTGGGGTAGGGGAAGCCCCCCCCCCCCCGTGAAAAAAAATGTCGACCATAAAAAATAGATATACATTGCCCGTCAATTTTACAGAACCACCGAGACCACTTCCCACCCCCTCCCCCACTTCGTTGCTCTGAGCTAGTTACGGCCCTGGTTGGAATTCCATTAATAATGAGGAGTACACGGACACGCTCATGTCTGGGCAAAACCTCACATAACACACAGTATGATGTATGCCCGTCTTCTTTATCCCGATTGGTGCATAAACAACGGACATTAAACCCCTTTTAAACATACATTGTGCAAGAGCTAAATCTGTCTAGTCAAGGTCTTTCTTTGGGCCTGAAAAAGAATTAGACATTTATTAACATGACAAGACCATAATCAACTCTCGATGCCATCGGATGTCTCCGATATTAAGTAGATTAGAATGGTTCAGCCATATTTTGATATAATTTAAAAATGGAGAAGCGAGGCTTAGCTTCCAACAACCAGTACGATGGTTGCAATTAATGCACACATCTTGTCAAACCCTGAGAGGCTAATATCTTCGCTCGCAGTAGAGTAATTTGAATGAAATTTTCAATATATTCATTTTCCATAATTATCTATTTACGAACTCTTATAGCAAGAATGGTTAGCTCTTTATCTAAATCTTACATAATGTATCCTTAAATTCATTTCCTTTTGTCGGTGAGATGGAATGCGGGTAATGTGTATCATTTTAAAAATCGACATATAAAATCCATTTAGAGATAAAACGAATTGTGTGTTCTTCTGTCGACAGATTAAGCCAAAACCGAAATCAAAATTATATCCTGCTTGATAATATCGAAACAAAAATTTAATCGTTTCGATGTTGATGCACCATTAATCAAAAAGACACATCAGATCAACCCATTACGACACTTTACTTTGACCTAAATCAGCGAGCTTTAACTCCTTTTTTAATTCATAAAATTTATATATATAATATGTACAAGTGTATGTAATTTAAGACATGGCGTCCCATATTTTTTAACAGGTGGCTGTAGCCTAAATTACTTATCTCACATTTACAGAAACTTTATAGCGTCACTCTGGTTAAATAACCTATAAAACATAAAAAACACCATCACGCGATTCATTCATTCATATCATAACTGTTTTTATATAAGTTTCTGTAACGTACATTCGCAAATATTAAATTACCAAACCCATCGCGTCTATACGGGTCAAACAGATAGCGTGTATGCCTTGGGGTCACAAGTGGGTAAATTTTACTGTTATCTTTCAGAGGTCAATCCCGCCCCTTGACCCCGCGGTAAACACAAATCATCCAATGAGAAGTGAGTATTATGTGCCTCTATGTATGCGTCTTGCAAAGTTGTTTTCAAGCTTTTAAAAGCCAATGTGTTCGATACCTGATTTCTCGCTGCTTTGAAATCGATGATCTAACTCAGTAGTTACATCTGCATCCATTTGTTCTGTGACTTGTGAACTGCTAGGATACCATTCTCCATAGCACAATTCAATTCGATGGTATCTTGGAATTAAATTCTGTGTCAAGTGATCGGACTTTGCAGGGAGTTACAAAAACGTGAGTCACACAACTTTATTTGAGATGTATTCTATTTTCTTTCGGAAATATAGCTTATTTAAATTTACTTTCTGGAGAGTCAATGCATGAATAATAAAAAAGCATATATCTTCCGTTAAATGTGTCAATATTTATTAGCTGTCACTACAGATAGCCCGGGCAGTGGTTGCTTCGCTATTTTCTTGAAGTTCATTTGCGCATCTTCTATAGCGCCATATAGCCATTTAATAAGCCGTCTCCAATACATATCACATTTCAACATGGCGCTAAACCCGTGAATGAAACCTAGTGCTGGAAAAATACCTCATTTTGAACCCCTGACAGCTGTCTTCACTAACTGTTAATAATTTTATTTACAGATATAATGGATCTAGAGTTCTATCAAAATGATTTTGGAATGGATGGAGGCGATTTCTTCTTAAACGAGCCCAAAAAGAGAAGGTTCAGTGGCCCTTTCATGCGATTACCTACGGTAAGCCTCGTTTTGATATGGAGTGTATATTTTGTGAATGAAATGTAAGACACTGGTTTTTATGAATGGACAAAACTTGAATTGGTTACAGCAGGTTATTGTAAGCCATGATAACACCTATGTCACGTGGTTTTCACCCTAATCTATGATCAGGGGCTATCGATGCAGGTGTCACCACAGCCCTTTATATCTGTTTATTATTGTAGGGGTGTTATTTTAGTTTGGTTTTAGCGGGGAGCGAGCAACCTCTTCTCATGTTATTTGCTGTGGGAATTATAAGCGACTGTATCTTTTTTCTTTGCAACGATCTGCTGTCCTACTGCCGTGATTAAGGGGCCGTGACTGTATGTATATTAGGTAACGTGCATTCCAGTAATTAGTAATTAATAATTGATCAGTGTGTATTAAGTGTAATATTACATAAAATATGATAACCAGGATATAGCATGTCGATTTCATAAAAGGTGTGTAAACTGATATAATTTATTCTCTGTAGCTAGGCCCATTCAGAGAATTATTTATAAAAATTGATTAATTTCCTTTTTGGCGTTTATTTTTTTCTTGTTTTAAAATATATGAAATGAGTTTCAACAATTACTTTTCTACATCAAATGGGCTAATGAAGATGGGTTGATGCCATTGAGTGTGTGTGTAGAGAACAGTGCTTAGACCTACACATATTTTGATTTTCAACTGTCTGTTTAAGGGTTAGAGGAATATTCTCTGAGTGTTATAACTGGGTATATTCACAGTAAGAGAGGTATTATTAACCCAAAACGGGGGGTTGGATGGTTGAATGTTTAGCATGTGCACGCTGTATCATACGGTCTGTCATTGAGACAACTGACGGGGTTTCGATTCCCCGGTTGTACGTGACAAAGAGTAGGGTCGTCTGTCCAACCTCGTGGGTTTTCTCCGGATCCTTCGGTTTCCTCCAACTGCTAAAGACCCCTACGCGCAATCGAACCATGTGTTGGTCCCAAAATGACCTAGTTTGTGTCGAGTGGACGTTAAACCCCATTTCTCTCTCTCTCTCTGTTAACCCAAAACAGTGAGTTATGAGGAAGATACTCATCTAGAAAGATAAATATAGACAAAATTTGATAAAAATATCAAAAGTATCTATTTACATTAATTTGTACCTGAAAATATAATGTAAAGCAGAATATTAAATCACATGTATACCAGACTTGTGAAAGGTTATTTGAATTCAAAATTTCACAATTTTATATGAAGTTGATGCTATCTTCAATAGAAACTTTAGATGTTGTCATTGACATTTAAACAGATTTAACAATGGTGTAATTTAAGTCAAAACACATTTAGAAAGATGACGATTTACTGAGATTGAGGAAAGACTTTATGGCATTTTATTTTATATTGTTCACCAGTGGTTTAAAGTTAAGTCCACAGTATGATTTGAAACCATTTTGAAATGAAATGGTGTTTAACTTTTTACACCAACAAGCCAGACAGTACATACACTATGCTTTGTAGGCCTACTATGAGAGACATTTTGCCCTGACAGTGGTGGTAGGGCTAACTCTTATTCTGATTTCCAACTGTCAGGGGATATTTTAAGTTCATTCAATGGTATATATACACAGGACTTCAGTTTTTCATCCTATTTGATCAACTAGATGCTTGGAATTGCCAGGCTCTCCATCCTGCACCACTGACACTATCCAAAGGAACATTCTTGTCCAACAATGGAATTACCTCATGGAGATGTGATATTTAGTTCTGAAATTCCCTACACCAATATCCTTAGCTTAAAGATCCATTATGAATGATTAGATAAAGAGCTGACAGTTCTCACTATCATAGTTAAAAACTAGATAATGTAAAGGGAATTTGCTGAAAATTTCATTCAGATTGATCCACTCTGAACCAAGAATTTAGCGATTGAATTTTGGGCCTAGCCTCGAACAACATTACTAAAGTCGGTACGATAAAATACATAGTCTGGATTATCCATTTCTTGATTTAAACATGAATGAGTGTAGAGCAGCAGATTGGATCCTAATCCAGTAAATATCGCAGGCTAGCGATGACATCATGAGTTGATTATGGTCTGGATAAGTTAATTAATGTCTAATTAGCAATTTAGATAACATTTCAGACCTACATGTGAGGCTAAAGAAAGACCTGCAATTGGCAGATTTAGCTCTTGCATAATGTATGTTTAATAACAGTATACATGTACTCATTCAATTCTGATTATCTCATGATGTGTACATGTACATTACATATATAATTATAACCCTACATGTATAGAAGTTCATTCATTCATACTGCAAGGTCCTGTCACCTTGGTCTGATCTATTTTAGAAATGAAGGACCGTGATTATCCCCTTTGGTTTTTGTTGCTGTCCAGTGATATTTTTGTGGTGTTGACATGTGGAGAGATGTCATGCTCTTGCCTTATTATCAGCCCACAATGCTTCATTCTGCTCTTCTATTTCTGGTCGTCAGACTTACGGCACGAATCTTCTCCCCGTTTTAATTTGCGTTGTCTGTAAGTCAATATTGTGGAAAGGTTTATAGGTTGTTTACTAGAGCAAACATTGTGTGTTTTAGCTGATAATATCACAGACCATTTAAAAACCCTTCTATGTACAGATGTATAACGTAAAACTCAGCTAGGGTTTTTGGGTACAGAAATATTAATATTTCTGATGGAATCGAACAAAAAATTGTTGGCTATGTGAAATATTAAAATTTGAGAAGTGACATTGGGTGTTCCAAGAAAGATTAATTGCTATATACTTTGCCGTGTATATGAGTCACCATTCTCCTACTCTTAGCTAAACCAAGTGATAGCTTGCATTAATCGTTCAAAAATCGAAACTATTTATGTAGTCTTTTGTGCCACAAAATCTATAAAATGAAAACAGAAAAGTTCTTACATTAAGGTTAATTTGTGGACCAATTATTCATTTCTGGCAAGATTATCTTTCAGTGTTTTAGGCTGGTTTGTTAAAAGAGAGAGAGAGAGAGAGAGAGAGATATGGGTGGTGGAGAGAGGAAGGCAGTTTAAAGCCGCTTCCATAATAACTAGGTCATTTACAGACTAACCTAGTATAATTTTATTTCAAAAATGTTTTGTTTTCTTCAGCCATGTGAGGCAACCCAGAGGTCCCAGCATGAGGTTGGACAAGTGACTATACTACTCCTTGCACCCACCCAACCCTCATTAACTGTAGATCCAAGTTATGGCCACCACATAATTTCGTACATCTTATCAAGCCCTTCATGTGGTACCCCGCATATTTCGGCATTAATTTCGATTGGGTACAAGCCCAGCTTGAGAGCCTATCTGATTCTTTGATCATCATGAATACTGAGTCTTGCGTTTTCCAGCTAAATTATCTACCTGTGATAATCGAGTAACAACGTTCAAGGTTTGTTCAATGTCAAACATTCCATGGAGGATGCTATGTTTGATTTGAGTGTGTTTGTGTCACAACCTCTGATTGGACGCTGCTTGTGTCACAACCTCTGATTGGATGCTGTTTGTGTCACAACCTCTGATTGGGCGCTGCTTGTGTCACAACCTCTGATTGGGCGCTGCTGTTCACTTGTCTTCGGTAAAGATACACTTGTAGATAACATAGCTATAAGTTTCGAAATTTCTGACTAATCTAGCAACGGCTAGATGTTGTAAAACTCGCGGTCATTGCTTTAGGAACATGCCCAAGATATACATTTGATATACACATTTATTTACCTAGAGTTATATTGTGATATAATATTAGAAAACCTAACATATGTTACAGAGAAAAAAAATCAATCAATCATCTTGAACTTAAAGTTTGTATTACATGCACATGACATACATTTTAAAATCATATCAGAGTTTTTAGATATATTTTTATAGATATACATGTAGGCCATTAATCTGTAACATGGCATACAATTTGTACAATAAGTCCATGGTACAAATGTACTTCAAATTAGATAGCATCATGAAATAAATTTTAAAAATTACCTGTATACATAAATTTCAGCCCAAATAACATTATAATTATGTGGCTCAGTGAGTAAGACGATAGCTCGCTAATGCGGAGGTCCCATGTTCGATCCTGCGTTGGGATTTTCCGGCATGGTTCCTCCTTGTCATTGGTGCATTCGGATGGGAAGAAAAACTGTGGTCCCGTGCACACATTGGCATGCACGTAAAAGATCCCTTGACAGTTGGTTTCCGATATAAGAGTAGACCATAGTTCCGCTGTCTGGGCAAAATTTCCCCTACTGCAAACTGTATGGCATATGCCTGTCTTCATTAGCCCAGTTGGAGCAGAAAAGTGGGACATTAAACCCCATTTCAATGGGATGAGGTCTTGTCAGCTCAATACTTCGTCATTTTGAGATGAACATAGTATTTTTGATTTCTGCGTTTATGTGTGAGTGCTGTGCAAGGGGGATAATTTTGAAGGCCAGTGTGTACACTTGGTTTTTGTGTCCCATCCTAACAACTAGTGTCCTGCCTTGGATCTTATTTTCTTTTTTCCCCTCCAAGCTCCTAGGCACACTTTCCTTGTCATCCTCTCAGATGCCACAAGTGAGAACCAGCACTGAATAGTCTGCAATGGTTCTTATCGACCCACACAGGGACATTTTAGTCTAGTGCCCTACAGCGCAACTGCTTTGGCCCCCACATCTACGTGATGTGGTTAATAATCATACCTCAGTATCAGGACAGTTAAGTGTTCAAGCACACCGTGTCAATGCTCCAAAGGAAAATTAAATGCTGTGAATGTTTCAGTTCGGCCTGTGGTCATCTATATAAACCTAGTCTAAGACATGTATGCAATAGTTTGATTTATATATTGAAAGCCTTCTTTGATTTTATTTTATATGTTGATTGGTTATGTGAGTAGAACAATCCATTCAAAACAAACTAGCTCATTTTAGGACTACCATACAATATTATTTAAAATATTTGTTTGCATGTCAGATCTTTAGCAGTAGGAGGGAACTAGAGGAGCCTACTCCTTGTCACGTACAAGAATGGAATCAAAACCATGTCACTTGTTAGTTACAGTAATTATGATATAAAAGTCTGCCTTTGTTTAAACTTTGACATCCTTAGATAAAGCCAATGTTGAGATATAATCGATTAAAAGTGATTTCATTATCATTAAAATGTAATAATTGAAATACACCATAACATTTGTTCAATAGCTAAGTAAACTGAATATCATCCAAAGTCTTCGACATTGAAAACATGAATTATTTGTCAGTTTAAATCAACATTGATGTTGTGATCTTTCCGGGAAAAGGTGGACTTCTGATATCCAATATTTAAGACAAAATAAACATTTTACTATTGCAGCGCCATTTTTAACAAGGGACTCAAAGAACGAGGCTGACATATTCCACAATTAAGTCATGTCAAACGGTGACGTCGAATTCTTATCTGTAAAGCATGCGCAATAAATACTATTTCTGTAGACTGTAATAACCAGATGCTAGAGATTGCCATTCGATTGAGACTTCTGGTGTATTTAGCTGAACATAACTGATTTGAAATTAGTGTAAAAACAGAAGCAATTGAATGTAAATTAGTTTATATACATTCATATTACATTATTATATGGGTTGTGCCCCATTTGTGTCAATTTCTACGTGCTAAATTTTAGCGATTTAGCTTCTTTATTTAACCACATTATTTGCGAGTTAAAATACACTGCAAGATGTGCTAATTAACCTCATAACCAGAGAATAAAACCACTTCCCCAAAATTCAGACCAATTTATATCACCGAAGACTCGCAGAAAAAAAAATTCCGAAACTGTGAAAAATATCTGTAAAGATAATTAACTAATGACGTATTAAATTGTTTAATTTCACTGACAATAAAACCACTTTACGTTTACTGGCGATTTAAAAAAATCCCAAACTGTGAAAATATCCGCAACTAACAGTTATTTTAAGTCGCCAGTAAAGTGTTTTTTTCGTCTGAAATTAAACAATTCAAAATGTCATTAGTTGATCATTATCTTTATGGATATTTTTCACAGTTTTGGAAAAAGTTTTCTGCGAGTCGTCCGTGATATAAATTGTTCTGAATTTTGGAGAAGATTTATTCTAGAAAAAGTGTTGGCATGATGAGGATGTGTTTATGATATCAAGGAGTTGAGAAAATCTTAACCGCGAGTTTTAGAATTAATTTTGATATTATTTTGTAAAGATGAAACGGGTAAACATATTTTTGTAGAAATATTTTTCAAGATTTATTTCACTCAGTTTATAGATTTGATAATATTCCTGCAACTGCGGACTTCTATATCCTTGGTTGATCGCAATGTCTAGTCATTTGGATGGAACAAAAAATCAAGGTCCTGTGTATATATTGACAAGCATGTGGAATTCCAGTTTTTGGTACAAAAGCAATATTTTGAATTAGTGATTGTTGTTTTTACATTCTGACACAGTCGCTTGCTCCCACGAGAAATGAAATGGAATAGTGTAACCCCACCTTGTATTAAAACCTTCAAATTTCTACAACTGTTTTTATTTATCTTCTGACAGGTGACCTATGACACAGATTTACCAAAAGACTGCGACAGAGGCAAGATGAACCTGATGTCATCCCGAAAGTATCGAAATGACCGAGTCGTGCCATCAATCCAGAAGGTGCCGTCCCTCTCAGATCTCTCCGATGAAAGTCTTGGTGAGTAATGAAAAATATTTATTTCTAGAAATCACTTAAATCAATTTCAATTCACTTTGGATAAAACAAACATTTCAAATTACATGATACACTGTTCTAAAACACGATATTGCAAGCACATCAAAAGACAAATTTTCAAAAAAAACCATCAGACATTTTCACATTTCCTCTAACTGCACGGAGTAATGAATCAATATCATTTTTATTTGATCGACATCAAAATATTTTATTTCATCAAATTATCGACATCTACATCGAAAGTGGTTTTACAACAGCAAGCAATAAATGTTATATGTTTGTTAAAAATCGAAAACAAAACGACATATGTACATCGAAAGTGGTTTTACAAAAAGCAAGCAATTAATAATGTATGTTTGTTAGAAATAGAAAACAAAACAATATTTTATATTTGACTTGTCTGGTTGGGGCACCTGTGCAACTAACAAAATGATGTAAAATTTACTATCAGTTTGAATTCAGAGAAATCTAGGCAGCATTAAGTGAGAGTGATGCCATTCGGTGTCTAGTTTCATTACGTCTATACCTTGACTGTGTTCAATAATGAGCATTTTGTGCTTAAGGTCAATCAATTGCTTGATGCTTTAAAAAAAGATAAATATGCAACTAATTAATGATTGTCATCTATGTGTTGTGCTAGTTTAGATCAATATTAAAAAAACATATAATATTTTATTCTACCTTATTGTACATGTACATCCTTTATTCATAAAACACAATGCGGCCATAACCATGTTATATGTAGGTGTATTCATTAGTTCGATTTACCGGTACACGAGAGTACATGGTACACCCAAACACCCCATTTCCTTTTATTGCATCATTATTTCTATGATTTTTTTTTTTTTTAAATTTAAAATAAATATTGCGATAGATTTTGATGATTTGTGATATTGAAGTAGTGAATCAATCGATAAAAATGTTCGTTAACAGTCGCGTTTTGTTTGTGTTTTTTTTTAGATGCAGTTTACTTTCTGATGTAAACAATATTAACATCAAGTAGAAAATAAACAAAGAGCTTTTATTACTAATGTTTTCAATGATATAAAACACTCTATAATTACATGTACTCAACACTTCAATCTGGTGGTACATATAACTTAAATTTAAAAGGACACAACTGCTTTCATATTTGTGAGTTACTTCCCTTTGCAGTTTTTGTTTTTGGCATGTTATTAGTGAATTACTTGCCCCTTTTTTTAATAAACGCTGATTTTAAATGCATGTTCGCTTATAGTTTAAGCGTGTCTGAATAGACTGAATTCCCAGGGCAATAAATAGTTTGTTGAAAATGCCTTGCTTAGGCCTACTCTTTCAAAAACACTGAATACAATGCCTGAAATTCTCTGAAAGTTCGTTAGCTGATGAATTTTGTATAATTCTGTATTTCAACATGTCATCATCGTAACATGCTGCTGGGCGTGGAGGTATGAGATATCTTTTATTTCATTTAAAAATTTATCTGACAAGCAAGAAGATTACTTTCTGAGACCTAGCGTAAGATCTAAATTTAACGGGTTCCTAAAGAACTGTTGGTTCACTGCGATGGATTAGAAACAAGCTTCAAAGACTTTGAGTTGAAGTTTTTTTTATCAGTACAGGAGATTACGGTGTGCAAGGTATTGATTGAACTGTACCGAAAGTTGACAATTTGCCTCAGGTTGAAAGTCGATGTGTCGGATTTGTCGTGAGGTTTCTGTTCGTCGGTCAAAGAGTGCCATCTGTGTTCTATTTTATCATCGAAAGCCAACCACATCACCAACAAGATGCAACAATGAACTCTTGGCTGCGAAAAACAAAGTTTGTCGGGCAAACACTGGGTTTTGTTTCTCACGCTAAGTTGATGTTTATTTTTAGATTTCGTTTTGTTTTTCGTTTGATTTACCGTCTGTTAAACAAACAAATCGCCATCTTTTCTTACAAGTTCCAATTTTAGTCATATTGTCTTTTAAAGTACAAAAGAAAAAGAATATATATACATATATATGAACTCCTGAAATGACTCCTAGTACACGTGTATATATATCAGGTGTTTTGAAAAAAAAAAAGCACACCCTGCATTGTGTATCACACTTATCCCCTATCACTGCTAAGTTATATAGGTAATCACTGGTTATAATAGTTTCATATAAATTTACAAATTTTTGTTCTAGGAAAATAATGCAATTTTAGAACTAGTTTTTTCAGCTTTTTTACAAATTATTTATTCAAGTTGTTTTGATCAATTACTATTCACAGAAAAATATGATTTATTCGTGGAAAATAAAAAGTTTTCCCAATAAAATTAATCATATTATAAAGATCCTTATTGGATATAAATGGTATTGTTCGGTATCAATAACTCCCTACAGCACAATTTATTCATAATCACAGTCCTTTTACAGTAACCCTTTTTTATCCTCAAAATTTTATACAACTATCATTCAACCCTTATATTTATTGATTTAAAAGGCTTGATCTGACCTACTCATATTATATAGCCCCTTTTATTAATGTGTTTTAAAGGGATTTGACATTTATGGAAAAACACAGATCAAATCATGTGATCTATATTTAAACTGAAGTTGTGTTTATAATTTTTTTTAAAGGGTTATTGGGCACATTGAATATCACTCACTTATTAAATTATAAAAGAAAATATTTGTTGAATTTTAAGGAAAACATGAGTTTATTTTAAGGAAGCTCTAGTTAATTTTAATGACACTTGAGTGAAATTTAAGCAAACGTAAGATAATTTTAAAGTCACTCAAGTAAATTTTAAAGAAACTTAAGGGAATTTAAAAAAAACTCAAGTGAATTTTAAAGAAACTTGAGAGAATTTAATAGAAAGACGGAACTGATTCAATAAAAAAAATATTTCCACAACATTAAATTGTGCACATGTTGGGCCATGAAAATTTCCAATCAAAGATTATGTAAGAACTTCTTTTATATTGAGCAACCACAACATCTGCGCTGGAAATTACATTCTTACATTTCTCCGAAACTTAAAGGATATTTATTTATATAAGTTTTCTTAATCTAGAAAAAGGGTGCAGGTACTGAGAATAACTTCCTTGTTCGCGATAACTGACTTGTATTTCACACACATCATGCAATACAGAACTCAGCAAAACACCTACGAAAACTTATTCCCATTTCACGTATTTGACCCTAAAATAGGATTTCAATTACCTATTTCACGTATTTGACCTTAAAATAGAAATCGGCATGATTTATTCTTTTCAGTGAAAATTGTTTTTTTATTGAATAAAATTTTGTAACAAAATTAGATCGGGTGTTGATGTAGTGCCTAAAGGTAAGAATACAGTAAATTAGATTAAGGGGTCATTTAGATTAGATTAGGGGTCGTGGTATATCTCTGATTACAGGGTACGATTAATGTTTATTCGACAGGGGTTATAAGATAATTGCAGGTTTCATGTTATCGCGGTTTAAATCTAGGGGTTTGATAGTACAAAGGTTAAATGGGTTGAGAGATACTTGAAAATTAGGGGCTGGGAGGATAAGAATGTCTGATAAAATAAGGGAACACAGTGACGTAGATTTAGTTTGTCTTATCTTGGTTTGTGTAACTAAAATTAGAACTTACGTGTAACAAACAAATTTATTTATTAAAAGACTACGTGTATTTGAAATAAATGTGATAATAGCTCTAAATTTGTCCACTTGCTAATTTTTTTTTATTTTTTTTTTTTTTATATACATACTTTATTTATTGTGGAATAAAAACATTTTATTTCCAAACAATATGACAGTTTTAACATTATCCAAATTTCTTTTTATATATCAGTTGTGGTGTTTTACATATAAAATCTATAAATTTGTGGTTAAATTTAATATTTTAATTCTATGGCCTGTGGGGGGGTTGGGTGGCCGAATGGTTAGCACGTGCGTGCTGTATCATACGGCCTGTCAATGAGTCAACTGGCGTGGTTTCGAATCCCCGGTTGTACGTGACAAGGAGTAGGGTCGCCTGTCCAACCTCGTGGGTTTTCTCTGGGTAATCCGGTTTCCTCCCACTGCTAAAGACCCCTACGTGCAAGCGAATTAATGAAATAAAATTAAACCATATGTTAGTCCCGAAATGACCTAGTTTGTGTCGAGTGGAGGTTAAACCCCATTTCTCTCTCTCTCTTTCTCTCTCTCTCTCTCTCTATGGCCTATACATTGACTGACAGGAAATGTTTCATCTAGTGAGTTATACTTATAGTAAGTCAAGATTGGCATATGACTATGGTGGTCTATATTGAAAAGATAAAGAAATATGAGTGTGCTTTCTCATCTGAAATCTTGTCATATCTTACATATACATGTGGATCATTTCACTCTGCATATCATAACAGTTGTCATGCATAAGGCAGGTTATTCTTGCTCATTCATGAACAACTGATACCACCTGTCATCCAGCTGATATGCTTACTCTCTCTCTAGAATACCTGACACCCCTTCTCATCTACCTTCAAAGTTTAAACCGCTTACAAATCTAGCATTTTACTTTTGATATTCAAGGACAATTAGGTGAAAGTTTTATAAACAGAAAAGTAGATAAAAACACGTGTTTCTATTAGAATAAGATCCTGTCAGCAACCACGCAGCATTTTTATCTGTCCCAGTTCTACAACATTTTTATGTCTTTGTTTATTTTTTTAAAAAACCACAAGTTGATGTGGAGTTATAGAGTGACCTACTCCTGTGACCTAGCATTAAATGAAAACATGTAAGAAAGGCGACCAGCCAGCGAGTTGGGAGTGAAATGACAAGATGGCTTGATATATTACTAACTTACTTGTTATAGCCCTCAGGCTAACTTAGCGAGGGAAATTAATGGAACAATCTTAGACCACGAAAAATTATATCTGTGTTTACGGTATCATGGCTAAAGAAATAAAGTCGGTTATTCGGAAAGTCTTTTTTTAAAAAAATAAAAAATCTTCACCATTATTGGCCTAATCCATATTTTAAAGAGCAAAGGTCTTCAAGGAAGATAAGTCTTTTTATAGAGAGAGTCTTTATATCCCCATCAGTGGATAAAGACCTCTGATTCATGAAGTCTTTATTTCTTAAGCCTATCAATATTTGTTGTAAATACCAGGGTTCAGGAGATAACTCATGGTAGGAAGTCATCAGATATCGTCTTTTTACCTGTCTTTAAAATGTCTCTGTTAAATATTAAAGATTTCTTAGAATCTCTGAATGTCATTTGAGGGAATTTCAATCACTTTCAAATTACAATATTGTGATTATTGAATCTTTAAATGGAATATCAGTGAAAGGTTCATTTCAGTTTAGACTTAACAAAGATATGTTGAGTTGAACATTTTAGCAAGGAATTAAGGCTAAGCCTTAAAAAATCTGATAAAAGTAAAAACAAATTTAAGATTGGGATTGGCAACTTTAATCAAGGTTTCCAATAAGTGGTTGTTATTTTTTCGGATTACAGGAATTTCCAGCAAAATTTTGTTATTGTGTTTTGAGTTCACTAGTGAGTTGTCAGATATTGAACTCGCAAACTTTTTTTTCCGAGGTTGCATCTAAGTGTTTATATTCCTTTAGAAGATACAAATGTAGCCATATGGTAGAATATGTTGGGACACAATGACATCGACAATCTTCATATCGAAAACATTTCAGAAGTAAATTACTATATGCTACATTACCATATATGTTAGTCTTAAAATAACGTAAGTATGATTTTGATTAAAATGAACCTCCTTTCTTTTGAAACTCAGGCTCTTGAATTAATTGCTATGTTAAACAATTTCTTATTTGTGAAGATGTATTTGATATTTATATATTTGATTGAAGATAGAATCCTGGTTCATGAAGATGGTTCTGTTGTTAGTTTGGTCAGGATCTGTGTCGGATTTGTGAGGATGAATTGAAGTTGGAATCCTGGTTCATGAAGATGGTTTTGCTGTTACTTGTAGTTTAGTTAGGATCCGGAAGATTGGACTCTGGTTTGTGTAGATTAATCTGTTGTTTATATAATTTATTGAAGATGGCCCAATCACAATGTGTAACTGTTATTCTGGTAACCATGCCGATATGAACTCACAGTTTTCATGGGTTTGTTGACTAAAGACAAACTGTTCGATATGCATAGAAGATTTTTGACCTTTTTGGTTTCAGAAAGACATAATCAATTCAGTTAGTGATAAAAATTGTGTGCTGTTATTTTGTTTAATATATTTTCTTCAATGATAATTTGGTCAAGTCTATCAGGATTAACATAAATGACCATTCTATGAATGCCATCTATGCATATATGTAATAATTCTAGTTTTATTGGTATAGAATAGCAATTCAAAAACGCAAATGTATAAATATGTGTTTTTGTTTATTCAAATCATGAACCAGACCTGTTTACATCAGAAGTATGTCGTCGGTCGTCCCACACATACCGTTATTAAAAGAAAAAATGGGAGACCATCAGGAATTAATTCGGCTAATCTTGAAAAAAAAAATGTTTGATGTTTGTGAATTATATTATTATCAGTATTACAAAACTCGGCAGACATTGATTACCTGCTCCTGATGCCACACACAAAATGAAATCTGAAAAAAAAGATCCATTGGAACGTGGCTTTTAATGTAGGATTTTTGTGTTAGTGTAATGTGTCGTCTGCTATTATTAGGGTTATGGGTAGTAAGCCAGTGTTAATCCTTCACGGAGTATTAAAATTGAGTTAAGTTGTAAGGGTGCTATAGTAACGCAATGATCTCTTTAATAACGGGGCTGAATATATAAACTACTTGATAGTTGCTGCATAACATTTTTTTGTGTGTGTAAAACTCTGTAAAGATAAGCCAATTTTCAGAAAATTTCATAGGATTGTTGAAAATAAACTCTCTTAGCAACGCCTACGTCTGAATTTGGAACATTAATTTGGTTACACAGGCCACATTATCCTGCATTTAATGTCTGACCGTCATTTGAAAGATTGAGGAATCTCTTGTACACTAAAATACTTTGATAATTGATTCTCTTAAAGGAATATCAATCCAAAAATGGTTCAATTCCATTCAGTATTTACAAGATCTGATGAATTGAAAATAATTTGACTATTAATTTGAAATTCTCAGCAGATGATAGAAATGGGATATAGTCAAAAACCATTCCCACTGCCACCTGTAATCTTCGATACAATCTTTTGATGGGCCTCTTTTTAATCAGAATGAATCCGGGAGATTGGGTAGGTGGCCGAATGGTTAATGCGTGTGCGTTGGATCATAAGGTCTGTCATTGAATCAAGTGGCATGGTTTCACTTCCCCGCTTGTACGTGACAAGGAGTAAGGTCGTCTGTCCAACCTCGTTGGTTTTCTCCGGGTCCTCCGGTTTCCTCCCACTGCTGAAGATCCCTACTTGCAAGTGAATTAATGAAAAAAAATAGAATCATATGATGTTAGTCCCGAAATGATCTAGTTTATGTCGAGTGGATGTTAAACCTCATTTCTCTTTCCCCAAATAAATCAAAACTAGGTGATTATCTACTGTAATATTTTGATTGTATTTTCTTAATTTGAGTATATTTTAGAGTGTATTACACCATGAAAAATTTATATTTTCCGAAAAATGCATGTGACAAACACAGACTTGAATATGAACCAACTCTTCAAATCTTGATATCAAAAAACACAATTATACACAACCAATATAAAATCCCCCCAAAAAGTTAAGATTAGAAAAACAAAATACCTGTCAGATATTATTGATATATTTGTTTACCTAAGAGAAGTATTTTGAGACCTATTTTATATGCGTATTAAATATTTCTACTTGTTATGACGAGGTTTTAAATTCAATTCAGGTTAATATGTTATGCCTGGGGGTGGAATGGCCAGGATAAATCATTCAAGTTGTTTAAATGGTACAAAAAGAAAACAAACAGCTAGGCTTATGCCTGCAAAAGATTCCTTTACTGTTAGAATTCAAAGAATAGTAAATTAAAATGGTTTTAGTTCATAGCAAAAGAAACCATATGTTAGTCTCAAAATAATCAAAGTATAGGCCTTGGCAGTTTGAGTATTAAAAAGGGTAAAAAGAAATGCGCAGAATCCTTTTGCCAGCCATGAAATCATTTTTTTAGTCACAAAACGATCAAAAAGGACTTCTTGGATTGACTGCAATTTCAATAATAAAAAAATTCAACAATAAAAAGATGGCAAGTAACTTGTATGATTAAATCTTGGTTGTGTATCATGTTTTATAGTGTTTACAGCACGACAATATTTTATACATTAATAGCTATAGCCTATATAAGCCACCATACAACAGTGTCCTAGATTTGAGCAGGTCACATGACCTACACATGCACCACTCCTTCATTCATAAAACCAGAGGTTATTACACTCCACATAGAGGCTGGTGGTTAATATAAACTCTAACATGAGGTTACAAGGGTTTATTTGTGGTATATCACACTATGATTTATCAGGCATGGTTTATTAAGTACCCAAATATCAAAATCTGGGAGTATCCCTCATTAAAATGCATTACAGAAGACTGAAATAAAATAAACTTTAATGAAATATTTAATGAACATTCACCTTTCTATAATTAAAGCCCCCCCATGAAAGTTGATAATCTCAGAGATTTTACAAATTTACAAAAGGACAAGTACATGTATCAGTTCTGATCACAAGTTGGAAACTTTACTTGAATTGGGTTTCATAAAGATCTCTACTGTTGCTGTCAACATGATCAGATTGTTGTCAACATATTCTTGATACTGTAGACATGGTCAAAAACCATAATCAGAACCAGACTTTCTTTGATAAAGTCTGAAAGTTAAAACTGGAGAAAATCTTATGAAATGAAATGAGGTTTAATGTTCTACTGTTCTGCTCCGACTGGGCTAATAAAAACGAGTATAACAGTGTGCTATGAGAGCAATTGTCCTCTTATATCGAACTCCAATTGCCTAGAAATCTTTGACGTGTACTCCAATGTATACACAGGAACACAGGTTTTTCATCCCATCCGATCGACTAGAAGCTGTCCTTGCCAGGTCCTTTGTCCTGTATCATAAGGTCTGTCATTGAGTCAACTGGCATGGTTTCGATTGCGCAATTGTGTGTGACAGGAGAAGGGTCACCTGTTCAACTTCATGGGTTTTATCCACTTTGTTATTGAAATATTGTTTTAACTTTAACAATAGATACATGGGTCGTTATTAGAGAATCCTAGATAAAACAGCGCTCAGTAATAAACAGTAATAATATGTCCTGTGAATTTCCTTAATACTGTTTTTTTAGAAATAAAATTGATAATAAAGACTGATTGTACGGTGAGGCAATAAAAAGATTGCATCTCATACAGCTAGGACATTTGATATATTAATAATAAAAAAAAACCAAGTGACAACAACCTGGCTTATGATATAAATATATATTATTTGCTATTTGTTTGACAACTAAAATTTCAGCCAATGAGATCAGAGAAAGATAAATAGCCCTTGAATATTAAGCATGTCCTCGTTGTAAAGGTGATAGTAAATAATTTCTGTTTACAAATAAGTTAAGTAGCCCTTTAAAAACTCCTGGGACCTTTAAACCCCTGATAGTAGCTGATAGTGTGACATGTGGTTAGATAGTGGTAACGTTGATATTATTATCATAACTCGCATATGGTTACCGTACTAAACAGCCCAAAAATTTTCAAAGCATTATAAACTCAAGTTTAAAACATTTTGCATACACTGCCTGGCACACAACTTGGTTGAATAGAGCAATATTTATGGTTTCGGTTTCAGAATGGATTGTGCTTCTAGATCAATATAGTACAAAACTGGCGACTAGAATGTCCGGGCATGGGCCGCAAAGAACCTTGAGAAGAACCTTTGAGATTTTTCCCATTGTCGGGGACTGGGCTTCTAGAGCGACTATTGTACTGAATTGTCGACTAGAATGTCCGTGCATGGGCAGATAAGAACCTTTGAGATTTTTCCCATTGTCAGGGACTGGGCTTCTAGAGCAACTATTGTACTGAATTGTCGACTAGAATGTCCGTGCATGGGCAGATAAGAACCTTTGAGATTTTCCCCATTTTCAGGGGTACATCCTTCGGGCCTGACAATGATAGTGTTGTCTAATTGTTTCCGTGGGAAGAAAACCTAGGTCAACTTGTGTATACCCCAAAGAGCACATAGAGAAACCTGTACAGTTGTAATTTGTGAAGAGTAGAAATGCCTCAATCCGAATCATTTTTGGACTAATCTGCAGTGAAAATAAACTTCTTTCTGGGATTTGGGGGCTTTTAATACGAAAAGCAGCTGTAATAAACATTGACATTAAATCTACAAATATGAATTCTCTTTAATAGCAGGAGTATCAAAGCAATACATCAATGTCAAGATAAATTGGTTACTCAGCTTCTAAAAATAACTTTCTAGAATATTGAAGAAAAACTATGAAATAGTGTTAACTTATGATTTGAAAGTTTGAATTAGGTTGATGATTGATCTCTCCACCTATAAACCTACTGGTTTACCATAGTTATATATGACCCACCACACCCTTCAATATATTTAATATAGATTTAGAATAGGATTAAAGTGACATTTAATTATATTTCATTTTTAAATTATGCTCCACTGATAAAGGCTGGACAATGTAGCAAAGACAGGGTTGTCTTAACTGAATAATAGGCAGTGCACTGAGGCCCCTACCCACACAGCCACTCATAGGAATAAAAATGCCAATGTCCACTTATTTATAATTTAGTATAGTATCTATTTATTGGTAGCAAGTCGACAAAACATACATAGATTAGCATGACTTGCAAATTAAAATAAAATTAGAACTAATGGCTATCTCAGCATTGTGAGATTCAAAGAGTATGAAATTTTGAATATGATGAAGATATCATGTATAATGCAACCCAGACACTTCAATAAGCATTGTATTAGAAAAAGCAAAAAGAGACAGAATCTGGATATATTGACAGATGTTGTAAGCATCATATTCTTTTATAAAAAATGTCTCCCAAAACTTGCTGCAGAAAATGTTTGAGAATGTAAAAGTTGAATGAATACAAGATTATTTTTAGAAAGTTACAACATCGTGTAATCTGAGCTGGGGTAGTTATATTTGACAGAGTGTGGGTGTTAGGCATTACAATTACTTCAACAAACAAAAATACCACCAAAGAAAAAACCCAAACAAATCCTCATAACATGAACTATGATTCATTACATTTAAAGGGAGGCAGCAGTGTATTGACATTAAAAGCTCAACATATTCAAGACTAGTATATGTTGTGGGATAATTTGTGCCTGACAAAGTTTGTGACAGATGCCTTATGTCCAGGTTTGATTTTACACATTTGATGAAGGAAACAAACGAATGAAATCGGTGAAAAAAAATTATAATTTGTTTGCAACCTGAAATTCGGAAAAACAGTAAAACTGACTTTACACTGGAGTTTTAATTACAGTGACATTTCTTGTAAACTCATTGGTGATTTCCAATAGAATAATACAGTTTTTTGGGAAATGCCCCCTTTTTCCTGTTTTTGCGTTTGTGAATTATCTCCCTTGTGAGTGTATTTTCATTTTGAATGAAGCCTGTACCATAGCAGCTCCGCAACTGTACAGTGGAATGGAGGCTTCTAGATCATCTTAACCACATCTTTAAACGAAATGATGCATTAAAGTTTGTCCACATGCTTATTTAACCTAAAACTTATTATGCAAAGTAAAGACTAACTCAGGCTGAAAGGGTAGAAAAAAGAGATTATTTATCAAAGTTGTTTAACCACAAATATTTTTAAATAAGAACATCTTTCTTTCATGGTAAGACCACAATAAAATAAATATACTAGGACTTTAAATTACATGTAGGCTTCCCAGATTATTGTGCATTACATTTTATCATGGTGAATCACTCAATGTTTGTTTTATTTTTTGTTGAATAATTTTTTTTAATAACTTTTTAAGGGTTTGGCTGTTTTTATGTACTGGTATATGCATTGATATTTTTTTGTAAGTAATATGAATTGAAACATCTAAATACTACAAGTTTTGTTCATATGAAAGAGTACTGAGTTTGAAAAATTTCCTTTATTTGATTGGCATTTGCGTTTGGAAATTTTGTGGAGATGGTTTAAGGGGGAAATCTCAGATATGTAAGACTGGTTTATTCTCTGTGGAAGGCTCTTGGAATCCATTAATCTAGTCCAAAGCAATTATCTGAACTTTTATATTCCAATCATTTGTATATTTAATAATGTTCCTTTAATAAGGGAGCCGTGGTGGCTTAGTGAGTATGCTCGCTAACTGGGAGGACTGCGCTGGCCAAAAAACTTCATCAAGGTTTTCTGCTGTGGTTCCCCCTTATCAGTGGTGTAGGACAGGACCATTTGCGTCATAACCCTTGACACATGGAATACAAAATAAGAGTAGGTTGTAGCGCCGCTGTCCAGGCAAAATTTCCCTCATGGTACACTGCATTGTGTATGCCTGTCTTCATTAGCCCAGTCGGTGTTAACCCCATTTTAAATCGACTAGAAGCTGTCCTTGCCAGGTCCTTTGTCCTGTATCATAAGGTCTGTCATTGAGTCAACTGGCATGGTTTCGATTGCGCAATTGTGTGTGACAGGAGAAGGGTCACCTGTTCAACTTCATGGGTTTTATCCACTTTGTTATTGAAATATTGTTTTAACTTTAACAATAGATACATGGGTCGTTATTAGAGAATCCTAGATAAAACAGCGCTCAGTAATAAACAGTAATAATATGTCCTGTGAATTTCCTTAATACTGTTTTTTTAGAAATAAAATTGATAATAAAGACTGATTGTACGGTGAGGCAATAAAAAGATTGCATCTCATACAGCTAGGACATTTGATATATTAATAATAAAAAAAAACCAAGTGACAACAACCTGGCTTATGATATAAATATATATTATTTGCTATTTGTTTGACAACTAAAATTTCAGCCAATGAGATCAGAGAAAGATAAATAGCCCTTGAATATTAAGCATGTCCTCGTTGTAAAGGTGATAGTAAATAATTTCTGTTTACAAATAAGTTAAGTAGCCCTTTAAAAACTCCTGGGACCTTTAAACCCCTGATAGTAGCTGATAGTGTGACATGTGGTTAGATAGTGGTAACGTTGATATTATTATCATAACTCGCATATGGTTACCGTACTAAACAGCCCAAAAATTTTCAAAGCATTATAAACTCAAGTTTAAAACATTTTGCATACACTGCCTGGCACACAACTTGGTTGAATAGAGCAATATTTATGGTTTCGGTTTCAGAATGGATTGTGCTTCTAGATCAATATAGTACAAAACTGGCGACTAGAATGTCCGGGCATGGGCCGCAAAGAACCTTGAGAAGAACCTTTGAGATTTTTCCCATTGTCGGGGACTGGGCTTCTAGAGCGACTATTGTACTGAATTGTCGACTAGAATGTCCGTGCATGGGCAGATAAGAACCTTTGAGATTTTTCCCATTGTCAGGGACTGGGCTTCTAGAGCAACTATTGTACTGAATTGTCGACTAGAATGTCCGTGCATGGGCAGATAAGAACCTTTGAGATTTTCCCCATTTTCAGGGGTACATCCTTCGGGCCTGACAATGATAGTGTTGTCTAATTGTTTCCGTGGGAAGAAAACCTAGGTCAACTTGTGTATACCCCAAAGAGCACATAGAGAAACCTGTACAGTTGTAATTTGTGAAGAGTAGAAATGCCTCAATCCGAATCATTTTTGGACTAATCTGCAGTGAAAATAAACTTCTTTCTGGGATTTGGGGGCTTTTAATACGAAAAGCAGCTGTAATAAACATTGACATTAAATCTACAAATATGAATTCTCTTTAATAGCAGGAGTATCAAAGCAATACATCAATGTCAAGATAAATTGGTTACTCAGCTTCTAAAAATAACTTTCTAGAATATTGAAGAAAAACTATGAAATAGTGTTAACTTATGATTTGAAAGTTTGAATTAGGTTGATGATTGATCTCTCCACCTATAAACCTACTGGTTTACCATAGTTATATATGACCCACCACACCCTTCAATATATTTAATATAGATTTAGAATAGGATTAAAGTGACATTTAATTATATTTCATTTTTAAATTATGCTCCACTGATAAAGGCTGGACAATGTAGCAAAGACAGGGTTGTCTTAACTGAATAATAGGCAGTGCACTGAGGCCCCTACCCACACAGCCACTCATAGGAATAAAAATGCCAATGTCCACTTATTTATAATTTAGTATAGTATCTATTTATTGGTAGCAAGTCGACAAAACATACATAGATTAGCATGACTTGCAAATTAAAATAAAATTAGAACTAATGGCTATCTCAGCATTGTGAGATTCAAAGAGTATGAAATTTTGAATATGATGAAGATATCATGTATAATGCAACCCAGACACTTCAATAAGCATTGTATTAGAAAAAGCAAAAAGAGACAGAATCTGGATATATTGACAGATGTTGTAAGCATCATATTCTTTTATAAAAAATGTCTCCCAAAACTTGCTGCAGAAAATGTTTGAGAATGTAAAAGTTGAATGAATACAAGATTATTTTTAGAAAGTTACAACATCGTGTAATCTGAGCTGGGGTAGTTATATTTGACAGAGTGTGGGTGTTAGGCATTACAATTACTTCAACAAACAAAAATACCACCAAAGAAAAAACCCAAACAAATCCTCATAACATGAACTATGATTCATTACATTTAAAGGGAGGCAGCAGTGTATTGACATTAAAAGCTCAACATATTCAAGACTAGTATATGTTGTGGGATAATTTGTGCCTGACAAAGTTTGTGACAGATGCCTTATGTCCAGGTTTGATTTTACACATTTGATGAAGGAAACAAACGAATGAAATCGGTGAAAAAAAATTATAATTTGTTTGCAACCTGAAATTCGGAAAAACAGTAAAACTGACTTTACACTGGAGTTTTAATTACAGTGACATTTCTTGTAAACTCATTGGTGATTTCCAATAGAATAATACAGTTTTTTGGGAAATGCCCCCTTTTTCCTGTTTTTGCGTTTGTGAATTATCTCCCTTGTGAGTGTATTTTCATTTTGAATGAAGCCTGTACCATAGCAGCTCCGCAACTGTACAGTGGAATGGAGGCTTCTAGATCATCTTAACCACATCTTTAAACGAAATGATGCATTAAAGTTTGTCCACATGCTTATTTAACCTAAAACTTATTATGCAAAGTAAAGACTAACTCAGGCTGAAAGGGTAGAAAAAAGAGATTATTTATCAAAGTTGTTTAACCACAAATATTTTTAAATAAGAACATCTTTCTTTCATGGTAAGACCACAATAAAATAAATATACTAGGACTTTAAATTACATGTAGGCTTCCCAGATTATTGTGCATTACATTTTATCATGGTGAATCACTCAATGTTTGTTTTATTTTTTGTTGAATAATTTTTTTTAATAACTTTTTAAGGGTTTGGCTGTTTTTATGTACTGGTATATGCATTGATATTTTTTTGTAAGTAATATGAATTGAAACATCTAAATACTACAAGTTTTGTTCATATGAAAGAGTACTGAGTTTGAAAAATTTCCTTTATTTGATTGGCATTTGCGTTTGGAAATTTTGTGGAGATGGTTTAAGGGGGAAATCTCAGATATGTAAGACTGGTTTATTCTCTGTGGAAGGCTCTTGGAATCCATTAATCTAGTCCAAAGCAATTATCTGAACTTTTATATTCCAATCATTTGTATATTTAATAATGTTCCTTTAATAAGGGAGCCGTGGTGGCTTAGTGAGTATGCTCGCTAACTGGGAGGACTGCGCTGGCCAAAAAACTTCATCAAGGTTTTCTGCTGTGGTTCCCCCTTATCAGTGGTGTAGGACAGGACCATTTGCGTCATAACCCTTGACACATGGAATACAAAATAAGAGTAGGTTGTAGCGCCGCTGTCCAGGCAAAATTTCCCTCATGGTACACTGCATTGTGTATGCCTGTCTTCATTAGCCCAGTCGGTGTTAACCCCATTTTAAATCATTTCATTCCCTTTAATAAAAACTAATATCCAACAATTGTCGTTTAGTATAGATCATGGTTTCGAATCCCCGGTTGTACGCGACAAGGAGTAGAGTCGCCTGTCCAACCTCGTGGGTTTTTTCCGGGTCCTCCTGTTTTCTCCCACTGCTAAAAACCCCTACGCACAAGCGAATTATTGAAATAAAATTAAACCATTTAGTCCCGAAATGACCTAGTTTGTGTCGAGTGGACGTTAAACTCCATTTCTCTCTCTCTCTCTAGTATAGATCAATAGATTTTTTATCCGTCTGCAGGTTAATGTCTGCAGGTTAACGCAAGTTAGCTGGTTGCTTATTCTTTCCTGATTAAAATTCCTTATAATTTGAATATTGTATTAGGGAATATATATTTTAATATGTAAATAAGGTATATATTTACCAACTTATGAATATTCATTACTATTTTCATATCCATATTTGTACATAAAAGAAATTTTAAAGAGTAAATGTCATAATCACTTCTTAAAGTAAACTTTGAATGACAGAAGTGTTTTTAAGTTTTACCGTGGGTGCCCATTAATTAGTATAAAATCGTTAATTAGTTGAAAAGGAGAGACTTGAGTGTCGTTTCCGTTTGTTTTTGATATTCTATGCTACGTAAAATACATTCTACTTGAACTAACGTAAACCTGAGATGTCGTACTTGGTCGTCCATTTGATATGAATTCACGAATTCAAAATTTACGAAACTTTCTCAAGGCGCAGATTTGAAAAACGTGCTGTTTCACAGCTGAGTCATTGACTGAAAATTT
The DNA here is from genome assembly GCF_932274485.2 of Patella vulgata. Classification (NCBI taxonomy): domain Eukaryota; kingdom Metazoa; phylum Mollusca; class Gastropoda; family Patellidae; genus Patella; species Patella vulgata. The sequence continues at coordinate 16,326,534 of NC_065886.2, read as the reverse complement.
TATGCAATTAGCGCATTTGATGACAATCGCTGTCATTGGGTGGTATATGTGAAAATGGGATTGATTCCCACGCCTTCGCAACATTTAGATTTTAATTGTGCCGACAATTAATGTTTGAAATTGAGAATTATGTTTATAACAGTTTCTGTAATAGGAGTTCACCTGTCTGCAATTATAGCACCTTTGACAGAATTTGAAGCAGAGTAGGTGGAAATAGTGTTATCTGGACAAAATTCTCCTCCCCTATATTGTAAATATGATCATAGAATTGTTTTTTTAAACTGTAAGTTGTAGTCTGAAACTGACTTAAATGTTGTGTGGACAGGGCTTTAAACCCTATTCCATTCCACTAAGCGAATCTTTTGGCAGAAAAACTATTGTCAATCAGAGATATTTAAACATACATTATGCAAGAGCTAAATCTGCCTATTGCAGGTCTTTCTTTAGGCCTCAAATGTTATATAAACTATTTATTAGACATTTATTAATATGAAAAGACCTTAATAACGCTCGATGCCATCTTATGTGTCGGATTTGAATACGATCTGCTCTACGCTCATTGATGATTAAATCCAAAAATGGATAATCGAGGCCATGTTTTTTATCATAACGACTTTAGTAATGATGATCAAGGCTAGGCCCAAAATTTTCAGCATATTCTCTTTACATTATCTAGTGTTTAAATATTATTGTGAGAACTGCCAGCTCTTTATCTAATCTTCCATAATGCCCCTTTAAGGTGAAGAGGGTGGGGGGGGGAGAATTTTTGTTCTTTTTTTAACTCAGTAAACTGGTTTCTAGAGAAACTAGCTGCTCTTTACATAATTAACCATGCCGAAAAATCTGCTTCACGCAAAATAATTCTTTTTATAGACAAAAGCCTTTATATAACATCCTAAATGCAACTTCATATTTTCAATTTACAAGGAGACAAAAATATGAGAACACTCTTTTGGATCTTAAAATCTGTCTTTCTTGCATTGCATATTTAACCAATAAAAAAGACCAATACATTAGTCTCAATAGGTTCTGCATCCACTGTCAATAGGATTATCCAGTCCATCTGACAAATAACAGAAATTGTAGGTACCATAATATTTTGTGTTACAAGACTTATGAGGTGGGTAATTTCTCTCTAAAAGTTTAAGCTTGGGTTAATGTAGTTTAAAAGCAAGGTAAAGGCCATATGTAAATATGTATCTGTTATATAAATAACGCAGATCAAATTTCAGAAATTAAATATCAGGTCACATGATCTATGAATGAATCACAAGTAGTGTACATAATGTGAGGAATATTTAAAAAAAAAGGGTCTTCAAAAAACATTACCTTGTAATTGGATACAAACTTTAAACTTCATTCATAAAAAAAATCTGACACTACCGTTAAAAGCGCTATTCAGAGAAACCTGATATATCAGTCATGTGACCTTATCAGCCAATGAGATCTGTCAGATCAGTGGTAGATAAGCTTAAAGGAGTCCATGGGATTTGTCTGATTAAAATTCAAGCTTTTCTAATTTAAATTTTGCACAGATTAAATTTCATGCCATCTTTTTCGGACTGGAAATTTCATTCATAAATTAACCTTTAAAAAAAATAAAAAAAAATAAAAACACACTCTAAAAAAAACTGTCTTTACTGTAAAACTCCTGAAGTTTGAGCTATGTTATAATTATTTCATGAAGAGTCGTAAGACCTGGAACCTCATGCATTAAATTCTGTGCGAGTCTGATTTACTTCTGTTCAGCAGGAACGATGCTATGTTATTAAGAGACAGACACAACTGAATGAATTAAGTGCCATGGTTTCAATTCCCCGCTATTACATGACAACGAGTAGGGTTGCCTGTCAAACCTTGTGACTTTTCTCAGGTCCTCAGGTTTTCCTCCCACAGCTGAAGACCCTGACACACAAGCTAAGTATTGAAATAAAACTGAACCATATGTTCGTCCCGAAATGATCTAGTTTGTGTTGAGTGGAAATTAAGCCTCATTTTTCTCTCTTTCCACAACTGATAGTTAACATAACTAATCTATAATAACACTCTTGTTTAAATCCATGATGAAGAGAGGAAGGAGAAGAGAAGAAACACAGAGGGCAGAGAGAGAGAGAGAGAAAGCACACCTGTGGGATCAAACCCTAACACTTACATACAAAACAAGCATGTACAGTTCATTCCCACTCCTCCCCCTCCCCCTCCCCCTCCCCCAGCAAACAAATTTATCCAACACTTATAGAGTACTGAATGTTGTGAAATTTCCATTTCGTCATATCTTTGTATATACTGAATGGAATTGGACCAATATTTCTTTTAGATATTCATGTTTGACAATATTGTAGTTTGCTAGGGATTCAAAAATCTCTCACATCAAGGCAAGTGGCTTTATGGAGTGAGAATCTACGATTTGCAGTGAAATATAATTTACAAAGTTATCTGCTCTTGTACCTTTAAGACTACTAGCAACATCGTCTATAAGGTAAACACATTGATTTTTTTCCAAACTTCCTGATTAAAGAGTTGTGTTATAGTATAAAGGGGGGTAACTGAGGGTTAAATGATGATGAATAGTGTATAAATCCAGTCAGTGAGTTAATCACAGAGTAATGTGATTATAATATGTGTTTATTTATTTAAATACAATTTCATAATCTGTTTATCAGCTTCTATGATAAACTCATCAAAAATAACGATTATTTCAACAGATGGATTGTTTTAACAAACTTTCAATAACCATTTTACTAGAATCTTGAAAACTCATCATTTTTTGTCTTCTTTACTAAGATGGATTCATAATCCAGGAATTGGTGCTCAGAAAGTCGTAAATTGTACGTTAGTTAAAACAATTTGGTGGTTTGTCGCAGCGTGTGTGGATGGTTTTAAGCGTTGTACCAATTTTTGTATGATAATATAAGTATAAGATGATGTTGCAGTTCTGCATTTGGTTCGTTTTTAAGACGTAATTTTGTTTTGAGTGCTTGAAAAGTAGATTTTTAGTAGGTCAATTTTTTGCAACAGATAATTACATAGCCAGATCATCTGGTAGAGTGGGTGGGTGGGTTGGGACACTTTGGTGGTTTGAGAAATACATTAAATTTGATGGAAATGGCAAGAGAGAGAGAGAAATGGGGTTTAACATCAACCCAACACAAACTAGGCTATTTCAAGACCAAAATATAGTACCATCAATCTTTATTTCAATTGTGCATATGGAACTTTAAAAGTGAGAGAAAACCCAAGGACCCAGAGAAAACCCACAAGATTAAGCAGGTGATCCTGCTCCCTGTTACACACAAGTTTGGGATTCAAACCACAACACTTGAGTCAATGAGCCAAAGTGCATGTGTCAGACCACTTGGCCCTCATGAATGAAATGTGTGAATACATTAAGTTAATAAAATCATTCAAATTCTACAGATCTCTGACACTGAATACTAATTAAAACTAATATATTTAAAAGGAATAATGGAAAATAGGATTTCTTTCATAAATCATAAATTATCTATTTAGATATAGGTCGTTGATAACTTATCTATTTAAATATAAGATATTTATAGATTGTTGATAGATTATATCAAACGGTACTTTTAAGAATTGGAACCAAAGAGGATAAATTTAGACATTCAGAAATCCAGGTTATATGTTTGTAGAACCTGTAGAAATAAATAGACTTTGAAACTTGTTAAAGCATTAACACATATTGATTGAACACATATGGGATTTGAATTTTATTTCTTCCTTCTTGAGGACGAATCATTTAATAAATCATTTTATATCCATGATAGTCGAGGAAATCACCAAATTCTCGTCTGTGTACCGAGCACTAGAAGCAGATGAAACGCTGAGACGCTTTATTAATGGCGAATCAAGACGTTTGTATATTTATATAGACAGAATGTTTATCAGACTTCAAAGCTAAAGAGTTCTTTTAGAACAAGATATGCAAAGAGATGAAAATGGAAAAAAAAAAGAAGATAGATGAAAAATGATGTGGAATTAAATAAAATAATAGAAAATAATCTGAAAATAAACAAGTGGATGATTATTGTCTTTGTACATGGGGGAAAAATCTTTGGTGATAACACATTGTGAACATTCAAAACGGTTCCAAAGTTTTATTTGAAAGGAAAAGAGCTCAGTGAGAAAGACAGTTTTTTTTAATAGAAAAGAGCTCGGTGAGCCAAGAAAGTACCTTGGAATTTTACGAGCCTGATTTCCCCTTATCAGGACAGAGGCACACTGTCTGACATATATGTACCTGTCTTCAATAGTTAGTGCAGTAAAGTCGGATGTTAAACCCCATATCATTTCATTTATCAGTAATTAAGGTTATATACATATTTGAAATGTGTTACATGTTGAAGAATCTAAATGTATTTATTAATAATAATACTTCAATATACTGGGTAATATTATTCACATTGCTGTATCAATTGTTATTTAGTTCTAAAAATCTATATTACCATGTATTCTTATCAATTAATACATTTATCTTCCATTACGCTACGATATTTACAACCGTAAACATGTAGATAACATCCGATTTCAAACATATATTGAAAACACATGACACATGATTTTATGCTCTTTAATACAGTGTTGGTTTTTTTTGCAATTATTTATTGAAATTCTCTGATCGTTGAATCACTTGCAAGCTACAATAATGTGGAAATTAAATGTGGTTGGATTCCAAATATTTCGCCACCTTTAGCACCATCTGTAGAAAGATATGAACAAGCCAGTGCCACCTATAAAATCTTTTGATGAGCCTCTGTTTAATCGGACTGAAACCAAGACGTGAAAATTAGATATTGTCTGAAAATTGTAAATGAAGATCAGCGTCTCGTACATAATCAAGTATGATATTTTAGGAGTTCTGATTATTAAAACAATCTTTTGTGGTTTTATTTTTAAGTGGGATTAGCTAGGATGGAGTCATGTATCTCAGCGCCAGATATTTCAGGTTTTAAGAGAGTCGATGTTTGACTGAACGGCCCAGATGTACATCAGCTGTTAAAACGAGGGGGTGGATGGCGAGATACATACTCAAATATTTCAACTTGTCGACTTCAAGCCCCGGGGATGATCATCTGTGTGAATCGCTGTGAAAAATGTGTCAAATTATTTGACAGGCGTCTCGTTGGGTAGACAGAAGAACAGTTTGGGAATTGTAAAATCTATTAAATATTTTAATTTTATTTATAAAAGGGAACGGTTATTAACAAGTCAAGTCACTGTATGGTTGATATTTGTTCAAATAGTCAGACATCTTTCAATTTCATTGGATTTTATATTTTAATTTATTTTGTGGGATGACAATTATTATTGTTGTACATAGTGCACAAGCACGACTAAATATTCACATGCACAAAATATGGTATACAGATAAAATGAATTAGTAAACTAAACTAATATTTGTAATGCAGGACAGAGGGCCTGACAAGGACAGCTGTCTAGTCGTTTGGATGGGATGAAAAACCGAGGTCCTGTGTACACATTGGCATGCACGTAAAAGATCCTTTGACAGTCGGAATTCGATATAAGAGTAGGCAGTAGGGTCGCTGTCGGGGCAAAATTTCTCTCATAGCAAACTGTATGGCTTATGCCTGTCTTCATTCGCCCGTCTTCATTTCTTTTCTAATATTTGTAAACAAGTTCATTTCAGTTGAATCTTTACAAACAAATGTTCTATCATATTAAGATCTTGAAGCAAACAGAAAATCTATTTCTCTAATGGTATTAGGTATATTGTTCTTCAGAGGACTTGGGTTAAGATGCTATTCTTATTAAGTCCAAGAATTTGATTCTATACAAATTTTGTGTTGGTTGTATTTTCTCAATGCCAGAACAGTGAAAAAGACAAACTCATTTTCGATCATTGCTTGATAACGAATAATTTAGAAGATAAAAATTTTAAAAAAAAGAAAACAGTTAATTTTAATGAAATTAGTTTTAAATTTTATGAGAGATCTAACTAAACAGATCTTAGTTTAGAAAAGTTTAAAATTGGCTTTTACAAGAAAAGATTTCTTCCTGATTTTTGAAAAAAAGGAAACTTCTTACCTCTCATCTGCCGACCAGATGAATCGCAATTTTTGACATTACAATATTTATATGAATAACATCTTGGAGATTTATTACCGTTTATCTTCTACATTCCGAAAAACATAGAAATATGGTGAGAAAAATATGTAACAACATTTCATATTTACAATAAAAATATCGTCTTCTAGTTATTGTAAGTAATCATTAGTTAAAATAGATGCATCACTATTTTCACTGTAATTTATTTTTTGTTGATTATGCAGAATAGAATTTTCTTGGTTTGTGAAAAAGCTTGATTTTGGTTATTTATCATTGTTGTAAGGAACGTTCAAGTCAATCTATCTCACAGTTTCGTGAGTAGCTGTGACATGATGGTGTCATGCACTAATGAGGGTATGCATTTTCTTCTTTGATCCACCGATACCAGTTTTTATTTTATCAGGAAGTTCAGACATTCTGTTTTTCTTTTATATTAAAATTTTGGAGAATTATTCATGTATCCGGTTTCATACTAAAGTCTGATATGATAATTCCAAAACAAAAAGTATTTTGTTTAGAGGTGTCGTCGGTACCACAGGTCCCACACAAAATTCCATGCTACCACTTTCTCAGGGATTGAACAGGCCCCTATAATGGGTTAATTTACATCAATTGATGATCTGAAAGTTTTCACTCTGTGTAATTAATGTTATGTAGCGATAATTAATTAGTTAACGACCGTTACTCAATATTACTAAACTATGCACAGTAACTATACTCAGCTCATTAGCTAATTTATTAGAGGGTTGCTTTGATGTTGAAACTGTTTTTAACTACCATGAAATTCTTTGATTTAACTACTTGAAGTTTATTTGTTAATTACGTTACATGATATCATATATCGTAAATGTTAACCTAGTTTTTTAAATTCAGATTCCGAATCGGTATATTTCTACATTCTTTTGTAGGTAAAAATGCCACTATCCTGACAAAATTCCCCACATAGCACACTGCATGGCATGTGCCGATCATCAGTAATTTGGTTGGTGCAGAAAAGTAGGATGTTAAAATCTATTTCTATTTATTTCTATTTTGACCGTTAATCCATACAATATCATGCAATAGCAATGATTGCGTTGTTCAATACATGAGATTAAAATAATGAAACCTTATAATACAATAAACACAATCAGTTTCATGGAAAGCAATAAATGTATTATAAACATAGCTACGGTTATTATGCACTCTAATCTCTCGTCAATTGTTCGACTTTTTAAAATCCGATTATTTTAAGAGAGAACAACTAACGACAAACATCTCAGATTAAATAACGAGCAATCGTAATCCTTACTAAGCCTTAATAAACAAGACTACAAAACAGACTGATTGAAATGCATTTGTTTAAAGAAGACTGGACAACAATGACTGACCACGAGACATAATGCCGACGTATTTGTGTAAATGGTCGAGAGGATGAAAAAAGTAAATTTGCTTTTTTGTGTGAAACGGTTGATTAAATCGTTGGTTACGATCTGTTCACAATGGTCGGTTTATAGTATAGTCATAGAAACAAAGCGATACTCGGCCAAGCAGAATCTTTTCTTCATTGTTTTGCAGAATTTTTGTAAATATTATTTGTTTTGGTTAGGAGATGAATGAAGTAATGAAGGTGAGGGAGAGAGGATGTCACAGTTTAATCATAGAAATTTGATGAATGAACAAGTGACCTATTAAACCGCAAAAAAATACGCTAAATTCCTAGTGCCACCACAATAACAAAAAATGCGGTTAATTCCACATTACCTGACTCGGTGAGTGGTGACGGAAGGAAGGCATGGCAAGGAAAAAGGTCTGGTTATTCAGATGGAACGGAAAACCAAAGAACTAATAACAATTGGAATTTGGAGAGTAGGCGGAAATGTCGCTATGGTGGCAAAATTTCTCTCATAGCACACTGTACACGATATGACTGCCTGGTTGGTGCTTTAAAGTAGGGTGTTCAATCTCATTAGAAATTCTGATTATAATTTAACAAACAATGGTATAAAGTATGGAATATAACACTGCAGTGCCCTTAATAGATTTGGAGGTCCTGACAAGGACGGCTGTCTAGTTGTTTGGATGGTACGAAAAAACAAGGTCCCGTGTATACATTGGTGTGCACGTAAAAGATCCCTTGGCAGTTGGAATTTGATATAGTAAGAGTAGGCCATAGTGCCACACTGTATGTAGTATGCCCGTCTTCATTAGCCCAGGCAGAGCAGAACAGTAGGACGTTAAACCCCATTTAATTTCATTTCATTTTCTTAATAGATTAGTTTTAATTATTTCAAAATTAATGAAGTTCAGAAACTAAGGGAGTGTTATTTTTAAATTCTTTACTTGTAGTAGTAGTACCCTTAATCAATAAACTTACAGCTTAATGATTTGTAGGACTTTCTTTATAAAGGACTTGGTTTATAATTTGTTATTTTGAAGTATGTTTGATTGGGGTGCTCTTGTCGGAAGATCATAGAGACACTAAGGTTTTAAATGTAAGTAATTTGTATAATAAAAGTGATAGTTGGCATGGAAACCGTTTGATGGACATCTGCCAGTTTTTGGTGTGTAAATTTCATCATATATATATTGGCAGGAAGTGGGTAGTGTATAGTTGCTACGGTAATGCCAAGTGATTGACAGCTCGTCAAGGTGACAATTCTTGTTACATGTGGACATGAGGAAGTGAAGTATGTATTCTCAATATATGTAGGAAATGTTTGTAAATGTTTATTAATAATATAACATGGAGGAATAATAATCAACAACTTTGATACCAATTGAAATCTGGATGGGAAATTAATGTGACAAATTGGTATCATATTGTAGATTAATTACTGGGTAATCTCTGTGGGAAAAATTCCTTGCTTCATTCATTGTTTCTTTCATTCATGTGATTCATTCACCCTCTTATTTGTATCTCGGGAGCCATGGTGTCTTGTAAATATGGCACTGTCCTGGGTTCAATCTGGGCCTTGGCTGAAAAAGATCCTGAAGAATTTCCAGCCTCATTTCCTTTATCAATGATTCAGGATGGTGGGGCTGGAATATAAAATTATCTAGTCCTTTGGATGCGACTAAAAATTATGATTCCCTGATGGTCAGAAATCAAAATAAGTATTGGTCGTAACACAGCTATCTTAGCAAAAAAATTTATTTTATTATTCTTTCTTTCTTTTTTCCTTATTTATTCATTAACTTTATTCTTCTTTCTCTCTTTCGAATTTGTTTATTTAATAATTATTCACTTATGCTTAATTCATTTATTATTCTTTTTTGCCTTCTGCCTATCCATTCAAACTTCTCATAGATATATGTATATAAGGTGTAAACTCAAGCTATAATCAGTGTATATTATAATCCCATTAAGTGTTTAATATACCATAGATCATAATTATATTAATTACACTGTTCTATAACTCTTTATAATTATCACTAATTACACTCAATATTTACTAACAACTTTATTTATATTCAACCTACAGGTTAACTATTAATGATAATTTTATTCATGTGTTAATCACATAATAACTATATAATACATATATTATAATAAACAAAAGTCTTTAATACAAGCTGACTAAAACTAGTGGCATGCGGAGGCTTGGTGATGTCCGGGGCAAACTCCTTGATTATATGTCCTGGGCCAACTCCTTGATTATATGCCATGGTGCCATGTCCTTGATTATATCCCCTCATGCCAACTACTTACTTATATAACCTGGGGCCATCTTCTTGATTATATGCCCAGAGGCCAATTCCTTGATTGTATTCCCCCCCCCCCCAGAAAACCAAAGACTCGAGTATAGAGCCTAGTACTGTACTGAGAAAGGAAGATATGTAAAAACAGATGATATCAACTTTTACTATTTGATTGGATGTCGTTAGGCCTCAGAGGGTACTGCTAGATTCTCAGATGTATCAGAACTAAACAGTTAATCAAAATGCAACTCGGGTTCTGGTTACCTCCTTAAGGAAGGGACAAAAGTCAACCATTTTTGTATCCAATCACTGGCGAGGATTCCCCTCGTCAGTGGTGCAGGACGGAGGGCCTGGAATAGACAGTGTCTAGTTGTTTGGATGGTCCTGTGTACATATTGGTGTGCACGTAAAAGAACCCCTGACAGTTGGAATTTGAAATAAAGAGTAGGCCACAGCGCTGCTGTCCAGCTAAAATTACCCTCATAACACGCTGGCATGTACCCGTCTTCATTAGCCTAGTCAGAGCAGAAAAGTAGGACGTTAAACCCTATTTCATTTCTTTTTATGTTTCCAATCAAAGAGATTGTTTGCTGGAGCTGATGGTGTATTTAGATGAGGTTATAAACAATTCCACTTTATTCCATAGATTCATCAAACTTGCTGTGTTTAATTTATACCTCCAGTCAATCTTCAAATCTTCCTTCATGTTTACGTTTCAGCAACTTAAATCTAACACACAGCACACGCTTTATGACTTGACCTAACCTTCGCATAGACTGAAGGTCATTCATGAATTATAAGAATTATTTGTAGCATTTTATTTGGGCTGGTATTTTAACAGGTTTTATGTAAAAGTTAACTATTGGCACTTGCATCTGGGTGTGAATTGGGAAGGACCATTATGATTTTCCATGTACTGTTTCCATTTGTAGTTAGTAATGCCTGGGCGACTGATAAGGAAAGTGTGTCTGTCCGTTTTGCTGGATAACATTGTAGCGTGGGCTGTGAAGAACCATCAGAATTTTTAAAGTTTTGTTTGTAGACCGTTTTCTCTTCAGAATAATAAGTCGCCATTTTGACGTCATATGACATATATATGACAACTACCATAATGACCACATTTTCAAAATATTAATAAATTATTGTTTTCTAAGTTGTTTTGATAATATGATGCTTCCTGCTCCTTCACACTTTACAGAATATCATGTTAAATTATCACATTGTCATCCCTAACATTATGGAATTTTTTATCACCATAGCAACCCCCCAAAAACCTTAATTTTTGCATGAATAACAAAAATATTTTCACAGTTTCTTGGTTTGTTTGTTACTGAATGAAGAGTAAATAGTTCAAATGATTAAATTTAGGATGAATTCTTTAATATAGCTCTCATTTTATACAATTAGCAGTAGATAGGGTCAAAACTTTATTCCGGATGTTGCTAAGTGTAAATGATGTAATACTGTCTTTTATGATTTTGCTTTATAAATAACTGGATTTCTGAATAAAAGATATAAATGTGTCGATTTCAATAAAATTTGATGTGTTGATTTGTTTCACAAAGTGGGCATCTGTCTATATTTAAAATTTTATATCCACAGATAGAGCCAATTTTGAAACTTGCGTTGGTAAGCAAAACCGATTTTTTTTGTTTTTGTTATAAAATGAATTTTTTTATTTAGCATAAACAGATTAATTGCCTCATATTTCCATGTGTGAACATAACCGAAGACATGTATTAATTCATATCAGGGCTTGCATTTCAGTCAAAATTGCAATTTTTGATTGACAGGCAGTGAAATTGACTGTCAGCTATTTTTATGTGCCATGAAATGAGAATTGCAAAGAATATAACCACACAGAACAATTGTTAAATTTATAGTTTTTATGTGTAAAAACACTTGAAAATATGTATATGAAAATGGAATAATGCTAAAAATAGTTATGATTGTTTTAAAAAAATAATATCTTGCTATAAAAAATGGTTGGATACTGATAAAAATTGTCATATTCTTTTCATTCAGAAAAAAAAATATCTGGCTAATCCGAAGAAAACAAAACACATCAACAATTGACCATTTGGTAACATTTTGAAATGAACGTCTTGTTTCATACATGACAATCTCGATGTGAATTAAACCTGCTACAGGATCCTGTTATATTAATTACAATTAATTACCTAAAATATTTCACTAATTAATGACAATCACAGACACAGGTCTTTACAAATCTAATATGTCAAATTTAACATTTCGCCTCATTGATTTTACTCATCAAACCACTGGAATGGTTCCAGCTCGTTGACTCCTTATCTCTTCTGATGGAATTTTAAGGTTCCAGTTACTTGATTTAAAGTATTTTAAGGGTCTGTAAGAAGGATTGTTGGAGTCTGGATGATTGGCAGCTGTCAGTGGTAATTAGGCATTATTCTGAAAATATGACAAATTGCTTTAGATTCTAACATATTTAACAATCTATTCAATATTATGATTGCACATTATTATATTTCAATGAATTACAGTTGCTTATTCATGTCATGTATTTTGGGACAATGTCCAATTCTTCAAGGCTTATGCTGTGCTAAAATGGCCTGGTATTGATTATTTTAAAAAAAAAAAACACCAAAATATCAAAGTTAGATAATCTCCCGACATGGTTTCAGTCAGATTTAAGAAAGTTTTTACCCGCCACAATCAGGAGGTGCTGACTTTTCTTTATTGTTCTCAGAGAATGCTTTATGATAGGAAATTTTAAATTCATCATATTTTGTTATAAATACTTAACAGCATATGTGATATATATATCACACCCTATTTAACATCAATTAAAAGAATTAGGTAAATGGTTGAAATTATCAGGTACAGAGTTATAGACATGGTTGTCATGTAAACAACTTTAATGTAAAATGTCAACCAATACAGACACGTTAATCTTCAAGTCTAATCATCTCTCTATGTACACATTAACAACATTTTGAATACAAAGCTCAAAACAGCAGGTATATTATCTTCACAAAATTAGTTCAAGTGTTTCTCATAGACTACATCGATAATTAAAACACAAACTGGAACACTATGGTACTCAAACAGGTCCCGGTTCAACAAAGCATTCTCGGGTTTAAGTTAAGAATTTACTCAACTTTCAATCACTGTTTATGAAAAATATCATTAATCCAGAAACACAAAAATTTGCACATAGTTTCTTATTGATGTATTTGATACATTAAAACAACAAAAGTTTTATCAAGGGCTATGTTTTAGTTAAAATAAGGCGAACAATTTTGAGTAAATTCTTAAGTCTGAGAAAGCTTTGTGGACTCGGGGCTTGGTCTTTGAATATGTAGACAACACAATTAGACACACATTCTGAGAGAAGATATGTAGACAACACAATTAGACACACATTCTGAGAGAAGATATGAAATTTAAACGTTAAAAACAAACAAGCAAAGCTATACATGGAAATAAGGCACCTGTCACAGACATTGTCTGGCATAAATTCAGGCTTTTGGCAGGCACATTCACTCTGATGCCTGTAATGATGCCAGGTACAGATTGGTCTTTTTGTCACTGTTTTTGTTGCTATTTTTAATACATGTGTTTCATAAAGTGTAAGATGTCCGATGTTGTTGGTTTAATTATGTCAGACATTTTGTCAGGTATGCTAAAAAAAAAAAAGCAATGTTCCGTGAGTTTTACAATATCTAGGCCTCCCTTTACCGCAGACATGGGAACAGTAGCATCCAATCAGAGGTTGTGACACAAACACACTCAAATCAAACATGGCAATCTCCACGGAAACCTTGACATTGAACGAACCTCAAACTTTGCAACTCGCATTATCACAGGTAGACATTTTAACTGGAAAGCATGTGACTTGGTATTCAGTGGCTAATGGAAATTAATGCCGAAATATGCAGGGTATTACGTCAAGGGCTTGATAAGATGTACAGGGTTAAAGTGAGATCAAGCCTTCTATTGAATACGGCCGAAAGCATTCCAGGATTACTGTAATAATTTTATATAAAATTAAAATGTATGACAGCACACACAGAGAGGATTTCATAGAAATCGGAACATAAGACTGAAATTGATCTCCTAGGTTGGGGTTTAGCGTAGGTAGCGATGTGGTAATCAAGGATTTGTACCCTTTAACAGTGAGTTAATATTTAATTTGGGATGATATTCAGCCATCTTGTCATTTATGGTTTATGGGGTCGCTAACAACATTCGGCTCACTACCGCCCTGATATTCCTCAATCCTTGTCTTATTATAATCCACTTATCTAGTCATGTGACCTGGCCGTGTGGTGATGTAATTAGTTTATGATATAATAACGCGGCTCTTGTTTTTAAAGTATTACCAAATTAGGACAAAAAACATGACACATGGTAGTCACAAATAACCAGCCTTGGTATTCAGTTTATTCAACATCGAAGACCTACTGATGAAGACTTTTATTAATCTAATAGCAATTTGTAGTCTTAATCACCAGGTCATTATTCCTCATCAGGTTTTGTTCATGCACACTGACTTGGTAATCCGGACTACTATCTAAGACAATTGAATTTCTGTAGTCTAGTGTATGTAATGGGATCTGGATAATTGGAGCTAATCAGTATGTGGGTACGATTTAGATATCGTGGCATTTGACGGAGAGATGAGTTAATAGCACTGATGTATTTATGCTGACAGCAGATTATTCAGCCCTCTAGTTCTAATTTTCGTAACATTTAACTAATCGCAAATTAGACCCATCTCTCCATTCAAATTGACAACTAAATTAATCGTACCTCATTTTATTCCTCGGTAATTAGGACTCGAGAATCGCTGAATAAATTGTTCTAGTCGATTCGACCAATAAATAGTCATGAATTTTTTTATCTTTATACGCGTAAATAGAATAATGAAGGGCTGTGTTTATGAACTAATAATCATTTATATTAATTGAGTATGGTAAAAAGATGAATTGCTATGAAATAAAAATATGTTGTCATTTATTTAAATGTCAAGCTAGATGTTTATACAGGAATAAATAAATTGGTGGCCTCCTTCAATTTGTTCGTTATTAGAGATTATTTAAACAATATTTATTTTGAAATTACGTTTGTAAGGAAGTACAATATTTAAGGTTTCTTGTACACAGTGAGTCCAGAGTTCGCTGCACAGTTAGTGCAGAGAGATAGGATATTAAATCTTGTTTCATTCCATATACTAACAGCAAGCCAGTAAGTGTATATTACCACATCAGTGCCTGAAACTCCTGCTCTCTCTCTAGTGCTTCAAAACATTCAGCAAATGACGGTGAAATATTCAAAGACTGTATACCAGAACTAGTTCTGTGACTGAAGCAGTTTGAGCTACTAGAGAGGCAAGAGGTTGTTTCAAAGACTGTATACCAGTACTAGTTCTGTGACTGAAGCAGTTTGAGGTGCTAGAGAGTGAGAAAGAGAGTAGTCAGTTTCATTATTTTCTAATTTTTTCAAGGAACTGAAGTTGTCAATATTTACATGTACCAAATACTGTAGAGTTAATCTCGTTCCTAAGAAATGTAATGTTATAGAATATTTACATCAAATATAGAACATAATATAATAATATTATAGATTATATACATCAAACATAATAAAATGTTCAAGTTAACAACTGTTAGAGGCCATATTCTGTATTACCTTGTCTATTTAATGACACCTTTATTTCCTAGTTGAGCCAAATATAGTCTTGATAAACAATAAACCATTAATTGAGGTGATCAAGACTAAATAATTACCGAATAATGCGATAAGAATAACTGGTAAAAGCTGGGTCAGGGTGTTTCCACAGACAATTTTCCAGCTGGCTTGAAGCTAGCTTTATTTTATTCGGCTTTTATAGTTGACAAATGCTAACTGTTTGGCAATCTTGGCAGTGGAAATGCCCAGATCCTGCTTGTTACTTCAACTTCAAGTTAGTTCCTCAGTAGAATGATTACTAAAATGTAGGTGATGAACAAAAAATAGGTATTAGAATGGAAAAAAATGAAAATATGTAAGGTCCAGTTTGATGATGAAAATAAGCGTCCAGGAATTTGTCTTCATGAAAACGTTAACTAAATTTTTTTTCTCAGAAATAAAAAAAAGATGCAGGTTTTATTTCTTTGCTATTGTCCCACCAGCATAACTTCCTTGAAAAAATAGAAAAATGAGTCCTCAATGTGGTCTAATTAACTTCATGAAATTCATTTGTTATATTTTCTTGCTGGTTACCTTTCGGTTGCTTTTCTTTGATTAGGGTTTAAATTTAATCTTGAGATTTGTAAATAAATTAAAATGACTTGTCTCATGTCTGACCCAAACTCACAGTCATGTAATTATCACAACCAGGTGGTTGCTTTAATAAATGGAGGGGTGTTGATAACTTCACCAAATATAGACAAACACCAACATGCACAGATATTCAAACATGTGAATTGTTGTAGAATTGTCGGGGTTAGAGATGTGCTGTTTGATCTGTTTCTTGCTGAGTGATGTCAGTCTGTCACCTAGGAGACAGGTTCATCACTCTCCATAGTAACAGGTGATGATGAAAGCATCATGGCCGCCAGCTTGAATCATGACTTTTGTCCATTCTCTAGAATATCTTTAAAAGTTGGACACCTTCTCCAAATAAAAACAAAAACACAAAATCTTTTCTCATTGCAATTTGAATCATGGTAGTCAGTCGGTTAGAGGGTTGGACTCATGGCTAGCACATATCTTGGATACGAATCTCAGGATTTGTTATGCCCAGTTCCCAGTTAGTAGAGCTAGCACCCCCAAGGATGACAAGTCAAGTGTGGCCATGTTGGTCAGATGGGAACGAAAAAAAAGCAATTCATTTAGTCCCAGAATGACCAAAGCATCGTGTTCACCAGGCGTTAAACATCATTCCATTCACTGTAATTTACCGTTTGAATCCATGCAAAGGTCTATGACCATGTACCCAAACAAATATATAGGCCTAGTCATTGCGTTCAGACTATTGAGAAAATCGTTATTCTAAAGATGCTTTTTCCTCTAAGTGGTAAAAACTAGGTCATGCCAGTATGTTGACTGGATTACTAAGTGCATAAAACCACGGCACATATAACAAAATGAATAAAATGGGGTTGTCTGCACTAACTTGGCTAATGGAGATGGCCCAAATAACAATAGAAAGACAAGATAACAAACGCACAGACATTGTAAGTACCGGTAATAAAAGTATTATCGTATCCAGTGAAGTGATCTTAATATCTTTTAATAAATAGTGTTACAAGATATGCAGTAGCCAGATGGATTCTGACCTCTCAACTAGAATGCCCCAAGAACGAGCTGAATGTTTAAACCTGGTTCTTGTCAGGGTATGGTATCGACAAGGAAAGTGGGAATGGTCAGATGGGATGCAAAAATGCAAAACATGAAAAAGAAATGAAACGAAATGGGGTTTAACGTTCTACTGTTCTGCTCCATACAGTGTGCTATGAGGTAAATTTTGCCTGGTACACAGGACCTAGGTTTTTCCCCATCCAAACGACTAGACAGCTGTGCTTGTCAGCCCCCTCCCCCTCCTGCACCACAGACAAGGGGAACATAAAAAGGAGTAGGGCCTATTCTCCAAACTAATTTTTGTTCAAATACAAATTATGTCATTAGCATATACATTTAAGTGTTATTTCCTCAAAACATAATATTGCATAAAATATTCCATATTTAAATCTCAAAACATTTTACAATTAAAAATATTAATGCATTAAATTATTTAAATCTCAGTACATTTTACAAATGAAAAATATTAATGCACTAAATTAAAATTAAAACAATATCTATAGAAATTAATTTGTAAGAATCACTCCAAATTTTCTCCCATCATATAATATAAATGTTTGTTTTGATCAGAACAATACGCAGTAATAACCATTTAATACAAATTCTACTAGAGAGTCTTTTCTTCCAATTCAATTATTTCATTGGATTCCTCTTATTATATTTGATTTAAACTTAGACAAGAATTTATTGAATTGTGATTAAGTTGTGGTTAAATAAAATACCTGATTGTCTTTCAAAGACAGGTTTTAAGGTTTATATTGCTACGAAAACACTACTTTAGAAGCACTCAAAATCTTATTTCATTCCAGACAAAATATTTGGGTTTATTTTTGTTAATTGTTTAATTGTTAATAAAAGTATTTAAGTTTCTATTATTGTTGGTTTAAAAGATGTTTTATTAAGTCTTTTAATGATAGAAATCACTCTCAGATCATACAGCTCAATTGTTTTAAATTTATTCTATAGCCCACTTGAACCTGTAAAATTTATTTAGATGTTGAACGAACTTATTTTAATCTTTGTTCTTGTGTACCTGGTGAAGGGTGTTTAGAAATTGTCTATAACTGTTAATAACAAAAGTAATGGGTGCTTAAGATGTGATTGTTTAATTACAGTTCACCTGTAGAAATAATCCAGGTGTAATAACGATTTGTTGTGAGTAGTTGTCAGTTTAATGTAACACCTAGTAAAATTACCTGATTTGATTATTACAGGGAATCAATTAGTACAGGTGAAATAAAACCACAGAACTCAGGTATTCAACAATCATCACAGTTTAGATTAAAGATGCTTATTATTGAAATGTGCGATTATTTACACTACTCTTCATTCCTTTTAAAATTTCATCTTGGGTTTCCTGTGGGAAAATATTTACCCTTTTTTATTGAAAAAAAAAATGTTTGAGACTTTTTTTTTGGTTAGGAAAAAAATAAGCTAACAAAGAAAACAACCTTTGGTCTATTAGCACCGCCAGGTGTACCTGATCTCTGTGTAGGGGTGGTGGGGGCTCATGCATCTCCAAATATTTGCAACAAATCCTATGTTAAGTCTCTTTTAGTGTTAGAATCGTCTAAAAGTTCAATATTGGGGGTGGGGGAAGGGCATCGCACCAATCAACTTTGCCGTCTATTGAGTTAATATAAAAAGATTTCCCTCACATCCTGAGGTTGGATGGCCAATAAATGTACTAAAATGTGCACTTTACATCATAAAGTATTTCATTGAGTGGGGTTTGGGGTGACCGAATGGTTAACACATGCGCATTGCATCATATGGTCTGTCATTGAATCAAGTGGCATGGTTTCAACTCCCTGTTTGTATGTGATGAGTAGGGTCGCCTGTCCAACCTTGTGGGTTTTCTCCAGTTTCCCCACTGCTAAAGACTGCTACGCACAAGTGAATTATTGAAATAAAATTGAACCATATGTTAGTTCCAAAATGACCTAGTTTGTGTCAAGTGGACGTTAAACCCCATATCTCTCTCTCTCTCTCTTTCATTGGTTTCAAATCCAGTCCTGTATATGAGGAGGAGTAGAGTCGCCTTAGGTTTTTTCCTGGTTACCTCTGTTATAGATCTTAATGCACAAGTAAATTATTAAAATAAAAATTATGTTACTTTATTCCTGAAATAACCTAAGTTGTGTTGAGTGGATGTTAAACCCCATTTGTCTCACTGTCTCTTTCCTCAAACTAAGTCAATGCTGAAGGTCATTTGAAATCTCATATTACTCTGTATGCTGTTAAACTTTTGATTAATTAGGTTATGAATATTCATTATTTATTTAACGGGATTACGATCAATGAAATTTGAGTAGTTCTCGATATGATGAATAACGATATGTGTTTGAGTCAACAAAAAAGTGCAGGGAAGACTCGAACGGAGTGTCGGATCATTATAATGACAAAATAGAAGATACACAAGTCCTTTGTTTATTCTCTAAAATGGAGGGAAAAAAAGCACAGAGTGTAACGGTATCCATATCACCAGTAATTAACGCGGAACTCTTCAAGTAAATAAAATTATTCCCTTCATAAACTAAGTCAATAAATCTGACACGTGCAACACGATATCATGAAATTATAAAACTGAAATTATCGTGAAAAGGTCAAGTAGGAAAGGTCAAATGTAACCGTGGTGATTTAATGCAGATTTCAATTATAGGAGATTTAAGGGCGGTATTTACATGGAGCCATTTCAAATACTCATATAGATATGGGAGAAAAAAATAACAAGCTTGTGTTGATTCTGTTCATTTGAAAATCCTTTTCGATGTTCATGCCACCAAATTATACCATGTTGCAAAGTCATGAAATGGTGGTAGAATGTGTTGATTGTGTTAATGAAAATGTTGCAATGGCGTGAAAAGTATATTTTTTTTTAGCTTTTAGACTATGTAGTAGAACTGCACAAGGCTTTACAAATAAAACAACCAATAAAGAAGGAGGATAGATAGCACAAGATCTAGTCTTCAGATATTTAGGGTTCTGGGTTTACTTACTATACCCCCTCCGATCCATAACACAAATCAAATTTTTGTTCAATGTTAGTCATTTTAGTTTAAAGATGCAGTATGTAAGAGCTAAATTTGCCTACTGTAGGTCTTTATTTTGGCTTCAAATGTCCATGATCAACTCTCTAGACCATCAGATGGCAGAGATTTAAATGGATTAGAATGTCCTTTGATTAAAAAATTTAATGACAAAATGGATAATAAAGACTTAATCTCTTTTGTCAAGTACCATTGCTACAATAATAAACAATCTATGCTACATCTTCCAACACTCAATAACTTCGAGCAGTCTAAAATAATACTCATTATCTATATGTAAACTCTAAGACTGGAACTTTACATTTTCTGAAATGAAACTTGGAACAGAAGCCCATCAAAATATTTAACAAATTTTTGCTAGAGTAGTTGCACAGATTGTAACAAAAAATATTTAAGTAAGGTCTGTCTTAAGGAAAATCTGAATAATTGTTATCAGAAAAACAATAGATAAAATTTTAAAGACTCCCATTTTCTCTTCGTCTTTTCATTGTTTTATGATAATTAACAATAATATAAAAACAGTGTCTCATTGAAATTTGTTCATTTTAATCCCCCCAAATAACCGAAACGCACAGTTTGTGAAACAGGTCATCATAATTTTAACGCTAATTTACCCCTCTCTGTACTCCAGAAGAAATCTACCACATGTCTAAGATACTTTTAATCGGATTATGGTTGTCAAAATTTTGTAAATTTTCATGACCTTTCCTCAAATTTCGAAAAAAAATATTGGAAAAATAGTTTAAAAACATGGGTTGTATGTTTGGACATTTCGCCAACTGTTTGTTGACATGGTTCAGTGTTGATCTTAGTGACTAAATACCTAGTTACGTTTCTTGGTGGGTTTTTATTTTATGAAGGGATGATATATTTAAAAATAATACTAAAAAATTGCCTTAAGGAACAAAATTGCTGTGAGGGGGTGGTTGATTTTCTAAATATTTTTAAGCTTTTTTTTAAAAAAAAACAACCGAAAGAGATAGTTCAGGAGATTTTGTTATTAAATTGATTTATAGCAAGCTCATAAATTCAAATATGTTGTTAGAAATGCTGAAGAATTGGATTTGTTTTTGGCCCCACTATTCTATTGTAATCCACTGAATTTTTAAACCATTAGAAGTGATATCAGATTTTCTCAAGTAATCCAATCATTTTTGCCTCAATATTTCATTGGAATCACAAAAGTAAAACTGGACTTGTTTGCCATAAAAAACTCCTCACACTGATGAAGAGTGGTATTAGATGCTCTATAGAAACAAAAGAACCCCCCAAAAAACCCATTATGCAGCAGTCTTGTTAAAGAACCCACTCACCCTGAAAGAAAAACAACTTAATCAAGTTTCTAGATAGAGTAAAAGCATTGTGCAACAATTCTGACTTTTGAAACAGAAGACTGAGTTCATCAAATGTGTTTTAAATTATTAGAATTTGTTCAATTTATTTGCGGTGTTGACCTCTTGTGACACATGACCTTTAAAGACAGAGTTTTATACTGTTCTGGTATTGTCGATGAGAACAAGTGATGTTTTGTGGGAAGTGTTTTTGTGAATAAAGATGATATAGCCAATAGAATAGGGCGGTGTATTTTTTGATTCCGGATCCCAGATGGTCAGAAGATGTTGGTATGAGTTGTGTTTATGTTACAGAAGATGAGGTTGGGACCGAAAAGTAACAAAAACAATCGTTTCTATTCTCTACTCTTTCATAGATTGAAATATCGAATGCCATCACTATATCTTTCTACCGAATACCAGATCTATCTACTTGTAATTTACTGTAATTATTCCATCAAGAACAGGTACATGTATTGTTGCCTGCTTACATTAAAACCATTTCTTGTTACCTTTGTACATGTACAGTTGGGGTTGGGGTGGTATTGATCAAGGTAAAGAGGAAGGTACACCGAGGAAAAAAATCGTGGAAACATAAAGGAAAACAGAGAGAGAGAGAGAGAGAGAGAGATATTAACATCCAGTTGACAATAATTTGCTTGCAGGTAGGGGTCGAGGGGTCTTTTTAGCAGTGGGAGAAGACTGGAGGACCCAGAGAAACTCACAAGGTTGCACAGGCGTGTCACGTAAAACCAGGGAATGGAAACCACACCAGTTGACTCAATGAAGGACCGTATGATGCAGCGTGCACACGCTAACCATTCCACCATCCACCATAGGAAAGGAGATGGTAAACTAGAAACACCTATAAATAGAGCCGATTCTCAAGGAAAAATTCAAATACACATAGGGAAAGTAGAGTTTGTGCCCATGTAACAAACAGGTACACCTAGCCCTGGAAAACATAAAATACACTCAGATTAAGATGTAGCAAATGACTGGACATGCGTTTGAAATAGAACATGTGCATGTAACCTAGGAAATGAAGGGGTTACAGTTTGGAAAAGTGAAAGGTGCACAATTAACACATAGAGTAACATAACCACCATTTAGGATCAGTACTCTATATTGGTTAAATTCCATCAACCAACAAGAACACTAGCTTGTTGTATCAATTTATCACACATGCCCTTGATTGTAAATTGGAATCAAAACTGGTACAATATGTACAATATACAAACAAACTTTATCGTGGCAAGATCTGAACCCCAACACTGACCTAGTTTACAAATTAATTGTTTAAAAACTTGATCTTTGGCTAGGAGATATTTCCTGCCACCAATACTAATCTTAACAATGAAAAATACTCAACTTCCAGCTACGTTTTAATTTACTGCTAATTAGTCGCAAAACTAGCAGAAACACTTCAATTACTTCGTCTTTTCAAACTCGATTGAACTTTTGCTCAACAATGGTACATGTTTAAGATATTTTTAATATGCATTAATTGCTCTTTCAGCGAGTGTTTTTTGGTGAAACCATTGTCTGCCTAATAAAAATCATTTCTGAAACAAATGAAACGAGACGATATTTTATTCTTATTTGTTGTTACATTCATATACACTTGATGATGATGACTTAACAAGTATTGTTTTAATCTTAAAAAAACCTTGATAAATTATATGTGAAAGGTTTTGAAGATTGACAAAAAATGGTGTATTAGTTATACTGTACCTGCTTCTATTGTTTATTTTCTTCATTTTAAAAAAATATCTTTTCTCTGGAAAATTGTTGACTTGAATGTTGAACTACTGACATTAAATTTACTAAAATGGACTCATAAAAAACCTTTTATCAGTTGAATATCTTTTCCTTCTTGTTCGTATTTTTCACTGGTCGTAACTTGAGTTCATTAACTTATCAACAAGTTTAGAAATTGATGTAAAAAATCAATTTAATGAAAAGATGTCACCTCTCATTTATTGTCTAACTGGTGTTATTTTTTTTAAAATTTAATTTTTAATTAGATTGTTGTAATCTTTGCACCAGGAAAAGTAGTTTGCGCCTTTGTGGTAAAAAAAACAGAGGTGTACATGTCTAGTTTGAATTACGATTTAGCAATGATTTCGGTCGTAATTATATTTTATGAAAAACTGATTAAATTCATCCCCCTCCCCTCCCTTCCCTAATTTCTCCACTCCCATTGTTACGATTTAACGTCCTGGTTAAAAGAAATTAGAGAACATCTTTAATTTTAATCGTTTACCATGGTTAGCAGTAATGTTATTTTGTAAAAAATCTCCAAGAACCTAAATCTTAATTTATGAAAAGAGCCATATAGAGACATTTAGTTACGGAATAGAGCAATAAATTATGTATAACACAGACTTATGGAAGAACTATTACTAATTTAATTGTGTGACGTGTCGAAGAGTATTCTCTCAAAATTTTCTTTAATTGCTAGAAAGTACTCTAACAAATGTTTATGGTAAATATATAGATATGGAAGCAGTAACAACAAATCAGAAACCATGCTAAACAACAAGATTACATTTGTTACTGTACTTACTTGAAAACTGCGAGGAAATGTTCTTCAAAATGTCATCCAAATAAATTAGTAATTGTTCTTCCATAAGTATGTGTTATAGTTTCAAATTTATATAAAGGAGTCTTCATCCATGATTCTTACTTTCACATTTCGGAGATGTCAGTTTTATGAAGGTTTTTGGTAACAAATGAGTATGATAATTGTATATTTTAAGATAAAAATAATAAGGAGATTGAGACTTCTGTGAATGGGATTGCAGTCTCTGACAAAAAAAGGGATGCACATTAGCATATGTAAATATGTAATAATAGGGCTTTTCACTATTCATTTATGTTTCTGTGAACACAAGAACTTAATGTTTAGGAAAAAATTTTAAAAATGGATGCACAATATGCAAATTAACATAATGCTACAATTTGATTTTTTTTGGCAGGAGGGTTGACATTTATTCATGGTGGGTTCACAGAGAGAAAAACAAAATGGTGTACTGTCTGCATTTAATATACATTTTAATACATCTTTGAAATCTTCAGCTTGGCATAGATTCATCTTTCTGTCGACTATATAATGATATTCATAAATGTCTTTGTAGATGTTAAAAATACAAAAAGGGCAACAACAATGTTGTTTTATTCCCTGCATCCTCTGTTCTGAATGCTTTATTTAAAGAAAAACAATGTCTTCGACTGTCTTCAGAATCTTTATTGATCAAAATAACAATCTGGTCTGATCTGTTCTTCAGTCACAGCCCCAAATAATGGTGGGTTTTAGTCCGGGAGACATACTCTGTACAAATTAGACCTACTAACCCCTGAATAGCCCTAGCAGATCTTTCTGTCATCCATCCATTCATTCATTCAGATTCTACAACAAGCTATACAGCTGTTAACCACAGCTCTAGTAAACATCCCATTCATAAAGACATAGTGGGAGGAGTCTAATATTCATCATTTAGACTGCAGCTCAGTGATTGGTTGAGTGTCTGTGAGTGATTTATAGGTTTAAATCAAGGGGATGAAGATTCATTCATAAACTTAATGTAGTTGAGGTGGTTGGTTAAGGGGTTTTAATGTTAAAAGAAGAAGGATTTTGGTCAGTTTTGTTTAACTGTTTGTTTAAAATGAATTTAGAATGGAGACAGAAGTGAAGTGCAAGGAGCAGACGTGAAACTGTAACAAAGCAATAGTTGGGGTGATTTAGAACTACAAACTTTATGGCTTGAAACAAGACACAGCACACCAACGCCAAGTTTGTTATAAGATTATGTGAAAAAGTTTGCGAGATTAAAGTTTTGTTTATTTATGAAGTTGAGCTGAGTACAGTTTGAAGACAGTGCTGGAAAAAGACGATATGTAATATCGAACGATAACGAAAATATTACAATTTTCCAAGCTGTTTAATATCAGATGTTTGATTAACGCAATTCAGCAAAAGAATTAAAAAGTGCTTAAATTATTCCAGACATTAATTTGTTGATAATTTATGTTTTAAATAAGTTTTAGAATCATGTGATTTTAACAATTGGAGATTAATTTGAAACTGAAAGCTGCAGAATAATTAATATTTATAAGGTGATGAGCAGATATTTCTGACATTTGGTTTCTATATAAAGGAGCTGTGTTATTGGATTGTTTTAGTGACTGTTGGTATTATATAGTTTAACAATGGTAGAGTGAAGACATTGCATTGACACAAGTTTTACATTGTTTTGTTGTGTTTGATATTTATCGACATTTTAAATTTTTTTGCGTCTCCTCATATTCGGTTGTTGTATTTATATATCAATGAGGTCCTATCAGGGTGAGATGTTAACTGGAACTCCAAGTCCTATTCAAGGACCAGCAATGATTCTACCAAGGAATAATTTGTATACCCATTTATGGCCTCAATACGGACGAAACGGACATTCGTATCATCCATCCTGCAGAAACGGTAAGTTTCATTTTAAAGAATTAACATGCTCGAATATCATGCTAGATTGGAAGGTAACACAAGATACATTTGGTACAAAATTTACTTAAATTTAATGCATTAGATATCAAAGATTAGCTATCTTGTCTCGGATCAGCGTGGAATCGCATTCAATTTGTGATAATAGCTATAAAATCAAATATCTCCTACTAAATTTATCACCTCAGCATCATATATTTACAATTCTCATAATAAAAACTAGGTCCTTGACAACAAAAAACAATTCAGTTTCTGTGAAATAATAGAATATTCCAGACCATGGACGTCGATAATAAAAGTAAGTACCCAGTTTAAACAAAACCAAAAATGATTTCACGCTAAGAAATCTGAAGTACAATCTGCAATTAGAGAGTTTTCTATAGTTTAAAGTAGTTAAATATATCTAAATGTGAAGTATTAAAAATGGCACAAGGTCAGTGGTAAATTTGTTAAAGATATATGAATCTAAAGTATTAAACTGTTTTAAAAATGGCACATGGTTAGTGGTAAATTTGTAGAAGCTATATGAATCTGAAGTATTAAAATGAGTTAGAAATGGTGTGAGGTCAGCACTACATCTGTTTCAATGATAAGGTTTAAATGATGGGATAGGGAGGCTAGGTGCAGCTAGATACGGCAGTATACTGGAATCTTACATCATCTATAGGACTTATTGGAGCTAATTTAGCCATGGGTTAGAAATTGGGATGGTGATGGACGATGGCTGTGTAGAGAATTTATAAATATTTGTAGAGAGAGAGTGTTTCAGATCTGTTGTCAATACCTGATTGTCTGTCTGAGTATTTTATAAACAATAAAGGCACTACACAAGGTTTCTGTATTCCTGAATCGTAAAATCCTTCTACACTCTCTTACATTGGCTGGATAGGATCATAAAACATTTCTTACAATAAATTAAATCTCTGTAAGTGCTTAAAAGCTACAAAAATCGAATGCAAGAAAATGATAAAAGTTCTGTCTGTGATTAATAACAATTTGGAATTTGTGAAGATATTCTAGTTGAAGATATTCTTGTATCCGCACATGTTCAGTTTAATTAAAGTCTTTTGAGAAATCTGGTTGTCTTGGATAAAAGTTGGAATATATGATTATTTCTAAAAAATTTCTGAGTTCTTAATTCAAATGTGGTGTTTTGATTGTGTTGTAACCTTAAAATAGAAAGCCAATAAAATCAAACTTTAAACAAAGTACTTTCACGTTTCTTCTAATTTTTGGAAATAACTTTTTTTTTTAAACAAGCACATATTAGCCCAGTTTCTGCTGAAAAATATAAGACTTAAACCCCATTTCATTCATTTATTTCATTCATTTCATAATTTCCAAACTCTTGAAGAGTTTTTATTCATTGCTTCTTTCAAATGTCAGGTCGCCCCACTGTTAAAAGAAATGCAAATAATAATAATGTACCCTGCCCTCCTGAAGGCAATTTTTAAATCAAACAGTTTTAAAACTTGTTCAATTCATAAAACTCCTTCAGTTAAAACCTCACTTAAACGATCTCTATTTCTCGCTACTTCGGCTCAAATGATGTTGATTCATTTTTCTCTTAGAAGTTTTCAGTAAAACTCATAAATTAATCAAACCACTTTTAAAGTTATTTCAACTTTTTAACTGTTTTATGATCGACTTAACTCTGAAAAAAAAAAACTAATTCAGCCGGATAATTTGTTGTTAAAAGTACAGGGTTTTTCGAACCTTGTATTTTAGTTGAATCTCGCAAAATCTTATCTTGAAGAACATCAAATTGTATTTAAGATAGAATTACAGGTTCACAGTAAATCAAAAACTTCAGCATCGCACAAAATATGGCATTTTAATTAATAACCTTGATTGTACGCCCCCTAAGAATATTTATTTATTTTTTATGCTCATATTTATCTTGAATATCTAGAAAGACTTTGTGATTTATGGGTTGTAAGAAATGGTCAATTTTTGTCTTCTTTTTAGCATATCGTATATTTTAAGAAATGAATTATCCTTTCTAAAATGAGATTTTTTTATTTAAATTTTGAGTTATAGTTCTTTAAAAATGGAATATTTTTGTGGTTTCTTTAGATTTGAATTGTGAGTTTTATTGTCTGAATATTTTAACATTTATATTTGAATTTGTTATTTATTAACCAAGTGAAATATTTAAGTCTTGAATTTAATGTCGTTACTTCAGTTTATGTCAAAATTATAATGTCGTTTTGCACCACTTTCAATTCAGCTAAACCTCTTAATGAGATGTTATCCAATTTTATTATCAAGTTAAAAGTCTTTGTAGTTGAAAGTTGCTAAAATACAAATTTGTTGAATCCAAGGCAGTGAATGTACGAAAGTCAGATATACTGATGATCATTTTTTCAGACAAAATGCAATTTTTCACAGTTTAATGTACATGTACACTAATGCATGTATATACTCATTAGGATAATCCCCACTGAATTCCACTGAATAAAAATGAAGTAACCATCCAAAAGATTTTTCGAAACACAATTACATGTATAAGATGTTGCGAAATTGTCGATGCATTATATCTTTGTAAATACTAAACGGAAATGAACCATTTTTAGAGATTCAACTTTGAAAATATTGTAGTTTGCACAGGATTCAAAATCTTTCAAATGTTGATCAGCAGCTTTCACTAAATTTGAATATTTTAGTAAATAAATAAAACATATTTTAGAAGTTTTATTATTTCACAAAAATTATTCAATTTGAAAATTAATGAAATTGCTAAAAATTCCTATACTTCTATTTAGAAATACCCCCTAAGTGGCCATCCTTGAACTTTTAACTCCTTGTGTGAAAAACTTTCCTATATTTGGAAGACAAACTATTAGGAGGAAGGGGATTAATTAGAAACTTTATCAGAAAGTGATAATGACCCATTGATTTCTAATTACTTAATATAACAAGTTGCTATGATTTTGCTTGGCTTGGTCGTCAAAAACTTATAAATCTTGTGATGGTGTTAATGTTTTGTTTTTCTCGCATTGGATGTCATGGAATGCAGCTTTTAGATTGTCGTCCAATGAAATGCTTTTGTTTGAATTATGTAATGGTTACTCTGATTATGCTAAATGCTGTTGATGCTTTCTCTGTGTTGAACTTCTTAAAAAAAATTGTCAGGAAAATTTATTAGGTGAGTAGATCTTGTAAAAAAAATATAATCTGAATTGTGGGAATCAAAATGAATTGTGTAATGATGGGGATGTCGTAATCAGTGAATGGGAATGAGTTGGGATGGGAAAACAATGGATATTGTCTCCAGAACATGGTATACCCACAATTAATGAGCTGATATACCATGTAAATAACCATTGTATATGAGATATTGAATAAGATACAGGTCCATAGTTGCCCTATAACCCAATGATTGACAGGCTTAATATAAGTAATAATAGCCATGGTTTAACAGATATACCATGGTAAGTTAATGATATATATCATTATCTAGGTTGATATATGTCATATTACATGGGTGATACACATGTCTTTATAAAATCCTCACCTCAGTATCGCGCATCAGCGACTCACAGCTACCCTCCCTTTCCTTGTATCCCCTCAACCATGAAACCCCTTTATTATAAACAGACCCCTACAGGAGTGACAAGTCAACAAGCTAATTATAAGAAGAGAGAGGAAATAGACTGATTGTAAAAAGGATGAATGAAAATGAATTCAAACTTGTCAGCCATAGATATCAAAAGTGATAAATTATATTGGAAAAATGAAGTTTTAAATTCATTGTGTTTTATTACTTTGTCACAAACTGTCACTTTCAGAAAGAAGTTCATTAAACTGTTTCTTATTTAAACTTTCTAAAATATTAGGTTTACATATCACATCAATATTTCCATATGCCATATGAAATGTACATCATACATCTCATAAATAGTTCATATATTACATGAAATGTTCATCCTATATCACATCAGAAATTAACACATGTCATATTTGAAGTTCATACAGTACCACCTCATATATGAAACACCAGAAGTTCATATAACACATCAGAAGTTTATATATTATATGAGAAATTCAAATTCAATACCAGAAGTTTATATACCACATCAAAAGTCGATATACCACATCAAAATTCCATATACCACACTAAAAAGTTTTAAGTTCATACTGTAGCACCTCATATACCACACTAGAAGTTCATATATCACATCAGAAGTTCATATACCACAATAGAGTTCATACATGCATATCACATCAGAAATTCATATACCACACTTCATATAGTCGCACCTCATATACCACCTCATATACCACACTAGAAATTCACAGAAGTTCAAATATCACATCAGATGCTAGAAATTCATTTATCACACCAGAAGTTCAAATATCACATCAGATGTTCATATATCACATGAGAGGTTGATATACCACACCAGAAGTTTAAATATCACATCAGAAGTTCATATACCACACCAGAGGTTCATATGGCACACTGAAAGTTCATATATCACATCAGACGTTCATATACCACACTAAAAATTCATATATTGCATCAAAAGTTTTTATTTCACATTTCATAACAATTATTCATTTGCACAAGTCAACCACACAGGCAATTGCTATGCTCAGTGACGGGTCCAATATTTCACTAAAGTAAGCTTATATACATGTATATGAACCCACTGCCTTGCCCATATTCTATTCATTATTACTGTTATATTGTGCCGTAAATCAAGTTGTAGTCATTCTATCAAGTAGTTCTAATTGATAAATCAACTTGTCACATGGAAAATTAACATAATTTCTCCATGTAATCGTGGGATATACTTCATCTGTCAATAACCACGGTGATATGTCAATTACCCCTACTCTCGTTAGAATAGTTTCGAGTTGTAGGGGTTCAAGTGGCTCTAATCGTTGACTTAATTAATGAAGTGATTAAAAATCTTGATGACCAGCATTCTATTTCACTAATAAATATTCTTATAAATTTGTTGCTTGTCGTGAGAAAATTTAGTCCAAAAGTATGTTAAAATTGTTATTGATGTAGTCATGTGATATTATTTATTGCTGCTGGCTATTAGTTGAAAACTTTTTTTGTTAACAACTTGAATTTGTCATTTATTTCTTTAAAATCTATCAAATGTCTTACTGTTTTCAAAACTACCAAAACTTATCAACTCCTAAAATTAGAATTTTATTATCAAATTGGATTTTGTTGGGATGATTCAGATGGGACGAAAAACTGAGGTGCCACATACATGCTGGTTTGCATGTAAATGAACCCTTGGCAGTTGGAATTCAACAGAGTAGTCAGAAAGGCTGCTGACTTGACAATATATCCATCAAAGCAAATTGTATGCCTGTCTTCGTTATCCCTGTCTTCGTTATCCCAGTTGATGTAAAAAATTAGGATGTTAAACCCCAATTCATTTTATTTATTAAAAATATTCTTATAAAAAAAACCCCCACCTTAATGTAATAATGAATTCAATGAGAACACAAAGTGTGACTGTTATGATATGCTCTGATGTGGCTCAATTACATACTTCACAATCATACAGGTACATTTGTTATACAACAAATTATATTATACTTTATTTATCAAATGTTAATTTTGGAAAATATAATGATCAACTGTAAAATAAGTTTGAATTTTAAAACACAAATGTGGGTGCTTTAAGTATGTCTCGACATTTTGACAGGACTTTACACAAAGTGTACGTATATCATATGAAGTTAAAAATAAAGCTCAAGTTAATCTTAAGACCAAAAATAAATTATGACATTTTTATCTTTATTTGTATTTATTTAAACATTAATATTTAAATTCTCAGAAATGGAAGAAAATGTAAAAAATTAAAGCCTATTAACATCATTACCATGATCTTATATTTAATTTTAAACGGTCCGTTTAGATCAGTATGGCCTTATCCTTTAAATCTTTTAACCCTTACTGGACGCAGTCTATCAAGTATTTCATATTTCACACTGGACCCTATAATCCCCGGACTACAGGGGGTCTAATTTACAGTAACTTTACCTAGAGGCAGATCTAACTCTTTCTCTCTGGCCCCTGGGGTGTGAAATTTATTCTGCCATGAGAGTTGATGTATGTAGAATTAGGGGTCATATTAACCCCCTACTCACCCCACTGTCCGTTATTTATTCTATACCATTATTATCCACTAGGGGTCTCCACAGATAAAACTTTCACCTTTTTTATCTGGACATGTTGATGGGTCTAATTAGGGGTTAATGAGGGCCTCATTCTACTACCAGTATAAGTTTTTGGTCGGGTCCAAGGGAGGTCATATAAGGGTTTAACATGAAAGACTTTCTCTCTAGGTTATCTTTATTTTATCAGTTTTAGTAATTGGTTGCTTTAATCGATTTAAAGTTTTAATTAATATCACTTGTTGTTTTTAGCAAATATTTAATATCAACAACCTGTTTTTCCTTCCAATATATTGATATCATTTGTAGTTTTTAGCAGATATTTAGCATGTACAATGTGTTTTCAATCCAACTGACACATATATCATACAATTATTATGCAATTCATTTCCCATAACTTAAAATGTAACATCACTTTATAATTCTGTGTCAAACAAGGTTACTGGCAGGATACTGAAATGGCTTCTGGCCATCCTTCCATTCTGATTTTGGTTCCTGAGTATATATTTTGTGCCCCACAATATCTGTAGCAGGTGCCTTGTTTCTTGGTTTGACCACCAGCTTCAGCTCATTCAGCTTGTATATTTATTGTCAAATTGGTCTGTAGTCTGTCAGTTCTTGATTTATAGAAAATAAAAATGTCTGAAATATAAAACCTGAAATCAACCGAATTATTATCTTTTATATTAATCCTTTAGTGTTATTAAACTGTCACGATATTAAGACAAAACAAATTTATATCTTCCACGTGTAGAAAACCACCCCAATATTGAGTTTTAAATTCAGATAATTTTAGTTCAAGCTCTTCACCTGTCGAAGCAGTGTTATTGTTTGTAAATATTAATCCCGTATAATTACAATATTTGACCGACAATAATTAAATGTATATACAGTATTCCAGTTTTAATCACCTTCTAAACTTGATAGTAAATTTGATTTAAGACAGCTGATGGCCATTTGAGGGATTCTGAATTCACAAGATTGTGAAAGTTGATTCTCCCAAGGAATATCAGTCCAAAAATGGTTTTTTTTGATTCAGTATATAGAAAGATATAATGGATTGAAATTTTTGCAACATTTGACATTCTTATCAGACGATTTAAACAAGTCAGTGTTACCTATAGGTGTTGAAAAATATATTTTGATTAGTGTCTTTTTAATCTGATTTGAATCGAAGCTAAATGATGATCTATGCTTGATACTTTAGATTTGTTTTCCTAAATAAATGTTAAATAATCAAGCTGTGTACATTAAGCCATAAAATTTTGATATTGTTTGAAAAATGCAAAAGATGATCATGCACTTTAAACTATAAATACGAATTGTTATTGGTGAATTCATGGAACAATTTAGTTGATATTGACTCTCTCTGGAAGATCTTTTAAAACAGATGTTAAGGTAATTGAATTTTACAAGAATTTTTTTTTTCTACTTTAAAATAATTAGATATGTCACATTCAACAAGATTTTAATATTTTGGAATGTTTTTGTTTATATTTGAAGATGTGAAGCTCTGTTTTCTAGGGATTCACAGAATTCTCAGAATGTGCTAACTTTAAATGCTTTCTCACTGACTACAGCTTTGAGTCAAATTCCTAACTCATGTATTTTAGATATTCGTTCATCTTCAAAGCTATAATTGAACGTTTGTATGAAGATCCAAAATACATATTTGATTTCAATGTTTTTGAAATGATAAGAGTCATGTCTTCGTATTTTGAATAGTATACATATTTATTGCTAAATTAAGGTCCTGGGGTAACACGGATGTAAATTTGTAAATGAGTTAAAATCTTAATAAAAATTTTAGATGTTAGACACAGACCATATTCTTGAACATATCGACTTGCATATACTCATGGTTCATTGTCTAAACACTAAAATCATAGCACAAATTTTAGCTTTTGCCTACTGAATAAACTTATTTCTTAAAACGTTTTATTAGACCTGAGGGATAGACTCGAGATAACCAAAGTGCTCTGAATTTAAAAAAAAAGGCCTGGCAGTTTAATCGTTTCTATTAAGTTTTGAAGATATTATTTTTTTAGTTTAATTTCATGTGTTTTATTCAGATTGTTGACATATCTTTTTTTATTTTGGCAATTTTACAGAATATCTTATCAAGAATGCTAAAGGTAAAAGTTATTGCCTGTTACAATTTAACATTTTTATTTCTATGTTTGATATAATTGTTAAAAGCGTAGAACATTAAGATAAATGTATTTCCGGAAAGATTTGAAATGGTCTTATCAGGATAAAACTATAATCCTTCGACTAATCAAAACCGTGTGATTACCCCTAGAAAAAACAGAACCAAATAAATAAAATATTTCTCAAATGAAAACAAACTGGGCATCTTCCAATCAGATGTCGATATTGAAAGGTTGAAATGTTTTTTTAATATAAATATGAAAATTATCACGGTTGGATATTAAACCATGAAATCTAGTAAAACCGACTTGCTAACTACTCTAGCTTGTTTCTGTTATTATTATTAATTATGAATGTTTTACATATTTCTGTGAAAGGCAAACAAATTTTATTTGCTGAATCAATACTTGAAATAGATCAGAACGAGTCTGGAAATCAGCCACCTGTCACAGACTTTGTCAGACATGAAATTCGGCCTTCATCAGGCACAACCGAACTGATTGATATTCATAATATAAAATTTTAAATGTCTGGTACTAGTTCGTTATTGTCTAACATTTTGTCAGGTACAAAAAAATTATTATGTCTAAACCTGATCAACAGGTAATTTTCTTCAGATTAAAAGTAAGATTACATGCATTTTGCGTACCGATAGTTCATTGGCCAATCACGCTATTTTACCGAGATTTCGCCTAATAGTTTGGATGCAGCTATGGCGGGTGTGGCGCCAAGCAGGGTAAGCTTACTCTTCCGGACACCTGTTACCACTGTTTTTCGTGTATTTTGTACACGGTGAACAGTCCATATGCTGATTACACTATTTTGCCTTATTACACTATTTTGCCTATACCATTTTTTTTTTTTAGGACTTCGAATTTTGTCTAATGGTTTGGATTGTTCGTACTTGGTTTTATTTTATTCTGATCTGAAAATTTGGGTTAAATGAAATCTCATTAACATGTTTCCTTAATCCACTAATTCATTCCATCTTCTACCAGAATTCTAATCCATTCAAATCAAATACAAATTTTAATCCGAACTACTTTGCATGGTGTAAAATGAATGTGGACGCAGCACTAAGAAGTATGTTTGGGAGATATGTTTCAGGTTGTACCAACTGGTAAGAAGTATGGAGTTGATATATTGCTGACATTAGAGCTCGTACTAACTGGTACCTGAGAACATATATTTAATATCGGGGTGATACCAAATAATATAACCATATTGACTTGTATAAATACAGCTGACAAGAAACCCGTTCCCCTAATAACAAATGGTGCATAATTTGATCTTTACGTAGATGACGCGCCCTTAATACATGTGTATTAATATATTGACGTTAGAGACGGGCGGAGGTATACGATTTATTGACTCAGAAATAAAAAACGCTGAAATGTGAGAATAAAAAAGATGTTGGGTGGCGATCATTAAAACATTTAAATATATCGGTGCAAGATCTGGTGTTTTATTGCACTTAAGAATTAGCGGATAATGAACATTACATTGGCGACACATTTGGGCGACTAGTCATTGATACACATTGACCTGCACGTAAAAGACCCCTAGTGGTAATTGGCAGCAATACCGCAGTCTGGACAAAATTCTCGCTCTCATCTCATATAAAATAAAAATAATTGCAGGCTGTTCTCTAAATAAATGATAATAATCAATTTCTGTAGCGCTGAATTTTCAGTCAGTTTGACTGATTCTGTGAAAATGATAAGAATAAATATGCAAGTCTGATAAAGTCTAATAGAAATAAACAAGTATGATGAGAAAGTGAATTAAAAAACGTTTTCAGAAAATGAAAAAAATGAAAAAAAAATAATTATAAATACGAATAAAGATTATGATTAAAAAAAAGAGATGATAAAAGTACAAAAGAACTCTGAAAATTGTCTGCATTCGACATAAAGAATGAAAATACATAAATAAAAAAATGGCCTAACTAAAGTGTTATAAACACTAGATTCTATGTCTGTACAGCAAACGTTAATATTAAAGAAATGCTACCAATAGGTGTATTTGACTATTACTGTGCCAGATTTTAAAATTAATGTTCACCATTTGAGATTAGTTATATACTTCATTCAGCACCTCGATTTATGATGTTTTGGGTGCAGTCAATATTTTTTTCAAGTTTATGTTAAAAGATTAACTGAAGAAATCTTAATATTTAAGTGAGTTTGTAGTGTTGGTTTGCTTTTTTTAAAAAGAAAAATAATGAAACTTAATGACTTTGAGAGATTTGTGTGTTATTTATCTTTTGTTGAAATATTTAACGCCCACAACACCTGCAAGTCTTGGAACCAGTGGAGAAACCTGCTAGTTTTTAACAAACCATTCCTGATACATCTCCTTCAGAGTTTCTGGGAATGCTATTAAACGGCACCGAGTGAGAATAAATATGTTTTTGCAGTCAATGACTTTACATCTGTTTTAGTATTAAAGCCACCTTGCTATGATATCATAGATTCAACAACACAAGCTGGACTCCTGAACACTAAAATATAAACCTCTGTACTGTACAGCGCAGTGGAGAGAGAGAAATGGGGTTTAACGTCCACTCGACACAAACTAGGTCATTTCGGGACTAACATGTGGTTTATTTTTATTTCAATAATTCGCTTGCTCGTAGGGGTCTTTAGCAGTGGGAGGAAACCGGAGGACCCGGAGAAAACCCACGAGGTCAGCGCAGTGGATGCCTAAGGCTGACCCTGGGATCCATTCACCTGATTTGATATTTGTTATTTATTTCTTGCAATATCTGCGTAGTTGGTTTTGTCCGCAGGGTTGTCTCATCGGTTTTGTTTTGTTTTACATGTTACCAATTAAAGTCTTTTAATTGCAGTTCATTTCTCCGGAACTTTGAATACATTGTGAAAAATGATTTGAATATCTAGAGAAATTCAAGTCTATTTTTACAAGAGATTAACTTAAATCGGATCAGAGTATGCATAATAACACACCTTTATGGATTTACTACTTCTTGCTTTATTGCATGCAACATTTCAGTGATCTTAAAGGTATCTTTATCAAGCTGTTTAATAAACAAAGAATTAGTAAATCCATAACATTTTGTTATTATGAATGTTCTACTTCTAAATATTATTTAAGAATAGTGATCAGATCAGCTAATAGAAAATGAAGTTTAAATCAAAAGTTTAATATATTTGTTAGACTTTTCACCAGAGTGAATTAAGAATATGCATCATTTCATGAACTATAAATATATTCAAAGAAACATATTTGTTTACCCAGATTGTCTTGCCTTTAGATACTTTGAGTTTAATACCCACTTTCTGTTCACTTTCATGAGTAATTTATACGATAAATATTTAAGTAATGTGGTTGGCTACCATTATCAAAAAGAAGCAAAGATGACATACTAATAAAAAAAAATGGTCCATAAATAATTTATAGGCTAATTGTTTAAGTAATGTGATTTGCTATCACTATTTAAAAAGCAGCGAAAATGACATAATTTGCAAAAAAAATCCAGCAAACCTGAAGAATTTTTACCGAAGTGTTAGAAGTGTATTAAAGATAGTGTTAAAAGATTTAAACCCTAGATGTTTAGTCGATGTATCTTTGATAGTTTTGAACTTGTGGCGTCCAACTGTTGCGTTTGTAAAAGCGTTGTAACGGTATCTTATAAAACCAGTGACTCGAAGGTTAGCATGGCGAGAAACTGGGAGGACATCAGAGTTAAGAAATGTGTTAAATTAATTAAACCTTGTTATATAGGTTTACTATTAAAAATGTTACGTGAGAGTAACATAACGGTTGATTAACCAAACCAAAATATTACACTAAATGGCAGCGTTAATTATCCAAAAGTTACTGTAATTATTTTACACTTAGATTAAACCAACTCATCTTGATTGCTATACTTACATACTCTCACATTAAATATTTTTCAGCTGGACAAATTAAACTGTCTACCTTTCTGTACCACTACAATGTTGTTGTTTATTTTTGTGTTTTTTTTGCTAAAAAAAATATTCATATTGTCCTGTTATTGTATTTTTCAGATTTACCCACAAGTCAAGTTCCACCTCTCACACCGGGAACCACACAAAAAATGTCACAAGCCTTGGTAGAGAGTTTCAAGGCCTTTGAGAAGGAACAAAGGCGACTCAATATTCCAAGAGGTGGGTACAAAATTATTTTTTTAAATACTGTATGATCCTTTCATACAGAAACCTAAAATATGTGCTGCATATTTCTTGACCCTTGTTGAAAGGTACAATGAATATTGTAGACAGCTAAGAACTGAGAAGTGATATCAGATGTTTCAAAAGAGTAAGCATGCCTTTCCCTATGGTTGACACCCGTCAATTAACGTAAAATTTAGTTAAGTTCATGTACGTGAAAGGTGAAATGAATTGCCCCTTATGGAAAGTTACAGTAATCAATGATAAGTAGTATCAGATATTTTGAAAGTGTAGGCATACCCTTCCACTTGCATGACACCCATTAATTATCATAAACCTTAGTTATAAGTACTTGAAAATTGAAATAGATTGTGTCAGAAACGTATATATCTATCATAGATCCCAAAAACATTTTTGTACATGCCATCTATCAATCAATCACAGATGTAGATATGGTTGTAATTTCTCGAAAGATTTATTGTATTGGATATATTTTATTGGTTAATAAATCCTACTCGTTTCTCAGATTTCACGTCAACAGGTGAAATTCATTAAAAATTACTTACTTTTTTATTGAGAAATCCAAGTGAAATATGTGAATAGAATCTTCTAATCTTTCCTCGGAATATTGTCAAATATTCTTACGGAGGGATAAACAAACTTTAATACTTGATTATTAGAATTAGATCCAGATTTCTAATGTTAGAACATTGATGTTGTTTTTGATTTTCATCTTGGTAACAGTAATGAAAAAATAATACTGCAGATACCAAGTAGTTCTTTGTTTAGCTATACACTGGGTATCATACACAAAGAAGTGTGTGCTTAATTGTTTAAGAACTTGTGAAAAGAAGCCAAGAATCACAAGTGAAGTGGTATAAAATCTCTTAGATCTAACTTGAATACATGTAGTCATTGTCCTAAAAGGATATACATTTGTAAGAGTAGAGAGAAATATTGTACATGATGGTGGATATGATATCCTTTCTAGAAGACCTTCTCATTTAGTTGTATAATTCACATGGTACTTGGGTCAATTTTCTCTGTGTTTTTCATAACCAATAGTCCTCTTAACAAATTAAGCAGATTCATCTAAAATCCGTCATTTCCAGGAATCTGATCCTTGGAACCCGTTCGTGTGGAACAAGTCGGCGGTCTGTTGTCCATCATTATATTTTTACCCGTGGATAATATTTACACCTGAGCAATTATCACACCTGGTTTTTGTCTTGTTAAGATAATAAATATTTTTTTACCTGGACAAAGTTTACTTTAGAATATTATTGCTTGGATTAAATTTCAACAATTGTTACAATAATTGAATTAGTTTTCAATCAAATTGTTGATCATATGACAAAAAATGAGAATATCACAAATGATGCATTTAATATTGTGATAAATGGTTGCCGAGGGAAACAGTTTATTCTTATGTAAAAACATTGCTTTCCCTTATGATATTTCAAGCGCTTAAAGAAAATAAGCTTAAACTAGCTATAAATAAAATAAGCTTAAACTAGCAATAAACGGAATAAGTTATAACTGGCTATATAAATAAAATAAGTTTATACTAATTAAACTATAAATAAATAAGCTTAAACTAGCTAACTAGCTATAAATAGAATAAGCTTAAACTAGCCATATAAATAAAATAAGTTTATACAAGATATAAAACAATAAATTTATATTAGCTATCAATAAAATATGTTTTAACTAGCTATGAATAAAAAGTTTTAACTAGCTATGAATAAAATAAGTTTAACCTTGTCTGTAGAATATGAATAGAAAAGTATTGAACCCCGCCCGACTATTCTCAATAAATTTGTTATCAAACCATTCTGCTTGTTTTATTTTATGGAATAATTCCATTCTAATCAGACAAATTATCATGCTTCACTTCATTGTAAATTGAAATAAAAGGTAAATAAAGGAGATATCAAATTTGAATAATTGAAAATGAAATAGACTAGCAAGGGAACTGTTTTACTGTTATCTGGTTCAGATCAAAAATTTAAAAAGTAAAATTTTAAAACCAGTTAATATGAACACTAGAGAGCATACTCAACATAGTAAGATTATGTACATATTTTAATATTATATGCTTATAATTGTTGATACATGTACCAATAAGCTCAAGAGACCTAGATTCAATTGAGCGTTAAGCTGCAGATAAAG
Source organism: Patella vulgata (assembly GCF_932274485.2). Taxonomy (NCBI): domain Eukaryota; kingdom Metazoa; phylum Mollusca; class Gastropoda; family Patellidae; genus Patella; species Patella vulgata. The sequence continues at coordinate 16,285,934 of NC_065886.2, read as the reverse complement.
GTATTAATTGTTGCATAAAATATTTCAATATTGAAGGATTCAATTTTGATAAGATGCATAAATGCATATTTTGTGCTTGTTTGCGTGAACCGATCTCAAACATATTTTGTGAAATAAATTGAAATTACTTACTCATCAATGATTCTTTTGATTATCATTACATTGATATTGATGAAAATAGATAGATTTGAGTTATCGAAAAGATCTCTTCTTTGAGTGTTATTTACCAATTTACACATATAATAAACATAGTAATAGTGTTCCATATTATGTTTTTGTGTTGATTACTGAAAAGATGTCGCGTATGAGTATCGTATTTTTACAGGATAGATTTTGTGATTAAAGATACATTATGGAAGATTAGATAAAGAGAACTTCTCACTATAATATTCATTTCATTTCTTTTGTATTTTATTTAATTAGTTTTTTTATTTCATTTTGTCTTTATGACCATCCTGCTAGCGTATGGTCAAAAGACATGTTTATGGAACGATTTGTCATTATTAAATCCTCAAGAAAATACCCAGTGTTTATTTACATTAATTATCCAAACAGTTGTCAAGGATGATGATCAACCTCATAATAACAGACGCAAGGTTCTCAAATCTCTAATTTTTTAAATTAATATATTTTCTCTTTGTTTTCAGATCCATCACAATGGAGTGAGTTGCATGTTATACAGTGGTTATCATGGGCCATTAAAGATTTCAGTCTAGAAGGCATAAATATGAGTAATTTTAATGTGAAAGGGAAGGAACTCTGTAAGCTTGACAAAGAAGAGTTCTTAAGTCGTTGTCCGCCATATGTTGGAGATATTCTGTATGAACATATTGACATTCTTCAGAAAGGTAAGTGTCCGTTGTAATACTCATCAAACAAACAAATTATCATCTGATGTAAACAATCACATTCGTGGACCCTGTTTTAAAAGCCGCCTTTGTTAGCTCGGTTGGTGGATAAAAGTAGGACCTTAAACTTCATTTCTGTTTTAAAGTAAAGTTCCGTTATACAAAATAAATATTTAAGAATATGTTACTATATATTTGCAGAAATTGCCCAGGAACGAGCGCTACTGTGTAATGTACCACAGAACTACAGCGAACCTGTCTGTGTACCAGAGTTTGGAGAGCGATATGTCCAACAAAATCAGCAAGGTAAGATCACAGGACATTATTCCCTTTTTTGTAGTCTTTTAGAAATTTCCAAAAGATTCAAGTGTTGTACACTACAGAGGCCTTATTAATGAAGACTTACCTAAAATATTTTAAGGACATAGCCTTTTCATTAGTTGAGGGTTAAAATCTAGCCAATAAAAATATTTTAAAGTTTTGATGAATAAAGCCTGATAGGTCATGTTGTAGCCTTAGTATGAACCCTGTCCTACTGGTATGTTACGCAAAACTTATGGATCACTGTAAAGGGTTTTCTCCCTTTGCCATCCAGTGCTAAAGAACTTAGAGGATATTGATGGAAGCTTAATCTCATATGTTTTAAGGATTCAGCCTTTTGATTAGCTTACATTTAAAATTATAGTGCAAAATTTGAGCTCTTAGCCAATGTAAAGTCTGCATTCTTAGAATAATTCAATTTAAGTTTTTAGTGAGCAGAGAACATCATTAAGGTGTGTTAATGATGTTTTAGTTCATAGGAGCAAGTACTATCTGTAGACGTTAAACCACCAGCTATATTTCTAATACTTCTGGTTCCGAGATATGTTGATAGATCTGTGTGTTGTAGGACCATATACTAGCTCATGGGGCGCCGCAGCTATAAACGTGACTTGGATGTTGAAGGGCAGTCAAAGTAGCCCTAGTTACAGATGTTTTCTAAGTAATCATGTTTGAGTCCCGAAAGGACTAGTGGCGATTTAATTTTCTCTCCAAATGTTCTAAAACATTATTTAACCTTTTAATATTTGTGCTGAGAGTTATTTAGTTTTTATCATCTCTTTAACAAAATATAGCGGGTCACCTCGATTCTTGGTGTAAAATAAACGCCTGTTATTACATCATCACTTGACTGGTCATGTGATACGATAGACTTTTAACCTTTCACAGTATCGTGTGATGTACCATGCTATTATAGAGTGGAATCTTTCAGACTTTCTGACTAAACTATTTTTAGTAGAATTTTAGGGAATCTCTTCATTATTTAGATATTGAAAGGGTAGGCTTTGTAATTTTATGCTCATTTTCAAAATTTTATAAGACAACCAAGAAGAGTATCGAATGCCCTTTGACAGCAAGATATCCTTGAAGCACTATTTTCATCTTCAAATTTTTTTGTTTTCTTTTTCAGGTTTTTCTAATTCAGATCAGTCAATGCCTGTCGTTCCAACAAGCCAGCCATATATTGAAAGTAAGATTTGTTTTTTTTTTAATACATTTATAGATTGTCATTTGAAGGATTTTAAGTCTCTTACAAACTACAATATTTGAAAGGAAAATCTCTAAACGGAATATCAGTCCAAAAATGGTTCAGGGGGTTGTTTCAAGAAATTTTAACTAAGATAAAATCCAAATTTTAGTAATTTGATTGGATAACATAAGATTGATTATAGTGCTTAACCAATCAAAATTGAAGTATCTACTATAGTTTGGATTTTATCTTTAGTTAAGATTTCGAGAAACACGGCCCAGTTCCATTCAGAGATGGGATGAATTGAAAACACCAAGCAATATAAACAAACCAGTGCCACTGATAAGTATTGTGTAAAATGTTGTGATGTGCCTCTGTTTAATCCATATGAATCATAGCCAGCAGATTATAAATTAATGATGTTTTGGATATAATTAACTTGAATAAATTTTAGCATGGTTTAAGATGTGAAAAATTAGATATTGCGCTTGACGTTAATTTTGTTACATTTTGATTTTAAATGGGACTATATTTAAAGATTATTTAATTCCAGGTTCCTACCCGATTTCCGAATCCCTTCAGACGTTGAATGAGATCAGTAGCGAGAACATAATGACCAGTAACTACGAAGATACGTCCGATTATCAGAGTTTGGAACACAGTCAAAATTATTTCGACCAAAGTCACGCAGAATTTTACCCGATGATGGGTGAACAAAAATACAGAATCCCTAATAAACATTACAGAGGTAGGTTTAATGTTTTTTTTGTTTTGGTATTTTCGGGTATCTTTGTTCTCTGCATACAAGCAAATTGTCGAAAACAAGTATTAGAATTAAGTTGAAATAGATTGTATTTAAATCTGAAATTGAAAGTTGTATTTTACCACAGCAGAGGACAGAACACAGAAACTTGCGTTTCTCATATAAGGATACATATCATAAACTACGTGAGATGTTACATGCTAGAAAATAGAAAACAAAATCTTTCACTCTTACCCTTTCTAAACCATCATGAAACATTTGAGTGCAAATCGTTTGTCCTTTAAAAAAAAGTTTTCCTGCGAACATTAGTTTTATTTGATATTTACAAAAAAGATTTTTGCTATGTGCTACATTTTGTCATCCAACATTAACTGAGGTTTAAAGTTTAGATACCAGGTACCCATTTTAACACATGTTCAAAGTGTTTTTGGTGGCTTGGGAGGGGAATAGGTGGTCTAATGCCTGCGTGTTAGCTCATAAGGTCAGCCATTGAGTCATGTGTTGCATTTTCTAACTTCATTGGCTTTCTCCAGGTTCTCCACTAACTGCTTAAGACCCATTGCAAGCTAATTATTAAAAAAAAACCCCAAAACTATATGTTAGTCCCAAAAGGAATGAGTTTGCATTAAATGGACATTAAACCCCATTTCTCTCTTTCTTGTAATTATTAGGTATTTAAGGTCTTTAATGTTTACTCTGTGACATTTATTTAAAAGATTGGCACCGTATTTCTGATCGTTCCATCCAGGTTCAGTCCACCCATTGATAAACTCTGACACCGAAGTGTTATAGAAATATGAAACTATCAAAAGAGAAATATTATTTTGATCTTTGAGAATACGTCAATATCTTCCTACGATATTGTTTTCATCTCTTTGGGTAAAACGGAGAAACTTTTCTCTGACATCGCACTCGTCTCAACCTGCCAACTGTAAATATTTCGAATCTGCTTTATATTGTTGAGGATATTAATATCCAACAAACTGTTCACGTTAAAATATAAGTGGCTCGGGTCAGGAGAAATTTTTACGAACTTGGGGTCCTTGTGACAGTTGTCGATTAAAATTACCTAACAACGGATTACGTTACGGGGGACGATGAACTTACTAATGTCTTTCTTGACATCACACCATAGCAACTGTGAGTTGTTTGTACTCTGTGACAGAAGAGTTGATGTGAAAGGGGCAGGTAACTGGGTTGATTTAACCAAGGAATGAGAAGCAGGTTTGTGTATGGAGAACAAAGACGGGATTGAAATAGAATTCAACTCGTATTCTCACATGTGTTAGCCATTGTGTTTATAGCGAAATCTTCCACCGACTCGCGTTTGTTGATGGTAAAATTACAATCTGAGAAAATCTCACGATTTCAATCGTAACCAAATGTTTTCAGCTGACATTAAGTTAATATAAATATATGAATAAAATCTCTTTTGGGCAGAAAAAAACCCTGTGTAGTTTTGATTCTGATAGATAAATGATGCATCCTATTTCAGTGTGTTTAATATATGGGTAATGCGATTTAGATTTAGTTGGTGTTGCAAATTTGGAAATTGGTAGTGTGGTTAAAAGACCTCTTGTTGGCAGACAAAATAATCCATGTACATTTGATTCCTACAGATAAATGATGCATCTTATAATAGAATTTAGATTTAGTTGTTGTTATGAATTTAAAACTTGGTGGTGGGCATTTAAAACTTGATAGTGTACTAAATATCTTGTGATAGTTGGAATTCAAAGAAGGGTAGACAGAAAGGACATTTCTATATGGCAAACATAACCATGTTAAAGGTAATAATATAGTCTAACAATGACTTGATGTGATGCTTAACTCGTTCACTTTCTTTACGATTCATGTTAGATCAGTTACAATATTTTTGTTACCTGTTGGAAGTCTTTTCTCGTTTTCACAAAACATGTCTGCATAATGTGATCTAAGATCAAAATTTGCTTTTATAACCTTGAAGCATGCAAAGTTTTTTTTTATCTCCCCTGAAAAAAACGAGAAACAAATAAACGATAGCAATAAAACTCAAAGCTCATTCATGTAATAATCTCATTCTTATCTTTATTATAAATGTCGGCCGCAGTTCTCATGTGCAGGAATGTAATAACCGTGCCAAAAATGTGTCGAAGCGCGGGTGGATAGCGTGTTTCGGACGACCATCATGTTTACATCAGTGCGTCTGCTAAGATTCAATTTAAATAATGGAGGTAAAATCGCTTGTTATCTTTATAATTTCTGGTAGAAAGAACCTGGAGAAAATGGCCGTCTGCCAAACATGTAAAATGAATAAAGCTAAGGAGAGAATAGATTAAGATTTGGGTAAAATGTAAATACATATACATGTATGTATTACAAACAATAACCCATCTACATTGGCCCGATTGCTGCAGAAGAGTAAGACATATTAAATTAAACCCATTTCATTTACACAAGAAATGACATCAGATGTTTCAAGTGTCACACCGTTTGTTAAAACCCATTTCATTTTATTTACAAGTAACGAAAATGATGATATTAGTACCATTTGTTGTACTTTTCTTTGATATCTTTTCCCAGCTAAATTGATTCAAATTCAGATGAAATACATTATTTGTTCATGGCAAACTTTTAATTTGTTACGGAAAAGACCAAAAATTAAAATCTGTCATATTTATATTCACTGGGTAATCAAGAATCTATTGATATAGCCATGGTATATTATCTCAACGGGTATATATTACTGTGGTATACGGAGATAATGAGGGTAAATGTATATTGCACCATATTGCCCATGGACACTATTTGGGTGGTCTGTCAGATTAACCACCGCTGTTTCAACCCCCCTGAATAACCAACATAATCTTAAACAACTTTTGTTTTTCATCATTGGTGTTCTTTTTATTTCATGCTTGTGTTCTCTAATTGAATATTTTAAGCAAGTTGTGTCTGTCTTGGGTTCCATTCAGGTACTTTTAGATTCACTTAGATCTGCGTTCTGTTTAAATATAGTGTTTTAATTAAAATCACACCCTCTGGTAGCAGTTAGGTGAAAAGTTGACGGGTGTTCTCTTTACAACAACAGATGCTCGTCATGCATTACTCCACAGAAATTAAGATTTTAAAGATGGTTTGAAGGTTGTTACCAGGAGATTGGAGTTTTAACGAGGATGTTTTTTTTTTTGTCACCTGCTGCTAATAAGTGCTAAATAATAATGACTCTATTACCTTTCTTATTATCTACGTCAAAGTTTCAAAAATGTAATTTACATGTCAATTATCTTCTTTGAATAGTGGTTTCTTATTCGTATTCAAAATGGATATTTCTCAACCTACACCTTCGAATTTGGATTTATGACCACTTTTGATAAACTGCAAAATGTTTAACAAGAAGTGGTATAGTGTGTTCCAGGAGGAGTAAGCATACCCTGTCTCATACAATATTCCTGTCATTTAAATAAGAATTATTGATTGTATTTGCACTGAACTGATTGTGCTTTATGTATGTCTCACCCTGTGTAGATATCAATGAATTGTAGCATATGTTAGCAGATCATGTGATGTGTAAAGAATGAAGCAGTCACTGGTCAGTTTATGATTGAAGCTTTTGAAGGTCAGAGGGAATGGACATTCATTCATGCTTTTTAGTTTATAGTAACTACAGCAGGTTGTGTTTATAACATATGGCTGACCAATGTTAGAACTTATTCTACCCCCAGGCTAAACACAACTCAAAAACATGCTCCAACAATCCGTCAATGGCATTCAGGCAGTATGTATGGCAGGAATTTTTAAGTGGTAGGGGATCAAGAGGAAAGCAAATTTCAAGAATAGTGGGACAAATAAAACTTATTGTTGGATAATTGCTTGATGTATGCTATTCTGATGCTTAAGTTAAGCAGGTGTACAAACGACTGAACAGGCCGGCTTAAAATTGATTGCTTTGGGCTTGCACATTGCATTACTTTTTGCAGAACACTACACACTTCTGGCTTGAAAATGCCAGTGTTCTTTTTTGTAACTAGCTGAATATTTTATTAAAGTCCTTGATTAGATTTCTGAAATCTGGCCTTGGTTTAGATTTTGAATTGAAATTTCGTCATTCTTGCGATGAATGAGTATGACTAGTCACCAGTGTCATGCACAAGACAGGGTAGGCTTAGTCTTTCTATAACACCTGATACCACTTCTCTGTTTGAGAAGTTCACACAGCTGAACATTTTATTGTTATAAATAAGAATCAAAATGACTACAAGTATTTAAAACAATCGAGATTAAAGTTTGATAACATTTGAAAATTGGCGGAAAGGAAAACAGAGACTAATGAAATCACAGCCTGGAATCATCAAAAATTTCATTGTTTTGTCTGTAAATGGCACCCGTGGAACCAAAACGATTCCCATTCACAGATTATAGGTCAGAGGTCACCATTCATTGGCATTAAATGGAAAATATTTGAGATCTATTCTATTTTTTAAAATGGCAGATGTTGTGGATAAACCGGGTTGAAGGTTCACGGCAGTGCAATAAAATGTTTTTTATAGACCAATTGCTGGACTTTTTGCTGTTTCAATGAAGTACCACATGAATCGCTATATCTTGACATTTATGTTTATAATCTGTGTCTGTGAATTGTTATGATTTGCGATAATTCTGTGAGAACAGGTTTTTTTTCCTATGATGTGGTATTTACAATGAGTGATATTTATTGTTGTTTTTTTTTTTAAATTTGTGCCAATTCTGCATTGAACCAAAGAGTAGCTGGCATTTCATGAAATGTTGGAATGATTGTTAAGAGGGAGAATAAAACAGTTGGTGTTTGTTTTATAAATGTTAAACATACTAGGAAGGTATCCATAGTGGGTGTACACCCCCTGTCTGCCAATTTCAGGAACTATTCACAAGAGGGGGAAATAAAACAGTTGATGTGCTTATTTTAATAATGTTAAACATATAGTGAATGAAATAAAATAGGGTTTAACAACCAACTTTTTTGAAACAACAGGACTAATGAAGTCATGTCTATACCATATGCAATCTGATTAAAATACAGATCTATATTTCGTTTCGTTTTTTATACTTTCGATGGCCTCTACTACATGAAGATCTGACCAGTTGTAGTGGTAGATTGCTTCAGAGGTCATACGAGCAGCTTTTGATCCAATGACGTCAGACATTTGATTAACCAATCAGCATTTATGTTACTAGTGGATTACCCACAGTTCCGCGCAAAACACGCCTAAAGCTCGCCGTAACAGACCGTTTCATTAGCTATTCCCTCACATCATTCAGAACACGTCAATGATAACAACTCTTCCAGATCCTAGTGTAGTAAAGACAAGTAAAACGAAATTTTGAACTATAAAAACGAAACGAAATAGTATCTGCGTTTTAATCAGATTGGGAAAAATCATATTTTATATAATTTTAATCGACATGAAACTTATACTTTTACTTTTTTTTCTTGGATTCATTTGTTTATTGTATTCAACCAAAAAATCGCACACATTGTTATGAGAAAAATGTTAAAGATTGAGTAAACTTTAGACCTGAATGTCACAGGTTGGACTAATAGTGTTGAGCCAAGAACTTACAAGATAGATATTGCCTGCAGGGCTGTCAGAAAATTGTTTCTAAACGAATGTCCCAGCTTGGTATAATATCATTCAACCAAGAACTTTCAAGTCAGGCTCTGACATGTCTCACGTATTGACTGGAACTAGCGATTAGATGGAATTAAAAATGAAGTAGACTTGTGACATACATTATGTGCTTATTTGGTTAAATATGATATTAATTTAAATCAAATATCATCACCAAAAGAAATTGTATTTTTTTTTCATGGCGACTGATCATAGATTCGATTACACATAAAATGGTGTTATTTCTCGACTGAATGTTATTTTGATATTTCATTTCATTAAATCAAAGTGTGACCACAGTTTTATAGCCCAATAAAAGTTTGATGATGTGATTGACATCTTATCCAGAGGTGTCAAACATGCGGCCCGCAAACTAGATCCGGCCCGCCAAGGGTTTAAATGTGGCCTGTGGAACAAATTTCAACAAACTGAAGTGTCAATAATTCTTAGAAACTAGCGGTGGAAATCATTTATGTCACAGATTTCTAAGTCGGCTAATTTGGTCCATTTCAAAGTATTGAATTGCATTATAATATGTAACGATATTAGTCAAATAAATCAATAAAATTTTCTTCATCTTGATATTTTTGTATATCTCCGGTTCACTTGATGTAAAATTGAGTTCATGTGACCCCTGAAGCAATATTAGTTTGACACCCCTGTCTTGATCCCTCTTAAAATAAATTGAAAAGAACGTTATTTCTGTGTAGACGACATTTAATATCACTTTTTTTACTAAATTTAATTTTCTGTATTATATAATATTTTTGTTGTACAAAAATAAATCTATTACAATGTACTTAAGTCTGCTTAATTTTACTTTTAGTTATTTTGATCTGCTTGTAATTTAATGTCGTAAAAGAAATAAAATTTTAAAAATGTTGATGTGCTATAGGACTAGCAAATATCACATTGTTTTGATTGAGAAGAAACTATATGTGTCTGACAAAATGATCGGCACTAGAGGAATACTGTGTCTGAAAGATAAATCACCATCTATTGAAATCAGTTTTAATTTTATTGAATTTTTTCAAATATTTTGCAGGTCAATATATGCCCGATACCCCACCACAAGAACATTTCTACGAACAACCTTATCAGACGGTTCCTAGTATAAAACAAGAACGACCTTGGTCTACCCAGGAATACGGTCACTCACAAGATCTCACTGACAGTTGGCAAGCAGCCGATTTACGCACTGGTCTCGGACCTTCACCTTTCCATAATCTGCGAGTCGGAACGCCAGATGGTAGCGAACAAAATAAACCAATGATCCAGGCGGCAGCTCTTGCAGGATATTCCGGTAAGTTTTAAAAAAATTGTTGATTTTTGACAGCATTCAGTTACTTTTTGGTGACTTTCCATTGGTAAGGATACAATCACTGTTTATTACACTGCAAAGGGTAATATTTCAAAAAGATTTAACAAGCTATCTGGGTAACATGCCAGAAGTCTAGTATTGTTAAATCGCAACATTTACGTTGGAATGTGGTCACTTTTGCAAACCATTCTAATTCCCTATAAAACTTAGAACACATACATGTATATTCAATTCTTAGAGAGTGGTCATCAGTTTTTCATAAAAGTATTTTAAATGTCATATCGTGCCCCCCCGGTAATGTGTAATGGAAAATAATCAGTTCACAGTTCAAAGTAACAGGCATGTAATATGTAATGGACAAGTTATTAATTACATTCTAAATATCCAGTAATGGTCAATTGCATTTCTACTAACTTTTGATTACTTTATATTGCAAAAAACACTGAAATTTTAACATTAAAGAAGAGGATGAAGTATGACTTGATTAAAGTAAATGACCGTGCAACACTAACTGCCCAATAGAATCACACACACAACTTATTGGCCAAGCTAAGTAATATAGATAATGCAAATTTAATCAGAGTATCAAGATGAAAATAAAATTTGTCACTTTAACAAAAACAAAGAAATTTTTTTTTTTTTCATAAAAAAAGACTTTACATTTAGCAATGATTGGCATTGCGGTCAATATTTTTACTTTTTATTTTTAGAAACAAAAGATTGTTTTGTCTGCTGTATTTTTTTAGCATGTTTCATCTAAGTATAATTTAAGAAATAAGGAATACATTTCAATTAGCCATGCAGAAATGTAGAAAAAAAAATCTCTATTTTCATATAAAGAAAAAAGGAAAAACATGAGAAAGTGTGTGAAAAAGTTGTGTTCAAATGTTTGTGGAATAAAAGTGATATGTTTGGTATATAAACAGTAAACGAGCGAGATAAAATACGATAAATCGTTGCCGATACTATACCAAACAAATGTTCCCAGCCTTCTTACATAGATAGAGTTACAAACTTTATAAAAATACTCCTCCTAGACATCGACATGGTGAATTAAAAAAATCTTTTGCTCTTTATACAACAAAACATCTTGATCCAACAATAAATGGCAGAAATAAATAAATGTCATTCTAGTTATTACCATTACCGCAGAGAGATGTTGATTTTGATAGAAATGATAATCTGATAAAGCATGGTACGAAATCTATTTATTTTAGTCTAGGTAATTGATCAGGAGGGTACTGGCCCCCAGTTTCACAAAGCATTCTCAGACTTAATTAAGTTCAGAATTTACTCAACTTTCAATCACTGTTTATGAGAAATATCTTTGATCCAGAAATTCAAAACTTTGCGAATAGTTTTTTATTGATGTATTTGATACATTAAAACCGCAAGGACTATGTTTTAGTTAAAATACAGCAAACAGTTTTGAGTAAATTCTAAATTTAAGTCTGAGAATGTTTTGTGAAATTAGGGCCAGGCCTCTCCACTACAATATGTTGGGAATGAATCTAAACGTGGGCAGAGAAGAATTTCTTACTTGTTAGCCGTTGCAAGCATCCCCATTTAATGCAAAGTAAAAGCATATGTTTAGGATGGAGTAAGCACACTCTGTCTCGTCTACAGCACTAATTCATCCACAGGGGGATATTGTGGCCAGGTGGTCTAACTGGTAACGTAAAGCCTGGGTTTGTACTTGACTAGGAGTAACTGATTTAGGGTCGACTGCCTAACCTTGTGCACCTTTTTCTAGGTAATCTGCTTTTCTCCCACTTCTAAAGTGACATGAAATGGGGTTTAATGTCCTGGGCTAATGAAGACAGATATATGCCATACAGTGTGCTATAAGGGAAATTTTGCCTGGACAGTGGCGCTACGGCCTACTCTTCTTTATCGAATTCAAACTGCCAAGAAATCTTTTACTTGCACATCAGTGTATACACAGGACCTCGGTATTTCATCTCTTGTCAGGCCCTCCGTCCTGCACCACTGAGAAGGGGAAACCACGGCAATAAATCCTAATAAACTTATTCGGCCAACACTGGGATCTAACGCACGACCTTCAGGCTAGCGAGTCTGCAACTTACTCACTTAGCCACCGTGGCTCCCTCTCACTTCTAAAGACCCCTGTGCAAAAGTGACTCATTGCAATAAAAATATACCAGGTGTTAGTCTTGAAAGGACCTAGTTAGCGTCAAGTGAGTTTTCAACTTAAACCCCATCTCTCTCTCGAGACGTAAATCCAATCCAATCTTTATAAATAAAGCATGATATACATTTGGTGTTAATCTGTATATCCAAGAATTACAGGAATAAGATGAATTTAATCTGTGAGTAGAAAACCGAGAGAGTGTAGAAATATAAGTTATTATCTAACAATGAAACGCGAGTTGTTATAACAACAACATACAACTAGAGACACCTGGTAGAACGAGAGAAAAGGTGAAGATGTCCTGAGAATACGTAGCATGGATGTGGAAACGATGCCATGTTTATTATCATTATATAAATAGTTAAAGAAGATCTTATTGTCGTCCTCGGCTTGTTTTCATTATTCAATATAAATATTATTCTGCACTGTATTGTAACTGATTAACTCCGAGAAAATATAAAACTTATGTCTTTTTCAACTTGGTCCCTTCATCATGGTTTATTTCGACTTTATTCTTTCTCACTCTCTGTATTATTGCGGGTGCCTGGCAAGGAAAAGTGTATAGTCATTTGAGTGGGATGAAAAACCGATGTCCTGTTGGCAGAATTGGTCAGATCTCCTGACAATAGAAAGAGTAGACTGTAGTGATTTTGTTCTCAAATTGCCCTTACGGCACACTGCATGGAATATTCCCAGTTGGTGCAGAAATATCAGATGTTAAACCCCTATTTCATTTTTAAAGTATGAAAAATCCAACCAACCGAGGATTATAGTCAATGCTGCTGGCTTATCTAGTAAATAAACAGAAAGGTGTGGATCATTTAATGTAAATTTTCAGATTTTCGAATGTTAATTTTCCGTATTCTTAACAAGTACATGATAGCTGTATTCAAAATAGAGAAACGAGAACAGTATGCACACAGTTGTAGATAAAAGAAAGATTAGATTATTGGTGTAGCTTAGTAATATAATATATTATCATGTAACAAAAAAAACCCAAACCTTAAGGTGCTGACATTATTACATGTACCTAATATTTTTTCTGACGTTATATTACCGGAAGTGTCATTTCAAAATTAACAAAATTATTACCAAGTTTTTCGGTGATTAATTTTTTCTTCTTGTAAATTGTCTAAAAGACAAATTCACCAAATGTCTTTTTATTTCAGAATCCTTTAATTAAACGAGAAAAACATTTTTAAAACTTTGTAGCCAGACCAATTATTTAAAGTGACGGTTAAAAAATGGTGATATTTCTGAAGTTTGTTTCACCTTAGAATAAACAAGATTCCAACCATTAAAAAAAAATGCATTTCCATGACGATGAACTTAATTAAAAATCCATTAATATAGGTCGTTGTTTTTGTAAAGGTTTGCAATGAGGTGCCAACATGTTCCGTCCCACTGATTTCGAAAAACTTTTGGTAGAATTTGAACTAATTAAGGATATTAAATTACTGCTTAAAAGAAATAAGATTAATGTGATTGCTAATTAGTTAGTTTCTAGCATGAAATAAAGTTATGAAGCTGTGTTTTACTTGCAGGATTTACCCCATTTAATTCTTTTATCAGGTCTAAAAAATAATAAAGTTCTATGTTAATATGAACTAATAAGTAGCTATTTAGGGAAATCTGTTTTTTTTTAAAGTTTCGCATTATTTTGAATTTTACCCAAATGTCGTTTTCATCATCTTACTTTCAAAAAAGCCTCTGATCATTTGCGGGCAATATATAATTTTTTACAGCTTAATCCAAATTGTTCATTTAACCTTTAATTAAGAAAACAAAAACAAAATGGCTTGGATTTAATCGAATTAAAAGGATACCCAACAAGATTTTACCAATCACCTACAGGGGGCCACTGTCTTGTTTATATTGGTAACAGAGGCTATCAAATGTTACAAAAATTTCAATTCATCATGGAATAGAACTTTTTTTGAATTGATATTTCTGTTAAGAGATTTAACTTCCACAATATTTTAATTTGCAAGGGATTCACAATATCTTTAATGACGATCAGTGCTATTGATAGAATAGGATATAATTATTTGATGTTGGGGTAATCAGCTATAAATAGTAAGGGATGTTAGTACTCTTTCTAGAACATTGTATGTAACTTCCCATTCAGTTCAGAAGACATGTTATCATGAATAACTAATTTTGTTGTGCATTTGTATTTAGACAATAAAATAAATCCAAATTGCACAATAATTTAGTATTCATCTTGGATGCCAGATAATTTAATAAAAAGTAAAGCAAACTTAAGCCGTAAAACATTAAACCTATTTTCCCAGAGATAATGATGCTCCAGTTGGCCGCGGCTCAACACAGGTGCTGCCACAATCTTACCGCTATACATTTAACATCCAGCTTCATACAGCTGTCTCCGCATATACATATATATATATATACAGTACACATACACATATACATATAAATATAGTTAAAAGGGTCGAGAGAACAAATACAGTTGGTACATATAAACAGTAGTCTGATATATGGCCTCATTTAGGATCAGTAAATAACAGACTTTTAGAAAATAAAATAAGGATTCTACGTTTTAATATTTCAAGACTTTTATTATGAAAGAGTCTGAAGTTTCAGACTTTAATGGTTTTTAGTTGATCATTTTAAGATGATAGAGTTTTATTTGGCAGATAAAAATTTAAACTTTCTATGTTGCATGATTTTTAATTCTAAAATTATGTGGACATCGTATAGCGAGAGGATTAAAATCTGCAATTACATAAGAATTGTACTGTTTTTCTTTTTCGATTAAAATCGTTTAAAAGGTCTGCACAACTGTTCATATCCACGATACTTGAAGCTGTTTAAAATTATAAAATTTATCCTCAGACCTTGTTGATGTTAAAGATATAATGATGCTCCCGCCCCCACACTTTCTGGGGTTTATTTCAACCTTTAGATGGGGTGAGATTACACAGAAATTGGCGCCAGTTGTTTTAGAGACTGCAGCTTAAAACCTTGTAAAACTCTAATTAATTTGACTTGAATTCTAAATTAAATAATTTAAAACAGAAAACTTGAGATTTGAAATGGGTGAAATTTAAAACAGCTTCTCTTTTTCTTCTTCTATATCCCCCACGAAAGTTAGACTTTTTAATACTAACCTGAAATTCTGGTTTTATCAGTATTTTGATAATTATTTAGTTGGTTTAAATTTCATAATACTTTACTATCTTTTTAGAATCCTAAGATATAGATCTTTGGGGAAATTAAACTAATTGATTAGTGTACAAAATACTCTGAAATCTGAAACAATTAAATTTCCCAAAAAATTTCAGTTTGGAAACATTGATTAATTTAGTTCCATTCAGCGATTACTAAAATTTGTAACTTCTGCAGAACTTGGAAGCATTTCTTAAAAACAGTATGCTTTTTAGGAAATTATATATCCCTATTTTAAACTCATAAATATCAATTAAAGTAGCTAAGTCTGTAACTCAGTATCATCCAAAGTCTTCAACATTGAAAACATGAATTATTTGTCGATTTAAATCAATATTGATGTTGTGATCTTACCGGGGATATCCAATATTTTACGCCATATTCTTATCTGGAGAGCATGCACAATAAATACTTTCGGCGTAGATTGAAATAACCAGACGCTATAGATTGCCATTCAACTGAGACTTCTGGCGTATTTCGCTGAGCATAACTGATTAGATATTACAATAAAAACAGAAACGATTGAATGTAAATCAGTTTATATACATTCATATTACATTATTATATGCGTTTCGACCCATTTGTGTCAATTTCTAGGTTCCAAATATTAGCGATTTAGCTCCTTAAGTTTATCCATTGATTAATATAAAATTTGTATAAATACAATTTTTGAATTAAAATACGAAGTAGAATTGCATCAGATTAAATTTAGAAGTTTATAAATAATATTACGTTGATCACATCTGTTAAATATCACCATGGTGCGTGTACATTGCATAATGTCACCTGACATCACACCACTGTTATCTTTATTTCTATTGGTCCACGCTACACGTCTTTCATTTAACAAAGCTCATATGGGATAAATGACTTTGCGTATTGTTATTTCGTTCTCAATGATTTTCAGCCGTTTTAAATGATTTGCACACGGTCGTTGAAATAAACAGAAGTTGACTATATGTCAGTTCTTTGTTCGTCTGTCTGGTTGCGATAAACTTTGCGTTTAACGGAAGGCAATCTTTATGTCAATGTATTTTATATTTGGTAAAACTTATAAATTGGTAAGTGGTTTTGAGTGCAAGCCTGTTATTCGCTACAATGCAAGAATGGTTTACCTTTAGAATTGATACAATGTGGGGAGAAAAAAATGTCTTGATAAAATTATTTTAGAATTCTGATTCATGCCGTTGCGATTTACATACTGCAATACTAATATTGTGTCAATTTGACATAAAATCTGGTGCAATTCATTCTTGTATTACATGCATATCAAAACAGAATGTGCAGAATAGTAGGAAGTTAAACCCCATTTCATTTCATTTCAAATGTGTTGCCAATTCCATATATTTATGAATAGTAGTCACATCATTCAAATTTTACTATTTTATTTGTTTATATATTTTTTTTAAAGATATAAAAGATTTTTTCAACAGATAATTCTGACAGATAAAAAGATGAAATTGAGTTACATGACTGCCTCTGAAACTAATTAGCAACCAGGCCAGGCTTTCTGTCAGTCATTGACTTATTTCAACTACATCTGTGCAAACAGTACTTAGAATCAAATAGTTAGGTCAGAAATCCAAATGAAAACGAATTCATAATTTACATTTGGACTGTAGACTGCCATGGACTGAGCCCACTTCAAACCCTCTAACTATGCCTGATGCTTTTTTCATTTCATGCATTTCATATAATTTTTGTTTTACTTTTTGTATTTTGCAGGAAGTGGACCAATCCAATTGTGGCAGTTTTTACTAGAACAATTAACAGACAAATCCTGTCAACATTTTATATCCTGGACCGGAGACGGCTGGGAGTTCAAACTTTCTGACCCTGATGAGGTTGCCCGTCGCTGGGGAAATCGTAAAAATAAACCCAAGATGAACTATGAAAAATTAAGTCGCGGGTTACGCTACTATTACGATAAAAACATTATTCATAAGACAGCTGGTAAACGCTATGTATATCGCTTTGTTTGTGACCTACAAAGTCTTCTGGGATACACTCCAGAAGAGTTGTTTGAAGCCTGCGACATCAAGCCACAAAAAGACAAGGAAGACGATTGAATCAAGAGTAGTGTATTGTGGGAAGAAATGTTTCAAATATTCGCTAAGAATGTATAAAAAGGCTTTATAAGGCCTATGTTGGACATAACGGAGATTTCAAATCTCTATAATAATGGCAAATTGTTTTTGGTTGCTACTAGCAACAGTTACTATGGAGGTGTGATGTTAAAAAATGTCTGCACAAAGCGGATGATAGGCTGTTTCCTTTTGGAAATTGACCAATTGAATTACGTTTTACTGTTATTTTTGTTTTCAAATGTATAGTATTTTAAAGAAGCAATGTTTTTATTGGAACATGCGAATGTTATTTACTGTTGATCTAACTGTAGTCATTGTTAAACACTATATATATATAAAAATACGCTGAAATTTTACAAATCTGTTGTCATAGTAACAAGTAATCTCAGTTGTCATAGGAACAAATTTTATATTCATTTGTACATAATCCATGATTTGAATAATTAGCTGGAGTTGCGAATGTAATCTTTCATTAGAATCTATATCAATTGTTTGCTATTTTTTAACCAAAATCATAAATGGAATTATTTTCGTACCAATCATTATAGTCATGTTGAAGCTATAATATTTGTAAAAATTGATTTTAAAATTATATAAAGATACACAAACTTTATTTCTTATATAAAATATATATATATATATAATCTGTTTTATTCTCTTTGTCCATATTTGGCATCACGTTGTGCCTTGCTTAAAAGTTCAAGGTTATTGCCTTCTGCTGTTTTCTCCTTTTTTTTTTTTTGCTGCTGATCTATGACCTCTATGCACAGTGCCTTTAATCTATGATATGATTCCAGTCAAAAAATCTTTTCTCATTAAGCAAATGACTTTAAGTCAGAAATTATCATTCAAATTCATTTAAAATTTGTGCAAAAAAACCTTTTTCAATCATAAGTTTTCATTCATTCATCCATTCAACAAATATAAAGATATTTTATTGTTATCCCTGTAAATGAAAAACATTTTTTCATAACCTAATCTCTGTTTTATTATAAGGTGCCATTAGAAGAAGAAAAATTTTCCTTCTTTATTCACTCTTACATTTTACCTTTTGATCATTTAGTTCCTGTAAGATTTTAAATAATTGAAATTTTTGTAAGCATTTATGTAAAACATGAAAGTCTTTAAAACACTACTTTGTGTTGTAAAACTGAACATGTCATTTTAGAGTGTACTAACTAGTCTGTTGATAACTGCCATATATGGAGATATTTTTAAAAACAATTTGCATTTAAGAATTTTGTATTTTTTACAAGTATATAACTCAAATTTTTAGAATATTTTAGCATTCCTGCTGTTTGTTGGATTAATGTTAACAAATTTGTAATTGGTGAAATAGAACAATTTTGAATAAATATAATCATCAGAAATTTTGTAATATAATAATGACTAATTAAATCTGTAAATTTTCTAATTTCCTTCCATGAAGTTATTTAAATTAAAATGTCCTAATCCATTCAGGTGAAATAGAAATAAATTGTTAAACTCCTTGTAAGGTAATGTTATTTTGCTATCAGTTAAAACTGGGAATTTTTATCTACATGTAATTTTCCCAAGTTTTAAATTAGATGTTACATTTCTTCTGTAATGCAAAAATTAAAAACTGCATAATGAAAAATGGGCGGATGAAAAAGCAAATATATTTGCATAATAAAACCTTCTGTCCTTTAAAGAAAAATTGAACTTAATGGTTATTAGAAAATCAGGGAAGTAACCAGAGGGCAGATTTATCAAACTTCCAAAGTCATCTAAAAATCGTTTCTATTATTATTAAAGCTA
This sequence comes from Patella vulgata, assembly GCF_932274485.2. Classification (NCBI taxonomy): domain Eukaryota; kingdom Metazoa; phylum Mollusca; class Gastropoda; family Patellidae; genus Patella; species Patella vulgata. Next base: position 16,266,661 of record NC_065886.2, on the reverse strand, counting down.
AGTCTGGAAATTTTTTGCATCTGTCAGACATTTTTCCGAAAAAGTAAAATCTTCACATTTTAAAAGATTTATAGTACAGTTTTCCAACAGTTCTTAAAATTTCTTTTTATTAGAATTTTTAAGGATTTTAGAAGTTTGATATATGTGTTCTCTGAACAATATCCCAACAGATATTATTAAAAGATTTCTATGCTGTTTAATTTTGCTTGCTTGTAACTTTTGTAAATATTATTTTTTGGAACAGATAGCAATTTAACATTCCCCGAAGAAAAAATGTAAAAATTTGAAACATTTATGATCTCATAATGCTAAGCTGAACTGATTATATATCTCTTTAAGAAAAAACAAAAAAACATTTGTTTTCACAGCATTTTATTTGGACGGATAAATATTTCACTTTGGTTTGATGATCAAGTGAAAACATGCCATATTTGCAGATTTATTGACAACAACTTCAATCACTTAAAATTGATTGTAACTTATAATCATTGTTAAAAGGAGAACCACTGCTGATTTATTTTCATTTTTTTAATATTTTATTTATTATCTAGAAGTAGAATAATTTGAAAAACGAACTACATGAAGCACAAACCCTTTCGCTTCTTATTAACAAATTACCAAGTTGTCTGTGACATAATGATAAAGGGTAACTTCTTTAAAAATAGGTAATGAATAAAATATAATAATTTTAAATGTCAGTGGTTAGAGTTCTCCTTTAAAAATTATGACTTCAAATTGCAGTGAATTTTGAGAGATTTAAATATTTATCAAATATTTCACTGCCCAAATGAAATGCAGAGGTAGGAGAGGTGACCTCCTAATGACCTTTTCTTCGTTAGAAGGCTTTTCCACCCTCTTTCTTTTCGTCCTTAAATGACAATAAATAGTAAATAATTCAAGCTACTTGAACATTGATCAGTATTCTCTTGAAATTTTTACTATTTAGAAGGTCAAAAAGGGGTTTGGAAAGGTCTTCTAAGGAAGAACTAGAATCAAAAACGATCTACTCCCTTTGTTTATACCTCCAAGAGTGGAATACAAACAACTCAAATGCAAATGAATCGAAAGGAAACGTTTGAAATTAAAGTGTACCTTTTTGAAGCTGAAAACAATAACGAATCATGAAATGATTGAAATAACAATGTTTGATTTGAGCAGGAATATATTATGTATGTATGTAGATCTCTTATTTGAGAAAATGTCTTCAGATTCTAAGATGACGATACATGAGGTGCATTTAGCGAGTTTTTGTTTGAAATGAAATATTTTGTTTCTAAATATTGTACTTTTATTTTATTTTGGTAAGTCAAGTGTATAATTCACCTTGACCTAAATACAGTATAAGGTGTTTTTTCATTGTGTGTGTGTATATATATATATATATATGAAAAATGAATATTAATTAAAATATAAATGCTATAAAAATAGTGCTTAAAATATTAAAAATGAGAAAAAAATTCTTTTTATATTATAGTATTAAATAATTATGTGTAAAAAAAAAATATAAATGCAGGGCTCCTTTTCAATTTAGTGCAAATTACCCGGTATGTAAAAATTATTTAATAATAATTGTTTTCAGAAATTAAGTGAAGAATTAATTATATCTACACATCAAAAATAATAAGTCAACTTCCTTTACATATGTACTTCTGTATTTTCCCCACTAGGAGGGTAGTAGGTATTGGGTGGATTTATATCTGGAGGTATGGTTTATTAACTATTTGATAATTACTACATAATGTTATCTAATAAAGTATAATTTAGATCAGTTCTCAATTTAATCAAGCACCACCCTACCACTAGACACATTCTTCTGTTAGCCAGACCTGACCGATGATAGTGTTGAAAAGCAGAGCCCTGCAAATAGATATCATTATGTATCATTCCCAATATATAAAGTGCTATGTTAAGAATTCAAGACATCAGTGATACATAAAACGTGTGTATGATATTTTAGGGACAAATATTTCGTAATTGAGTCAGTATTTTAATAAAATTTTATATCCAATCTCATAAGTTGGCACGAATTTTAAGAAACAAAGCAATATTGTAAATGTATTTTACGGTGATTTTATGATGTTCCGTTGATTGCTAAATACTTGATCTTTCTCTTAAACTAAATTGCGGTGGATAATGAAATATCTGTTTTGAAATAAATCAGTGCCATTCATCTGATCATATTTTATAAAAGTCATTTCCTTTTACTTTAAGAACCGGTGATAAAACAGTATTTGTATGTCACGTATTATATTAAATATAAAATTATCTATCAAAAATAATGGTAATTATATTTGAATATTGTGCAGAAAACGTCTAACAAAATATATTAAGAACAAACAAACGATAATTGTAAAGCAATACAATTTAGCCATCCTTTTGTTTTTCATTCGGCATCCCAAATTGGCTTTAGATAGTTTACAAAATAATTTGTATTAATGTGGATGTTTGGTACTTTATTATTAACATATAATGTTTTGGTGAGGCTCCAAACGAATATACCATTTCATTAGCTTAACCAAATTCAAATTCCATCAGTGTGCGTGTCAACACTGATTCGAACCCGTTTGGTTTTAGAAATGAACACGGCCAAAGTCTTGTGTATATTGTAAATTTTAGCAGTACCACTCCTCTTTACAAGTTTTTATGCTTTGATATTCTTAATATACTGCCTTATAAAACAATTTTCAAAAGTTGAAATATAGATTTATTGGTTATTAAAAGAAACTGATATATATCACACCTATGCCTTATTTAATTAATAGTAGGGAGATGCATTCTTGTCATGGAATAAATCTCGTCACCAATTTAGATATAAGTTAAAATGAAATGTATTTATATTAAAACAACTTCCATTGCCTTATGGAGATTCATTAATTCCATTTTACAGGAGGGGAGATTCATTAATTCCATCCCTCATCAATAAAGTTAAAATGGGATCTATTTATACTAATACTACATTTACTGCCTTATATTTGACATAAAAAGTTTGTAAAAAATATTATAATATTGAAAAATATAAAATATATTTACTACTGTTTGTAATAAGATCAGTATTGTGTTTATTGTTCTGCCAATATACTATAACATCATGTTTGCTGCTATATGTTGCCAAGATAGATTGCAGTGTCATATATTACTATGGTATACAATGCTGTAGAATATATTATTTATGTTATATAATGCAGTCAATAGATTACTATGGTATACAATGCTGTGGAATATATTATTTATGGTATACAATGCTGTGGAATATATTATTTATGGTATATAATGCAGTTAATAGATTACTATGGTATAACATTAATATGCATTGCAGTGGAATATCACATACTTTATAGTCACATTGTTATATATTACTGATGGTAGTAGTGTAGTGGCATCTCACTGTGTAACATTATTGGGGTGTGATAGACTGCCTTGGTCACAATATGGTATACCTAATGGTCCACAGTTTGAGATTATTACCATGGTAAATATATTACTGAAGTATATAACAACTATATGGTATCAATTGTCATGATAACTATGGTTATGACAGTAAACTGTATTACATTCTGGTATAGTCGTACAGTGTGGTATATTGAATATATTGCCATGGTATATTACTTTGCAGTGCCTTATATTCAATATGTCACTACTGTGTAATATGAGAATTAAGTGTATTGCACTTTGGTAAATTGAATATATTATAGTGTGATATAATTATACAGCGTTGTATATCAATCAAACTGTGGTATATATAATATCTACCATTTATACTATGTCCGTCATCTATATAAATATTTCCTCCAAGTTTTGTCAGGTTTTGGATTCTCAAATAAAAAGCACTATATTGATAACACATTGTTTTTATTTTCTATATATATATATTCATAACAAAACAAATATGCTGAAGCATAAAGTTATTGTAATGTGTAAAGCTCCCCACAAAAAGATGCAGCACTTTAACAGAAAGTGTTAAATTGATATTATCAGATCTGCTGCAACATGAAGACAAAAGCTGGGTGGTGAGATGTATGTATGTGTCTCAATATAAGCACACTGAAACAAATGGCATTTGTGTGTTTTTTCATCCTTATTATTTTTACATTTTACTGTAAAGCTTGAAATCAAGAGGAACATCCAGTAAGCTACTACACTGGGTACTCTTTGAGGTCAGTGAGTGGCTGACTCCCCTTTGTTGTCTGCGATATCAATTCACAAACAGAGCAGCACCCTTTAAATTCTGGTGGGGGGTTGAATGACCAAATGGTTAGCACGTTGGTGTTGTATCATAAGGTCTGCCATTGAGTCAGCTGGCGTGGTTCGATCACCGGGTTGTACGTGACAAGGAGTAGGCTTGCCTGTCCAACTTTGTGGGTTTTCTCTGGGCCCTCCGGTTTCCTCCCACTGCTAAAGACCCCTACGCGCAAGAGATTTACAGAAATAAAATTGAACCATATGTTAGTCCCGAAATGACCTATTTTGTTTGGAGTGGGTTAAACTCTCTCTCTCTCTCTCTCTCTTTAAATTCAGGTTGTCAGATATTAAATGTGGTGACTGATCACACTTTGTAGTAGATCTGTGAGAGGGATGTGTTATTTATCGGCCGGTCTTCCTTAGCCCAGTCAGTGCAGAACAGTTGGGCGTTACACCCCATTTCATTTGGTTATTTATCGGTAGTACTGTGGAAAACGTTTCCTCCCATTTATAAATACAAACTATATTAAAATAGTTGGCCTATAATTTGCACAAAAACAGGGCAATAAGGAAACTTCTGTTATATTTATCAGTCGGTCCAGGTCTATCCGCCTTTATTCATTGAGCATTATTCTAGTACATTATTTCTAATTTGGTGCAAAGAAAAAAATGACCACATAGCTTCTAGTGCATTAAGACAGTTGTTGAATCTATCTCCAACCTTGCCATGATGTAGTTAGAGAGGAGCTCGGGATCAAGTGGCTTTTTTTTCCCCTAAACGCTCACCAAGGAGGAAATGTAGATCGCGAATTATCCGTTACACTGAGGGTTTTGTTTCTGCATGATGCTACAGATCTTTTCGATATATTTTATTACAAGATTTACTAGGTCTCTTGAGTACTGTACTGTGTTGTACATTATGTATACTAACTACTACCTTCGCACCTAATGAAATTTTCAACATATTCATTTTGCATTATCTATTTTTGAACTTTTATAGCAAGAACGGCCAGCTCTTTATCTAAATCTTACATAATGTATCATTATTAAGAGAAGTAGATTTGAACATGCACGTGAAAGTGCAATGCATGAATAATAAATTGTTTTTTATATTAATTTCGCCTTATCTCATTCTTCAACATGCCTTATCAGTCTTGTTGTCAGTAGTATAGGTAATTGGTAGTGCATGTGCTCGTGAAGAGATGTAGGTAGTAATTTACATGATAATAAATTACACTGCGTTTTATTTCTGTAATAATCTGTATACAAGATAAGATTATAATAAGAGACAGAATTTTAACGGTAGCTAATTTGCGTGGGAAGGCGATACCATATAGGCTGCCAAACCTATAGAACTAATACATATTCTTGCCTAGCAACTGTTAAAACACCGATTCGGTATAAACTAATACACTAATAGTTAACTTGCTAATTTCCGGAAATTCATTGCTATCTGTTTAACCCAAATTTACATTTAAAGTGTTGAAGGTTTTTTTTTAAAAAAAAAAAATAATAATAATTCGTTATATGAAGAAAACTTCCTGCTTTCAGAGCGTGTTATCAAGGGCAGGTCTTGATCACTCTTTTGATCGTTCTACCTAAACACTCAAATGACTAAATATTTACCAAAAAATTCGTCAATGAGAAGGGCCAATGGTTCTTTGATTGTTCGCTTTTAGCTCACAGATAAGATTTGTCCCAAAAGATTTTGCTTGGCAAATCGACTTGTGTTGTATAATAAGAACTATGTTAGACCCAATGGATTTTTCTGCTGAATTTTCTGCAATAATTTCTGAATGTTTCAAAAGTAATGGACTAGATCTATATTTAACAAAAGTTGTTTATGAATAAATCAATATTCTATATCATTATCAATTACTGAATGGTGATTGGCGTACATATGTTGATTAATGGGAGGTAACTCCATGTTAACAGTCACCAAAACGGTCTCAGACTTATTGTGTCAACCATGTAACCTTAAAAAAAATGAACTTGAGATAAAGGCTGCATTGAAATGAAGTGAAACTGAACACCAAATATTATTACCTTTTCAGGTGCAATATATATTGGGTTCTTTAGAATTTATTGCAAAGTAACAAAGTCAATATATTATATATTCTGAAAAATAAAAATGTTATTTTTAATAAGTTGGTACACGCCATCATAGAACTAGAAGTAGTTGCGGTTGTACTCAATGACATCATTTATTCAAAATATCTGTTCCCTTAAATTATTTGGCTGTTTCGTTTGAAAAGGACTTGGGAGCTAACAAATTAAGGAATTGACGCGCCACACCAACTTTTAAAACTCTTCAGAGTAAAAGGCGAGTAAAGTCGTGGGGGAGATAACTCGTAATTTTCGACCGACGGCAGACGAAGTGTTTTATGGCCCACTTTGCCACAAAATAGAACGTCTTTACTCATACTACATGTTTAGCGAAAATGTCAACATCTCCTGCACAGAAGTCAATGGAAAAACTTGTAAGTTTATTCAGCTATAGACAAAATGAGAAATAGGGGATAAGTGCCAGTAAATCTTAGGTAACTGTCTGTAGTACTACTAACTAGTACTTTTTTTTTAGTAGTGTCAATACATACGGCCTATACCTAAGCTTCCATTCCAACTCCAACTTCGAGTGTCACTGTCAGGTAGCCCGCATTACCCACATGGCTGAAGAGTTGCCCGAACTAAACTGAAATTACCCGGCCGACATATGCGCTTAATGAATTCAGTCATAGCCATTATTTAATTATTTAGCATCACCAGAAAGACGTATCTATAATCTATACACGCAGATGAAGCCCACCGGTAAAGCCTATAATTAATGCGCATGCCGCGTGCTTAGCCTCGAATGATTTCAGCCAATAAAATGAAAGATATACGGACGACTCCGCCCATGTTGACTTGTAGACCCTTTATCCTAATGCCTCTAGCCTACACATTGATTATGGCATAATATTTTATTTTTAATTTTATTATTTATTTTGTAGGTAGAGATTGTTAAAGATGTAGAAAAGAATTATAAAAGTCTAAATGAAGAATGGTCAGAGTTTAAACAGAATGAAAATAAACAGAGAAAGGTTAAATGTATCCCCTTGTTATTTATATTGAAGTTATTCTTGAATAAAAATTAAATTCAAAATATTTTAATAATAAATAAGTCCAATGTTTAACTTTAAACCAATGAATATACAACACTCTCGCTAAAAAGTATTTTAATTTACTCATACAATAAATATTAATTACATAAAAAAAATTGATATTAATTTAAAACTGAAATTCTAATGTTGATAGACCATATTATCTACCCATATGTAAAGCTCCTCATTATTTTATTTTAATCATTTTGTTGATAATGTGCTTTCAGACGCCAGTTAACATACCTTACACAGTTTATGAAAAAGACAAAGATTTTATTTTAATTCATAAAAACGATTTGGCGCGATTGGCTACAGAAATAGCCCAGTTAAAAGAGAACCTACCCAAGGTACTGAATAGAAAGTTTATAACATCTATTGGGCGATTTGATTCCATAGAAGAAGGTTAGTTCTAGTAGCGTTATAATTCGCGGGATTATTTTATAAGAAGAGTTGTCTCCATTCCGTTCATATCCAAGGCATATAAATGAAATGTAACGGGTTTTAACGCCCTACTGTTCTGCACCAAAAGGGCTAATCGAGACTGACATACGGCACACATTGTGATATGAGGGAAATTTTGCAGAGATAGCGTCAATACGGCTTACTCTTATTTCGAATTCCAACTATCAAGGGTTCTTTTACGTACTCGCCAATGTGTACACGCCACCTCGGTTTTTCGTACCACCCGAAAGACTATGCGTTGTCCCTTGCCAGGCCGTCTGTCCTGCACCACTGACAATTGACAACACCAGATTTGTAACTTACCTTACGGGTTAGTCGAATGGAGTAATGTGTCCGAATAGCTCTGTTAAGGTCATGCGATAAAAATATCTGTTTAAAACGTTTCGCACTTGTGAACTAGAGTGTTAAAAATTGCTGAAAAGGCGTCATTTTTTAACTAATGCGCATCCACCCGTTGCTTTTCCCCTACAGCCAGAGAATAAATTTCCTTGAATATATATTTGAAATATTTTGCAAGATTCTTGGTGTATTATTCATTCCGACTTTTCTAATTGTGAGGGAATTTGTGTGCCAGATCTTCTAGGCCTGGCAAATTTAGTCATAAACTAAAGCTACATTCAGAAATATTTTGTATCTAGGCAATTTATTAAACTGTATTCTGAATTCGACTTAAAAGCTTTGTATTTTTCAGAAGTAGAAAGTGTGAGGAAAGGCCAGAAACTGCTGGAATTAGAAAGTCATCATTGGAAAGCCAGATGTGAAACAGCTGTATCAGAATGTCAGATTGAAAAACAGGTTTTTAATATTTCTGTTTGTTTTTTTTCTAAAACATTGTAATGAATATTAGCTATTAGTGGATCAGTAATGTAAAGCTTTTACCGGAAGTCATGAAGAACAGAACGTCATTACACCAATAGAAGTGCAGGAGGACCGCACTGCACAAAACAAAACCGAAAAGACAAACAACAAAATCAAACCAGACTGACAAAATTGTCAATAGAACAGCTTAATATAGGATCGGAATGGAGTTTAACGTCTCGACATCACAATATTTCGGTCATTTTGAGACTAACATACGGTTATTTATATGGTCACACGTGCAATGCTAGTGGAGAAAACGTTGCCCGGGCTGCTGCGTTTCATACTCTGTGTCTAATTCCGAATGCCAAGGGTAATTTTTACGTGTAAGCTATTGTGTACATGGGTGGGCGTAGTTTTTTTTGTTCTATCCGAGCGACTAGACAAACTTTCCATATCACCCCCTGAAGAGTGAGAATTGGGCTTGAAATACTCCGAAAGATATTTTTTTTCGGTTCCCGATAGGATCCCTTTCTTGTGTTATTCTATTGTCAAACTTCCATAATTACAGGAAACCCTACAGTTGCGATGTGATCTACAGAATTTAAGTCAACAACTAAGTCAACAGTCGGATTATTGTTCCAGTTTAGGAGCAGCATGTTGTACGTTATTGTGGAGAGTGTCCAGAAAAGAGGAAGGCATTGAAGCTATTTTGGGTGGGGTGAGCAACCATGTACACTTGTGCCTAATTTATTCGAATAACAAGCCCGGTTAATTACTTTCTCAAATCATTTTTGCTCCGTAGTACCGCGTTTTCCCAAGATATATTTTAGTGAATAAAAATGGTCCCACATAGCAGTGTGCCAAAAGCAGCAGCCTTTTACGTGCACGTCAGTGTATACACGGGAAGTTTTTCGTCCCACCCTAACGGCTAGATGCTGTCCTTACCGTACCCCCGGCCCTGCACCATTGACTAAGGGGAAACCACGCTGGAAAATCCCGGGAACTTTCTCGGTCATCACCGGGATCGAACCCAACCAGCGGCTCTCTGTTCTAGACGTAGTTGAACTTGTATTTATTTATTCCTATTTTCTTTTATACTTGTTTACTATAAGTTTAAAGATGCATTATGTAAGAGCTAAAATTGTCTATTGCAGGTCTTTCATTTGATCTCAAAGTTTATATAAATTATTAAGCCCATAAACAACTCTTTAGACATCGTCGGATGGTCGCGATTTTCAGTGGATCGGCATTTAAATGTTTAATTTAAAAATGGATAATCGAGACTTTTATTTAATATCGTAACAATTGAGACTGTATTGTGAATACTTCAAAACCTGATAACTTCGCTCAGAAACGAGTAATTCGACTGAAATTTTCAATATATTCATTTTTCAGTTTCTATTTTCAAACTATTATAGCAAGAACGACCAACTTTATATTTAAATCTTTAATTTAGATATATTTATCAACGTCGTAATAAATATGACTGATTTATTGTCATGTTACAGAGTAAAGTTGATGAGTTTTTTTGTATTGTATCGAGTACATTAGATGGGTATTTGGCAGCGTATAAAGATGACTGGCCCATTGAACCTTCAGATGAAACCAACTTTATACTTGCTCTTTGTGGCACAGTTACAAGTAAGCACCATTAGCAAAAAAAAACATTATTAAACTTATACAGATAATGTAGCTAGAAATATTGAATCCCTTGCATGTGAACGTCTAACCACTAAAAGGGACATCGGTCTAAGATAGAACGCAGTTTGATGCATTTGCCGCCATTATGGTACCCTTGCCGCCAGTTTGATGCTGCACTTACCAGCTTTATGGTGCGCTTGCAACCCGTTTGATGCCCTTATCAGCTTTGTTGTATTCTTGCCGTCAGTTTGATGCCCTTACCGGTTTTTTTTCGCCCACATTTTCATGTGGACGTATATTGTCGTCGCCCCTGTCCGTCCGTCCACAATTTGTTTGTGGACACTCTACAGGTCACAATTCTTATCCGATTTTGACGAAACTTGAAATATAAGTTTATCTCCAAAAGATCTAGGCTGCTTTAGATATTGGCATGTATCGGATCGACACTTCATGGATTATGGCCCCTGTTTGTACGAAATTATCACGTTTTTAGCTTGTGAACACTGTAGAGGTCACAATTTTTATCCGATTTTATTGAAACTTGAAATGTATGCTTATAACCCAAAGATCTCGGTTCCTTTCGATATTATGGCCCCTGATTGTACGAAAAATCGCGTTTTTAGCTTGTGGACCCTATAGAGGTCATAATTTTTATCCGATTTATAAAACCGTATTATTATATCACCGTTACATCCTAAGGACGGCTGAGTTCAAATTTCGTGAAAATCGGCCAAAAATTGACAGACAAAATGGCCGCCGTTCGTTCTCAAATAGCGTAAAAATGTGGTATATCAAGGTTGTGGACCCTATAGAGGTCACAATTTTTATCCGATTTTATTGAAACTTGAAATGTAAGTTTATAACTCAAAGATCTCGGTTCCTTTCGATATTTGCGCATATCGGACAGTAACTTCCTGAATTATGGCCCCTGATTGTACGAAAAATCGCGTTTTTAGCTTGTGGACCCTATAGAGGTCATAATTTTTATCCGATTTAAAAAAACGTATTATTATATCACCGTTACATCCTAAGGACTGCTGAGTTCGAATTTCGTAAAAATAGGCCCAAAACTGACAGACAAAATGGCCGCCCTTCGTTCTCAAATAGCGTAAAAATATGGTGTATCAAGGTGGTGGACCCTTTAGAGGTCACAATTTTTAACCGATTTTGTTGAAACTTGAAATCTAAGTTTATAACCCAAAGATCTCGGTTCCTTTCGATATTCGCGCATATCGGACCGTAACTTCCTGAATTATGGCCCCTGATTGTACGAAAAATCGCGTTTTTAGCTTGTGGACTCTATAGAGGTCATAATTTTTATCCGATTTAAAAAAAACCGTATTATTATATCACCGTTACACCCTAAGGACTGCTGAGTTCGAATTTAGTAAAAATCGTCCCAAAACTGTCAGACAAAATGGCCGCCATTCGTTCTCAAATAGCCCAAAAATATGGGATATCAAGGTTGTGGACCCTATAGAGGTCACAATTTTTATCCGATTTTGTTGAAACTTAAAATGTAAGTTTATAACACAAAAATCTCGGTTTCTTTCGATATTTGAGCATATCGAATTGTAACTTCCTGAATTATGGCCCTCGATTGTAGGAAAAATAACTTTCTTTTTAGCTTGTTCTCTATCCATCTCTCGAAAATGTGGGCGTATCCTGCCTGGCAGCCGCTGGTTTAGGATCCGGTTACTGTCTAGTTGACACACTTACCAACTTGATGGTACTGTTACTGCGATTCTCATGTCACCTTTACAACCAGTTTGACGCGCTTACGCTTACCATCTTTAATCTTGTCATCTCGTCAGTGTGTTGCGCTTAACGCCATTACAGTAAGACTGCTGTCTTGGTCGATCAAACCCTAATCGATGGTATACTATTGTCTACTTTATCATCTTCTATAATAGTATGATTTTTGTCTTGCATGTTTCAGATGTAGCCGCCTCAGCGTATGGCAGAAATTTCCTGATTACAAATCAACATGGCCGACAACTAATTGATACATTTACTGTCTTTCTAGCAGAAGCTCCCGTTAAAAAGAGTGCGGTCTTGAAAAAGTAGGCAGATTTTTTCCACACTGTTTTAAAACGGGCTTCATATATTTTGGGTGCATAAGCTGGTTTGTTTTGAATGGGCGATACCGTAATTATTTCTTGTTATCAAAATACAGTACTTGAACAGATGGAAGCTTTGGTCATCGTATTTTATATAAACGAATTAAGACTGATGCACCGAATCGCTATGGTGGGTATCGTGCACGAAGAATTGTCTGCCAACATTGCTTACTCTTTCTAGAACACCTAATGTCAGCTTGTTTTATATATTTCCAGTTTGATATTAATGTGCGTGTATAACATCAGTATAAACCAGAAAGGCTTGAAATATCTATGTAGTAAACCAGATATCATGTCTCTCTTAGCCTGGCATCTTCAAGGTACTTTTTCTTTTATACATGTACTTATTATTATATACTCATTATCATATACTTTTTATTTATTATTTTATACTTATTATTCGATAACCACTCGGTCACCCAACCGCTCACCAGTGTTGAAACATTGCACCTATCATTGTTGAAACGTTGCGTCTAATCATTGCATTTTATAACAAGAAAATCGCTGTAAACCTTACCCCTGTTAAAGTCAGTAATTGTATACTATAAAAGTTTGTTTTATTTGATAATTGGTATTTTGTTTGTAGAAGAAACAGACAGTGAGAATCGTCTGAATACACTCAGGATTATCCAGTCTCTCATATCTGATGAAGATAATATAAATATAGTTCATCAACTACGTGAGCTGGTAAGTTATATTACCATTTCTAGAATTATTTCTGAAATGAAATGGGGTTTATAGTCCTACTTTTCCGCGCCGACTGGGCTAATGAAGACGGAGATCTATTTCTTAACGTGAACATAATCTGGCCCCGGTTTCAGAATCTCAGACTTAAGTTAAGAATTTACTCAAAATTCAGCCCCTTATAAAACCTTTGTTGTTGTAATGTATCAAATACATCAATAAGAAATTATGTGCAATTTTTTTGTATTTCATAAACAGATTGAAAGTAAATTCTTGTCTGAGAATGGCTTCGTGAAATTAAAGTTGATAAAACTTTATGTACTTTCCAAAATGGCACTAGAAGAGCACAATACCGTTTCATTAGTTCGGTAGGATTGGCGCCAGTGAGACTGACAGTGACAAGGAAGTGTACCTAGCTCAGTGACTGATCATGACGAGGGCAACAGAGGCAAATTCTGTTCATATTTTGTAGAAAAAAAATAATGATGACCCACTTCCTTAAAATATACTCCTCAGCCCACCATTTTATGTGGTAGGATGTCATCTTGTCACGGGGCCCCGACGACCTCATGATCCGTCACTGACCGAGCTGTGCTGGACAGGTCGGCTGTCCATGCAAAATTCTTGTACCTTACAATCACACATCACCATTGCAATAAAACATGACCATAAGTAGTGCTGGTGAGTGCCTGAGGTTTTAACCCATTCTATAAAGTTGTTTAGTGTTCAATTTTTTGTATGTACCTTTTGTTTGTGCAATCATTCATCATGCATTTTGTGAATATTTCCCTGCTAACATCCAGATTCAAAGTCAATGGAATTATTTTTTGAAATGACTTTACTCTTTCTTCCAGTTACCTGCTACCTACTTGCAGCAATTAGCAGTGGACCGAGACAAGAACATCCAGGATATAGCATTAGAAATAGTCATGGATCTTCGAAATATTTCCAATGAATCATGAGATGATATGTGTATTCAATAAAAGCATCTTTTCAAATAATGTTATTTCAGTGCATATGTAAACCCTCTTTTATGTGTTCCATAGTCATATATTTATTACAATTGTCTATAAATCCCAAACTATCAGGATTTAACGTCCACTCAAAACAAACTAGGTCATTTGGGACTAACACATGGTTCAATTTTATTTCAATAATTCGTTTGCGCATGGGGGTCTTTAGCAGTGGTAGGAAACTAGACGACCTGGAGAAAACCCATGAGGTTGGACAGGCGACCCTACTCCTTGTTATGTACAACCAGGGATTTGAAACCATGCCAGTTGACTCAATGACAGACCTTATGATAGAGCGTGCACATGCTAACCATTCGACCATCCAACCCGCCAGATTATCAGGGACTGGTACCTTTATAACCCAGATTATCAGTGCATGGTACCTTATAACAGAAGTCTACCATGGTATGGTACTTCAGGACAGGCAATCAGTGTATGGTACTTTGAAAATGAATTTAAAGTACTTTTTGAAGGGTAATAATAATTATACACAAAATGAATGGATAAGATTTCCCTTATTAGCTCTACCATGGGTTGATCCATCGTCAATAGAAAGCTTAAACATGCATTATGCAAGAGCTAAATCTGATTATTGCAAGTCTTAATTTAGGCTTCAGAAGTTATAGAAATTATAAATTAGATCTTTATTTAAACAACAAGACCAAAATCAACTCTGTAGACCCACGGATGGTTCGGCTACAGCTCGGATTAAAATAGGATTTCACTAATTGATTAAATCAAATAAGGGGTAACCTGATGAAAATACGTCAGCTAAATGATAGAGTGTACTTAGCGAGGCCGCTGTAAAGCGTTTCCGTATGCCATTGAAAACTTTACTTGATAATCGAGATATGTAGGTGGAGTTAACGCCTGTCAATCAAACGATCGGCGAAGGTGAAGACACATTTCGCTACCATTTCTAGGCAAATATTACGATGATAACTATGTTCAGAATAAAGTAATTTGACTGAATTTTTCAAAATATTCTTCTTTCATCATCTACTTTTGAACTGTTATAGCAAGAATGGCCAACTCTCTATAAAAATCTCCCATAATGCATCTTTAATCTCGCTTTAACTACGTATATTTTATCAAGGCCTTCACTAATACCCTGCATATTACGGCACTAATTTCAATTGGGTCCAAGCCCAGTTTGTTAGCCTATCAGATTTGTCGATCATTGTGATTACCAAGTCTCACGCTTTCAAGCTAAAATCTCTAAGGTGATAACCGAGTTACAAAGTTCAAAGTTTGTTCAATGTCAAGGGTTCCGTGGAGGTAGCTATGTCCCGAATTCTGATTGGACACTACTGTTCAAGTGTCTGTAGATAATGTAGCTATAAGTTCAGGAATTGTGAAGTAATCTAGCAACGTCCAGATGTTATGAAACTTGCAGTCTTTAGGAACATGGGGTTTATCATACCATCCAAATGACTATACACTCCCGTACTACACCATTAACCAGGGAAAACATGCTAACAAAGGGATAGCCAGCTACATTTCCTTTCTCATTGAGTCACTGTGACGCCATAATACTTTAAAACAAAGACTAACCTATGAATGGTACTTTACATAATTTTACTACGTAAATATTTACATATACATTATTTTGTATAATAATTCATTCATATCTTGTTATATGATCAATGAGTTTCTGTATATACTATTTTCAGAAACTTTAGCAGAATTTAAAGAAAATCAAATATCTGTTGAAAATCTGTGGCTCTCTTCTTAAAGTGGTCATATTCTACATACCCCAAATTCAGTTCTTTATTAGCAGACAAAAATAAAGATTTTCTAACAACAAAACCCTAACAATGCAGTTCATCTGCACACAATTCAGTATCCTTAATTACTTCAATATATTATAAATTATGACATATGGTCAATACAGATAGCGTGCAGGACATAGTATTTTGTGATTCTCTTGGCAGTACTGAGTGCTGTTGGATGGGCATCGCATTCATTTATTTACCTTGTAGTAAATAATATAACTCAATGGTTTCTCATTAAATTCATTATTGACATTAAAACACATTAGTTTTGCAATATAATGTAAACAAAAAAATATTTCTCCTTTGAAATGTTTAACTTTTATCTCCTCAATGCAAACTGGAGGCTATTGCACTTTCGCACTCCTAGAACTCAACAGGTTTACATTGGCTGAAAACTGTCATATCATTAAGCCAAATGTCTTCATTATCAAAACACTTGCAAGTCATAGGTGTGCCAAAGTGCAGTAGTGTCATTGGCAACCCTATATATTTCACGATGCGGATCTTATTGCAGATTTATAATATTCATGTGTTTTGATGATTCCATTTCTTTTTTTTTTCAAAGTTAAAATCCATCTGTTGCACTCTCTGAATATTTACAAAATAGATGAATCCACATCTCCTCTCATACCATATGAATATTATTTACAAAATGAAATTTTAAAAAATTGTCTCTTTTAAACTTTTCAAACTTTCTTTGGAGGTGGTCTGAAAGCAGAGATAACATAACATTATACTTTGGCAACTTAACACAAGAAATTTTTTAAATATATAAATAAAACTAGTACATTAACTCCTGTAGCACTAAACTGTTTTCAGTGAAGTCAATTTTGTCGATCAGCTTTAAATTCAGTGGCTGAAACTTCAAATTCATCATAAAACAGTATGTGCAAGGTAGTGAGCAACACAAACCAAGAATTACTGGACTACTATTTATCACCAACAAATAATTCAAGTGTGTGACAACCCTTCTAGAAAAACAGACTTTCAGACTAACATACAGTTCTTTTTTCCCTATGGTCCTGTGTGCAATGCTAGAAGTTAAATTTTTCCTGTGTTTGCCTACTTTTTATCGAATACCAACTGTCAAGAGTTATTTTACATGCACATCAAGGATAACACCTTTTTCATAGCATTCAAAGGAATGTAGGCAATATCCCAGATAAATCAGATCAAACAAGACTCAACACTTACATGTTACAAATATTTTAACAAATGTAGAAATATATATTCATTTTAGAGATTGTAGTTTGTGATTCAAAATATCCATGCATAACCGTCACAAATTAGGTCAATTTGGGACTAACCTATGGTTTAATTTTATTTCAATAAGTTGCGTGTAGGGGGTCTTTAGCACTGGGAGGAAACTGGAGGACCCATAGAAAACCCACGAGGTTGGACAGACGACCCTACTCCTGGTCATGTACAACTGGGGAATCAAAACCATGCCAGTTGACAAACCTTATGACACCTTGCAAACATGCTAACCATTTCTCCCCCTCCCCCGAACTGATTTGAAGCAAGCAAATAGAATATCATCTTACTAACCTGTATATACCAACTACCACAGCATGATCACGTTCATATGGTTCCAACGTCAACTGTTCTTGAGGTTTTATTTTTTCACTTTTTAATTTACTGACTTCTCCTGCAAAAACTGCTTCTGGTTCGGCCGTTGAATCGATACAGTTAGCCTAGAAACAGAAAGTTTAATTAAAGATTTTGACTAATCATGTGTTGCTGTAAATACAAAGCAGATTTTTGGTGCACCATTACATATGAATCTATTTCATATTTCCAACACAATCAGTCATAAGGGCAACAGAAATAAAACAATTCATATTTTACCAAAAAAATTCAAACATCTGTTTTCAGTGAAGTCAATTTTGTCGATCATTTATACATTCAGTGGCTGAAACTTCAATTCATCATTAGACAGATGTTATAAATATCAAGTCTGAAGATTGGAATTATTTCAATGATATCCAGGAATTCACATCAAATCTAATTATTTCTATTCAAGCAAAAGCAATGTGGCATTTATGCAAAGACAGCATATGAATTTCATTTTTTTTTAAAGCAATCTTTAACATTTGAGTGTCGACTTAATCATGAGATATTTCAGGGAATTAGTGATAAGAGGCCTGAATAATTTAGAAAATTTTTCTTGGCATTCGAGCCTGTAATTCTGTTTTTAAATTCCATTCCACTATTAAAACCATAGCCAATTAATTATCATTTGGGTTTTTGAAATTACTAACCTTTATAGAAATAACAACATGACCGCCATTTTTAAGGAAATTGTGTGCATTGAGGGCTACAATACGAGCTTGATCTGGCTGAGCAACGTCTGCAAATATTGTATCAACCATACCTAAAAACAAAGATTATATTAACATGCATTATACAATAATAACTTGTTGAATGTTTTTATTAACTGACAAGGGGAAACAAGGTCGGGTAATCCACAGGTACTTCCTCAGCCAACACTGGGATCAAACCCAGGATGGTGGAAGTGCTTATAAATGTACAGTTTTTGACACAAAAGTCTGATGTATAGATTAAGAGCATGCACTAAATTGGATAGGGAAGTTGTATTAGCCTATTCTATATTACAAAATACATATATTAAGTTCTGTTTTCAGTGAAGTCAATTTTGTCGATCAGCTTTAATTTCAGTGGCTGAAACTTCAAATTCATCATAAAACAGATTCACATTGAGATATATTTATGTTTACAAATAAATCTATACTCAACCAGCTGGTCTATAGTGTCTACAGTTAGGGAGTATAATTCCACTATATTTAATAAACCTAAATCTCTTGCATTTATTAGTCATTATTTTTGGGTCTAAATCCATATTGGGTATGGAGTTAGTGTAGAAACCATTAAGCTAAGCCTCATCTCAAGACTAACTCCATATACATTCTGCATTTAAGAACGGTTAATCCTTACCTTAAAGGACAATATTGGTGTCGGCCAGTTATCACATATGTGATAGAACTGGTTAAACACATTCCAAATATAATTTTAACACAGAGATCATGCGAGACGGAGGTAATGCATAAAAGAAAACATGAGTTATCATTTTATATAACCGACTGAAGTAACGAGCAATAACAGATACATGGGCTAATTTCTGCTCACTGATAATTCCTTTGAAAATAAAAGTTGTTATACGAGACTGAGAGGTTATCTGACAATTCAAAAAAATAATTGAGAAAAATAGAAATAGCCTGTACATTCCTTGTCTTTTAACATTCTATACTTAACAAAAACATGGTAAAGCACAGACTTTTTTCTATTTTTTTCATCAAGTGCCAGTCAATTATTTTTAGAAATTGTCAGATATCCTCTCAGTCTCATCTAACAACTTCGGGTCTTCGAAGGAATTATCAGTGAGCAGAAATTAGCCCATGTATGTTATCGCTCGTTAATTCAAATCTTCATTACGCTTGGTGAATTTTGAAACACGTTTAACTAGTTCTATCACATATGTGATAATGGTTGCCACCAACATTGTCCTTTAAATATGTTTTTAATGTAGTTCAATTAACGAGGACCGTATTACCAACAGGCCCTTTAAAATTCTCAACATTTGACCTTTCATCCTGAATAGTCTAGTGTACCATGTATACCAGTTTCGAAGATTGCTAAAGATTCCAAGAAACACAGGTTTACTCACCCATCAACATTCTGTATTTATGTGGATGTCTGGCATCTTCAATGATAGGAATGATATTAGGTCGTTTCTTAGCAACATTTATTAAATCTCGTCCGCTTCTGTGTGAAAATTCTACAGCATAAACTAAACCATCCTGAAAATCATTAAATTTTAAGAATTGGACGACTTGAACTTAACCACCTGGCTTACAGGAAATCCATGCCATTTGTCTTACAATAACAGATTAGTAAGTACATTTCCCTTTATTACGTGTACAGAGCTATAGTGTATGTTAATCACAGACAATATTTGTCTATCTTGACAAAATACAGCTACCAAAGTTAAATCTTAGTTCAGTCAACAATAACTAATCCATTATATCACCCTATAGCAGTAGTTCCAAACTGTTTTCCACTCACTGATCCTTGAGGACAACTTACAAATCTCTGAGGGCCCTCACCATTTACCACTACTATTCCTTTAATCTTTGATAACTCCTAGTCATACCCATTAATCGGACTCTGATGTCAGCTACTGTAAATCATTGCCCAAATACCAACACACTGAATTTACCTCAGCTAACTTTTTAAAACAAGACTCCATTTTTTGCTCGGCAGACCCCCAAAAACTTAGGGTTAGGAGTTTGTGGCCTCTAGATTGTGAAACATTGTTTTATAGGACAGACTAAATGTAACAGTAATGAGTACAAATAAGGGTACTTACAGGTCCAACTATATCTGATACATGGGAGACTGTTGTACCGGAAGCAGCTCCTAAATATAAAACCTTACTACCAGGTGCAATATGGATATGATCAACACCACCTAAAATAGCAGCAGCTAATTTAGATCGGAAAGGATTCCACGCTCTATATTCTATTTTAACTTCATTTTCCTACAACAAAAAAAGAAAAAACACATTTAATAACATTTTAACCATGAGAAATTTGTATTTTTTCAAGTATTTCATGCATGGAATTAATAGAAAACAATAAATGATGTGATTGCATTCAACTTATAAAAGGGATCAACAGTTGCTTGGTGATTATGTCTCTAGCTTACTTAATTAGAAGATCCTGGTGTTGACTGATAAGTTTCTTAGGATTTTCTAAACTAATTCCCCCGACCCTTACCCTATTACTATTAGAAGTAGAGAAACGTGTTCCTGGCAAAAAAATGTATCTAGTTATTGAGATGCGAATCCCTGTGTACTTGTTCAAGTAGTTGTAAAACAACCTTTGACAGTTACCTGTTGTGTCACAAATTCTTGCTTTTAACATTTTATTCACTTTTTTGTACAATGATGTCAAACGATTCAGACGACGAACTTAATTGCCAGGCCCATGTGACTTAGTTTCTTAATCTAACCAAGAACTTGTCTATAACCCTCAAAGTCTGGATTGTGTAGTATATTCACATCAGATGTATTCACAATCCGTAAATGTGAAACAATTCCCATAATTATATACAGAATTCGGTGGGTAATATTCATCATTTTATTTTGCTTACTTCCAAGACCATTAGTTTAAAGGCATAGAGTTTGGGAAATTAACAATGTTCAAGAAAAGAAGTGCTGGTGTTTTGTGAAGATTTGTGAAAGTTTTCAGAAAGTTGGTATAAATATCAACATTCTCATTTCAGTAGCAGAACTGGAGTATCATCATTAAACTTAATCATCCTCATCAAAACATGCAACACCTCACTATTGCAACTCCATTGCATAGCCAGAATATAGGTTTGAAGGCAACAAAACATACTCCCACCTGCAGACCCTGAAAAGTGGCAATTAGGCTTGAAATCCGAAAAGTTAAAGAAATATACAAGTATAAATACCTCGACCGATATTTTCTTCTCTCCGTAAACTGTTTCACCAGGTGTCATATTTTTAGTAACAAGAGCATCTTCTTTACCCCGAGCAATAAATACACCTGTAATTGAACAATTTTTTGCATTGGCCTTCCAAGAAAATATTTAAGTCGAATAAATAGACGAGGAAAAGCATGATATGGTAATCTGAGTTAAGATTACAGGCAATCAATCAATACAGAATTTGCATAGCCCAATAAATTTTTCAGATAAAGTCTGGTATGCCCTTTTAAGTTTATGTTGATTCTTTTATTGTTTATTCATGTCAAATAGACATTTAAGTCTAAGATATGGTCCATATTAAACACAGGCACATAATCTGTGTATGGTAAAATTCAGAGGCATTATAACAGTTTTATTTGGGATTTGGGTGATTTATATGGTAATTTATATGTAGAATAAATATCATACCCTGATGTCTATGTGGCTCTATCATAACTTGTTTTCCTCCGGCCATTCCACCTCGACCACCTATAACATTTTCAAGTACAGAATTAATTTACTTCATTTTGAACACAACGACTAGGTTAACTATTTAAGCATGACATTCAGATGATCTGATTGTTTTGTAATCAAATGACTTGATTTAAAACATTAACTTAGAAAAATGTATTTTAAACTATTAGAGCAACTGGATTATAATTAGTCCCTATTTTAATTCTATATAAAGATTTCTTCAAAATGTCAAACTCAAAATGTCAAACATTATTGACAAATATGGCAGTTGCTAGACACTTTTATTTATTAATTTCTATTTTTCAAGTGAAGACCTAACATTTTAATAAAGATTAAATATTTTACCTCTTCCACCTCGACCTGAAACATAGAATAAAAATAAAATTTAAAAAACGAATTATCCAGGTGCTAGTTTGTTAAACTAAAGGCATGTCACACATTCTATGGGTGGATTACTCTGTATAGTACAATATCGGGTCAATGCCAAGTATTGTATATTAACACATTTGTCACAAGTGTTCATAACTTGGGTAATATCTTATAATTAAAAAATTTGTCACAACCCTACTTAAGATTATTCTTATTATACAAACCTCCTCCCCTTCCTCCAAATCCTCCACGACCACCTCCTCTTCCTCCAAATCCTCCACGACCACCTCTGCCTCCTCTATCTCCCCCACCCCTGCCTCCCCGGAAACCTCCTCTACCCCCACGGTCTCCTCCGCGGCCCCGGAACCCCCCGCCGCGATCACCTCTTGGACTGAAACCTGTAAAAAGATAAAGCATAGATTAGTCTACAGTACAATAATAACCGAATACACATAACTGAACTATAAAAGCTATAAAAGTTGTCTTCTATGACATATCTGCTGTATAAATTAATATTGCCTAAAATATTTTTGATACCCTTTCTAGCCTTTGTTGAGAATGGATGGGAACTAGTATTAGTAGTATCTTTGAGGACAGATCTGCAGTACGAATATCATCTGAAATATCTGACTCTACATATACATGTAGCCCACTTCAATCTACGTGCTTTATCTGTTTTGCTGACTGAAATTTGCTTAATTTTCTTCAGGGAAAATGCTGCTAATGACATCACTCCGATATGACTGAAAAGCACTTATTAAGTTATTTTGGCACCATGGCACGCATTCACTGTTATAGAGCATTTTGATTACCTTATTATTGACATTGACCTCAGATTTTAAAATACCATAACTTTGGATCTAATTAGGATATTTTGATGAAATAAAAAATTTTCAGTAGCATTTTATGTGTATTTTCAAAAAATATTTTAAAGAAATTTTTTCTGTCGTTTAAAACTTTGACCTGAAAACCCTAATCAAGGTATTTGTGTGGAATAGGACCTTGGCATATATCAGACATGGGTTAGCAGAATTGGCTGATGAATCAGAATTGAAATGAAGTTTACTTATTAGTTTATGACAATCCAGCTGCCGGTCCGCCCAATTCCAACATGATTGACAATAATAAATTGGAATTTTCATTTTGGATTTGGATCAGCTTATTATAGGCCGTTGTTAGGGAAACTTCAATGCCAGAATTCATGACGATGACAATTTCTAAATCTTTAAAACCCATTCGATATGAATAAGTAGGGAAATCTATGTTAATAGACAAGCCTTTTAATAAGTACAGTGTTCCGACCACGTGGTTTTATTATTTATCCTTTTACTTTGCCAAGCTGACGACTTTTTCTCCTCCAAAATTCATAATTAAAGAATAATACACTTATAAATTCATGCGAGTGGTAAAATACTGGTTCGTGTATGCAAACATCTACTTAATTACCATAAATTGTTGTTTATTTTTACCTGGTCGACCCATTTTCTATTATTTTCAGTATTTTGCAAAACACGTGTATTTTGATTTCATTACCCACAATACCTCACATTGAGGAAAAGATAACTCTCAAAAATATTTTAGAAGACGTGACTTCCCAGTCTGTTGTTCAATATCAAGGGAAACGACTCCATATAATTCAGGAATGCACAGGCATTTAATTGCACGGTGGAGTAACCCTTTCTTCTATGTAAATCATAGGAGTTAATCTAACTTTTAGTGCTTCGTTCTGCTCTTCAGAGAGCATTTCAGATATCTGCTTTAATAAAATGGAATTAAACCTAAATTATTTTTTTTTCTATTTATCAGATTAAAATAGAAACACCCTTGAATTCGTCATTAAAAATATATTGATGGGGTTCAACATTATATTTTACTGCAATTGCAGATGACAAAGTCTTCCTGGTGGTATAGTACTGCGACAACGATATATGTGTAATATACAAGTCATAGGTGTGATCACAGGTTTGTGCCTGCATGACAAGTCATATATTCGTCAAGCTAACGAGGGGTTGGAGGGCCGATCAATGGTTAGCATGTGCGCGCTGTATCATAAAGCCTGTCATTGAGTCAACTGGCGTGGTTTCGAATCCCTGGTTGTACGTGACAAGGAGTAGGCTCGTCTGTCCAACCTTGTGGGTTTTCTCTGGGTCCTCTGGTTTCCCCCCACTGCTAAAGACCCCTACGCGCAAGTGAATTATTGAAATAAAATTAAACCATGTTAGTCTCAAAATGACCTAGTTTGTGTCGAGTGGACGTTAAACCCAATCTCTCTCACTCGTCAAGCTAACCTCCAGGGTACTTCTCGGTTTCCACTCACTTCAGAAGTATCAACGCTAAACAACACATTTCTCTGGAGTACTTCCCTGTCTCCCCTCACTTCTGAAATATTGAACTTTAAAACCCTACTTCTCTCTCAACACTCTCTTTCATCATGACTTCAGGTCCCGACAATTAACAGCATCTAAGTTGATGAAGATTATTGTAAATGAAGCTGTCTGGGCAAAATATCCTTCTTAACATAGTACAAAGAATATGTCCATTTTAATTTGACCGGACAGAAAAGTAAAGTGTTTAATGCATCTGGGTAATTAAGATGATGACATATTACATAACTCTTTAACACTGTTTCCGTTTACTTTTTTGATATTTACATAACTCTTTTTTGTCGAATTGTGACTGTTGAGTACACGGGTGGACATCAGTTTTCCTGTGTCCAAACAAATGGCCATTTGTCCTGGAAATGGAAATTATTTGGCCAATACCTGGATTGAACTTGGACATATTCCCTGATCAATGAGTCATCGTCTTTTTCACTCACTCATTGTGGCTCCCAAATAAATACATTGAAATTTGTTTTTACTTCAAGACTTTATGTAAGGCTAATGAATAATTTATTAAATTTATATAATTCAGATGATAATCACACATTTAAATACAATATATTAAAATATATTAAATGCTTCATCAATTAACATTATTGAAAATATTCACAAAAAATTTAATTATTATTACAGCATATTTATAGTGCACCCTTTCATATAACATGTTCAGGGGCACTTTACAAAGTGACAATGTAAATCACACATAAACAACAAGATTATGGGCATGTTAACGATTGTATACAGAGTCAGTTAAAAGCCTGATTAAATAAATGTGTTTTAAGTTGTTTTTTAAAAGAATAAAGAGATGTACAACATCTTAAACTAAATGGTAGATTATTCTATAAAACAGGTGCTTGATAACTAAAAGAGCGCTGACCATAAGAGACTAGTTGAACAGTTTTGGGCTTTAAAACTAGTTTATCTGATGTACGTAATGTTCGGCCAGGTGTATAAAGTTCTAAAAGATCTGAGAGGTAAACAGGAGCTAAATTATTTAAACATTTAAAAGTAAGTAATACAATTTTAAAATCAATTCGATATTTAACAGGTAACCAGTGTAAATTATATAAAACAGGAGTTATGTGGTCACATTTCTTAGTTAAAGTAACAAGTCTAGCCGCAGTATTCTGTACTTTTTGTAATTTATCTATAAGCTTTAAAGGTAAACCAACTAAAAGTGAATTAAAGTTATCTAATCGAGAAGTGACCAGAGAATTAACAAGTGACTTAGTGGCCTCTACAGTTACACATTTACGTATTTTACCTATATTTCTAATATTAAAATAGCACAATTTACAAATATTATTTACTTGAGCTCCCATAAGCATAAAACTATCAAAGATAGCGCCAATATTACGAGCAGAATAAGATGAAAATATATCACAATTACCAATTACAACAGGGGGGTTATCTTGTGCAGATTTACTTAATTGATGCCTTGAGCCTAATAACAAATATTCGGTTTTATCATCATTCAATTTTAGACAGTTCTTTGACATCCATTTTCTAATTTCACTAATACAGTTCTCAAGTTGCAATTTTGATAAATTGAAAGAAGATGGACGATTAGGTGTAAATGAAATATATAATTGAGTATCATCGGCATACAAATGAAAGCTGAGATCATATTTTCTGACAATATCTCCTAATGGTGACGTATAGAGGGTAAATAAAATCGGACCAAGAACAGAACCTTGGGGAACCCCAGATAACAAAACAGATTCAGACGACGATTTGCAATTAACTAAAATACACTGTTTTCTACCCACAAGATAGCTCTCTAAAAGATTTAATGCAGAGCCACAAATACTGAATTTAAATTGAAGTCTACGTAGAAGAATGGAAGGGTCCACCGTGTCGAAAGCAGCAGATAAATCTAATAAAATTAAAAATGTACATTTTCTATTATCAATTTCCATTAAAATATCATTTGAAACCCGGGTTAAAGCTGTTTCGGTACTGTGAAATTGTTTATAAGCACTTTGAAATGGTTCATACAAACAGTTATCATCTAGATGGGCCTTTATCTGAGAAGCAATACATTTCTCCAATATTTTAGAAATAAAACTTAAGTTAGAGACTGGCCTGTAATTTTTAAAAACATTAGGATCCAGTGTAGACTTTTTAATTAAAGGGGTAACATAAGCTCGTTTGAAAACGTTGGGAATAGTAGCGGATGATATACAAGAATTAATAATATTGGTAAAAACTGGAATAACTTCATCTCGACAGTCCTTAAGAACAGAAGTCAAAACAGGATCTAATGAACAAGATTTAGGAGCAGACGATTTAATTAGCTTTAAAACAAAAGATTCACTAACCAAGTTAAAATTTTCTAAATAAACAGAATTTTCTAACTTATCAAAATCATGAGCATTAAAGTCAATAGTTTTATTTAAATCATCAAGTTCCGTTCGTATTTTCTGTATTTTTATTTGAAAGAAATCAGAGAATAAATTTGCAAGTTCAGTTTCATTAACATTGTCCGGGAGGATAGTACGCTCAGCAATATGGTCCAAAAGGGAATTCACAACTTTATACAGGTCTTTTTGTCTGTTTTCGCCATTTTCTATTTTATCAGAGTAAAATTTAATTTTAGCATCTTCAATTAATTTATTCACATTGTTTTTTAAAGATTTATAAATCTGTTTATGGACAAGTAGATTTGTTTTCCGCCACAGATGTTCAGCCTTACAGTCTATTAAAATATTTTAAAATTTAGAACATAACTGAGCTATAAAAATATATATCAGTAGGCCTATAATACAAGAGAACTCAGGCACTCTATCGAACATTCCACGTCCTCTATGTACGACATAAACAAGCCAGGACCACCTATAAGTATATGGAACAATCTTTTAATGGATCATTATAAAATGCAATTAAATACATGTTGTTAGATTATCTACCATTGATATTTTGATTTTGTTTTCTTAACAGGAGTATAATGTTAGTGTGAATTAATGAGACTTAAAAAATTAGACATTGTCTATTGTCTGAAAAGTGCATGATCATGATCAATGGCTTTAAATAAAAAAAATGTCTTGTTTAATATGAATTTAAAAATCAAAAAGAAGAAAAACAATAAAAGGCATTTTATTACTAGAATAAGACAACAAAGAATTTGATTTAGTTTCTCACATATGAGCAATAACTAATTTGGTGTCTGATGTCCTCCTAATCCATCCTATAAAAATTTATCTTCAGCCTATGAAAACAATATTTATAGAAACATCAAATGTGGAAAAACCGGATAGAAATCACACACAGGATTTTGGGCACTAATGGGACATGCATTCACACATGGGCAATTTGCCTATGCAATGCCCATGGGTGCCAAAAATCACACGTGCAACCCATGGGTTTTTCATGTGGGTTTTCCGTACGCGAGATCTACAAACAATTATATTGTGCTTCATATTAATAACACAAAATAAGCTGGTAGATGAAATAATACTTAATATATATAGGGAATATATATATAACAAAAGCAATTATAATAAAGTAAATAACATTTTATAATCTAATAAACAAAAGTAAAATACATACTTGTAATAAGGCTACACAAAATAAATGTCTTGTTTCTCGGGCAACTGACAGCTGAAACTGTAGGGTGGGAGGGTGGTTTATTTCTTTTTTTTACCTCATTTCTGGCTAGAGGATGGTGCAAAATAAAATTTGCCTATTGTTGAAAATTGTTTGGGCGGGCGGGAGGGCGGCCTTGTATTTTTTTTTTTTTTTTAATGAGAAAGTCATTACTTTTTTGGTTTTGCTTTCAGTTATATATTATACATACTTAGAACATAAACCCAAAAATCAAGTCTACTCAAACACTGACTGAAAGGAAAATAATTTTCCATATTTAATTCACGTAATGTAGCTTACTAATTGTAATGGTGACAACCATAATTGAAATTGGTTTAAAATAAAATTCCGTACGACTATTACTATTAATAGCCGTCCATAATAACGACAATATTTTAAAGAGTAAGCCTCTGTCAGCATGTGTATCAAAAAAAATCATCACGGTAAACGACACTTCGATCTAAATCTAGTATCGCTGGTTTATAATGATTGACCTAATTCCAACCAATGCATGTCACGTGTCATCGGGATTCGTGAAATGACTGTTTCTCAGGTTATTCGGTGTGTTTCTCAGGATATTCGGTGTTCTATCTGGGGTTTATATCGAATGACTATTTAAATTTAACTAACAATTCGTCAGTAAAACCATCAAATGTGTAATCCAATTATTATTTTCCGGATTATCAAAACTACCGTTAAATGTGCTAATGACCCGGATTCTGACTAAGGTATGGTGACTATCATCGTATCGTATTCGTAGCCACAAGTTATAATAATTAACCTGTTCTACGATTCATTGTTTTATAAGTAGGATTTTTTCAAACATGGACCGACTGAAGCCGGCAATAATGAGCCGATTAAGATCGAATAATTGAAATACATTGCATTGTTGTCAATGACTTTCGGTGTTTAACACGAATCAAATTTTAGTTCACAAGGGGAGGTAATAAAAATCACGTGATACAAAAATGGAGGTTCTTTCGATATCAATAAAAAAGACCCGTAAATGAGCGTTTACATCTGAATCAGTTTAATACATTTGAATGGATATTCACGTATGGGGCATGTAGATACATGCGGCATATTCTTTTTATGACTTGCTTATCGATGTTCGGGCGGGCGTTACATATTTTTCATCAAGACTAATAAATAGGCCGCACGCGCAACCAATTTTGCGTGAGGGCGGTGCCCGAGAAACAACTTATTTTATTTGTGTTGCCTAATACCGGTCAATCAGTCATAATAATACCGATCAGTAATAATAACACGAGTCATAACAAAATAATAAATAATCAAATAAATACAATATGACTAATAATCAAATAAATACAATATGACTATAAACAAACAGAATCTCTGGTTATTTTATGTTCCCAACTCATCAGTGAAATAGTGCATAAATAAACAACATAATGGTTGAACAGCTTTCTCAGTGGCAGAGTTTACCCTATAAATTTTGAGCCTTCATCAAAATCTAATAACTGTCTTATATACAGGTCTATGATTGTTCTTAAATTAAATCTGCTAAAACTTTAACCCTTCTAACAGGCCAACAGTTGGCTGAGGTGAGCTAAATTCTAATGCAGGTACATGCAAATATGTCAATTAAAACACATATAATATTTACATAAATATTCTAAACATGGATAATAGAAATATATAACAGTGCACTGGTATAACAGAATCTTTGGTTTACAACAGGAATTATCACTTTTACGTCTATATGGTACTAAAACATTCAGAATTAGCACCATTGGTTATTGTGTGAAAATTTTCTACTAAAACAAGATTTATAAACAATGTTTATAACATGTAGATCCTACTTCACTAATGGGACTAAATACAAATTTAATTGCATCCTCTGTCTGTATTCATTCTTAACTGCACTCAGAATAAAGTAATTTGACTGAAATTTTCAATAGATTCATTTGTTGTTATATATTTTTTAACTATTATAGAAAGAATAGCAAGCTCTTTCTCTAAATCTCGCATAATGCTTTTTTATAATGAAAGTGCTCTTAAAGATGCATTATGTAAAATTTAGATAAAAAGCTGGCCGTTCTAATTCAATTAAATCTCTGGTCTATTAGAGTTGATTATGAGCTTGTCATGTTAATAAATGTTTAAATAATAGTTTATATAAGATTAAAAGACAAAATAAAACCTGCAATAGGCAGATTTAGATCTTACAAATGACATCTTTAAGCTTTATATTCCTTACAATTCCATGTCATGTCATGTGAATAATAGTTTTTGATAAATGTTTATTCAGAAGAGACACAGTTGAATTGAATAAGCAATCTTTATCAATAACCATTTGCAAGTTAATATATAATACTACTAGCACAAACATATTGATTTGTCATAATATGAAATGAATATTTAGCGTAATAAATATAATTATAAGAAACAAAAAATAAATATAACAAAAGCAAATAAAATGACATGAATATTTAGCAAATTAAATATAAGAGACAGATAAATAGATATAATAATAACAAATAATAATAAAAAAAAAACATTACAACTACTAGACCTTATCATCATCGTTTTAAAATCGTTTAATGTAAATGGGTAATGGGAGTTATCTATTTTTAATGTGGTGGGTAATTAATTTTAATGCATGGGTTAATTAATTACTTTTAATGTAATAAGTAATGGTAGTTAACTATTTTTAATGTGATTGGTAATAGTAGGTAATTGTTTTTAATGTGATGACTAATTACTTTTAAAGTAACAGTTATTAATTTCATTGCAAAAAAAAAATTAAAAAATCAGACAGTGATAATGACTACGTTTACTTTCTCATTTTTAACAATTTAATTAATTATATTTGCAATGAAGTGGTCCCAGGTTAAACTACATAAATAAAATATACACAATAAATATATCTAAATCTAAAAAAACACTTAAAATATTGGTACAGTGCTAAATATTGTTTTTATCTTTGAAACAAATATTTTGCTAATTTGAGGTAAACAATATACATGTACATATATATATATATGTCAAAAATAACACCTAATCACAAAAAATTAAATATATGAAATCCTACAATTCATTCATTCAGAGGTAAAACCTGTTTGTTTTCATCTTCTGTCACTTCTATAGCACGTTCTAGTTTCTTATCCTTTTTAATCTGTAGATTACGACAGATATTTGACGCAATCATCACTAGTCCCGCGACAAACATCAATCCGCTACAAAAATAGAAAACTTCATCATATGCTCCAAAAAAATCTTTTAATGCGCCTAAAAATAGAAAATAAGATACAAATTTATGAACAATAAAATAGAAAAAATATATATTAATAAAATCTAAGACAATGTTGATGAACTTTATTACTGTTCTCTTATTATTCCGTTTTAAAGAAGGCATGTTTAACTCTTTATCTTTGAATGAAATTAACAGTCTTCTTTTTAAAATTCTACCTGTCCATTTTAAAATATGAGTTTATAGCTGAGTATGGATTGGATGGTGTCAACATGTTTTACGCAGTGGTGCTAGTGCTATTCATAGTATTATTGCCGTTATCATTCTCTTCTCATCACATCTAGTTAACAGTTTGTTTGTGATTGGAATCAACCATTCATGACTTCAATTTGACGAAGATCGTCTGAAACTACAGAGTTATTCTATGTCCCTTTAGGTGAAACAAATGTGAACTCACCTGATAAAGGAGGACCAATCAGGGTTCCTATACCTTGAAAGAAGATCATCAAACCAAAGGAATGTGTAATTTTATCAGCTCCAAGAATATCCACGATAATCACAGATTTCTGACTGATGTATCCTCCAGTTATTAAACCATACGCGCATCCTAGCAAACAAAAACTTACAAATCCCCAAGCAAACGGGCACAAAATGGACACGATAACAACTGCAAACATCAACGAATTGTAGATAATCGGACGGAATGGTTTTACTGGCTTCAGTTCTAGAATATATCCTGATATTATTCTCGAAAATGCATCTGCTACCCCTGTTACCGATAACATGATAGCTGCCTCTCTTTCAGAACAACCTTTTGATTTGGCTAAAGCTGGTAAAAATGTAAACGCGGATTTAAATGATGCTGTGAAAATTGCAATTCCAATACAAAAGAATAAAAATGATGGAATCTTCAGTAGTGAGAATTCAAACAATTTTTGGGATTTTTTTTTCTCCGTTTCACTAGATGTAATATACTTTTGATAAAATCTTTTCAAAATATTTTGTTGTCTTGGTGCTTCTTCTCCAGTCTGATTTGTTTCCAAGGTAACCACAGTTGGTGAAAGTGGTATTCCTTCCTCTAGACGGAGCGCAGTATTTTGAGATAAAGTTTTCCGTCTGAAAAATAAATATAAAAATTATCAATTGTTACCAAAGTTACCTCATTTTACATACAGGGCTTGCCTGGCCCCACTAATACACAAAGTCATCTGTGCTAGCTCTATAAAGAGAGAGATAGAAATGGGGTTTAACATCCACTCGACACAAACTAGGTCATTTCGGGACCAACATATAGTCCAATTTCATTTCAATAATTCGTTTGCCCATAGGGGTCTTTAGCAGTGGGAGGAAAACGGAGGATCCGAAGAAAACCCACAAGGTTGGACAAGCAACCCTACACCTTGTCACATACAATCGGGGAATCGAAACCATGCCAGTTGACTCAACGACAGACCTTATGAGACAACAAGCACATGCTAACCATTCGGCCATCCAATCCCCCTATAAGCTCTATAAGCATTGGGGCCATTATATTGCAAATAACATTTTAATTTTAATAATGAAATCAAAACTACATTACAATTACTTTTTCGATGTTATCATTAAATTACTTTTCAATGTAATCATTACAATTACATTTCAATGTAATCATTACAATTACTTTTATATTTTTACCAATGCAGTTAATCTTTCTTTTGAATTTTCATTATCTTTGGAAGTTTTGCGACTTGCTTCAGGTTCATTGTTAGGATTAATTAAAGAGGGGTGCCCCGGTGTCAATGATCGTAGCAATCATCAGCCTGCACAATCTCCCTAGATAGATAGGCAGACTGACAAAATTTTTAAAATATTCTCCCGAAAATTATCAAGCACATAGCAGGCAACCACAAGAAAATGGGTTTTGTATTAATTTGAAATAAAACAATAAAAAATACTTACAATCCTGCCTGGACAATCTGTCTATGGACATGAAGAGGCCGGAACAACATGGCACAAATAAACAGGTTTAATGGAATGGCACTTAGGATTAAAAACGCACCAAAATAGTCAAACACTTCAAAAACATATTCAAACGCTAAAGGTATGATTAATGTTCCCATTCCAACGCCAGCTGATCCAATTCCAGTAGCTAATCCACGTTTCTTATCAAAATATATACCAACTATAATCAACCCGGGAGCATATGCTAAACTACGTCCAAATCCTGTAATATAAATATAGCAATTTGTAAAAAAGGAAAACATCTTCGAGAATTTCTTTAAACTTGTCACAAATGTTGGTTGCCTCCTCTTCCAAAGGCAGTGAATGGAAATGAAATTGGGATTAACGTCCCACTTTTCTGCACCAACTAAGGTAAGTTAAAGGGCTAATCCCGATATTTTTTGGAGAATAAAACTGCTTAATTTTGTGTTAAAATCCCTTAAATTCCTCTAGCTAAGGGCCGAGCAACTAACTCAATATTTGTGATAAGTTTTCAAACAATGTAACCCGTCAGTCTTCATCTGGAAATGGAGACGGGTGTCCCAAGCTGTATTATGCGGTGTCTGGATAAAACCAGACTTTTAGTTTATAAAAATAATGTGTAGGTGAAATTTACCTTTCGTTATCAAGTATAGCACATAGGTCATTCATTATATAGACCTCTTAAGGAACGGGAATCGATTATCAGGTCACCCAACGAAAAAACTAACCCGAAATCTTAAAAGGGTTACGTGTCCGGAAAAGCAGTTTTGACGTTCACATCCAAACGACTCATTATTTTGAGCTGGAATTTTGAGAGAAGGTAAATACACTATTCCTCTATATTTTGGCGCTTAAATTTTATACGTACTCCGACTTTTATTTTTAAAACTCTCTTGAAATCGGGATAGTCCCTTTTAAGACAACCATACGGCAGTGTGCTATGAGGGGAAATAGCGTCCTGTCAGCAGTGATTATCACTATCAGGGGATCTTAAAAGTGCTGCCAATGGTGACAGGGAACTTCAGTTTCTTGTCTCAGAAAAATGACTAGGGATCCCAGGTTTTAGTGGCACTACCAATTTGTAAATGGGACCTCAGGTTTTCATCCAGTTTGAAGGACTAGCACTTTGAAAGTCGTGTCTTTTTTTTTATTATCCAAAATGGAATTGAACAATTTTTAAGGATTATATTGGGCATTCTATAACTAATCAGTTTCTCCCTACCTCCAATTATACCATAAGTAAGATACAGATAGCCTAAACTTGGTGCTAAGCCACTGAGTAAAACACCTAGACTCATCAATATTGCTCCGACAAATGTAGTACTTCTACACGTAAACCTTGCGCATAAACCACTTGATAACGGTCCTGAAATATATGTAAATATGTTGAATATAAAATCTACAATGCTCAAACACTTACTCTTGTTGCATATATATAACAGTTAAAGATGCATTATGTACAAATTTAGATAAAGATCTGGATGTTCTTGCTATAATAATTTTAAAAAAGATAATGAAAAATGAACATAATTGAAAATTTCATTCAAATTATTTTTTTCTGGGAAAAGTTATGACTGTTTGAAGATGCAGTGTAGATTGTTTATTATCGTAGCAATTGTACTTGAAAACCAAGACAAAGTCTCGACTATTCATTTTACCTAGGCAATCTGATGGCCTACAAAGGTGATTATAGGCTTGTCATGTGAATAAATGTCTAAATAATAATTCATATAAGATTCTAAACCAGAAAAACAATGTGTAATAGGCCAACTTAGCTCTAAGATAATGCATCTTTAACCATAACTAAAATAAATATTGTCATAAAGCATTCAGAAAAGGTACAGAAAAATAGATGTATATACCATAGAACACTTTTGACTTTTTCCCCCTCATCCACTATTACATCAAGGAATAGACAGAAACACTTTACATCTAATGTAGAAAGTTCAAATCTTGCTTATCATAATTAAATAAATAATAGAATAGTTAAAATCATTCCTACCATGTTTTTAAGTTACAATTATATGTAATTTTTGGGACAGTAGCAGACAAATCTTAACAACCACCCTTGCATCCTACGTCTGCCCAGTATTCGTTAATTGTTTTTTGGCTCACGGGGCATTGTTTAATTACCTATACCGCCAGTCCACCTCTGCTTTAGGAGACCCAGGTAATCTAATTAACTTACCAAGCATTAGTCTCACTGTGGAAGTAAGGGAACCAACCCATGATGTAGCAGACGCACTGCCATTAAACTGTTTGATTAATTTCAGATACAGAATACCATCAGATCTCTCAAACCCACCTAAAAATAGATTACATAAAACCTGACATGGGGATTAAATAACAAGTAGTCAAAATATAATGTACAGGACCTAAGGTTTTCACCTCATCCAAATGATTAGACAGTGTTCATTGTCAGGCCCCACATTCTACACCACTGACAAATTGGAAACCGTGCTGGAAAAACTGAAGAACTTTCAGCCAACACAAGGTTCAAACCTGGAATCCACAGGTTAGTGTGCTAGAGTCTTACTTTCTGAGTCACTGTAGCTCCCGTGATACAATCTCTAATAGAGAATTTATTAACATTTAGAAAACTCACCCATAATAATATGTTCCAAGAAACTACCTAGCACCACAAACCATCCCCAACCTCCATCAGGAGCTTTCTCCTTGACTACTGGTTTAACATCTCCTACACTCTCCGCTCTCTCTCCCACTGAGCTACTGTCATCTTCTCCAACATTGAACGTCACTTTGGGTAAAAGGTTAAGGCTATCGGTGCTGTTGTCATGGGAATCTCCAACAGAGTCATGATGACTGTTGTCAGTGCTGTTGTCATGTACTACCGTATCTTCCAGAGTTTTTGTCATTTTTGTTAAAATGTCAATCACATGGCTTTGTTATCTATAAAATAAAAATAGAAATCCTATTCAATAAAGAGAGAGAGAGAGAAATGGGGTTTAACGTCCACTCGACACAAACTAGGTCATTTCGGGACTAACATACTCCTTGTCACGTACAACCGGGGATTCGAAACCACGCCAGTCGACTCAATGACAGACTTTATGATACAGCGCGCACATGCTAACCATTCAGCCATCCAACCCCCCCTATTCAATAAAGTAGTTCAGATAACTGAAGAT
This sequence comes from Patella vulgata, assembly GCF_932274485.2. Taxonomy (NCBI): domain Eukaryota; kingdom Metazoa; phylum Mollusca; class Gastropoda; family Patellidae; genus Patella; species Patella vulgata. Next base: position 16,230,201 of record NC_065886.2, on the reverse strand, counting down.
CAGTGAAAAAAAAAAAAAAAAAAAAAAAAAAATGGGGTTTAACATTCCGCTTTTCAGGATGAACCAGGAAAATGAACACAGGTGTATGCCATACACTATGCTATAAGTGACATTTTCCCGCCACTGAGTACACCTTGGACAAATTAACAACAATTAAAATGTAGCAAATCCAGAAGAATATCCTCATCTGGATCTGTTGCTTTTGCAGTGTAGAAAATAAAAATTAACCATCTCAAAATAACTGAAGTATTCTGATGAAGAGAAGTGATTCTTTACCTACATATGCACTTTTAATAAAGGTACCCAAGTACACTTTAGCTTATTTATCCAAGTCATATCTAGTTACAGATTTACTCTACTTTTAATGTAACAAAAAGGTTATTGATGGCTGTTGTAAGTTTAAGTAAGACCTTGTCTCATTTTTCGCATTCAGATTTGTGCAAAATCATACACAAGATACAGATTAGTCTGTAATTTAAAGTTGCTTATCACCATTTCACTGATTTTGAATAATTTACAAATTGCAATATTGTGAAAGTTGAATCTCAGTGTTTCCAAAGATGGGATGAATGGAAAATTTCCCACCATTCGGCATCTTCTGCATATGATATTCATTGTACACAAGGCAGCACTACCTGTGATGGGTAATATCTTTTGATTGGCCTCTTTATCATCCGGTTGAATAATGGCCTGGAGATTATAAACTACTGTGATATTATGTTTTCTTAATTAAAGATACATTATGGGAGATTTGATAACGAGTTGGCAGTTCTCACTATAATAGTTAAAAACTAGATAATGTAAAGGCAATTTGCTGAAAATTTCATTCAAATTGATCCACTATGAACCGAGAACTAAGCAGTTGAAATTTCCGCCTAGCCTCGATCATCATTACTAAAGTCAGTACGATAAACAGCATAGTCTTGATTATCCATTTAATCGTTAAATCGTGAAGGAAAGTTATGCAGTAAATCGGCTCACAATCGACTTAAGATCGCAGTTGATTATGGTCTGGATAGGTTAATTAATGTCTAATTAATAATTTAGATAACATTTCCAGCCTAAAGAAAGACCTGCAATAGGCAGATTTAGCTCTTGCATTATGTAGGTTTAAATGTGAACTAATCAATTGGAGTACTAGTACATATTATTAAAGATGCATTACATGTACTTCTTTCTGAGCGGGGTTATTGTCGTTTGCAGAACAGTATAGTTTGATTGTCATTGTTACAGTTGTTATGATAATAATAAAAGCCTTGATTATCCATTTTTAATTAAATCATTAACTGACAATTGTATTCAAATCTGTTGAAAATCATTCAGAGTTTTAGAGACTTGATTATGGACCTGGCATGTAAATAAGTATCTTATCAATGATTTATATAACACTTGCGGCCAAACAAAAGATTTGAATTAGGCAGATTTAGCTCTTGAATATCGTATCTTTAAGCCGTGACAAATTAGATAATGTAGGAAAATATTGTAGAGTACCTTTAAGTTATATAATGAAAAGAAGACCAATCAGTGTGTATTGTGTAGGATTGAGCTTGCCATTTGAATATTATTTTGACATTAATATGAATTTATCAAATGCTAGCATATTATCTTTAAACTTTCACTGGTTGTCCTCTACTCATGAAATAAATAAATCTTTAGAATAAGCTTATTCATCATATTATAATCTTAAATAAAAGGTGTGTAAACAGTTTATTTAATACTTGAGGGTTGGGGATCTTTTATATTCATATCACATAATATGTACATAGTATCATATAGAAGGACAAAGTGGTTTTATTCTAATTCTAGAGGACATGGATAACATGTGACATTTAAAACAGAGTTGAACCAGGAATACTTTCATGAAATGGGGATTAACGTCCTACTTTTTTTTTTAGTTTTCTGCACCAACTGGGCTAATGAAGGGCATATACCATGCAGTGGGTTATGAGTTAAATTTTTGTCCACTAGTGGCACGACAGCCTACTCATAATTTAAATTACAACTGTCATGCGTTCTTTTACGTGCTTGCTAATTTGTACATTGAAACTTTGGTTTTCTTCCCATACAAATGACTAGACGTTATTCCTTGCCAGGTCCTATGTCCTGCACTACTGACCAGGAGAAACTTTTGAGGAACTTTCTCCAGCAACTCTGGGATCAAACCTGGCACATCCTTGTTAGCAAGCTAGTGCCTTACTCACTATGACCATTTTCTGTCATTTTCCATAGTCCTTGGTCAAGACCGGCATATGTCTCCAACATGGAAACCATGCTCACAAAGCCACTGTGGCTCCTCCAGTTGAAGCTAATCAGGATCTCAGTTTGTGTATTTCATATATAATATATGATGTGAAACTCATGCATTTAACTCTTTCCAAACAGAAATAGGTTTTTTTCTCACTCAAGAAGATTCCTGTATGGGCCATTGCTAAGACAACACTTAATTCCAAGATACACAGTTTATTTTGAACATATACTGAGGACAGAAGTTGAACAATTTGAAGTTCAAAAAATCCAATTTTAGTGAAATAAAGAAATGAGCACTTTTGTGTCCCTTAGAAGTATACTAATTTTTTGCAATATCTACAAAGGTTAAATACAAATCAGAATTTCTTTTAAGTTACATCCCTAAAATGAAAATACCATTTAAAAGAAAAATAAATACTCAACATTGCTTAGTGGCGTGGTAGTCAAGTGGGAAGATTACTGAATTCTCCACTAGTAAGTCATCGGTTCAAATCCTGTTGTGAACTGAAGAACCTCTGGCTTCCAGTTGTCATTTGATGGAGAGAGAGAGAGAGAGAGAGAGAGAGAGAGAGAGAGAGAGAGAGAGATGGGGTTTAACATCCACTCAATAAAACTAGGTCATTTCGGGACTAACATATGTTTCAATTTTATTTCAAAAATTTGCTTGCGTGTAGGGGTCTTTAGCAGTGGGAGGAAACCGGAGGACTCGGAGAAAACCCACGAGGTTGGACAGACGACCCTACTCCTTGTCACGCACAACCTGGGAATCGAAACCATGCCAGTTGACTCAATGACGGACCTTATGATGCAGCGTGAACGCACTAACCATTCGGCCATCCAACCCCTCTTGATAAAGAGAAGGCGATATATCGCTGTCTAGGCAAAATTCTCTTTTTTCGCATTGCAAACAACCATACAAATGAAATGAAATGGGGTTTAACATCCTACTTTTCTGCACCAAGTGGGCTAAATAAAGACAGAAAGTTTTGTTAGTCTCAAAACGACCAAAGTATTGTGTTGACATGTCATTAAACTTCATTCCTGTCATATTCCAACATTACTGATAAATTATCAATGACACAAAAAATTACTGATCCGCATCATGTCCCTTTAAAAAAAAAGAAGTAAGTAGGCCAATTTTCTTCTTATCATTGACCATTGTCATATTTCATTTCACTTTATCAGCAGTATTCTGTATAGGAAGGTTTACAGGGCTTTATTATATTTATTTGGGTTTAATGTGTAACCAGGGATAGCTAGCCAAGGTTAGGATATAATCAGGGCCACAATTTCGTAAGATATGTGTTAAATTTTGATCTTATAGTTTTGCATGGGCAATGGTAACAATAATTCAAAATTGCTATTAGTGTCTAAGACAGACCTTGGTTTTTGATTAAATCAGCTGATTACATCCCTGGATCTCTTAAACTTTATTTGTTTGATCAGTCATCATTTTTTTTTAACATTATTTTCTGTGTCACCTTCAATTTCAACTAAACATAAGATGTCACTTGTAAATTTTGGTTAATGTAAATTTTGGGTTAATTTATTTTCTTGGGGTCACGAATAGAAATATTACATTGGGCCTATGTGCACAATATAGAATTCTTGTTTGTAATAAGCAGCTATGTGCTTGATTTACTTTAATCACAAACTGATAAATATATTAATATAATTATTAGTAAGTGCCAGGGAACACAATTACACAAGATAAACTTCCATAGTAACATTTGTAAATTTATTTTATACTGAAATCTGTGAAAGACAAATACCTGGTACTAAAGGTAAGTCAAATCTTAAATCCTTTTTCATTTTAGCATAGTTCTGCAGCCAGGTGCCCCCAAATTAGTTCTAGAATAAATTTTGTACCATAAATAAATGTCATTTATTATGTTGTATATGTTGTAAAATACTATTACAGGTCTATGTATAAAACTTACTGATTATTATTATATTCATATGCTAGTATCTAGACCTAGACAATCACACATCTTTTGTATAAAACTTACTAATTATTTGCTAGAATCTAGAAAGGGGAGATTGGCAATAACATACAATAAATTGCCTTATGTATAAAACTGTTTGATTGCCTGCTAGAATCTAGAACTGGAGAGATTGGCCATAACATACAATAAATTGCCTTATGTATAAAACTTACTGATTATCTGCTAGAATCTATAAACTGGGGTGATTGGCTATAACATACAATAAATTGCCCTATGTATAAAACTTACTGATTATCTGGTAGAATCTATAAACTGGGGTGATTGGCTATAACATATAATAAATTGTCTTATGTATAAAACTTACTGATTATCTGCTACGATCTAGACGTGATATAAAGTTCATTGTAACAACAAGACAACGAAACACTGATAAATATACTAGAGTAAACAATTAAATAAGTCCTTCATATATCTCTTACTTAATCCAAATCTGAATATATATTTCATGCAGAGCAGGGGTCACAATTTCATTTTTAAACCACTAGCCCAGTGACAAGTCATGCCCTGAATGCAAAAATAAGATTGTTTGTTTTAATTTATTTCAATGACTAAACATAAAATTAATAACTAAGTCAAATATTTAAACATCCAAATGTTCCAATACTGTCTCAATATTTATTTTGAAATGAAGCAAGGGACGATACCGGTGTTCTTACTCGTTTAGTTATATTTTGGAGCAAATGATATTACTCCATTTATCGGTCTTTAAAGATACTTTCCCACAAAAGCATTTATTGGGTGGTTATTTTCAATAAAAGTATCGCAATTTTGGTATGTATTGAAAATAGAGACACCAAATCTTACTAGAAAAATACTGGATTCATTGGACCATGCACAGAAAAAAAAAGAGAGGGTGTCACTATTTTGACAGTCCGATGATTAAGTTTATATGTTGATAAAATAGATAGTGAGTGGACGTGGACAGAAAAGTGAGAGACTTACACATACAACAGTTTCTGACATATAAACCACAGAAAAAAACATAGACAGGGGATAACATCGTCTTTTATATGCGATGAATTCTCCTCCGGCTTCATACCCATTGCTATAGTTACTGTGACAGCCAAGTCACTTGACACAAACATGACTTATTTTTATAGATTTTTTATATCTTGGGGTATTTCCTTGTGATACAATGTTATGAGAGGGATTTGAAGCAAATTTTTGATAGATTAATTAGATTGAATATGTTTTTAGTCCAAAAATATCATCAAATCACTATGTTTGTATGCAGGAAGGTATCTTTACGTAGGACTAGAAGCAGACAAAAAAGAATCATCCATGCTTTGTTTTATAAGGATTTTCATTGGAAGAGAGACCCCTGTAATAACCAGAGTATGATATTTTGACAAATGAAAATCAAGCTTATAAAGAAATGTGGCTATTACCGGAAACACTGTCGCTTGCTTAGTTGCAACTGAAGTTATGTTCGTTATTTTGGCTATTATTATTGTGCAGACTGGGACTAAAATGCTTTAAATAATCATGGAATGCGAAAAAACAGCTTTCATACAAAATGATTAACCTGTCATGGGCGATGGGAATTGTGCCCCGGACACAGGGGTGTATATTATTTCACAATGTACCTAATTTTCTCAATATCCTTTCTGTTCTTCCTCAAATTCCTGCCCCTGTGACCCAAACTTTTCTTTTCTTTCTCATCTCACAACGAAGTCAGAAAATATACTTCCTCACACCAAAGTAGAAAACTATCCTTCCTCATTCATAGATGAAATATTTTTTTTTTTTTTATAAACTGGTGACCATATCCTTCCTCATAGTATAAGGATTACATAATGGCAGATGTTATTGATAGTTATCGTGCCATCTTGACACATGAAAGGAGAATTGATTAAAATATCTTTATTGCGGCTATTGACATCCATGGTTGTCCAGATCGCATGCAATATAGCTAGCTGTAAAATCTCTTCTGTCATCCTTTGTCTAGAAAGGGTTTATTAGCAGGAATGAACAAGCCAACAGTGAGGCTGATGTCCCCCGCCGAAATTGCAAAATAAATAGATGACACATATTAATTAATCGCACATTTATTTTTTTCACTAAGTTTCATCACTCTCTATCAGATAGAATCAAGATTATCTTGTCCCAAACCATCGACAAATGAAATCGATTAGCTCTGCTTAGCTTCAGCTCGAAATGTTAATTATTGAACTCAGTCAAGACATTCACCTAATGAACATCTACATATACATCAAGTTTAAACATTCACCTAATAGACACCTATGCCAAGTTTGAACATTCTACCTCAATTAGAAGGAGAGTTATTGTGTTCCAAAGTTTCTACCAATCAAATTGCTTATCACTCTGCTTACCCTCAGCAAAAAATGTTCATTATCAAACTTAGTTAAGGTATTCATATAATAAATCTATACACCAAGTTTCATCAATCTCACTTAATTAGAACTAAAGTTATCGTGTCCCAAAGCATCAACCAATCAAATTGCTTATCTCTGCTTACCCTAAGCGGAAAATGCTCATCTTCGAACTCCATCAAGGCATTGACCTACTCAACACATACACCAAGTTTGAACATTCTAGCTCAATTAGGAAGAGAGTTATCGTGCCCCAAAGTATCAACCAATCAAATTGCTTATCTCTGCTTACCCTAAGCGGAAAATGCTCATCTTCGAACTCCATCAAGGCATTGACCTAATAAACACATACACCAAGTTTGAACATTCTAGCTCAATTAAAAGTTATCGTGTCCCAAAGCATCAACCAATCAAATTGCTTATCTCTGCTTACCCTAAGCGGAAAATGCTCATCTTCGAACTCCATCAAGGCATTGACCTAATCAACACATACACCAAGTTTGAATATTCTAGCCCAATTAGGAAGAGAGTTATCGTGTCCCAAAGCATCAACCAATCAAATTGCTTATCTCTGCTTACCCTAAGCGGAAAATGCTCATCTTCGAACTCCATCAAGGCATTGACCTAATAAACACATACACCAAGTTTGAACATTCTAGCTCAATTAGGAAGAGAGTTATTGTGTCCCAAAAAGTGTGACGGACAGACAGACGGACAGACAGAAGGACAGACAGACGGACAGACAGACAGACAGACAGACAGACGGACGAACCCATTTTAATAGTCCCCTGCTTTCTTCGAAAGGCGGGGGACAAAAAGAGATAGTAGGGGAGAAGGCCATGGGTTCTGGCTAGAACAAGGGCCGTGTAAGTTAGTTGGGAGTTGGCACCCAAGGGTGTCAAGGCAAACTATAGGATAATGACTCCCTCAACACAGGATATGTTTGAACTTGAAGAACAATAAAAGTATCATATGAAGTTAAACCAGTGTTGTCATCAAGAACCTGACTTAAAGACCCCAAAGTGTAACAATTTTATGTGCCTTTTCTTCCTCAATATTTATTGGCCCAAATGGCTCCCCCTTTTTGTACCAATATATACAGATTGTAGATACAAATTGTATAGATACAGATTGAACTCTAATATGGTTCATAACATTCTAAGATTTAAAGATACATTTATTTCCACGGCAGTATAATCTCCTCTATATGTATTTCAACAGATATTGTTTTTTGTCTTCTATTCAATAAGACCTGTGATAAAATATGTGGATAGCCTCAGTTTAACTTTTTGTGAAGGATTTCATAGCATAATATAGTGGATTTAATAGAGCTATATAATAACAATAAGCATACCTATAATTATTATTAATCTTCAAGTGTCATTTAGCAAAAGAGAAACACATAAACAGAATATTGTGCTTGATAACTATAAGAGGATACTTGTCAAAATTTTGTGCTTATATAACAAAACCAGTGATTATTTCCATAAAAATTGTGTTCTGCCAAATACAAATATGCGAGTTAATTGTCACTGAAGTGTCCAATAAGTTTTGAGTATCCCTCCTTTTCAAAACGGGAATCTTCTTGTAACTACCTACCTATCATGTGGTGGAGGTGGGGGGCGAGGGGTGGTGGTATGGTGTGGCCGAATGGTTAGCATGTGTGCGCTGTGTCATAAGTCTGTCATTCAGTCAACTGGAGTAGTTTTGATTCCTCGGTTGTACATGTATGTGACAAGGGTCCTCCGGTTTCCTCCCACTGCTAAAAACACTACGCATCAGCGAATCATTGAAATAAAATTGAACCATGTTTTAGTACCGAGTTTGGTCCGATAATGGTTGATAGTGACAGAGATAGATTATTCCAGTTTATTCCCCCGAGATCACCCATAGTAAGCACCTGAAGTGCACCTAGTTAGCACCGATTGTATACATACTTCATACCAGAAATACTATAGGTAGCACTGATCATATACCTAATTTGAACCGATTGTGCACCTATAACAGAGATAGATTATTCCAGTTTGCACCCCAAGGGCACCCATAGGAAGCATATAGTTAGCGCCAATCGTGCACCTACGTTATTTCAGTTTGTACCCCAGGTGCACCCATAGTAGCACCGATCGTGAACCTAATTAGCACTGATCGTATACCTACTTAATACCAAAAGTACACCTAGTTAGCACTGATTGTGCACCTAGTAGCACTGATCATATATCCAAGACAGAGACAGATTGTACCTCAAAAGAATACCCATCGTTAGCATCTGAAGTGCACCTACACTAGATAGTGGAACACCTGATATACACCTAGTCGGCATCTATGATAATAATCACATCATTATGTCCACCACTTTTTAACCTGGTTAATTATTTCATCTAATTTGCTTCATTCTAAAGCATATTAATTCTTGTTGGAATAAAAAGTTTAACCATAAACTATTTGTCTTTATTCACCTTTATATAACGGATCCAAAAATTTGTTGAGAACCTCTGAAGATTGTGGTGTGGAATCTCCACGCTGAAAAGCTACACCAGACAATATAAATATACACTCACCAGCAACTTTCTGATTATGCTATAGGGTTTAGACCAGAGGAGATTTACCATAATCACGTACAATATGTACTATAAAACCAAATAATTATCTGCTGGGATCTAGACCTGAGGAGTCTTATAATGTACTATAAAACCAACTGATTATCTGCTGCGTGCTGGGATCTAGACCTGAGGAGACTCGATCATGATAAAATACTATTAAGTATTACCAGTGGCGGATTAAGCTCCACCAAGGCCTGAGGCGGCAGTTGCTGGAGGGCCTATTTAGTTTTTAAATAGGGCCTATTTAAAATGGCGTGGGCCTAATTAATTTCGGGTCAGGGCCTATGTTGATTCCCGTTGGGCCTAAACCCAACCCCCATAACATTCATTGTCTATGCGTTTTTAATCGTATCAGACAAGTCTAAAAAAAATTTTTTTACAAAATCTTTGGGCCTGAGGCTGCAGCCTCATCAGCCTCACTGATAATCCGCTACTGAGTATTACATGTCTGGGATTGCTATTAGTACATGTATATTCCTGACAGTTATTTTCAATAAAATGTCAATGAATGATGATAACCAACTTTGCATTTAGCCTGTATCTTGAATGAAAACCAATGAAAATGTTAACAGAAAGAAAAAAATAAATTACCTTTTTGTTACAGGAAGCGTTCCTTATCATTGTAGTCACATGTTTAACAACGCATGTGGTTGATTTTACGTTTAAATACTCAAGCCTAATCCGTGACATTTACCCGTCTCAGCTGACTGACGAAATCTAGTTCATGTATTGAATAGTGCTATAAAGGGAGACAACTCTATTCTGATGAAACGTTTTGTGGAAAAAACCCATTGCCTCACATCGCGTGCTGGAAACTATTAATTTTTTTACAAACGGGGCAGAATTATCAATAAAACAAGGCGGGCAAATAAATCGGTTAATATATGTTTCCTCCCACAAAAGTAGATTATAATATTCTGATTTGTCATAGTTTCATGCTGCTACGATCATGTATCGTTATAACTATTAATTATAAGGTATTTTTAAGGCTATATATTTTACAAGGACTCGCCGCTGTACATGAACAATAATATACACACACATAAATGATAGAAATAAATGAACTAAACACTTAATACTGTTATTTACAGAATATTCTTTGAAAAATATAAGTTTTTAGAGCTTTCTTGAAATTTTTCAATGAAGGGCACTCTTTCAGACTTATATATTTGTTTCTGGGTTTTTTTTGGGGGGGTGGGGTGGTTTGATAAATACTGACAGGTAAGTGTATTAGTTTATTTATCAGCGAATGGTCTTGATGTACTTATTGACATTTTTCTTTATCTTACAAAACACTTTATGTAAATATATCTATTCGAAGAAAAGAATGATTTGCACTCATACTAAGTTATAGATTGAGAACAGATGATTGAAACATAAAATAAATTTTAAGGTAGAATTAATGGGTTCGACTTGACCAGTTTTGTGTTAATATTTAAAAATAGTGTAAATAATACATTCGGCGTAAAATATACAAGTAATAGGTGCATTTTAAAGAAACTGGATACAAAGGCCATTCAATGAACCCAACAAATACAAAAAGTAAAAGTCATTAAACATTTTGATGAAAGGGTAGGAGATAGGCCTATAACAGATATTATATAAGTAGACATTTTGCTGACGAACAACCAAAAAGTCTTGATATAGACGATTAAATGAAATGGGGTTTAACGTCCTATTGTTCTGTTCCGACTGGGCCCGGCTAATGAAGATGGGCAAACAGCGTGCTATGGGGAACATTTTGCCCGTACCCCGGCGCTACGGCCTAATACTCTTATTTCGAATTCCAAGATTTATAATTTACGTGCTAACCAATGTGTACACGGGTCCTCGATTTTCCGTCCCATTCGAACGACTATACGTTGTTCCTTGCCAGGTTCTCTGTCCTACATCAGGTTCTCTGTCCTACATCACTGACAAGGAGGGACATCGCGGGAAAATTCCGCTTAACCTTTTCGACCAACACACACCAGGAACCATCTCACACTGTCACACCGGGATCAAACACGGGGCCCCCAGGTTAGCGAGCTAATATAGACAAATAAACAGCAGTACATGATCAAGCAGTACACGTCCCGAGCAAAGTCCGATGTATCTTTTTGTCTTTGCGTGTATTATACATGTCAAATGCGTGTCACATCTCCATCTTAATAACTACCCATATTTTGTCCATTAGAAAGACATTTCTGACTACAACCTCGAATCAAATAATAATCACGATACAAATTTAAGAAAAGGAGTGAATACATACATGAACGTTTAAACCTGTTACTAATACGTACATGTCTCGTTATAGCGTGTTATATGCATGTATATGTCATTGTTAATTCGTGCAAATGTATACATATCGGGTATATCACGGGCGAACAAGCCATGAAACTATTGAAGCTTAAAGATGCATTCCCGCGTTCATCCTGTTTGAGATGGTGATAAATTTGGACTAAAAACTAGTTTTTAATCTATCAACAGTTTGCTTTAAATCCCTATCAAAAAATTTTAATTGGCCGAAAACTACCCCTAGATGTAAAGTCTAAACACACTTGGCGGAGGAGTGGGGAGTGGGGCATTATCAGTTTGTGCAATTTGTCGTTACTGGCTGTAAATTTACCATAAATATTGAAGCTTAAGTATATTCTTGGATTATAGCCTGCGTGCTCCTTATTCCTCCGTACCTTCAAGGGTATGCAGAGGCGACTTTATAGTACATATGTGTAGAAATAGTGGCTGAACAATTACTACAGACAAGGGGAGTTTTAGGGCGAAGAGCTACTGTTTTGGGCCGATTGTCCTGGAAATGGTTCAGGTAGAATAAGGACTTCGAAATTAAGACACCATTGAATGTGGCGAGTGGAGCGTTTATTAACAGTGTTTTATCAATTTTTTTGCTGGTTGCGAAGGTAGTCATTACGTTTCAAGTTCAGGGCCCCAAAAATGTAAGTCCGCCACAAAGTCACTATAAATACTACGATGATTTATTAGTATACTAAGTAACTGCCAGGTATCCCATTACGCTGATATTAATGGTCATGTATCGATCGAGTTAAAAACTGTTGTATCATTGACGTACCGTACATAGACAACATATCATCTCTTTACAGCGGGATCCACGGTCTCAGTCAATGAGTAAGGCACTGGCCCACTAACCATAGGGAGGTAGAGAAAAAAAAGAGAGAGAATATAAGACAAATATATTAGAGGTAACCAGTGTATGTTAATAACAGGCCAATTGCCTACACATGAACATAAACAGTTCATATGGGCGGCTTATCTGACGGCCCCATTTCACTCGCAAAGAGATACACTGTCAAAAGTGAAAATGGACGTTTTTGATTTTTGTCTTAATAATGAGTAATTGCTCCGCCAATCCTCGGACATTCAGCAATTCGTCGTGGCATGCTCCTAATCAACCGTCCAATCAGGATTTGGGGCAATCTGACCCACTCCTCTAGCAGTGTTGTCCGTTGACGTTGACGTCGACGAACACGTCTCTCGATCAAATTTAATGTGACACACTAAAGCAATGATACGCTAAACAGTAAATCTTATGCAAGAACCGATAGGAAAGCAAACATGGATAGGATAAACCGGCAAGCGGCAGTTTTCATCAACCCTTCCTTGAAGTGTCAAATTTGACAATGAACCCCTTCTACATGTATGGCGCTATTGCGTGTCCCACATGCAGCTCAGTGGTTATGTTGGGGCGATAAGTTCTTCATCTGTGAACATACTCTCAAAGCATGTCAAGTGTCCATGACTATTTAACATATCACAACCTGCATAGGTATTTGCATTTCAATATCCCCTACTTTTTTTGAAGAGTTATATATACCTGCCCAATTATTGTCTCACTTCCAAGCTTGTTGAGGCACAATTACGATCAGATTGTTCACAGATATCTCTAGTCAAAATATGTACGAATTTTTAATTTAGATTGATATTGACTGCTTGTATTCTCACATGGCGAGCTTTTAAAAGAGACTACACAGAACTCTTCAAATAAAATAAATCTACAAACTACTTGAGATTAGATCTTTATTTTATTCCGACTTGGATATTGTTGATCTAGCCATTTCTTTACTAGTGATCTAATCTCTTTGAGGTCTGATTTTGGCCACTTTGACTGGCTAAAATATTATTGCCAAAACGTTGTTATTGGCTAAATACGAAATTAGATCTTTATTTCGTTCCGACTTGGATATATTGCTGATCTATCTTCTTTTGATAAGTCTTAATTGGGCGAAAACCGTTATTGCCAAATTAAAACATGTTTTTTATTGGCTGAACGCGAGACCAAGTTAGACAGTTCTTGCGATGTCGTATTGTAATAATTGTATCTCTACTCTAATAACCTCGTGGGTTTTCTCCGGGTCCTCCGGTTTCCTCCCACTGCTTAAGACCCCTACGCGCAAGCGAATTATTGAAATAAAATTAAACCATATGTTAGTCCCGAAATGACCTAGTTTGTGTCGAGTGGACGTTAAACCCCATTTCTCTCTCTCTCTCTCTCTCTCTACTCTAATACACACTGATCCGCAGTGAATATTCGCTTGGCCGCTACAATCACTGATAAGGATGACATCGATGCGACTTAATGACTACAAAATATTAACTTTTTTCTTTCGACAAATTAAATTCTGAAACATTTTTTTTTAGTATTAGAAAAATAAATAAAGGTGTTTGAAGTATATCTTGATAAAAAAATATTACATATTTAGCGTAAATAGGTACAGAAAATAGTACGCGGAGGCGTAAAATGGGTAAAACGATATAATTTTGCCCGTACCAGTTCATATTACTACGTTCGATGTAAACACCGCACGTATGACCATCACACCATCAATTTGACGTTTTTTTCTGTTTGTTTACTCTGAATTCTTTCAGAAGTACATTTTTTACCGTCTAATCTGATTGGCCTGCTCGTGTTTGTTTTAAAACAACAAAAACAAGCCACAGAAGTAATCTTTTTTGGCGTTATCGACGCCATCTTGCTTTGTTGGTAAACATCGTGATGTGACGTCACCCTTAGAACTACAGCGGTCTGACCTTTTAAAGGTCAGTCATCTTGGACAGAGATAAAAGACGGATGTCACATTACGTCTGTAAAACAGATTGACTCTAATAGTCTACCGAATATATTATTAGGTGGTCTGATCCCAGGAGTATTTATTAAAGTTATTTCCCTTTAGCTACTTTCATTTTATCACTTGTTATGTCTGTGCAGGTTTGCAAGTGTTGTTTTTTGAACTTTTTTAAGATACTAAAGAACAGTTTTACCAGTTTGATTTAAACAGATATATATTTAGACTTGTGGTGAGTAAAACTGAAAACGATATAATTTTTTAAAGATGACAGCTTATTAATTGATTTTTAGATTTTTTCTGTAGGCTACAGCTAAATACATTACCAATACCATACATATACTTACTAATGCAATAATAGCTGCAATGATTAATCATCGTCATCGATTGATGAGGCTGCCCAGAGTGCAGGAAATAGTGTTTCCGGCAGTCCAATTTTGAAAATTTTTCTCGAAGCCAGTGGGGAGAGAACCCCTACACACCGCGTAACCCCCCTAGATATACATTGTCTGACAATTTTATAGCACCCCAAAGAACACTTTCCGCCCCCCCCCCCCCCTTGCTCTGAGCTAGTTACGGTCCTGTTTGTATATAAGGTCCATGATGGAATGAACATCTTTAGAAGCAAGAAGATAAAACACATCACCTAAAAACAATGCAACAAGAGTCTCAGACAGGACATACTGCACATACTATAATCATATTTTTAGAAAATAGAATCAAAGCTGGCATATAAATACAAATTCAAATGTGAATAAATCTGTTGTTAGCTAAATAAACTATGTAGTGAATATCGCCAATTAACAGAAGTACCCAGTGGCAAACCACAGCCTACGTGTGTCAGATTATGCATATCTTCTAATGCACAATAAAAATTACAAATAGTAGCTGTAGTGAAAATGCATAATAAATGTTATGCATGTAACTGATAACACTCTCCCTTTTCTTCTATTTGTTCTATTCAGATTTGTTCAAATCAACTCTAAAATATAGACACATTTTGAGACTAACATATTTAATTGTGCTATGTGAGGTAGAAAAAGATTGACATCACCTCATCTGTTTGTATGCTCTGTTACTGCATATATATATATATGCACATCATCATTGCATGCAAACAGTGTTGAACAATCAAATGCAATATGTTTGATCAAGTGCAAAAAGCTGATCATGCCAGAAAAATGTTACTTGATAATCAGAATTATCCTTTGAATCAGGGGTGAGGGGGTGGATGGCCGAATGGTTAGCATGTGCGCTTTATATCATAAGGCCTGTCATTGAGTCAACTTGCGTGGTTTTGATTCCCTGTTTGTACGTGACAGGTAGTAGGGTCACCTGTCCACCTCATGGGTTTTCTCCAGGTCCTCCAGTTTCCTCCCACTGCTAAAGACCCCTACACGCAAGCAAATTATTGAAATAAAATTAAACCATACGTTAGTCCCGAAACGACCTAGTTTGTGTAGAGTGGAGGTTAAACCCCATTTCCCTCTCTCTCTCTCTCTCTCTCTCTCTAATATTGTTGGTCATAAAGAAGGAAAAATCCATCATAATTCGGTTTCCACGTTTGAACACTAGTATTTGCAAAGTATTAAAGTAAACAATCCTAAAAAGATAGAATACTTATTAGCTATGTCTTAGTGGTATCCACTGCCGAGGGGGCAGTGAACATTTTAGGGAGGGGAGGGGGGCCTTGCTCCCAGCCAGCTGGCTACAGGTGTGGTGGTATCACTGAAACTTCAACTGGTAAATTTGGTGACAGAAATTCATTTTGTGTCTGTGTGGAAACATAATGATGAAACAAGAAGAGTAGTGATCTGTATCTGTGAGTCAAGTGATCAGGTGGTTTCAATTCCCAGTTTGTACTTGAAGTAGGTTCGCCTGTCCAACTTTGGGTGTTTTCTCCAGGTCCTCTGGTTTCCCTTCACTGCTAAAGACCCCTTTTATTGAATTAAAATTGAATCATGTTAGTCCTGAAATGACCTAGTTTGGGTCTTCTGGTTTCCCTCCACTGAGAAAGACCCCTTTTATTGAAATAAAATTGAATCATAGACCCACAATGATCTAGTTTGTGTCAAGTGGATGTTAATATTAATACCCATGTGTATTGTTAGGGTGTAGTGCGGTCTCTCTGCACTTACTAATATTTATAGACATAATCTATGTTCGCTGGGTTGCTTTACCTTTAGATGAATAGATATTCAACTTCAGGTGAATATAGAGGTCTATTCATAGTTTATAATAGATGAAATATTAACTGATCTAGAATGTTATTATATACATATCTATAATAGCCTTGTGGCATGTCTACTAACAATAAAATTCATCATGAGGTAGGTTTGTCAAGGTATATATGTAACCATGGTATCAATGGATAGGATAAGATAGGAATGAAGTTTAACATCTTGCCAAAACAATATTTCAGTGATTTTGAGACTGACATACAGTGTATATTTTCTATGGTCATGTGTGCAGTGCTAGGAAGGAGAAATTTTCCCAGACAGTGGCGATTCCATATCCTCTTTCTTAAATTCCAACCGTCAGGGGTTCTTTCATGTGCACCTCAACCTCAGTGTGTAGTGAATATATGGGTGAACCCTGGTTTCTCATACCATCTGAACAACTAGACACACTGCACTTTCCTTGTCAACCCTGCAGGTGCTGTCATTGACAAGTGAGAAACAGGTTTGAAAAATCCAAAGGATCTTCTTGGCCCATGCCAGGATTCAAACCTGGGACATTTAAGTTGACATTCTACCCTGACTTCTTGACTACTACAGCCTGTTTTGTCAGTGGAGCCTTTTATACCCAGTGTTTTTTTATCGTGCTGAAATCATGCTGGAAAATCTCAGGGAACTTTCTTGGCCAACACCAGGATCAACCCCCAGACCTCTTGATTACTCCATTTCTCTCCCTTTGACTCTGTATTTTTGATAATTAGGTGAAATAAAAGTGATCTTGTTCAAAATGAATTACAAAATGTTTTCTTGTTAATTAATAACAATACCTCTTTACATTTTGATTGAAATGAAAAACAATGTGAAATCCTTCTATTTTTCAGGTTTCTGTAACAGAAATGATGGTAAAGGGGCATAATAACTCTGAACTTTTTTCATTGAGAACTTTAAGAATAATGTATCGCAAATTATCTGCGAGAACTAAACTTGGTGTCGTTATTGGTTTTATCATATTATGGTTTGTATATCGACGATTTTATTACAGTCACAGCATAAATATGGCTGAACCAAAACCAATCATAGATGGTAGCCAAGGTATACATACCGGTAGTCAAGGACTCCATTTTAAAAACAGACGTTTTATATTGGATGGTAAACCATTATGGATTATAAGTGGCGCTATGCATTATTTTCGTGTTGTGCCGGAATATTGGAAAGATCGAATGTTAAAGATGAAGGCCGGTGGTCTAAATACTTTAGAAACGTGAGTATGATATATCAGGTGTTGGGATGGCCTAGTGGTCTAGTGTGTCACGCTATGAGCTCTAGTTGCCCAGTCACCTTTGGCTTGCGGTTTTGGTTTTCGAGTCATGGTTTGACTTTACTTGTGGGTTTACTCCGGATACTCCTATTTTCTGCCACATCAAAGACCCCTGTGTGTGCACTAAGGCAACTTGTCTTTGATATCACACTTGATGGAAGCGGACATTAAACATTAATAGAAGAAGAAGTATGATATATATTTTGCTTTCAGTAGTAATAAGTCTATACAAGCCACAATTATTTGCTTGCTCACTAATCAGGAGGTCCTGGGGTTGATCCTTGTGTTGGCTGAGAACATACCTCAGGATTTTCCAGCATAATTCCCTCATATCAGTACTGCAGTGTGAAGGGCCTGAGAAGGAACAACTAGTCGTTTGGATGGGATAAAAAGAACAAGGTCACATATGTTGGTGTGCACGTAAAAGAACGCTTGATAGGTTGATTTCGGTGAAGAGTAGATGATAATGCTGCTGTCTGGGCAACATTTCCCTCATAGCCCAGTTATTACAGAAAAGTAAGATCCCATTTCATAATTAAATCATGACGAGCTAGCATTAGTAGATTAGTCTGTGACTTGGTGAGTATGGCTTGCTCATTTACCACTGACCCATATTACTGCCACTTCCTTTTTTGATATGTCCCATTTTTTTCCTACTACGTCTTGCCAGATATTTATGTTTTTTATATTTTCAGATATGTTTCATGGAATGTACATGAGCCGCTACCAGGCATGTTTGATTTTGAGGGAATATTGAATCTCAGGTATAAAACTTGATTTCTATTTTAGGGTATTAGATTAGGGCTCTTAATTCACAGTCTTAGTCAGTCAGATATGTTTTAGTTCAGTTAGTTATTACATTCAAATCTGAAATTTATGCTCGGTCTGGGTGGGGTTGAGTGCATAGGTTTATGTGAAAAATAGGGAAATGAATTGGAGTTTAGCTCTGAACTGGGCTAATGAAGACGGGCATACGTCATACAGTTTGCTTTGAGGGAAATTTTGCCTGGACAGCGGCACTACGGCCTACTCTTATATCGAATTCCAACTGTCAAAGGATCTTTTACGTGCATGCAAATGTGTACATGGGATCTCAGTTTTTCATCCCATTCGAACGACTAGACAGATGTACTTGTCAGGCCCTCTTTCCTGCATCACTGACAAGGGGGAACCACGCCTGAAAATCTGGATGAACTTTCTCGGCCAATGCAGGGATCGAACACCCGACCTCCAGGCTAGTGAACCAGCGTCTTACCCTCTTAGCCACCATGACTCCCCTGAAAAATAGGATTGTCTGCTGAATAATTCTTAAGTTGAATGAAAAAAGATTTTTTGAATGTCTCTATTGCCATTTTAATACAAAAACATGGTTACATACATGTATATTCCTATGATTAGGTATGCAGTTCAAGGTTGGAGAAGTTTGCCGAGACAGTAGCGTTTTAATGTACTGTTCTTCAATTTCTAACTCCCAATGTGTACACATGTGGACCATATTTTGTCTCCCAATCCGAAGGACAAGGCACACTTTCTTTTTGGGCCTCAAAAACGCTACCCCTGAATAAAGTGATGGCCAGTGCTTATAAAATCATGAAGATTCGTCTTGGCTCAAGAATGGAATCGACACCTGGTTATTCTAATCAAGTGTTTATTGACCTGACCCCTTGACCAGCAAAGCCCTTTTAATAGAACATAGATAAAAACATGTTTTGATTTTTTTTTCTAGGAAATACATAGAATTAGCACAAGAAATAGGATTGTATGTGATTTTCCGACCAGGTCCATTTATTTGCTCTGAGTGGGATTTCGGTGGAATGCCCAGGTAATAATATATATTCTAAACAAGTGATGATGAACATTTCATTGGGACAAAATAAGCAGTATAGCATTATTCATCTCTGAAATTTTTGCTTCTAATTTTGTCTTTGTTTGATGTTCAGATTGGGTTTTTTGTCCCCACCCCACCCTTCAAAGAATACTATATAGAGTAGAAAATTTGATATTGAAAAAAGCGGTTGAATGAAACACGCAGTTTGTTGTTCAGTTTGGGTTATTTGCTAAAGAATATTACAAGAAAAGATTATATCACAAGAAAAGTCTGAAGTATAAACACCACAAAAGTACATGAATGTTCAGGATGTTTACACTGCATCACTTCCTTGCAGCTCTGACGGGCTTGATTGAGATGGAAAAACGAAAGACCTTAATTTGATTAATAAGCAGTGTCATGCAGAGGTTTGGTGATGCTCGAAAACAACTCCTGGATTGTATGCCTCTAATATGACTAAGTATAAGGCCTAGTACTCCGAAATAAATTTGTTATACAAAATATGTTGACAACAATAATTTCAAATTTCAAAAACTTAATTTTAAGTACACTCTTTGATTGGATGCCCCTCTGAAATAAGCCTTTAGTACTGCAGACAGTCACATGTCTTTCTATCTAGGCTGAAAAGTAGTGTTTTGGTTAGTTCAGCCGACTGTTTTAATCCTTCATATATGATGAAAGATTTATGTTTTATTTATATAGCTGGTTATTGAAAGATCCTGCTATGAAAGTTCGATCAACTTATGGACCATATCAAGCTGCTGTTAAAAGATTTTTTGGAAAATTGCTTCCAATGGTGGAAGACCTACAGGTAATTTACACTCAGTAGTGGGAGCTAATTATCATGGAATTGATAAAAAAAAAATGATTATCTTTCTAATTAAGATGCACGCCAAGGATTATTTAAATACAATTTCTGATTAGTTTGCGCAAAGGTTATTCTTAGGAATATACCAAAATGACTCTTTCCCTAGCAATTTTATATTGTTTAGTTGGCAGCCAGCGGAGAGCCATAGTAGCTTGAATTGGTGGTTATGGGACTGGCTCGCTAAACACAAGGTTCAGGGTTTAATCTCGGTGGTGGCCTAGAAAGGTCCTCAGGATTTTCAAGCCTGGATTCTCGTTTTCAGTTAGAAATATAGTGAGATATTGTGTATACCATTCAGAACATGATAAAGATCACCCGACAATTGAAAATTAAAATAAAAGTAGATGGAAATGTGCACTGTATGGTAAATATCTGCCTCCTTCAGTCTGGTTGGTAAAGAAAAATAACATGTTTAACCCCATTTTATTTCTTATAAATCATTAGTCCTGTTAGTGCAGAAAAGTAGGATGTTAAACCCCATTTTATTTTAATTGACAAAGGGGAAGGTTCCAAAGAAAATGTCCAGTTTATTTTATACCATTTACCGTGTATAGTTGTGTACAAAATAATAGACCTACAACTGGCCTGTCAATTCATTCAAATATTAATGGATAAATCCTGTGGTCCTGTCGATCTGACACACAACATAACATGTACAATATCATCTGAGGTGTACTCATGAAATAGAATCTATTTTCTCAATATATTCAATTTAAAACCATTATTTAGAACAATTTACATGTATTTATGTTTCAGTATTCGAAAGGTGGACCTATTATAGCTGTACAAGTGGAGAATGAATTTGGTTCTTACAGTAGAGAAGTTGAACATTTAAAGTTCATAGCTGAAGTTAGTCTTTTATCTCAATAATAATTAATCCTGAATCCAAAAATTTTAATTTACACATGGGGCTTAACACGAGACCTTAGTGGTCTACCCTGCGATGATGGGCGATACATGAGGGACTGTCCTTGACCGAATTAAACATGATGAACATTTCAATAAGCTGTTGTATTGTGGCCTCTACATTGACTTCTATATTGTTAAAACTTCATACTTACATGATTAAAACATTATTAATTATGATATTTTTAAAATATATCTGGCACAAAGTTCAAAGAGTTTCATAGTTTAATTTTTTAATTATTGCGTTTTAGACTCTGCGTCACTATGGTATCCAAGAACTACTGGTCACATCTGATAATGAACAAGGGCAGAGTCAAGCACCATTTTACCATGGTATGTACACACTGCAGATTGTGATGTGACAGCGTTAATGTTTCAAAACCTTAATTTATAATTCTTGTTAGCAAGATTTTCTAACCCAATTTTCACTTGTCAGGGGAGACTGAGAAGGATAGTGTGTACAAACTTGTGTACATATAAAAGAAACCTTGGGCAGTTGTAAGTTGATAAAGAATACGCTAAAATTCTGCTGACTAGGGTAAATTCTCCCCCTGACATTGCACGTGTATTCATTGAAATTAAAAAATAAAAACATCATTTGTTAGACTCAAATTAACCAAAGTAGTATGGTGACGCAACGTTAAACCCCATTCCATGATTCCCCAATATGGACGAGGCGAAGATATTAAATAGCATCAAGATAAACAGAAGAGGAGAGAAAATGATAGTCAGATGGCAGAATAGTATAACCTGTGCACTTTAGATCATAAGGTCTGTTCTTTGAGTCAAATGACATTGTTTCAATCCCAGGCTTGTAGCTGTTGGGTCCCTAGCACAATGTCATCGGTTTTCTCCAGGTCCTCCGGTTTCCTCCAACTACTAAAGACCCCTATACACAAACTAATTATTCAAGTATTTGTTAATCCTAAAATGACCTAGTTTGTGGTGAAAGCGCGTTAACCTGCAGTTAATAGTGGTCGGAAAGTTAAATTTTATATTTACTGATTATTGTCCATGTTGTTTTCTAGTGGCGCTACCAACCGTTAATTTTAAAGAAATGACGGACACTAGTTTTAAAGATATTAAAGAGTGGAGTCCTGATTACCCATTAATGGTAATGGAATATTGGAGTGGATGGTTTGACCATTGGGGTACAGAACATCATACAGAAACCGTTGAGTGTAAGAAATGGGTATTATTGTTGGGAATATTTATTCTGTTTTGTACACGATATAAGATTGTATAATTGGACTGATCTTGTTGTAATTAGACTAGACAATTCTATGTTACTATTACTACCCAATAAAGATTATCGTCATCAGTAAGCAACTAAAGAAATATGAAATGTGTCAAGACTCAACAAGGAGGGGTCACATATTCAGCCTGTGACTTGGTGTGGTGGTTAGACCTGGTACCCGGTTTCATTCTGTATCATATATTTTTTTGTTACAAAAGACAAAGAATAGAGATGTAAATTGATGAGAAATACATGTCAAAGATATATATTGACAACAAAAGCTTGAATTGTTGAGATGTTTAGTAGTAGAGGGTTTGTAATTTGTATAATCTTAGTATTGAAACTCCAAATTGTCTATCAATTTTATACATAGTTATTTCCCCTGACAACCATCTGATGCAGCTGTTGGGCATATATATTTGTTGCTTGGCGATACTATCTTTTCCTTTATTGCTGTATTTCAGTTCATGGTAACATTGTTAGTAGTTTATTAAAAGAAAATATAAATATCAACTTCTATATGTATCATGGTGGAACAAACTTTGGTTTTATGGCTGGTGCCAATAATTTTGGCTCTTATAAAGCTGATGTCACAAGTTATGGTAAGTTTTTATATATGCCCACATTTTGATGTGAATCCAAATAGATATATAGAGAGAGGAATCCAAAACCATTTGAATAACATATATATTGATGAGATCCAAGTAATAATAAACATGATACAGTGACACCAGTAGTTACTAGTGGTTAAAAACAAGATCATGGCCAGTAATTGTGTTCTCTGAGGAAGTAAGTTTTTACACTTAAAATGATACCCTTGACTTTGTTTTTAACCACATTTTGATATGGGTGCATTACAGTGATGGGATTTTGCCAGTATATTCCGGACTTGTCCAAATCTTTTTTCCAAACGCCCAAAATTGTCCGACCGGGAATATGCCCAATCGAACATCAAGGCATGTTGAATAATATTCAAAATTCCGAAATTAATATAGTTTACTGAGTGTATAACTACCACTCAACCAGATTATCGTCGATAATACGCTGGATTGATTAGGTAATTAAGTGATCAACATATTTATCGTGTTATATGGTCTCTAAACCTACCTTGATTAACTACTTAATCTGCCTTGATTGACTGACTTAATCCTTTGTCGAACAATTCATCAATCTAATCTTAAACAGACGCCATTGTTTCCCCTTTGTCGGACTATTCATCAGTCGATTATAATTTTAATCTTCGTGTTAACCTCGTGGTTTCTGCATTGTCGGACATTTTAATCGCATTGATGTGAGCCGACAATATGTATAAACTAGTCATAGAAGTCACATATTGTAAGAGTATATAATGCACTGCATTATATTGTCATTACAATAATCCTCTCCTTGTCATTTTTGTTGCTATGGCAATTAAGGCATTTGAAAAAGCAATTGAGACTTTTTGTATAATTGCTACAGCCATTCAGCATTTGTGGATATTAATCATGAATGATACTTGATCGGGGATGGTGATTGTGGATGATTAATGCCTAAATCAAAAGCATTAGCAGGAGATGTATTAAAAATTTTCTCCAGAAATTTTTATTTCATGCATTATTTGTGCATGTGACAACTGTGGAAGACAAGCAACACGTCAATGGAATGTGTTCTCAAGTATTCCATAACTTATTAACTGCTGAAATGTTTTGAAATGGAACCTCTTATTGGCTGATGAATATTTAAATGATGTAAAACTCATCCATTTTCATCTATTTTAGGTTCCAGAGAATAGAGATTAGGCTTCTATATAAATTCTGATCCTTGTCAGATTCTCACAAAACAGTAGTTGTATTATTTCTGGTTTTTATTCTCTTATCTTCAGATTACGACGCTCCGATATCAGAAGCAGGGGACGTAACTCCTAAATATATTAAAACAAGAGAGTTAATATTACAATATGTATTAAAGCCACAAGGTAATATTATCTAACCACAGCTAGAGAATTTGTCTGGGGTATTGAAACTATTCACAAGCTGAATCTCTGCTTATAGTTAGATTCAACTAATTGAGCTGACATGTCATCTTTAATTAATCGCCCGAAGGATTAAGTTCATTGTCCACTAAACATGACAATTGCATCAACAATGACGTAATCAACGACCTCACAGATCTAGCTGGCTGTGCTGCTTTTATTATCCGTTTTATTGTAAATAAATTGCTTTTCCAAAATAGGAAACTGTGTTGGGTTGGTGTGTAAGATGTTGGCTCGTTAACCTGGAGATCCTGTGTTTGATCCTGGAGTTAGGCGAGAAAATTTATCTGGATTTTCCAGCCTGGTTCAACCTTGTCAGTGGTGCAGGACAGAGGGCCTGGAAAGGGACAACATAGTCATTTGGATGGGACAAAAAACTGAGGTCCTGTGAACACATTGGCATGTACGTAAAAGAACCCTTGGCAGTTAGAATTAGATATATGAGGAGGCAGTAGCATTGTTCCGATCAAAATTTCCCTCATAACACACACTGTATGGCATTGGCCCAGTTGAAGCAGAACAGTTGCATTTCCTTGTTCCACAACAATTATCTTTGTATACATTAAAACATATAATTATATTATGTGGTATTTCAAGATTAAATTTATATATATTTTAATGATATCAGATATGAAAGTATGTCTGTTTTCAAATGTAGGTCCTGATTACACATTGGAATAAGAGAACCCTTGACAGTTGAAATTCAAAATTTCTCTTATGGCACACTGCATAGCATGTGTCCATCTTTATTAGCAATGATTATATTTGTTAAATAAAGCACACACATACCAGCATTATTTATATATTGATTATCAAATGTACATTGATTAATGTTGCTGGCCATATAATTGCAGGAATAACAAATCTGCCGGAGCCTCCACCATCTATACCTAAAGCAGCATATGGTTAGTATTATAACTTACATATAATAGTAAGTATTGGAGAACTGCACCAAATATGAATAAGCAAAAGCCTAGAAAACAAAACACACACAACACACTATCATTGTAAGTAATGCATAATAAAAGTACTCTCAAATCTGATTGGTGGATTAATATTACATATATATATATTTATTACAGGAAAAGTGACGATTTTGAATTACCTGCCATGGACCGATGTTCTTCAGTTTGTTGAGGTAAAAATAGCCAATAGGCAGTGGTATAGATTTAATTAAAAGCGATGGTTCACATATTTATACGTTCTAAACAAATATATCTGGATACTAGAATCAACTTTAAAGATACATTAGGGGAGATTTGGGGAATAAGCTGGACTTTCATGCTATAATTTTCTCAAGAAAAGTGTTAACAATGATGTTATTTTCTCCAGGAAAGTGTTGTTGTTTTCTGTAGGAAAGTGTTAACATTATTTCTATTTTCTCTAGGAAAGTTAATAATAATGTTGTTATTTTCTTTAGGAAAGTTTTAGCAATGACGTTATTTTGTTTCCTGTAAGAAAGCGATTATAAAGCTGTTACTTTCTGTATGAAAGTGTTAAGTGTTGTTATTTTTTCATCGTGGGTTTTCTCCGGGTCCTCCGGTTTCCTCCCACAGCTAAAGACCCCTATGTGCAAGCGAATTATTGAAATAAAATTGAACTGTATGTTCAAATGACTTAGATTGTGTCGAGTGGACATTAAACCCCATTTCTCTATTTCACTGTTATTTTCTGTTGTAAAGTGTTAACAATGTTGTTGTAATTGTGTCTTGGAAACTGTTTACAATGTTGTTGTTATTGTATCTAGGAAACTGTTTACAATGTTGTTGTTATTGTATCTAGGAAAGTGTTAACAATCCTGATGTTTTACCAATGGAAATGTTGACATTAAAGTCAGGTTATGGACAGTCATATGGTTTTATTGTTTATCAGAAGAATATCAACAGCGGAGGTAATCTGGTTTTACCCTTGCCCATTAAGGACAGAGCTCAGGTAATCTATGACTTAATCATTTATATTAACAAAATAATTTTGGTATTACAGTAGAACTTGCTCGGGCGTGCACTCCTAATCAGCGAACACTTACTTCAACGAGCACCAAAGAATCCCCCCCGAGCGATTTTTAAGTACTTTAACCCCTACTAAACACGCACCTGTTCAACGGGTGCAACAGGCTTCTATATTAGCCCCAGATCATGCTATTTCATCCATTAAGCGAGCGCATCATAGTGAATCACGGAGAATCACGTTCTCGCTTGAGCGAACGAGACTGAACTGTCACTAATTTTGACACGATTTACTCGCTTGGCTTGAACTAACTATCACTAATTAACAAGTTTACTCACACCCCAAGCTGATAATTTTAACCATTAATCAATATTCTATTCATATCCAAGCCAATGATGATATATAAGAAAGGGTCTGAATTGATAAGACATTGTTTATCCATATGTCTAATATTACTATGCCTTGTAAAGTTTTTACACCTACTTGAAGAACGTGTCAAAGTGATGCAGTTATCAAATGAAGGTAAAAGTGGTCGTGTAATCGCTAAAATAGTTGGGGTGGGAAATACTCAAATTCACGGCATTTTGAAAAGAAAGGCAGAAATTTTAGACGATTTTGAAAATAAATGAAATGGAGTTTAACGTCCTACTGTTCTGCTCCTAACCGATTTTGAAAATAATTCATCACCTCACAAGAAGCGCACGAAAAGGTTGACAGGTAATGAAGACATTAACGATAAAAAGTACATGTATTGTTATTGTTATACTACATGAATAAAAAAATATATGCAATCTATATCTTTATTTTTTGTGGTAGGGGTTGGGGCAATATTGGATAACTCTAGTCAAAGAGCACCTCCATTAAGCAAGCATTTTAAAATTTCCCTTGGGTGCTTGCTTAATACAAGTTCTACTGTATAATTAGAAAAATTATTAACATTGTCACTTGATCCATGGGAGCCACAGTGGATCGGAGAGTATGATGCTGGCTCACAAACCAGAAGGTTCTGGATTTGGTTATAGTGTTGGCCACAAATATTCCATCAGTGATGCAGGACATTGAGAATAGTCGTTCGTATAACACAAAAAACTGAGGTCGTGTATAGCAATTAACATTGATACTAGTATTGCTAATCAAAATAAGAGTAGCGCTAGCTAGTGTCCATGCAAAATTTTCCTCACAGCACGCATCATGTCCGAAGCCTATCTTCCTTTACCCAGCTGTGCAGAAAGGTAAGACATTAAACACTTTGTGTATGTTTTATTGTGGTTTATGTAATGTGAATGTTATTTTAATTCTGCAGGTATTGTTGAATAGTGAAGAAGTAGGAATTGTAGAACCTAATGCTAATAGTGCATCTATCAGACTAGCTACAGCACAGGTAAATACAGGTTTCAGTTTAAATCACTGAGTACTCTCCCATTCAATGAATGTTACCCGATTGAACATTCTGGAATTAAAATCTCGCAACTTCCAAAATAGTGACAACCAAATGAAAAGTGGGAATTCAGGCTTTCTTCATTAGCCCAGTGGGTGCAGAAAAGTGGACGTTAAACCCCATTTCATTTCATAGAAATAAAGAAAATTTTATCAAGAAGTTGTTAGTGTTAATGTATGTTTTATTTATCTGTAGAGTCTAAATGTATTAGATATAGTGGTGGAGAATCTAGGAAGAGTTAATTATATCACTCAAGGATCAAATTTACTCAATGAAGAGAGAAAAGGTTAGTATTTGTATTATACTCGTATTACATAATTCATAGGGGAATGGATGGTCATGTGGTCTTAGCACAAGAGCTTTAGATCATAAGGTCTGTCATTGAGTCAAGGGGAAGGTTTTCGATAAGGGTCATCTGCCCAATCTCATGGATGTTCTATTGTGATAAAATTGTACCATATGTTAGCGGATGTTAAACCCATCTCTCTCTCTCTCTCTCTCTCTCTCAAACAGAAGGGTATCTTCCCTCAAATATTAAAACAATGCGAAGTTAGGTTCAGTGGAATGAAATAGAATGGAGTTACTAAGGTCTTGTTGAGACTAACATATTATTTATTTCCATTTGCATGATTATGTATGCAGTGCAAGAAGATGTGTACTGTGGACGGAGATCTTCTAAATTACAACAGTCAAGTGATATTTATGTGCACTACGACCAATTTGTACACAATACACACTTCCCTTGTCAGCTCCATATGTATTACACCCAAATATTGAAAACTGGGCTGAAAATATTAGCTGAGTATGTGGAAGATAAAATAAAAAATACTGTTTATTATTTCATTCAGCCAACAGATAATTTAAGGTTATAATTATTCATATTGCAGGCTTGTCAGGAACAGTAACTCTGAATGAACTTCCTGTAAAAGACTGGAAAATATATCCTTTAGATTTTAATAAAGATTTCATTAAAAGGTTTGTTTGATGTACTACCCTGTCGTTTCCTACAGAAATATCTCATTAAGATTTGAAAGTCCAACAGTGTATAATAAAATTGAGAATTTCATTAATTGTCCACAACTGACACCCTCATAGCACACTGTATGGTGTATGCCCGTCTTCATTAGCCCAGACAAGCTCATGCCATACTGTGTGTTTGAGGAAAATTTTTCCTGTGCAGCAGCATTATGGCTAGTTCTTATTTCGAATCCCAACTGTCAAGTTGTTCGTCCCATCCAAACGACTAGACACTGTCTCTTCCAGGTCCTCTGTGCTGCAGTGCTGACAAGGAGAAACCACGTCAAAAAATCCAGTGGAACTTTCTTGACTCACGCACTCACGCCTGTAGTAAACCCCACCGCATTCACTGATATTTTTATACGCCCACATTTTCATGTGGACATATATTGTCGTCGCCCCTGTCCGTCCGGACGTCCAGACATACGGCCACCACGCCCCCCCACCAGGAAGGTGATAGTATTTATGTGAATGCTTATTGTTGGTCCCCCCCACCCCCACCGCATTCACTGATATTTTTATACGCCCACATTTTCATGTGGACATATATTGTCGTCGCCCCTGTCCGTCCAGACGTCCGTATGTCCGGACGTCCGTCCACAATTGTTTGTGGACACTCTACAGGTCACCATTCTTATCCGATTTTTACGAAACTTTAAATATAGGTTTATCCCCAAAAGATCTCGGCTGCTTTCGATATTGGCATGTATCGGATCGAAACTTCATGGATTATGGTCCCTGTTTGTACGAAAAATCACGTTTTTAGCATGTGGACCCTATAGAGGTCACAATTTTTATCCGATTTTGTTGAAACTTGAAATGTAAGTTTATAACACAAAGATCTTGGTTCCTTTCGATGTTCGCGCATATCGGACCGTAACTTCTTGAATTATGGCCCTTGATTGTACGAAAAATCACGTTTTTAGCTTGTGGACCCTATAGAGGTCATAATTTTTATCCGATTTAAAAAAACGTATCATTATATCACCGTTACACCCTAAGGACGGCTGAGTTCGAATTTCGTGAAAACCGGCCCAAAACTGACAGACAAAAGGGCCGCCGTTCGTTCTCAAATAGCATAAAAATATGGTATATCAAGGTTGTGGACCCTATGGAGGTCACAATTATAATCTGATTTTGTTGAAACTTGAAATATAAGTTTATTACCCAAAGATCTTGGTTCCTTTCGATATTCGCGCATATCGGACAGTAACTTCCTGAATTATGGCCCCTGATTGTACGAAAAATCGCGTTTTTAGCTTGTGGACCCTATAGAGGTCATAATTTTTATCCGATTTTAAAAACCGTATTTTTATATCACTGTTACACCCTAAGGACGGCTGAGTTCGAATTACGTGAAAATCGGCCCAAAATTGACAGACAAAATGGCCGCCGTTCGTTCTCATATAGTGTAAAAATATGGTATATCAAGGTTGTGGACCCTATAGAGGTCACAATTTTTATCTGATTTTGTTGAAACTTGAAATGTAAGTTTATAACCCAAAGATCTCGGTTCCTTTTGATATTCACGCATATCGGTCCGTAACTCCCTAAATTATGGCCCCTGATTGTACGTAAAATCGCGTTTTTAGCGTTCTCAAATAGCATAAAAATATGGTATATGAAGGTTGTGGATCCTATGGAGGTCACAATTTTTATCCAATGTTGTTGAAACTTGAAATGTAAGTTTATAACCCAAAGATCTCGGTTCCTTTTGATATTCGCGCATATCGGTCCGTAACTCCCTAAATTATGGCCCCTGATTGTACGTAAAATCGCGTTTTTAGCGTTCTCAAATAGCGTAAAAATATGGTATATGAAGGTTGTGAATCCTATGGAGGTCACAATTTTTATCCGATGTTGTTGAAACTTGAAATGTAAGTCTATAACACAAAGATCTTGGTTCCTTTCAATATTTGCGCATATCGAATTGTAATTTCCTGAATTATGGCCCTTGATTGTAGGAAAAATCACTTTCTTTTTAGCTTGTTCTCTATCCATCTCTCGAAAATGTGGGCGTATCCTGCCTAGCAGCCGCTGGTATGTTATTATATTTAAACAGGTTATCATCAAGTACAAAATGGTTACAATTTGGTGGAGTAGTTAGTCGTCCAGCTGTTTATAAAACTAGCATGGTTATCAACGGTCAACCAACAGATACATTCCTTAATATGATGGTCAGTTTTATAACCTTTATAAGTGTTCAGCTAGTTGGGGAGGGACTTATAACAAACAGCTACCAAGCATTCGCAACATACAATAAACTTCGCATAAGTAGGAACTAAGTGGACTGACCGAGTTAAGCGAAGATCCGAATTAGCCAAAGACCAAAATTCATCTTAGCTCGATTAGAAATAAACTGCAAGAGCCGGATAATAATTGATTCAAAGACACTTTTCAAGCTTTTGTTCGTATCTGCAAGTAGATAACTTCCGTTTTGGTGCGAGTAGATAACTTCCGTTTTGGTGGGAGTAGATAACTTCCGTTTTTGAGCGAGTAGTCTTGTACAGCAGTCAGATAGGCTGATGCATGGAATACCTAACCACGTTTTAGACCATCAAGACGAAACTGATAGTGAAATTCTGAACATACTGCCGATCTGACTTTGGAAAGGAAAAAAGCCGGAATTAGATCAAATGGACCGAACATTTTGATCCGAGTTGATCGCAGAAATTTAATAATAAAAACGTGCAGGATGAAAGGGTCCAAACGATTTTATCTGAGTTAAGCAAAGATCTGACTTATACGAATCTGAGTTATGCGAGGTTGACTGTATCAATAATCTTAAAACAACAGTTTTTATTTTCTTACTGACTACACCCAATGAATGACACTCTTATGAATATGGTACAGTGAAAATCAGGTACCAAAAACTTCACTTCCTCATTGTGAGATGAAATTGGGTTTAATGGCCTACTTTTCTGCATCAACTTGGTTAATGAAGACCGATTCCTAATTATAAGTGGCTAAGTGGGTATAAGATGCTGGCCCGCTAGCCTGGAGGTCGCGTGTTCGATCCCTGCATTGGCCGAGAAAGTTCATCAGGATTTTCCGGCGTGGTTTCCCCCTGTTGATGGTGCGGAACGGAGGTCCTGACAAGGACAGCTGTCTAGTCGTTAGGATGGAATGAAAAACCGAGGACCTGTGTATACATTGGCGTGCACATAAAATATCCCTTGGCAGTTGGAATTCGACATAAGAGTAGGCCATAGTGCCGCTGCCCGGACAAAATTTCCCTCATAGCACACTGTATGACGTATGCCTGTCTTCATTAGCCCAGTAGGGGCAGAACAGTAGGATGTTAAACCCCATTTTATCGCATTTCATTTCCTAATTATGAATATCTCGAAATATGAATTACCACAATGGGGAAGTGACACCATGTGTTGTAGAAAGAGTAAGTATACTTGAGATTACATGTGACAGCTCCAACAACTATAAAATCATATAAAATTGTGAAGTACTAGGTGGAAATGGCCATTCAGTCCCACAAGAAGAAGAATGATGTATCGGAGAAGACAGTTAAAAATATAATTTACAACCTTATTAATGCACAACATTTTATCTGGTACAACTGAAGTCATTATTTCTAGTGCCACAGCAAGCAACAGGTCTATGTAGAAAGCTGTGTTGAGATTAGTTGGGGTTTTTTTATACACAGAGTTTTACTGTTGGAGGCCTTACTGGCCCCATGTGTATTTGGAGGCTCAATCTTGCTTTAACTCTGTACATCTGTTCAAGGCCTTCACATAATACTCTATGTTTTTCGTCACTAATTTCAATTGGTCTAGGACACAATTCTAAACCTATCGGATTCCTTGATAGAAAATAACATTGCGAATACCAAGTCTTACGCTTTCCAACTGAAATATCTACCTGTGATGGTTGAGTTGCAAGGTTCAAGGTTCGTTCAATGTCAAGTTTACTGGAACTGTTCTAGTTCAACCTCATCTTTTCCGCTATGACTATGCTACGAGAACCACCTCACTTCGTAGTCCAAACCTTTCTAATCTCCTTTTCTGTTCTTCCATTATGTTGTAAGTTTGCTTTTCTTTGGTTTTCCTTCATGTGTTTGTTTCACGATCTCAGATTGGATGACGTTATTGTCTGCTGTAAAGGCAGGTGTTGTAAAGCTTGTGTTCATTACTTCAATAATAGGTACTGACCCAAGCCATACACTAATCTTTGCCTAATAGCAAACCACGAGGGTTCAACATATAAATATTTGAGAAAATAATTCCCTGTTTATATTTATTATTTTAGGGTTGGAAGAAAGGAATAGTGATTATAAATGGGTTTAATTTAGGCAGGTATTGGGATATTGGTCCCCAGAAAACTTTATACGTTCCTGGACCAATTCTTAAATCGGGTGTAAATGAGGTGAGTAGATAACATGAAGACCTTAAAATTTTTGCTATGACCATTTGAAGTTTATGTTAGTGTCTGCTCATTTCACACAGCAATCTTCATGCATATGTGTTCATAGAAATAATAATAGTTCTGAACTATCTTTTATACAAGCCAATATATTTACATTTTCTCATCAAATTTGCTAAATAACATAAAGGTCGTAAAAAGGGTATCATATTTTGAAAGGAATGGAGTTTACGGTCGGGTGGAGTCCACACTGTGCTCTTGTCATTTATTTCTATGATCACTTGTGTAGGGCTGTAGAGGAGCTTTTTGCCCAGATTGTGTTATTTCTGCCCATTTTTTGCCAATGCTGGGATTTGAACTGTAAAAATTCAGTGTCCTATCACATGAGTACACTGTAGGCCTATGTGAGTGAACCTTAGTTTTTGTCACATCTAAACAAAACTTTACTTGTTAAACCCACATGCACTAACCTTTACAATGGACATGAAAAATCCTGAAGATTTTATTGGCCCATGTGGGTGGTATTTGAACATTCTAGTGCCCTTGCCACATGACTGCCTTTGGACGATCTGGTTTTTCCCTTTTCATTTGTTTCTTGATAGCCTGCCATTTAATAAATGTCTTTACTCTTTATTTATTTCAGATTATTATATTTGAGCAGCATCATGGCCAGGGTCACATCATCTTCCAGTCAACGCATGATTTGGGTCCTGTTAAATCCAATTAATCTTGTGGGGTGTCCAGGACATGTCAATGTGAGTTGAAGGTGAAGGTTGTTACACTGAATTGATCTAAAATCCCCTCTGAAATCGTTTTCACTGCAGTAGTTTATAATTGAATTATGATACTAAGTTTGTTAACCATTTAAGTGTGTAATCATTCAAACAAATCTTATAAGAAAATAAACGATTAATTATAAAAAAATACTCAAAAAAGTAGTTGAAAAAATGTATATTGGTTTTATTTTTTAAATTGCTAGAGGGATTGTGAGCTTTTACAGCAACTGTTATCAAATAATATTGTCAGCTTTACAATGGTTTATTTAATTAATATTTGTCTAGTATAGTTTATATTCTGAGTGTTTCTTTATAAATATGCCTTCAAATTATTTAACAATTGAATGTGATTGGTTTCTTGTAAATAAATCTGATTTATATTAAATATCATTTTCACATTGTCACAGTTTTAGCTAGCAGACTATTTCATACTATTTAGATGGATAGTAGGGTGAGGGTCCCCGGGTACAGCAGGTATGAAAGAGTGCATAGTTTCCTTTGGGCTGTGGCCTATAATACCTGTTAATCACTAATTATATGCCCTCACCCTTTTTTCAAATTTATATATCTGCTCAAATATAAGCGACATAAAAATTAGGCTTTTTTATAACACTCATTGGGTATAATTATTGAATATTTTTCATTTTATTGCTTTTTTTTCTGCCTTATATTAATCATAAATTTATGATATGAATGGTTATAAAACTTAAGGTGAATGAGCCATAAAAAGACATGTCAAACAATTCATTTGAAATAATGTTTGTCAATCTAACTAAAGTTTTACCAACCATCTTATTTTTCACTCAACTTCATGTCGATTTAAAAACTTGAAAATCTTTGGTCAGGCTCAAATTGTGGTTGGTCGATTCATATGAACTGATTAATCTAAACCTCTGAAAAAGACAATTCTGCAAACTGTTTTAAAGGCTTTGATAATTAAGACATTGGATTGGTTATGGAATCAAGATCAAGGTATCAATATGCCGTCACCATTAGGTATTAATGAAGTGACCAACCAGAATACATGAACAAAAATAACACCTGGTTTTAATTAGGTTGAATGTTTGTATCATATTTTGTTATATTTTGTTTATTGTTGTTTTTAATATGTTAATGAAATCCAGTATTAAAGGTAGGCCTATTCACATTCTTCATACCGGTCACCATATGTTTGGCACAATATGGCCCGGTTGGAGCTGACGTCCCATAAAACTCCATTTCATTCATTCCATTCATTCTATATACCGGTAACCATAATAATCCAATCTAAAAACCTTGATGTAGGTGAAAATAAAGTAATGAATAAGTTTGATCTTATGTATTATTGCAGTTAGTGATAGATGACAGAACATTAAGGGTTGATGTGTCATTTTATCAACAAAATGTTTTTCTAGATATATTATTGAGCAAGGTATAAAGTTAGATAATATGAATATCACAATGTATTAACACTGGTATTTTATTATTCTTTAAATAACCTCTTCTGAAAACAAAAAATAATATAAAGTATTTCCCGGTACAGGAAAACAACATTATAATATCTATTAAAGTCACTGATAAGCATTTACATTTTTTGGATAAAATGTTTGTCAAATTGATAAGTTAACACTGAATTAAAAGTCCTGATGTACAATTTTAAGCAATGGGAATCACTTGCAAATTACGATGTTGTAAAAGATGACTCTCTAATGGGAAATAGTTTAATTTAGTTCAATAGTTACAACAGAGATGTGAAGAATTGAAATTTCATTGATCTATGTTACTCGATATGTACCAGTAATAACCCTGCCACCATTTTACTCTCCGTGAAATTTATTGATAGGTCTGTTTTAAATCCAATTGAATCCAAATCCGATTGAATCCATGCCGGGACATTATCTAGCGTTCGTATTTTGATTTTGTTTTCTTAATTAAATGTTAAATAATCAAACTGAGTACATTTTAACGTAGATTAAGCACTGAGAAATTTGATATTTTACCAAAAATAAGTAAATAATAAATACATCGTTACTTCAAGTAGAAGTCAGTTTGTTTACTGCTTAGAATTTCGCTTTTGGTCACAAAATCATTGACATCTTAATATCGCCTTTTAACACAACTCAATGAGGTCTCTTATTAGTGCTATATAGTCTGTCAAAGATTACAAATTTATTCCTTTCAATTCAAGGAATTTCTTATTAATATGTAGGCCAGAAGGTTTTGCTTCTACAAAATTAACAACTTGGACAATTTTCTTGAATTTGCTGCACACACAGTAGGATTCATTTTTGTTATTGTTACCATGTTTTTGTTAGCTTTCTTGCATATACTTGTTATTTTTATAATCTATGTATGTAGTTAGTTCTGTATGTATATATATATTACATGGAAATTTAATAATGTATTTATATATTGATAGGAGGGAAATTACATATTGTTTTTTTTTACTTTAATAATGTATATATTTATGGGATGGAAATTAAAAAAAAAAATTTATAAATACAGTTTCTTGTTTTTTATATTTCAATATTTTGTGTTGGGGGTATATTGTTGTTACTTCTGTCAGATGATCTGACAAGTGATTATAACACTTTCAGACTTTACCTTATTTTAATTTTGAATTTTCTGCTGATCATAAGAAAAAAATTGAAATAAAATGGTGTTTAACATCCTACTTCTGTGCACCAAACAGACTAATGAAGATGGACATATACAAGAGTTGGCTGAAAAGTTCTAAGCCTGAAAAGGATATAGGGAAAGGGGTTTAATATAGACTATGCCTGTTCCCCAATCCCTATTCAGATACAAATCTGAATAAAATATTGCTTATAAAAAAAAAAAAAATATAGATCAATTGGGTTGAAACAAACTTTTGCCACCAACAAGTACAATCATTGAATGAATCATAGACATAAGAACTGCAGCTGTAGTGTTATTATTGTCTTCGTACCAGACCATCTTGTGAACCTACCCATTGAAATCACCAGAAATGGACAAAACTGGCTATATGACAGTCATCAGGTACCTGCAACTGAAAGGACTAACCCCCAACACAAATACATACTGACATGGTCTCCACTTTAGGTGACGATGCCCCTTCCTGGCGTGGAGAGAGCCTTGACTATGACCCCATCTTGGAAGGCCACCAACAGCAACCATTTAAGAAAACATTACCTGGGTGCATAAAATTTTGATGACAATTAGCAATTCGCTATATTGCCAGTGTTGGCACATCATTGCCAAGGAGTTAGGAATGACAAAAGTTTCTGCAAGATGGGTGCCAAAGCTCCTGACTGCCGATCAGAAACGTGTCAGATTCCTGACGTCCTGTGACAATCTGCGCTGTTTTGAAGCAGATCTTGATAATTTTTTGCCCCGATGTGGCCCCATCAGACTTCCACCTTTTTCCAAAAATGTAAAAGGACCTAGCTGGTTGCTCTTTTCTTTGTAATGATGATGTCATGTCAGCTATAAATGACTTTTTTAGGGTGGCATCCAGGCCTTGCAACATTGTTGGCAAAAGTGTGTACCCAATCACACTGTATAGGTCTTTCACAGATAGGCTTAGAATTTTTCAGCCAGTCTTCGTACGCCATGCATTGAGCTATGTGGTAACACTGTTGTTCCCCAAAAATTTTAAGACTGAGTTCTGTCCTATTGAATTTCACTTATCACTACATCATAATAATGTTCTTGCCTTCTTTAACAAAGTGGCTTGTGGACATGCTTTCCTTGTCTGTCAATGGTATATGATTGAGTTTCTATCAAAGCTTTGGGCACAGAAAACAAAACCAAAACAACTCTACTTGAAGGATATTTGCAAAAGGGAAATTTAATTTTGAAGAGAAAATAGGAAGATTATAAACAATCACAGTTGTAAAAATATATCATCACCATGGTAACATTTAAATATACATTATGTACAAAAAGCAGAAACACATTTCACCTTTATAATTAACTCCTGAAACAATTAGGAACAGGGCATGTGAAGTCATTGTGCTGTTAGTTAGTTAATGATTAGTTTAAAACTTTAAAAGCAAACAGCTTGACAACAGAAGAGTTCTAAACTCTTTAATACATACTTAACACTGTCTCTGCATAGCATTAGAAAAATGATATGATATGAAAAGTGGATTAGCGTTGTACTTTTCTGAACCGACCTGGCTAATGAAGATGGGCATATGGTATGCAGTGTGCTGTAATGTGAATTTTGTCCAAACAGCAGCACTACAGTCTGCTCATATTTCTATTTCCAATTGTCAGGGGAACTTTTAATGTGCTGCCAATGGTATAAACGGGACCTAGGTTTTTTTTCTAGTCGTTCAGATGGAGCAAAAAAAATTGAGGTCCTGTGTATCTGTTGGTGTATACATAAAAGATCCCTTAGAAAAGTTAGAATTCTATGAAGAGCTGGCGGAAATACTATTGCCCGGAAAAATGTCAGTCATTGCACAATACATGTATATGACACATACCATGTTTATTAGCCCAGTTGGTACAGAATGGTGGAAGGTTAACCAAATTTCACTCATATATTGATCATTAGTTCTAAAAAAATCTCCTACGGTAAATCGTTCACAATAATTCACAGGTTTAACATAAGATTTTTTTTGTTTGTGTCAATTTGCCATTTAAGAAAGTAGGCTATCTTGACCTCATATGAAAATACAACACTATGACATTAAAGGATAAAAAATATGGAGTATTATAACCGACAAAAAATACTACAGTAATATAACTGACAAAATATACTACATTTGCATAACAATATCAAATATTTGACAGCTATATCCATCCATACAACTAAACCTCAATAAATCTTGATCAAATTACATGTAGATGTTTATTTTACACAGTACTGTGTAAATAACAGAACAAAAACCAAACATCAAATCTAATTTCAACAAGATTGGGTCTTTACCTTCGGGGACTTGTTCTTAAAAAAAAGGATAGCTGGCCAGCTAAGTCGTCTTAGCAGTCCACAAGGTTATCACATATTGTTTTGTAGGTAAGTAATTAACGGAAAATCAATAGGCTTTTATGCCTCATGCACATAAACAAAGTTTTAAGTCAATCAAATAAGAACTTTGGCCTCTAGAGAGTCCACAGTCACAATTGCAAGAAATGTTTGAAAATTTCCTAGGGGCGAACCCCTTACTTGAAGGTCCTGGCACTGCTACTAGCTCAACATAGCATTTTTATACGTCCACATTCATAATGTGAACGTATTATGCCGTCGCCCCTGTCTGTGTGTGTGTGTGTGTGTATGTATGTATGTATGTGTGTGTGTGTGTGTGTGTGTGTGTGTGTGTCTGTGGTTCGCCTACAGGGCGCAATTCTTCATGGATTTTCTTCAAACTTGGTATACTTATTCCTTATACCCCAAGGAAGATCCCTATTGTTTTTGGTGCATGCCCGACCCCCCGGGGCAGAGCCACGCCCATTTCTAGTATTTGTTTGTTTGTCGTCTACAGGCCACATTTCTTAACTAATAATCTTGAAACTTTGCATACACATTCTTTGTACCCTAAGGAACATCCCTATCGTTTGGGGTGCATGCCCAACCCCCAGGGGCAGAGCCACGCCCATTTTCTTTTCGTGTGTCTTTGTGTCGCCTACAGGGCGCAATTCTTACTGGATTTTCTTCAAACTTGGTATACTTATTCCTTATACCCCAAGGAAGATCCCTATTGTTTTTGGTGCATGCCCGACCCCCAGGGGCAGAGCCACGCCCATTTCTAGTATTTGTTTGTTTGTCGTCTACAGGCCACATTTCTTAACTTATAATCTTGTTTTCTATTATTTTTGGTGCATGCCCGACCCCCTGGGACAGAGCCACGCCCAAAATTTGTGTGCCTTTTGTGTCGCCTACAGGCCGCCCAATTTTTATGTTTATCGTTTACTTGGCAGATGTATTCCTTATAGCCTAAGGGCATCAACTATTGATTTTGGGGAATGCCCCGACCCCCAGGGACAGAGCCACGCCCAATTTTTGCCTTTAACGCCCAAAGGCCACAATTTTGAATGGATTATCTTGGAACTTGGTATACTTATTCCTTATACCCTAAGGACGGCAACTATTGATGTTGTCATTTCAATAACAGGATATGGTCCCTATTTATATTGTTTCCATATCCAACCCCCACGGGCAGAGCCACGCCCAGTTTTTGTATTTATCGTCTACAGGCTGCAATTCTGAATGGATCATCTTGGAACTTTGCATATTTATTCCTTATACCATAAAGACAGCAACTATTTATTTTGATGCTTGCCCCGACCTACTGGGGCAGTCTCACACCCACTTTGTTAGTATTTTGTCTGTAAATTTGGCAAAACAAACCCGACGCCTAGCCTTCTTTGCCTCTGATCATATTACAGGCATTTCATATTTCATTCTCTTCATTTTAAAAAGTACCATATCAATCAAAGCTGGAATGTGGACGTATATTGCAGCGTTAGCGATGCTCTTGTTTAATTTGTCATTATACTAGAGATTTTATACAAGGTCAAGATTACACCCTGAGGATACAACGTTATTATTCTTACAACAGAATTATCATCTACCTACATAAATAATATCTAAGATGTCTGCATGTATTCGCCCATCACGCTTCGTCACTGTGATCCACCCCCAGACATATGGTATCAATTAACCAGCATGATATTTAGGCCTCACGGATTTGGACCCCAGACGAAATTGAGCCTTGGTTAAGCTGGGTATCCTGCTAGTAACTTAATAAAGTTGAGCAAATATTTACAAACTATACAAATATCCACATTTATTTCAATTCATTCAACAAATATCAGGAATATCATAAAAATGCCAAAAAAAACCTCAAATTTGTAACCTCAATAATAAAATAAAAACCAAGCACAATCAATCCAGAACAAAATTTTATGATTTAGATCATTTTCCTTCCTCCACCCACACACAGACTAGGATTAATCAAAGAATTGAATATACAGGTTTCAATATCACAAATAAAACACCGAAACATTATAAACCTAGTTACCAGCAACTTTAAAATTTATCAGCTGTTTATAAGGAAATAGAGATTCAAACGTTATGTCAGTGAAATTAAAATAAAGGTCATGTATTTATCAAATGGGAAAAACCTAAAGTAACTTTGCTAATGATACATGTTTAACTAATACCAACTATGTTATAACAATTGGCATAAGGAAGAAGACTTTCATGCAAAAACATTAATAATTCAATAAATATTCAAAAATAAACAAATACATGTGAAAGATTTACACTTTCTAGAAATTAACTAACCAAGATGTCCAAAAAAGTACCTTGTCAGTGCCGTACAGGATGGAGGGCCTGACATGGAATAGTGACTTGTCATCCTGATCACTCAGGCAAACCGGGAGTAAACCTGAAACCTCCTGGTTAGCAAGTAGGCGCCTTATTCATTCAGCCACTTGGCTCCAGTGTAGGCTAGTAATATGACAAGAAACTAATGTGTCATGGAATAAATGTCAACTGCAGAGGGGTGGCCTAAATGTGGATTGATCCACATGTCATTAACTTACTTTTTCTGTAATGAGTGGCTTCCTGTAATCTTGATATATAATAATATCATTGTAAATCTATCAAGTGGACATTAAGCCCCACTGAGTGAGTGAGAGAGAGAGAGAGAGAGAGAGAGAGAGGTTAACAACTGAAATTATCTACAAATAATTCCTGCCCATTCATATCAAAATCATCTTAAAGGAGCTTTCCCAGATATATTTTAGAAAATAATTCAAAACTACATTTAAGAGACTTGATAACTATGTCTACAAAAATGTATGGACCAGGCTAATGAAAATGGGATCATGCCTATACCTGTTGATGTTAAAGTCGCAAATGATTTTCACAATTATCAAGTCACGCATTGAATTTGAGAATGAAGTTTCATAAATGAGTCAAATAACTTAAAGTAACCACTTTAAGTAAATCAAGCTATCATTTCTGTACAGCTCAATGTTTTGATTTGAAAGCAGGCCATTTAAGGTACTATTATTTACATGTAGTTTCCTAGGAAATCTTGGACAGGTCACTTCAACAGGAAATATAAAATTTCTATTTCAAACTAATTTTAATAAGAGTAAAGATAGAAGAGATCCAGCAGTAAGACCAACTGTTAATGCACATGACATTAACACCCCCACCCCCTCCGCTTGTTCTATAGGTACCTGTGTTGGAGCGAACATCAGAGACAGCGTACTCAAATAGCCATTAGAGATTCCAAGAGTTAAAATAAAAACAATGGGATAGGCATCGTGATTAAAGACTATAGGAATAGAACGTTCTGTTCCATTCTGTATGTTACATGCTAATAATAACGGGATGTAAACAATGCGGATTATAGAGAAAAACATAAGAACGTATTTCATCTGTGGACTCGGTCGATCAAACCATCCGGTGAACAGTCTCCCGATACAATCCCCGACGTTGAACATCAGAAAACACACGACGGATGAGAAATATGTATCAGTCCAAGGGTCACCCTGTTTATAATGCACAGCTTGAATAGATGAACAGATTGCTGGAAAACAACTCAAAGATATCATGAAGGTCATAAAACATGAAAACGATAGCTGCCATGTTTTCTTAAAGATACTGGTAAAATATTCACGATTTCCTACTATCTCTTTGTACGAGGGTATTTCATTGTTGACATGAGGAGATGTGTCAATTTGATTTGATAAATGGAATCGTGAGAATCGTAATTTGTAAAGGAGGCCATATGCACCCAGTGATAAAACTGTCACCATGGTTGCTGTGAGAAAATATCCAAAAGCACTGTCAGTGACACCACCATTACCTGAAATCGACAAAATTTTAGCAACAGCTGCAAAAGTTCCACCCACAGACTGTCCAATCATATTAGCCTGGGTATACATTGTTGGAAATATACACGAAAGTCCCATAACAGACCCTTGGGAAACGGCGGTGGAGCCCATAATCACAGCAGCGGACGCCAAAGTCAACGCATAAAATGTATATTGCCATTCATCTGTGTCTATTTTGGTTAATGCTGTCGTTCCCATAAATACCACAGAAACAATGATAAACGAAACAACCATACGTAACTTAAGAGGGATACTACGTATAAAAATAGTTGTCAGTATGGCAAATACCAAATTAGTCAACATGGACACAATGGAAAGATAACTCTCAAATAATGCTTGATCTGTTGTGATGACAGATTTGTCATTATATTTAATATCTGCAGGTAGGCTTGTGTTACGTAGTTTGAACTGAAAATATTCTTTAGCCGTAATGAAGAAATTCCAAGGCAACAGACACGCCATTCCCATAAACATGAATATAAAATAAACACTATAATAACGATCAGGCGGTCCTCTGGAGGTTTTTGGTCGAACCAGCGGTTCTCTCTCAATTTCATAGTTCTCCATTTTAGACTTTCCGGATATAAATATCTAGACTTCTGTAGACTTTAATCCTGAGAATTCACAGCTACATGTAGTCTTCTTGTGACATATATGTTTACGGTTGTCTGTAAGTGATGACAAGATTGGTACCAGTACATGTATTATACTTTTAAATTGTGTCTTTTTTTTTCTTTTACCCTCGAGATACCTGAAAAATAAAAAGTTTAGCATTTAAAAACCATAAAGGTCATAAAAGATGAAAACAATAGCTGCCATGTTTTCCTAAAGATACTTTTAAAATCTTTACAATTTCCTACACCAACCAATTTAACTTATTGTCATCTCTGATTGTCAAACACATTTGCAATATGGAAATGGAAGCAGAATAAATTTAATAGAGACTGAGA
Organism: Patella vulgata; assembly: GCF_932274485.2. NCBI lineage: Eukaryota > Metazoa > Mollusca > Gastropoda > Patellidae > Patella > Patella vulgata. The sequence continues at coordinate 16,186,264 of NC_065886.2, read as the reverse complement.
GGAACAGTAGTGACCAAAACTGTTGTTGTAATTGTAACACTATAAAACAAAATATATTCCATACCCTAACACTTTTTTCTATATTAGGTAACAAAACAATAAAATGGTGAACTACTTGAAGACCATTAGAATTGACTGTTTGACACTTAAGATTAACATATGTGTTTTAATCCAACTGACTGATTCAATGCTAATTAGTTCTATTCTTTGATTACAATGAATCTATATCTATTCAGAAGTTATTATTATTACATGCATTTACATGTATATAGCACCTCTTTTATGATAAACATGTTCAGATGCGCTTTACGATAAAAATAACATAACACAATGGATAAAATCAAAATATCAATATAGAATATAGATAGGGTTTTAAGAATATGTATTTCATGTAATATAGAAATAAACATATGAATAAAAGCAGAGATATTTAATGAGTAGAAATGCACTTTGTTAAAGCTTAGATGTCTGAAAAAGGATCCTAAATAAAAAATAATAAAAGTTATTTTTTCTTGATTGCTTTGGTTCTTTGAAATTAAAAAATTAAATTGTTGTTTTTGTAATTCTGATGTATTGGACTAGTGTAAGATACATCATACATGTATGCATAATTTACTTCTTTGGTGCTAAAATGGGAAGTTTGACATAGGTGGAAATATTTTTCTTTTTTGCTGTAGTACAAAATGTATACAATGACTGTGTTGGGTTATAATAATGACTCTGAGTTATTGTCATTTCCCCCAGAATATTTTAGCTGCTTGAGCTGCCAATTATTGGATTTTCTTTTCTTAATTAGAGAACAGCATGAAATAATGAATGCATGAAAGGAGATTTATCGTCTCATATTTCTGTACCAATCGTAATAATAAAGACAGGCATACAGTACCCCATGTGTGTTGCTACATGTGCATGTATGAGGGACAGTTTGCTCATATTTCTATTTCCAACTATCAGGGGATCTTTTCATGTGCTGCCAATGGTAATATGTTATAGAGGGAATCTTGGTTCTTTGTACCGCCTGAACAACTCGACACTTTTCTTTACAGGCTCTCTCATCTGTACTGGGGAAAACAGGACAGTAAAATCCTAACAAATATTCTTGGCCAATACTGGGAACAAACTCAGAACCTTTGTGTTAGAGAATCTGCACCATATTTACTGAGACGCCATGTCTCTCAGCCAATACAACTTTATTACACATGTAATATAATAAATAAAGTAAAAAAGCATTGCCATGCAAGATATGCCCATATTTTGCAAGAGATGGACAGAGAACAAGCTAAAAAAAAGATTTTACGTACAATCAGAGGCCATAATCCAGGAAGTTATGTTCCGATGCATGCAAGTATCGAAAGAAACCCAAATCTTTGGGATTTAAACAAACATTACAATTTTCATCAAAATCGGATAAAAATTGTGACCTCTAGAGGGACCACAACCTTGGTACATGTATTACATACTTTTACACTATTTGCGTACGTAGAGTGGCCATTTTGTTGGGCAGTTTGGGTCTGATTTTCATAAAATTCTAACTCAACCATCATTATGGAGTAAGGGTGATAAACTTTTTTTAAATAGGATAAAAAATTGTGACCTCTAGAGGTTCCACAAGCTAAAACCTTGATTCCTCCGTACAATCAGAGGCCTTAATCCATGAAGTTATGGTCTGCTGTGCGCGTATATCGAAAGAAACCGAGATCTTTGGGATATAAACATACATTTTAAGCTTCATCAAAATCAGATAAAAATTGTGACCTCTAGAGGTTCCATGACCGTCCATACATACTGTATGTACTTTTACACTATTTGCATCCAACTACGAGGAGCGGCCATTTTGTCAGGCAGTTTCAAACTCAGTCATCATTAGGGTAGAATAGTGATATATTTGAACGTTTTTTTAAAATTTGATAAAAATTGTGACCTCAAGAGAAATCACAAGCTAAAAACGCAATTATTTGTACAATCAGGGGCCATAATCCAGGCGAATATTGAAAAGAACTTAGATCTTTGGGTTATAAACATAAATGTTAAGTTTCATAACTATCGGATAAAAATTGTGACCTCTGAGTCCACAAGTTAAAAATGTGATTTTTTGGTACAATCGGAGGCGATAATCCACAAAGTTACAGTCCGATGCATCCCAATATCGAAAGGAACCGAGATAAAGCTATACTTTAAGTTTATGTTTCGTCAAAATTGGATAAATATTGTGACTTGATGTATAAGTCCACATGAAAATTTTACATGTGTGAAGATTAGAACTTAATTCTAACACTGTGATCTTTGCTCACGGTTACCTGAATCTGGATCTGACACTGACAATTTTTGCTCTCTGTTCGAAATTAACTATTCACACATACAAGTGTTCCGCATCACAATGTGAAATGTTTGTTGTAACTTCCATACTCATACAGATGATACTCATGCTTGTACATGTACTGATGTAGGCAGGTGTGAATAAACTAGGCTATTTTTATTATTACAAGAAGTGAGAGACGTTAGAGAACCCTCAATTCATTTTTTATACTTACAGTTACACTCTTTTGAATACCGGTAATGCCACAAATTGACATATCCGACATATCCATAAACTATTATCAGTATTATGTAGAATACTTGAATGGTGTTACACAGTTAATACCATTATGGACCTTATAATATAATAAATATGCAAAGGTCCATGGCCACCGTCATCAAATGTACATGTACAATATTATCTATTTCTACATCAATGTACGTACTAACGTAGTCATATTCAGATGTCTATTCTGATTTCTGAACTATACTTACATCATGTGACTGGCCTCTACATGGCTTCATGTGACTTTTGTTCATGTGCATATAGGCAATCGACTTGATCAGGCCTATCCTTTTTACTTACTTTACAAATTCATTAACCTATATCGTTTCCTCTCCTTTCACGTCTGACTGAACTGTAAACTAGTTTATTTACAAAAATAGTCATGTGACCTTAATCTCATGTCTCAGTCTACCAGCCCTTACTTGTAATGCAATGGATGCAATGTTCACCAACAGTCTGGACAAACGAAAGTAAGTGTCCGGAAATAACCAAATAACCTTTACAACCTAACAAACGGCTTACCAGTAAAAAGCCAAACAGTACCATTACCGAGAATAGCCGATTGTAAAATTCAAAACGCATGCGGTCAGCGTAGAAAATAAATTATATATTTTTAAAGCCGACTCTAAATTTAAAGTAGCTAAGTCTCTAACTCAATATCATCCAAAATCTTAGACATTGAAAACACGATTTATTTGTCGGTTTAAATCAACATTGATGTTGTGATGGGAAAAAATGGCCTTCTGATATCCAATATTTAAGACAAAATAAACATTTTTACAATTGGTACATGAATCGTGTACCATAATGCGTTTCAGTGCTATTTGTAATAAGGGACTCGAAAAACGAGGCTAGGCATATTCTACAAGTCATGTCAAACGGTGGCGCTATATTCTTATCTGTGTGTGTGTGTGTGTGTGTGTGTGTGTGAAATAGCTTTATTTAACGTCCGCTTCCACCGAAGTGATATCGCAGACAATATTCTTATCTGGAGAGCATGCCCAATAAATACTATCGGCGTAGACTGGAATAACCAGACGCTAGAGATTGAAATTCGATTGAGAATACTGGCGTATTTCGCCGAACCGAACTGATCAGAATTAAATTACAGTAAAAACAGAAACGATTGAATGAATGTAAATCAATTTATATACATTCATATTACATTATTGAATGCGTTGCAACCCATTTGTGTCAATTTCTAGGTCCCAAATATTAGCGACTTAGCTCCTTTAAAACAAGTATAACTATTTGCTACGTGCTCATATTTAAAAATTAAAAAAAAAAGGAACTCGCTTTAAATGAAGGTATAGGGCCTACTAATGAATAACTAAAATACATAACTTATACAGCGGAATGGTGTGTTTATGTTGAGAGGGTCTTATGTTATTACAGAGTGGGTTGTCGGGGGTGGGGGGCAGGTATTGCAGGCCAACCTACATCATGTATTACAACTTCTGTATTACAAGAGATATATTCCGGGCTGTGGCCCGACTCCAAATAACCAGTGTGGCACAACGCTGGGTTATACAGAAGTCAGGGGATCACTTGGTAAGATTATCTTGGTAACTTAAATGGACGTCATATGAACTTCACGTTGTGTTTTATTGTAGATTTTAAACTCGAGACAATCGTACTGTATTGTTTATAGAACAGTGATGCAAGGGATACACGAAACTACAATAGCTATGATATTGTCGCTGGGATCGCAAAACCTCACATCGACTAATTTTTCAAAAAAACCTTTTTTTTTAATAAATCAAAAGCTTATACCAATCAGCATACTCTGTTAAAATATTAAACCTTTATGACCAATAGATTTTTAGTAATAAAGAATATAGAAATATTTGTGGACTTGTAATTAATTATTTCCGTCATGCTTAAACCTCATATCGTGTAGTGTGAGGTTTTGCAAACAAATTTATAAATATCAAAAACTCATATCTGCGATGTGAGCTTCTGTTACATGACTGAGCTATTATTTGAACATTTCTTCCCAGCAAAGCCTAACATCTCAAATTAAACGCCATTTGCAAAATGAACAGGGGCAAATTAATGTTGAAGTTATCTCAGTAAAAGAGAAGATTGGAAGCTGAAAAAGATTCTGAAGATAATTTCATAAGATGCCATACGCGTAGGTAAAACTGGTCACTAAGACAACCACAAAGTCCTGCAACTAATTGTCACGAATCCTTTTCAACAAAACCGTCAAATCAAGACAATGATTGTCAGAAATCAGATTCAAATGTAACATACCATCTGTATCCCGTTGTAAAAGTTATAGAAGACAAGAGCCAAATCATATTAGAACCTGTTGGTAAAAATACAATTGTGATTAAATCAGAATAAAGGGATGTATGTAATATTTCTTCAAAAACATCTTTTGCCTCGTCTGATGTAAAGCCCACACCAACTGTTCAACTAAAGTAGAACTACCATTGCCCACGTGTTCAGATATACCTACTCCAGGTATCTGGGATACCATTTCATGTTTTCTTGAAATGGTTCATGATGACTGGTTAAATCAAGTCGGTGACGGCGATGAAAATACATGTACCATTAGGAAAGAAGAAAATGTAATTCTGCTTGGAAAGACTGAAAATTTAAACAATATCAATGAAGAATGGTTACCAATGGAAGATGATTCTAGAAGTGACGAGGAAGATATAACTAAGCTCATAAAGATTACAGAAAATATAGCCAAGGTACAAAGATACTGGATATAGAGATACTAAACCAAGATACAGAAATATTAAACCAAGATATAGAGCTACTAAACCAAGAAACAGAGATACTCAACCGTGATACAGAGATATTAAACTAAGGAAAAGAGATACTAAACCGTGATACAGAGATATTAAACTAAGGAATAGAGATACTAAACCCTGATACAGAGATATTAAACTAAGGTATAGAGATACTAAGCCAAGATATAGAGGTACTAAACCAAGATACAGAGATACTAAACCATGATAAAGAGATATTAAACCAAAAAGAAATAGACCCAGACGGGCAGAAGAACAGAGAATTTAAAAAAAACAAAACAAAAAAAAACAATCAAGCTAACGAATGCGTGGTGAAAATTGTAAAGGGATGGTTTTGGCTAAAGGTGAGAAGTCCAAAACAATTGATCGGACCGAAAGAGATGCATCTTGCTTGCAGTTGTTTAGATGAACCAAGGCAGGTTGTAAAATCAAAGAACAAGATCGAAAAATCATATTTAAACAATTTTGGAAGATTTTGAATTGGGACCAAAAAAGATTTAGATTGCTAACTTAGTAGACTTCCACAGAAAAAAAAGCGGCTAAGGAGTACCGATATCGAAGTTGAAAACGTTTTAGAATGGCCACCACTTTTCGCGCTAAAGACCACTGACGTCCATATAAATTAACACGGAACTGATGTGTTTGTAATGTTAAACTGACGTCTTTGTTTCGTTTAATTATTTAATTCATTAATAATTGTTCAATTTCCTACAAAATAGTTAACTGTTCAAATAGAGCTGCTGAAATCGGTTGATCTCTTTACTCTCTTTGTTAAGATATATTATTTATATCTGTAGTACAGTTGAAACAAAAAGATGTTCTTACATGGGAGGCCTTTGTCTCCTTGTTTTCAATACAATAATCCCATAAGCAGTGAGCAGATTCGAAAATCTATAGTCCTATATATGGACTGTAGAGGTGTTCCACGGGATTAATTATGTTACTTGTTTGAACCCCAGAAGTTAATATCTGAAAGTATTAAATCTCCAATGAACAAGAAAACTAAAACACGAAACCTCTGTTTTTCGTACCATCCGTCCTGGACAAACGACGATGGAAAACAACGCTTGAAAATCCTGGGAAACTTTCTTGGCCAGTGAGCCAGCGCCTTAGCCAACGAGCCATCTTGGCTCCAATACAGTCGGTATTTCTGGGATTACCAGAAATTTGGCACCAGTGAATCAGTTTATTTTAAGGACATCTGATTAACCCAAAGTCCTTTTATCACACTAAATTTTTAAGGACCTTCCATATGCAAGACAGCAATATCTCAAGCTATTATTATACATTATAACATTTGTATACGCTCGATAAAGAGCAGACAGCTATAGCTTAAAGGACAATACTGGTGCCAGTCATTATCACATATGTGATAGAAATGGTTAAACACATTCCAAATATAATTATAACACAGAGATCATTGCTACGATAGCTGAGTAATACAGGTTTCCTGAATCGGAAGTGACAAACGCCAAAGGAAAACACGAGTTACCTCTCCATATAACTGATGTGACGAGTGATAACGGATATACGGGCGAATTTCTGCTCACGTGTCGAAACAGTCAACTGTTACAGAGATATTAGAAGATCTCTGTGAAACAGATTGGGTCAGTTGACCACAAACTTTTTAAAGATGTTAGATATTTCTGTAGTGTAAACATTAAAAACCCCATAAAAATGAAAGAAGAAACGCCACAAAAGTATTAACTAATTTTAATTAGATTTAAACATTAGAATGATTTTTATAAATCAACAAGTTTATAAATCTGCTCCAGAATATGAGCCAGAAGTCAAAAATACAAATAATTCTTATGACTGAATTATACTGTATGTAAAAATATTGCCAATAGATGAACTTCTTAAAGGAGCTAAATCGCTAACATTTGGGACCTAGAAATTGCCAAAAGTGGGTCGCAATGCATATAATACTGTAATATGAATGTATATAAACTGATTTACATTCAATGGTTTCCGTTTTTACTCCAATTTCAAATCAGTTATGTTCAGCAAAATAAGCCAGCAGTCTCAAGCGAGTGCAAATTTCTAGCGTCTGGTTATTCCAGTCTACATACGCCATTTGATTTGGTGCAATGTGTCTAGCCTTGTCCCTCGAGTCTCTAGATACAACTGGGGCTGAAGCGCATTATGGTACACGATTCGTGTACCAATGGTAAAATGTTTATTTTGTCTTAAATATTGGATATCAAACGCCCATCTTTTTCCGGTAAGATCACAACATGAATGTTGATTTAAATTGACAAATAAATCGTGTTTTCAATGTTGAAGATTTTGGATGATATTGAGTGAGAGACTTAGCTACTTTAAGTCAAAAACACAAAATAATTCTTCAGGTGCGCAACAATCTGAATGACACTGAAACTGTAACTTAAAGAAAAGTTCAGATTGAACAGACTACTAATCCCCAAATATGTAAAACAAATAAAAAATATAATCACATAAAAATTGAAAGCTTAGATTGGGTCAAATTTAACAAAAAATTCTAATGAAGCATGACCCAAGATTATTTAGTACTAATACTATTAAAGTGTCAGACCCTTTACTTTATAATCTGCTGTGCTGTCCATGTTGATGTTGATTCCTTGTAGATGCTACTAAAATATTTTATATCAGCAGTTTCAAAATAATATTTCATGACAAGAGTAATACAAAATCATATTTCATGACAGAGTAATAAAACACAATATGTCATGACATAAAATAATATTTTGCATAAAAGAGCACTAATCATAAATATTTTGTTTTTTTATATCAGCAGTTTCTAAATAATATTAAATAACAAAGCAATAAATAACCTTAAAATGTATAAATGGGACGGAGTCAATAATTTTAATATTTATAACACTAGAATAATTACAATATATATAACTAGAATAATTATAACATTAAATATAACATTAGATTAATTTAAACTAATAGATTTTATATATTTATGTAATAATATAATGAACATCTCATCTTGTAACATGAATTTGGCCCTTGCATTTTATCAACAATCTAAAAACTAGTACTTTGTTAAGTAACAATGATTTTTGCCTTCCCTTTGGTCAACATACAACTACAACTTTAACTACCCTCACTGACAAGGATGGGTGTAGGATTGCTGGGAAATAACATTTACATCAGCTACCCTTGTGTGAATAGTACTGCAACAGAGATAACCTCACTAGCTACCCTTTATATGGACAGGTCTAGAATATACATTAGTTATCCTTGGTAAGGGTGGGTCTAGAATTGCTAGGGAGATAACTTATACATAACCCACCCTTTGTAAGGATGGGTCTAAAAATGTAACATTACTAGATAATGGATTATAAACAAAAGTATTTCAAATAACAATTATAGGCCTATAGCAGATCGGAACAGGATTGCAATATAACAATAGAAGTGAAGACTGACCCAACCCTTACCAATGAAAATGGACCACCGGAATGACAAAGATGAAGGATGGATAGATTATACAATTTGCAATAATTAAATCATGTTCATTATCTGATACTAATGAATTAAAATAAATAGATTAATGTAAACAATGAAGATTATGAAATGAAAATATCAGTATGATAAAAATACAGATCAACTTAGGATGTGACAAGGTGAACTGGGATGTTGACTATTTGTATAACTAATAATTAGAATGGCGGGTTGCCCATGTTTTCCATCCCATCTTAATGACTAGGCACACTATCCACGTCTGCCCTGCCAATGCAACCCCTGTTATGTGCTCTTAATGCTCGACTACCATGCCCCCCCCCCACCATCAGCTAAAGTAAGGGCCCTGAGTCACACCAGAGGATTTTGCTTGAAGTTTTATATCTACAGGACAAAACTTTTCAGGTGAACAGTAAAATGTGTCCTTAAGGTTACAGATTATTGGGTCTACAGATAATTCTATAGTATAGAACAAGTCTGGATTTTCCAGCAACTGGCGAGCAATTCTACTAAAAATGAACTAAACTGGACTAAATCTGAGAATAATAACCTTCAATGTCTTCTCGACCAGTGTGAGCACGACTATATGTGGAATTAGCGCGATATAAATGGACGTTTTATTATTATACTGCCCTGCTGTCAATGGGAAGAGCAGAGACACAAATTAGCATACCATTATTAAAATAATAAAGATGCAATCTGTGAGTACTGCTTATGCAATATATATATGTTCCCTACTGTCCCCCATAATATCTACTAGTAGTTAGTAATTAACAGGCAAGACATGCTATTATTACAACAGTAACAGTGAATAATAATTAATACATGAACAAGAATTTAAAAAGGTAATTATATTAATACTTCTCTGACAACAAATTTCTATGGTTCAATGCTCCATAGCAGGGCTTTCACTTCAAACTATTGATAGCTGATGTAGCTCCGTGCTATTTTGTATTCCTGGGAACAGCAAGATATATTGTTTCCAAAGAAAGTGTCAATTTTAGCATTATCCTAATTTTTATGCATATTTTAAGTTTGAAGTCTTTGAAATTCTAATTTTCTGGTATCTACATTGACTCAGTTGACTGACAGGTAAGTTCTCTAGTTGGTCAATTTAACTGTCAGTCAGTCAAGATCGTCAAAGGTGACTGAAATAAAAGCCCTGCTCCATAGTGAATCAATTCTTGGACTACATGTATGAAATACATAACTTTCCTGGTTAAAGGGACTATCCCGATTTGAACAGAGTCTCAAAAATAAAAGTCCGAGTTCGTATGAAATTTAAGCGCCAAAATATAGAGGAATGGTGTATTTACCCTGCCTCAAAATTTCAGCTCAAAATATTGAGTTGTTTGGACGTGAACGTCAAAAATGCTTATCCGGACATGTAACCATTTTAAGATTTCTGGTCATTTTTTTCGTTGGGTGACCAGATAATCTATCGCCGTTCCTTTAGAGGTCTATACAGTGATTGACCCATGTGCCGTACTGGATAACGAAACGTAAATTTCACCTACACATTGTTTTTATAAAATAAAAGTCTGTTTTATCCAGACAACGCATAATACAGCTTGGGACACCGGTCTCCATTTCCAGATGAAGACTGACGGTTGTAAGTTGTTTGAAAACATATCACAAATATTGAATTAGTTGATCGGCCCTTAGGTACGGGATATTAAGGAGTTTTAACACAAAATTAAGCAGTTTTATTCTCCAAAATATTATCGGGATTGGCCCTTTAAAATTGACTAATATTTTAATACTAGCTTTGCAGAAACATTTAATCATTTTCAGAACTAGGTCATTTGCAAGTGGAGACTAATATTATAAACACAAAAGTCTAATTCAGTAATTGCCTTAATAAACAAAAAAACCTCAAATGTATCCTGGACATACATAATTTAGTAAATGAATATTCCTGTTTAGCTGTGAGGTCAGTAGAAATTGCCCTTAAATATGCAAATTTTGTGAAAGGGTATGCAAAAGATGGAGATAATTCAAGGGAATGTTTTTTGTGTCTGGGATTGAAAATGATCTTGTAAATTAATTTGGACGGAATGTTTGATTTTATGAGATCTATAACATAATATCAACTACGGTAATATAAAATATATTTCGATGGAATATTCTTCTAGATATATTATTGAGCAAGGTGTAAAGGTAGGTAATCTGTATATCCATTGTTATCAACACTGGTATTTTATTATTACTTCTTATTCTTTAAATAACCTCGTCTGAAAAAAAAAATATACTGTAATAATATAAAGCATATACAGGAAAACAACATTATAATATCTATTAAAGTCACTGTTCAAAATTTGCAATTTGTTGGATAATATACAATTTCTCATAGCTTAATCCATTCTAAAATGTTGTCAAATTGATAAGTTAACATTGAATTAAAGTCCTAATGCACCATTTTAAGCAATATGAATCACTTGTAAACTAGAATGTTGTAATTCTCTAAAAGACGTAACAGTCCAAAAATGGTTCAATTCTGTTCAGTATTTACAAACATATGTGGAATTGAAATTTCATTGATATATGCTGCTCGCCATGCAATAAGCCCCCAATCATTTTGTTGTCCATGAAAATTTAATAATTGGTCGGTTTTAAATCCGATTGAATCCAAACTGGGACATTATCTAGCTTTGGTATTTTGATTTTGTTTCCTTAATTAAATGTTAAATACTGTAATCAATCTGAGTACAGTTTAAGCCGTGTGAAATTTGATATTCTAGCAACAAATGCCAATGGCGCATTGTTAAATTTAAAAAAAAAATCCAAATATTTAAAGGGGCTAAATCGCTAACATTTGTTTGGGACCTAGAAATTGACAAAAGTGGGTCGCAACGCATATAATACTGTAATATGAATGTATATAAACTGATTTACATTCAATGGTTTCCGTTTTTACTCCAATTTCAAATCAGTTATGTTTTGCGAAATAAGCCAGCAGTCTCAAGCGAGTGCAAATTTCTAGCGTCTGGTTATTCCAGTCTACATACGCCGTTTGATTTGGTGCAATGTGTCTAGCCTCGTCCCTTGAGTCTCTTGATACAACTGGGGCTGAAGCGCACTATGGTACACGATTCGTGTACCAATGGTAAAATGTTTGTTTTGTCTTAAATATTGGATATCAATTAAATATTGTTGATTTAAATTGACAAATAAATCGTGTTTTCAATGTTGAAGATTTTGGATGATATTGAGTTAGAGACTTAGCTACTTTAAGTCAAAAACACAAAATAATTCTTCAGGTGCGTAACAATCTGAATGACACTGAAACTGTAACTTAAAGAAAAGTTCAGATTGAACAGACTACTAATCCCCAAATATGTAAAACAAATAAAAATACAAATAAATCGTGTTTTCAATGTTGAAGATTTTGGATGATATTGAGTTAGAGACTTAGCTACTTTAAGCTTCAGTTGTGAGAGTGAAATGGGGTTTAATGTCCACTCAACTCAATAATTTGCTTGTGCATAAGGGTGTTTAGTGTAGGAATTAACAGGAGTACAATGTGAAAATCCATGAGGTGAGGAAGGCAACCCTACTCCGGCCTTGTCACAAATAAGCCTGGGATTGGAACCACACCACAGTCACCACACAATCCTAATCTAAAAACATGCGTGTTGGACCTTACGCCTTACAGCCACCCTGTTCCTAAAGCAACAACCGCGAGTTTTACAACATCTAGCTGTTGACAGAACACAATTTTTATGGGAATTTTTAGCTGTTGCTAGATTAGTAAGAAATTCCCGAACTTATAGCTATGTTATCTCCCTTTACCACTGACACGTAAACAATAGCATTGTCCAATTAAGAGGAAGTGGCACAAACACACTCGAAGCAAACATGGGGACCCCACTCCATGGAAACCTTGACATTGAACGAACCTTGAACTTTTCAACTCGATTATCCCAGGTAGACATTTTAGCTGAAAGTGTGAGACTTGGTATTCGTGATATTTCCTATCAAGGAATTTGAGAGTATCCAAGCTGCATTAGTAGCCAATCGAAATTAGTGACAAAATATGTAGGGAATTACATGAAGGGCTTGATCAAGCCTTCTGTTGAAGATGTCTCTCCCCATTGTTTAGCTAAAGTATTAATAGTAAAGGAAAATAACTTACAAAGTTTCATTAGTTTCTTGCAATTCTTTAATCTTAGCTTCAGTCGTATTCATCCAGTCTTTATATTTCTCACCAATTGATATTTTCAACTGAAAACAAAAAAAACACATTAAATCTTTAAATTCTTATTTATACTAATTCATATAGATATTACAATTACATGTCCTTCAAGTATACTTTGAGCAAACTATTAATAGATCATTAATAGAATTATACTAAATTGTAACACTGGTATAGTAGTTGATTTGTTATCATTTTCAGACTAACACATGGTTATTTGTTTCTTTTACTACCAGGGGATTTTTTACAAGCACATATTTTTTGTGTCCAACTGAAATGACTAAACACATTTTCTCTTGATCCAAGACTTTTAAAGATGCATTATGTAAGATGTAGATAAAGAGCTGGTTGTTCTTCGTTCTTGCTATAACAAGTCAAAAATACATAATGTAAAATGGATATATTTAAAATTTCAGTCAAATTACTTTATTCTGAGCAAAGTTATGGGTTTTGAAATTTTCATGAGTCTTATTTATCAATACCATTGCTACGATAATACACAAAGTCTTGATTATCATTTTTATGATTAAATTATTAAATGACGAGAGGGTTCTAATCCATTCAAGATCTAAGCCATCTGATGCCTAGAGAGTTAATCATGGGCTTATCATGTGAATAAATGTCTAGATAATAATTCATTTAAGATTTAAGCTAGAAAAAAGACATGCAATACGCATATTTAGCTCTTACATAATGCATCTTTAAAAGAGATTTTATCTAACAAAAATTTGAAATGTAACTGGCAACTCTAACTGTAACAAACAATGAGTAAAATGACATAATTTAGTTTGTTATATATAAAGAGTTACAGATAATGAAAGTAAAAATTAGCCTTGGATTCACTAATGGCAATCTACTGATAATTTCAACAGGTATGTGTAGTGCAAAATAAATCAAAGGATCTTTGTGATGTATTTATACTTTATATGTATAATTGAAATGACATGAAATAGGGTTTAACGTCCTACTGGGCTAATGAAGATGGGCATACGCCATGCAGTGTGCTATGAGGGAAATTTTCCCAGACAGCGACACTATGACCTACTGTTAATTCAAATTCCAACTATCAAGGGTTCTTTTACGTGCACACCAATATTTACAACTGGCCTCGGTTTTTTGTCTCCTTAGAACGACTAAACGTTGTCCCTTGTCAGACCCTCCGTCCTACACCACTGATAAGGGGTGACCATGCCTGAAAATCCCAATTAACTTTGTTGGCCAATGCAAGGATTGAACACAGGACCTCCAGGTTAGAGAGCCAACGTTCTACTCACTGAGCCACCATGGCTCCCGTATATGTATAAAGATGAGTCTGAGATACATGTAGCTTGGGCAAGAGCCCCATCCCTGGGCACATTGAGGTTGCCTATGGTCAGGGCCCACAAAAAAATAAATAAAATTCTTTGTTTTTCCCATCAAAGGCCTATTATTTGTTCATGAAAGGGATCAGGAAAGCCTTAATAGTTGATAGTTTTCATAAACTGTGTATTAATTTTTAATTGACTAGTCTGTACTGCCATGCTGTATTGATAACTGTCAGTTCAACTAATTACATGAGAATTATTACAAAGAATATCTTTGGTGTTGCATATAGTAGGAAAGCTGTGTAAAACCATGTCTACAGTGCTCAATTCAAATTTACAAATAAATGAACCTGTACAATCAAAGTAGGAAGAACATGGAATGAGCATAGTACCACTAAATATTTGAAAAGTCTAATGACTTTTACAATCTGATTAAAATACAGATCTATATTTCGTTTCGCATTTTTATACTTTCGATGGCCTACACTACATGAAGATCTGATTGGTTGTAGTGGTGATTGGTCGCGTCAGAGGTCATATGGGGGGCTTTTGCCCCTATGACATCAGACATTTGATCAACCAATCAGCATTGATCTTTCTAGTGGATTACCCACAGTTCCATGCAGCACACGTCAAAAGATCGCTGTAACAGACTGTTTCATTGGCTAACCCTCACATCATCCAGAACTCGTCAATGATAACAACTCTTCCAGATCCGAGTGTAGTAAAGACAAGTAAAATGAAATTTTGAACTATAAAAAACGAAATAGGACCTGTGTTTTAATCAGATTTAAAATTTTACCAATATTTCATTCTGTTGTCATATAGTAATGATCATACTATATGGCACACTGTTGTTACTATACTATATGGCACACTCTTTCCTTACAGGGTGAATTGAAAAATATGCAGATTGTGATTGGTTGAAAATATAGTCAATATTTAGTTGTAATTAAATTGATATAATCTATTGTTTAGAAAAATCAGACAAGATTGAACGCTAATTATACACAAGCACAATAGATTAATCATTTTTTTTTATTTATATGTACCGGTAGTCAATCTAACAAATGGGAACAAAAAACACCAAAATTAAACCACATATGGCCCTGCTTAGTCCATATTACATGTTTCTTCATAATTATTTTGTCATTTGTGAATCAGCCATTACTAATTACTTCCAAATTGTCTTTTAGGATGTTTTTCTTGTCAATTACAAATGGTGCCCAAATCATCGAGAACACGACTTGTGTAGTGATTTTAAAATGTTCTTTGTTTCTTAAATATTTGATATTAAGATCCTATATGTTCACGGCAAGATAACAACATTAATATTGATTGAAATGGGCCAATATTGAATTCTTATTCATGTTTTTAATTTCGAATATTATGGAAAATATTGAGACAAAGGTTTAGGTCCTTTAATGTTACAGTGTCAAAATTTAGGACCAAAATAGAAAAGGCTGGATTAAAATATAGTAACACACCTGATTTAAGGAGAAAGAAGAACAGATAAAAAAAGACTTCTAAATCTACACGCCATCATGGAAACAATAAGCAGCTAAAGAGGGGAGGTAAGCAGGAGAACATTGTCACCAAGTGGTAATTTATAAAACCTCTGTTGTCAACTCTTCTTCCAAAGCACACCACTGTGCTTCTTTAAGAAGCAGTCCTGTCATCAGACCTTCCACTTGTTCGGACATTTCTTCATTCTTAGATCGACATGCTTTGTTTTCTGTTTCCAAGTCCTCAATACGATAACGTAACTTTCTCAATACCGGCTGATGACTGCAGTTTGTCTGGAAATCCATGTAAAAAATAAAAACATATGATGAAAAGGGAGATAAGCCATTATTACCTGTATTTTTAACTTTTCCTCATTTTTACACCAATGTGCTTCCTTCATGCTTAAATCATTCTGCAAGGATTTCACCTTTTCGAAAAGTTCGTTTCCATGGATTCGGAGTGCTGCATTATCAGCTTCTAGTTCTTCTATTCTTGTTTTTAACATGGAAAATTCGGCTTCATGGTTACAATTTTCTTCCTGATTTGACAGATCATTAAAATAAAATAAAAACAATCTAAGACTGCAATCAAATGTAGACTTTCATAACAAATTGTCATAGTGTTTTCAGGCAACTAATATGTCCACTATTTGTTTAATATGTGTTTACAAGGTGCCAGTGACAGTGGCAATAACGCTGCATACAATCGATGCTCAACTCTGCTTTTCTTTAATCTGATTGATATTTTGGTTTTGGATTCTTAATTATATGTTAAATAAACATTCTTGTACCATTTAGATTGGATAAAGCTGTGAAAAATTAGATACCGGCCTAAAGAAACAAAATAATGACTTAAAACTATTTCTTACTTTTTGATTAGATCGTTTCAAGGCCTCCATTTCCGAAGCAAATTTTTTACGTAGGTCATCCATCTCCTTGTCACGTTTTTGATCGGTTGCTTGTAATTTTTTCTCTAAATTAGCGACTTTTAAATCATCTTTAGAATCACTGTAAATAATAAAACTTAGGATTATTCATCAAGTGTAGGAGATTATTAATTCTATTAGTGAATACGGAACAGACATATACAGTGTCGCTAAGCCCAACTTATTCACTTTCAGCAACATAATATTGACCATTTATATCGAATACAATCACTGGGCTATAGTATATATTAAATATGATTCCATAGATGTTTGTATGTATGTGTGTAAGTTTGCCCCTAGCACTTCGTCACCACGCCCCCCCCCCCCCCCCAATATGTGGTAGCAAATTAACCAGCATGTCACTGTGAATGATTTAGGCCATTGAATATGGGCCCCAGGCGAATTGGAACTGGGCCCTGGGGAAATAACGCTGCGTCACTGCGCTCCAACCCAACATAAGCGCTATCAAATTAACCAGCATGTTTTAGGTCATCAAATTTGAGCCCTGGGCGAATTTGGGCCCCAGGCAAATTTGGTCGCCGGGTGAATTAGGGGACTGCACAAATTGGGCCTGAGACGAAGTTGGGAACTTGATGTTTAGAAGCATAAAAGACATTAATACAGCACTTGTCGAAACTTCATGCAATATGTATAACAAACCAGTAATTGTATGCCATACAAATGGCTACTGTGTTTTAATGTTGTCAATCACTAAATGCCACTTGGGATCATTTCCGTATAAGAGTATGTTAAAGCTTAGACAGTAATTATGATTGTAAGTTCAAGATAAAGAGCGAGGATGGTGCTGCTTCAGTAACCAGAAGGTTCCAGTTTTATTTCATGTGTTGTCCAATAAAGTTTCTCAGGAAATTGCAGTCTGGTTTCTCCTTGTCAGTGTTACTTTAGACATCTCCTGACGGTTGGAAATCAAATTAAAAAAAATAGATTGTAGCAACTAAAATTTCCTTCATAGTATACTGTGTAGTGTATGCAAGTACTTGACATCTGACATGAATCACACACTGATCAGCAGTGAATATTTGCTAGGTTGCTACAATCAGTGAGAGGGATGACATCGGTGTGGCTTAATAAGTTTAGGATATTAACTTTTTTCCATCTGAAAATTATATCCTAAAACATTTTTTTTTTGAAGTATTAGAAAAAAAATAAACTATATATCTAGATAAAAAATATTTCCTAGTTAGTGTAAATGGCAATAGGCATATAAAATGAGTAAAAGGCACCATTCTGCCCAGAACAGTTAACGCAACAATGTCTTATGTAAACAAAGCATGCACCATCGAGTCAATGATGGACACCCTGTGATCTGACATCACCTGTAGAAGGCATACTTATAAAGGTCAGTCATCTAATACAGAGGTATAAGAAGGCTTTCACAATACCTCTGTGAAACAGATTAGCTTTATCATTGTGTCATGTTCTTACTTTTGTAAACAAACAATTAAAATAAAGCTGCTGCAGTCACACAAAAATATAGTCCACTGCTCGATGTATAGACTCTCAAACATCATGTGCATAACACAGTCAATGCCAGCCGTCTGAACTGCAGCTGTTCTGAATATATGTCAGCTCTTATATAGTGCAGAAAATTGGATCCAGGTTGCTACAGCTTCACATCCTGTAGACAGTGTGATCAACCACAGACAAATATTACTAACCATACATTTCTGGAAATAAATTGGGGTTTTGTATGAAAATTTAACAAACCGTTTGGCAAATGGAGTTCCTACTTCAAGAACCTCTCGTTCACGTTTTAGAATTGTTGTATTTTTGGCTTTACGTAAATCGTCCAGTCTTTTCTTTAAACTTGAAACTTCATCTTCTAACTGAAAAAAAACCCCAATCATACACAAACTGTAGATATAATTTATTTTGAAATTCAGTTTCAGTCAATATATTAGCACCAGGTTAGGACATATATTTAAAGAGAGAGAACTGACTGATTAAAGATACATTAGTTAAGATTTAAATAAAGAGCTGACCATTCATACTATAATAGTTCAAAAATAGATAATGCAAAATGAAAATATTGAAAATTTCATTTAAATTACTTTATTCTAACCCAAGTTATCACTGTTTGTAGTTTTGACAAGATGTGTGCATTGTGGTAACCAGAGCACTGGTATATTCGAGACTTAGTCTCAATTTCCCATTTTTAAAATAAAATTTTTAAACAGCGAACCGTTCTAATCTAATTAAAATCTCAAGTATCCGATACCATCGAGAGTTGATTATGGTCTTGTTTTGTTAATAAATGTCTAATTAATAGTTTATATAACATTTCAGGCCTTAAAGAAAGACCTGCAACAGGCAGATTTAGCTCTTACATAATGTATGTTTAACTGAGTCTACTATTTCATTCTACCATAATATAATAGGTTAACTGTAGGATAACACAAGGTAATAAAATGTAGAAAAATCTCAGAGAATGGTCATGAATAAAATATATGGTTAGTTAGTATGTTTATACATCAGGGTGGCTCAGTCCATAAGGTGTTGACTTACTAACCAGGTGATCCTGGTTTCAATCCCTAGATTTTCCCATCCTGGTTTCCCCTTGACAGTGCACAGAGAGGTGTCCAGTCATTTGGATGAAACGAAAAAAAAACAAGGTCTATGTAAATCATTGGTAACATGTTAAAGATCTCCTGACAGTTTGAAATCGAAATAAGAGTAAGCTATAATAGCCCATCTGCCTTTGAAAGATTTCCTTCACAGCACACTGCATGGTGTATAGCTACCTTTATTAACCTGGTTGGAACAGAAAGTCAAAATGTTAAACCTATCTCATTTCATTTATGTATCTGAGACATATCCCTTCAAATGTTATTATTCTTGTTTATTTTCTATCATCATTTTACCTCTTTAATTCTAATTTTCTGGACACCATCATTAGCTTTATATGTCTCAAGGTCTGGTACACTAGTTTGTCGCTTCGCAGCCATTTCTATATTTCAGCTCCAAATAATAATATTCTAACTGCACTTGATTTTTCATAGATTTCTGAAATACAAAAAGAGAAAAAATAATCAAAATATGTAGCTAGAGCCTATCTTATTATTAATACACTTATTTTCAATCTTACGTGTTGAGCAATGCTCTTCATTCAAAATTTTGACGGCTGTTTACCTTAGATAAATAAGACATTTTTTTTTCAAAAAAATGTGATTTTTTTTTTCAAAAAAATGTGAATTTTTTAGCCTTATTCCCATTTTCAAATATATTTTAAAAACCATTTCTCAACATTAAAAGCAGTAAATTTATATGTATTTATTGTGTTTTATTTATTTGTGTGTTGTGTGGTCCTCCTATGTTTACTTTTAGAGTGGAGTTTTGGTCATTTGTACTGAACAATATATGTTCTGGTAGATGGACTTTGCTCCTGTTTTCACTCATTACACTTTCTTTATTTATTACTTTTTCGCATTTTCTAAAATTCTATCCATGTAACTGCAATTATTATTGTTTATTTTCTATTTAAATTCGTGACAACAAATGGCAGACCTGCACCATCAACAAACACCATTCAGGAGATGACCACTGTCAAGATCAGTCGCATTAATATTGCGTCTTTCTAGTTAATCATTGTTTTCTTTCTCAGTTCGATTGAATCAAGCCTGTATCATTACAGGCCAGGCGCTGTACAGCACCGTGGACATTTATGGCTGGCTACTTCTGCGTATTTCGCCAAACATAACTGATTTGCAATTAGAGTAAAAATGGAAAAAATTTAATGTAAATCAGTTTATATAAATTCATATTACATTATTATATACATTGTGAGTTGCGATCCATTTGTGTCAATTTCTAGGTCCCAAATATTAGCGATTTAGCTCCTTTAAGGTTAAATTCTGGTATCACTTTGAACTACATATTACTATAATTACTATCTTTTACTTAGAGCATAATATAGTAATTTGAAAAAAAAGAGAGAGAGAAGGAAATGGGGTTTAACGTCCACTCGACACAAACTAGGTCATTTCGGGACTAACACATGGTTCAATTTTATTTCAATAATTCGCTTGCGCGTAGGGGTCTAGAGCAGTGGGAGGAAACCGGAGGAACCGGAGAAAACCCACAAGGTTGGACTTGAAAAAAAGAATTTATGCTATAACTTTGTGTTTAATACATTCATTGTCATATATTTTTAACTCTTTAATTAGGCCTACTTCACTTGTTTTCGTCTATTGCATTTATGGATTGCCTCCTACAAATTAAACAGATCTTAATCAGTTTCTTCAATGTTCGATCCCTAAGTACTGTACATGAGATTTAATGTAAACATACAGCTGATCATGGCAAACACTAGAAAGTTCCTTACAGAACATCTCTAAACAGACAAAGTCCTCTGACCGTTCCTGTCCGACCCTTTTTTAAGCTGCAATAATACACTTTTAAATGCTTTTTTTTGTGGGTTATCCTCCTGTTTTACATTTTATGAAAAATGAATTTTGAATACTCTAAAAATTATGAATAATTATTTGGTCGTTTTCAATATATTAAAATAAATATATGATAAGGAAAAAAGGTTCTTCCCTCCTTATTTAGATTTACCTATAACCTTGTCAATTGAAATTCTTAATAAAAAAAAAAATATATTAATAGTAAATATATTCTTAAAAATAAAATCTTCTACCCCTGTTCCATAAATATATTTTTTTATGATGCATTCGTACTCAAACCACAATTTCTGACCTGAAAATGTAATGTCAGTGATAACAATGTCAAGATGAACATGCCAGCCGAAAGACAATCTAAGACATGAATTTACATGTCACAGCCCTGTCACTGCTTTCTTCTTGTTGTTGTTTACATGGCCTTGACCTTAGACACTTTCAGTTCCCGGTCAAACGTCGACACAATAAATTGGCCTCTATACATTGAAAATGTTTTAATTGTTTCATAATTCCTCTGATTCTACATCGATTTTATCCATCAAAATTTACTTAAAATTTGAAAATAACAAGCCAGTGTTCATTGTGAAACATGTTGTCTGATTTTTCGGCACCAACGACAGCGCCCCCTGTATTGACGGCCATATTTGATATTTTACTAGGTAGGTGGAAACAATATTAAATCCGTTGCCATCACTGTGTTAAGACGGTCTCTAGAGTATTGATAGTAAAGAAAACATCAAGATTGTTCTTTTGTCTGTTAATTAAGTTTGTTATTTTTTGATTGGATAAGGTATATCTTCGGTAGCGAAAAACCGAAAGCGTCGTTACTTCTGTGAAATTTTGTTATTGTTATAAGAGGTAAATGTTGGTAGAGCAGATTTATTTCATCGAATTCTTTGTTAGTCTCTGAAGTATTAGAATTTTAGTACAATATTATCCAGATAACAGAACTATTATGATCAAGTATTTTGTTAATTAATTAGCCCATCTGAGTCATTTCAAGACATTTCAAATTTTCTTTCTTGAGATCCTTGTTGTGGTGAGTCACATCACTCACCACTGTGACCCAGCAGCTGACCTACTGTTAATGTTATGTCCCTGCCTAAATTGTGGACCGGGGTAAACAATTTCACTGTGGTATCTGATTGTTAGAAACGGTGGAATGGACTGTGTAAACCAGGGGCAGCTGGAAAGTAGAATATTGTCTGATAGACAAAATAATTAATAACCGTATTTTGATTAAAACATTGAAAATCTCACTTTTCTGTTAATTCCTGCAAACTTGATTCATAAATCATTGATTGTTCTTTTACTTGGGATTTTATTGCCACTGTGAAACTGATGACTTATGAACCATTAAATGATATGTCATTACTCAAAAGTGTATAGAAAGTGGTTAGAAATTAATGTATAATACAATACATGGTCATGGTACAGTGTCAGTGTAATGCATGTAATTAGCAAGTGTTTAACTGTAAAACCTGCCACTTCCAGTGTGATTAATTCTGATGCCAATCGTATTGATTATAAAAACCCACTTACCCAGTCAATAGTAGTGTATTTTATGATTAAGAGCAAAATTTAGATTTGTAACCTTAGAGACGACCAGCATGAAATTTCCATTGCTATCAATGGAGATTCAATTGAGGCACCCTCTACCAAGTAAGCATATCATGAGCTGATCCAGGGATCGAATTTGACAGACGCTAACACTCAAAATGAGTGTTGATTTTGTAGACAGCATGTTACAAAATATGTCATATGTAACATTTTTTCGCTTATTGTTACTGAATATGATTATTCAATAAAAAAAAACAATATACACACATATCATAATTGACCTTTTTTTTGTGTTCGACCATCTGTCCTTTCATTATTGTCGTTTTATTCCATCAAACAAATTCCGACATCGGTGAAAAATGTACGTTATTGGCGAATGGCTTTCACGCGACACAGTTTGAATAGTAAAAAACACGTACCGTTTTGATTTTTCTGGATGATGTTTAACATAAGTATTGAAAAAATGTTTTCCTTTTGATGTTATTTACGATATTTTATTGCTTGATGAATAAATACTGTTATAAACTCCAGTATTCATTCCACAAGTTGCAAATGCCGATAAGGAGCTTTGTTTACGTCACGTGACTTCTCGCTCACTTTTCCACCCGTTAGCATTATCCCTGTTTCTGTTCAATTTCTATACATCTCGACAAATTGCTCATATCGATTATTCGATACTTTGATTTTCCAAAGGAATCATTGATTTTCACTTCAGATTGAAATAGATTTTAATAATGCAGAAATATAAATGCCAACATTGCCAACTATATATTTTGAGAGTTCCGGTAGACTGATTGATTAGTGATTATCATTCAGCGGACGTGCGGTCCGTGATCCGAAAAATTGCTATTTCAGTATTTGACATCAATGGGCACTTTTTGACATAAGTACTTATGTTTTATAGTTTAATTTACTATCCTTGTACATGTATTATATAATGCATCTTCAAGAAGGTGTACGCTTGAGTGAGAAAAAAACGAGTTTTCAAGGGTAGCTATAAAAATAAATATGCACGGACGAAAGAACACAAACTTTTTTTTATGTTTTTTTGTGCCTCCGCCATTTTTAATTTAAATAAAATATTATAATTAATATTTTGAAAATTAAAACTATAAACAACAACTTTTGCAAGTTTGTAAATTTTGTTTGTAAATTCAGTACTGTATGCTAAAAATAATATAGACTAGAAATAATAATATTGACTAGAAAGTGTCAAGTGGTATTCCCAACTTTTTATGCATATTTATTTACATTAAATAAAAAAAACCCTGATAAACTGAAAGTATTGACATTTTATAAAATATTGCAATGTACATGTAGTGATTATATCGCAATGTTTTCAGGGATATCGCCCAGCTCTAGTGTTGAGGGCAGTTTTGTGTGTTCATTCTTGTGTTTTATTAGCCATTAGCTTTTTAATGAAATTGTAAGGAATATGTGTACACTCCAATGTATAACATAGCTTGTACATGTAATCCAAAGATAATAAAAGTATTTTCATTAAAGAAAAAATTGCCCCTTGAATTTCTTTAGAATCTTAGTTTTGCTTGTACATTTGAAATCAACAAGCAAAATTTTGCTTGTGTGTTTTCAAATAAAGTTCTATCCCTGAGCTGATCAATGGGATTGAAACATAATGATCTATTTAATAATGGGATTGTATTTTCATTTTTTAGTATCTAACTGGGCTGTTGTGTTTTTCAAGTGAATTTTTGTGAAAGTTTATCCAAACATATATTGCCATGATGGCTACTCCATTAGTGGAGCAGAATTCGACTAATCACGCAAATCCAAATAAGGACCCCAAGGCAGCATCAAATTCTAAGTAAGTCTTTTGTCATTTTGGCATGAACTTCGATATAAAATAGATTTCAATTTTTTTTTAATTTTTTGTTTTTTTTCATACTTTTGATGGCCTCTACTCTATAGATCTTATGAAGGAATTTCACATTAAATGATACATCTATTTTCTTTTTTAGCACTCTGCTCTACAAATTTCTCCAATAATTGCTGGAGTGCATTCCATACAGTTAGGTAATGCTGCCGTGACCCTGGGCCCTTATTCACGAAAACTTAAACTAAATTACAACCGAAATTTTAAGAAATACTGCAACTTCATTGGATATATGCAAATTGATTTTACTGGTCAGCCAATCGAATTGCAGTATTTCTTAAAATTTCGATTGTATCTTAGTTTAAGTTTTCGTGAATAAGTTCCCAGACCTAAGTAGTTCACTTATCAATACCCCTTGGTATAGCAAAAGAAAAGCCTCAAAGGATTTGTATTATAAAATTGCACTTACTGTTTTATTTATTTTTAGTGACCAAGGATGGAAAGCAAAGTTAAATTTACCAGAAAAAGACATGCGAGTAAGAACCACGGTAAGTTGTAGAAGAAAAGATTCAATAAAGTTTTGAAAGATGGGCTTTGCTCTACAAAATAATAGAGTATGATCACTAATCTGAAATGTGTCGAGAACTGGACTCCCTCTTCATACTTTTGCCTATACAGGTCACAATTCTATGGAATACAATTACTGCTTATTAGTTTTAGACTGTTAGCAACTTTCCAATGTATTTTGTGAGATTATATCAAGACATTTTCTCACAAGAATGTGACAGTTGTTAACAATCTCATGTATTTTTCTGGGTATAAGTTGATACTATTTTCCGCAGATTAATTTCACTGCTATTTAAAAGTACTCGTGACAAAAATCTAAGATACAAGTTTTTGTAAACCTCAAAAATATTTTAATTAAATTTCTCCATTTTATTCAAATTTTCATTTTTCCAGAATTGATAAAAGTACCAGATAAACACTATTTGGTTTCCTTGAAGCAAACGTTTATAACTTTTGTATTTTTTTGTCTTCAGGATGTGACCAATACGAAAGGCAACGAATTTGAAGATTTCTGTTTAAAGAGAGAGTTATTAATGGGTATATTTGAAAAGGGGTGGGAGAAACCGTCCCCTATTCAAGAAGCAAGTATACCTATTGCCCTTACAGGACGAGATGTTTTAGCTAGAGCTAAAAATGGAACGGGTAAAACGGGAGCTTACGCTATACCTATTTTAGAACGTTGTGACCCTAATAAAGATGAAGTTCAAGGTGAGTTGAAATAATTATTTTTCTCAAACTAAGCCTGGAAATAAACCATGTTTTTAATTATTACTGATAAATTGTTATTGACATTATGAAGAGTTGGCTATTTGTCAAACTGTTTCTCAATTTGGCACAGATTTCTCAGTCTCTTCTGAAAAAGAAATTGTTTCTCGAAATCTTAACTAAAGATAAAATCCAAATTTTAGTAGATACTTCAATTTTGATTGGCTAAGCACTAAAATCAGTCTAATATTATCCAATCAAATTACTAAAATTTGGATTTTATCTTCGTTAAAATTTATTGAATGAGAGCTGTTATTTATTGACGTCTCTTTGCTTGTTTGTATAAAGCATCAAATTATACAAAAGCCAGTTCCCCCATACTAAGTCTTTATTATTATGGACTATAGTTTAGAAGAACTGGCGAAATTAAAACCAAGATTATTTATGACAGACTTGTTTTTTTTACTTTCGATTCTGAAATGATCTTGGTGACATTTCTTTATAGATCTTCTTTACAATCTGAAGAATCCAATATTTTGAGCCCGGTGCGGTCAAGCCTAACTGATATTATTTTAATAATGAATGACATTGTACTCGTATATTTCATTGCTAAGCCTCTTTTCTTTTTCATTGCTGCGTGTCACTTCCATGTTCTAATTTTATCCATGCATATCAAATTCACCTTTCTGATTCAAGAAATGCAGCATTAGAAATACAGTAGAATCTGTATGAGCAGCCACTCCTATTCAGCGACATCTCTTTGTAAGCGGTCACGATAAATTCCCCCCGTAGAAATTCTGTTTCATCTCTTTATTCAACGGTCACTCCTCTAACGCGGCCAGTGGTCACTATTTTACTAATAAATTCAACAAAACATCGCCCATTCAACGGCCATTGTTGAATGATACCATCTTGTCATTCTTTGTAACACCCCCGCTAATCCCGTGAGTAGTAGTTAATTAACTGGACCCCCACTGATCAGGTAAAAAGAAATGTAAACATAACAATCAGCCCGGGATTATCTGTTAATTAATCTTTTGTTTTATTAAAGGACTAACCTGATCATTGTTTTCACACTTAACG
This sequence comes from Patella vulgata, assembly GCF_932274485.2. Lineage (NCBI taxonomy): Eukaryota > Metazoa > Mollusca > Gastropoda > Patellidae > Patella > Patella vulgata. Next base: position 16,159,371 of record NC_065886.2, on the reverse strand, counting down.
ACACATTATTTGATACTGATTGAATAAAATAAAATAACCGAGTTTTGTCACGATCATCTAGTATCTCTCTTAGCGCCTCCTATAATATTACATACAGAGTTACACCCCCTGTAAATAGATAAAATTAGCGATGTTTTTTGTTCATGTGCTTTTTTTATAAAATAAAATGAATTCATCGATTTTCTTAACAAAAATGGATAAATATTATCGAATGCATCACAATGGTAGACAGTAGTATCGAAGGTTGGTACAAAAGGACAAGTTTACAGAAGTTATGTCCGAGATTTGAGTAAAGAATTTTCGTCCGGCGCAAGATTCAGCGACGACCAAATTTACCGCTTCCAATGCATCCAAGCGTAATATTTAATTTATGTCGGCACAAAAAGCAACAAGATTTTATTAAGAGGCCACTCCCGTTAAGTTATGTCCGAGATTTGAGTAAAGAATTTTCGTTCGGCGCAAGATTCAGCGACGGCCAAATTTTCCGCTTCCAATGCATCCAAGCGTAATATTTAATTTATGTCGGCACAAAAAGCAACTAGATTTTATTAAGAGGCCACTCCCGTTAAGCGGTCAGTTGTGAAAATTCCCTTGGGTGGCTGCTTAATGCAGATTCTACTGTATGCAGTGCTCATTAGAAATGTCAGTTTAATGCCTTGCTAAGGGAAAAGGTTGTCAGATGTAATATTGTATCATAATTTTCGGCTGTGATAATTGAACCAACATCGAGAAGAGAAGATAGATATTTGTCAAATATAATATACTTTTCAGCTATGATAATTGTACCAACGAGAGAATTAGCATTACAGACAAGTCAGATTTGTATTGAATTATGTAAACATGTTGGATGTAAAGTTATGGTTACTACTGGTGGTACAAATCTTAAAGATGACATCATGAGGCTATATGATCCAGGTACTACACAATTTTACTTTTGAAAACAAGTTCAAGATTTCTTCAAAACAAGAATTTATAAACAATAAGTGACACTTAACTAAACCTGCTGAACATGAAATATCGTTAAGCAGGTATCCATTTGTCTTTCATAGACTAGTAGTAGTATATTAACTGTTCACTTCTGTGATAATTGCCTTCAAATAAAATCTTGGGAAAGTGCCCCTTTTTGCCTTAGGGTCTGTAAATAATGGTAGTTTCTCTTTAATAATGGCAGTTTCTCTTTAAAAGGACAGTGTAAATTTTGCATTTAAATTGACATGATTCGAATTTTATGGATTCATAACAAAATTGTTACTTTAATGTAACATTACTACTGAATTCTGTGAGTTGAACTGTTACAAAAGCCAATTCCCCCATACTAAGTCTTTATTATTTTGGATTATAGTTTAGAAGAACTGGCAAAATTAAAACCAAGATTATTTATAACAGACTTGTGTGTATTATCTGGTCTTAGAATATTCTTAGTGACAAATATCTTATATTGGCATCTATTTAAAATGTTACCATACATGTATGTAAAATCTGTGGGGACAAATGATCACCAAGGCACACTTTCCCCATCTTGCTAATATGGCATGTATTGGTAGGTTGCTTATGACAGCTTATTAAAAACTATTGATATTAACTGTTGATGACATAGACACTATTAAGAATATGCCATTAATATACGAAGACTGTAGAACAGTTCACCTAAAGTTCCTTTTAATCTAGCTTAAGATATTTCTGTATTTAAAAAAAAAAAATTAGTTTGATCTATAATTAGCCCTCAGAAATAAAAGTTTATTTACTGTTCTATTATTAATCACACTGTAATAATTTGTTGAATGTTTGTTTTTTTTTCAGTTCATGCTATTATTGCCACTCCAGGTCGAATACTTGATCTCATGAATAAAAATCTGGTTAAAATCAGTAAATGTGGTATTCTGGTCCTAGATGAGGTAATACATTTCATTTCCATTTGAAAACTGCTTGTCTAGTTAAATGTTAAAGGGCGATTGATTGAACTCACAGAAATAACTAAAGACAAAATCCAAATTTTATTAGATATTTCCAATTTTGATTGGCTAAGCACTAAAATCAACCTAATATTATCCAATCAAATTAATAAAATTTGGATTTTATCTTAGTTAAAATTTTGTGAAACGGGGCCCCTGATCAGACTGACTTTAGTATTTGTTTCTGCAGTTAATTCCATTGAGTTAGGACTAATCCTCATCCCTTTAATCCTGATTTCAACACTACACCTGATTCTAGTATAGTTTAACCAAATGCATCCAACGTACAGAGAAGCTGAAATGTGGTTAATTAATTTCAGCCCTGCAACCTACATGTACCTAAGGTTTCATGTGTGTCTGTCTAACCCGAGTTAAGATAAGCTGTATTGCTCAGTAAAGTAACAAATTGGCTATTCACAAAAATAAAATAAAGGCAGACATTAAATAGAATAACAATTTCCAGAAATGTTACCAGATACAAACTCTACAGACACATAAGGATGGTTTGAGATTATTACGATATATTAACATAGGCATTTTTGCACCAATAATTCTGAGGTAGGCTTGCATTGTTTGGTCTTTAAACACTATTTGTTGATTTCGACAACCCTTTAAAGGGTATCTGAAGGGTTCATTTTCTTCACTTCTACGTGAAATTTATTTAAAACATAACCTTTATTTTTCAGGCTGATAAACTGTTATCTCAAGATTTTAAAGGTATGTTAGATAATATTATCAGTTATCTACCTAATGACCGACAGATTCTACTCTATTCAGCTACATTTCCCTGTTCTGTAGAAGAATTTATGGTAAGTTTATTTATCACCTTTGCTGGTCATTATTTGTAAAATCTTGCATACCTGTCTGAATATGCACGACTAAAACATCTAATTTCAATCCAAGTCTCCCAAATCCATTCTGTTTACTTATTGATGCTGATTAATCTGCTGGAACTGTTTAAAATTGTTATAGAAAATAATCTTTTTACTTCATGTGAAATCGTAGATTGTGAATTTTATTGTGAGCATTGATAAAATATGAAAGTATTTATGTTTTTCAGCGACGACATTTGAACAATCCTTACGAGATTAATTTAATGGATGAATTAACATTGAAAGGTGTTACACAGTATTATGCTTTTGTTCAGGAGAGACAAAAAGTCCATTGTCTCAATACACTCTTTTCTAAGGTAAAGTTCCTGATGTAAATTTTCAGTTTATAAGGTACTTTCAGATTGTCAATTAAATTGTAGTAGGTTACTGAGTGGTTAAATGTGAACAGTAGATCATACAGAATGTCATCAGTTTTAAATAAATGGTCAGACACTACTTCATACCAGACATGTAATAAGAATGTCAATAAGAACACAGCAATTGACAAACTGACATAAACAAAAGGGAATTTTTGCCTCACAATGTCTGTGATGGGTGCCTTAATCCCAGGCTTTATGTACTATTCGATTTTCCGAGTTCTGTTCCACACCTTTAATGGGGCAAGGATTAAAAGTTGCCGTTCTTAACCCCATGCACTTTCTCTGACAGCTCTGGTTTCCTCCCAATGCAAACTGTTTGAATAAAAGTATGCCATATGTTAGTCTCAAAATGACCTAGTTTGTGTTAATGAAAAATGCCTTTCACTTTTTGTTGGCCAAAATTTAGTGTTGATTTAATTACTCAATAAGCGATCACCCGATAGGAATGTAATGAAAGGGGGTCTTCTTTAGAAATTGTTTTAGATATATTGTATTTAAACTAGATTTTGTGTGAAGAGGTTGATTTGATTTGTTTCATGATAGAACTGGTCAGTATGCTTATAGTTTAAATTTGTTATTTTATCTTTCAGTTACAAATAAATCAGTCTATTATATTTTGTAATTCGACTCAACGTGTGGAATTACTGGCCAAGAAAATAACGGAGTTGGGTTATTCATGTTATTATATTCACGCTAAAATGAACCAACAACATAGAAATAGAGTTTTCCACGATTTTCGTCAGGGTCTGTGTCGTAACCTTGTCTGTTCAGGTTAGTAATCTTACATTGATATTTCTCAAGGAAAATGATAGAACACGACTGTTTTATGATGAATTTGAAGTTTCAGCCACTGAATATAAAGCTGATCGACAAAATTGACTTCACTGAAAACAGTTTAGTGCCACAGGAGTTAATGTATGGTGTAAATCTATTGAACATGTCTGTTACTTACTATTCATATATATCAGGAGCCAACCACTATGCATTAAAAATTACAATTGAACAAAATGCAGACCTTCATCCGAAATCTTTGAAAAGCTTGGGAAGAATTTCCGAGAACAAGGTTTAATGAAGGAATTTCGCCTGCTCATAGCATGCAGATTAGTCCTGTGGATATTACACTTTATTTTCTAGCAAATTATTAGTAATTGTTTTGTTTGTAGATCTGTTTACTAGAGGTATTGATATTCAAGCAGTTAATGTGGTGATAAACTTTGATTTCCCGAAACATGCGGAAACTTATTTACATAGAATTGGTAGATCGGGAAGATATGGCCATCTTGGTGTGGCCATTAATCTCATCACATACGATGACAGGTGAGATCTTGTTCATTATTTTTACAAAAGACATGCATATTTTACTAGGATGAGCTTCCTTCAGGATGTTGGCATATTTTTCCCTCAAGCACTGTTCAATTTCCAAATATACTATTCAAAAAAAGTAGGGGATATTTGATTTTGGGGGCATAATACTAAAATATGCAAATGACTACGAAAAAAGTCACTATAGAACCTAACAGAAGAAACATTTCCAGTTACATGTGACGCCCAAACGCACCAATAGCTACCGCATGGAATGCAGGTGATGCTTGGGATCATCATGGGGGTCCAACCCAAGATTTGCACGACTCTGACTTTGAATGTTAGTCATTGTGGCATTGAATTCCAGGGTGGAAACATCAGTTTAATTGTTTTAGTGACCAGAAAACAAATTTTGATATGCGTCGGCTTACCCAAAATGAAAGGTTACGTGCCCTTGGCATGCTACAGATCGGCACAACACAGGCGGTTGTGGCGCGGACGATGAATGTTTCTCAGTCTGTCATAAGCAGGCTATGGTCCAGATACCGTGATACACAATCTGTACAGGACAGACCACGCTCAGGTCGACCAAGGGCGACAACTCAAGTCCAGGATCCATTTATCCGTACCTTGGCCTTGAGAAATCGTGTCATCACAGCAAATCAGATCAGCGCTCGTCTTCAAACAGACACTGGTTTGAGAGTGAGTGGCCAGACGAATCGGAATCGACTGCATAGGGGTCCACTTCGCGCCCGACGTCCTCGCGTGATCCGTTGTTTGAGAGATCATCACATTCAGGCAAGACGTCGTTGGTGTAGGGATCGTCAACACTGGGATAATCGACGCTGGAGCAATGTGATGTTTTCAGATGAGTCAAGGTTCACTGTTGATTTTTTGGACAGACGTAGGAGGGTGTGGCGTCGTCGAAACGAGCGCTTCCAAGACGTTAACGTCATCAGACATGATCGATTTGGGGGTGGTTCTGTTATGGTGTGGGGAGGCATCACTGTTGCTGGAAGAACGGCTTTACATGTTGTTGCAGGGCGTGTTACAGGCCAGTACTACCGGGACAACATCTTGGCAGTCCATGTTGTGCCGTTCGCACGACGTCATGGCCGCCGTTTCATCTTCCAGGATGACAACGCAAGATGTCACATGGCCTCTCCCCCATCGAGCATGTCTGGGACATGCTTGGACAGAGGTTACGTCAACGTCAACAACGTCCTGCCAATGTCCAAGAACTTGCTGCTGCGTTGCAACAGGAATGCTACAATCTGGACCAAAATGACCTTAGACGTCTCATTAGGAGTATGCCACGTCGGATCAATGCTTGTTTGGCAAACAGAGGAGGATTTACCTGTTACTGACTTGGTTGTGATGCTGTGGTAACTTTGCTGTTTGACCCCGGGTATCATTTTACCCTTATAATGGTCAGTCTGTGCCTTACTTAGTCTAACGATCATTTGGAATAAATCGATGAATGTGAACTTCATTTCATTTTGTCATTTGTTTCTTCGTCAGTTTCATTAGGTGACTTTAATAACACTTAAAAATCAAATATCCCCTACTTTTTTTGAATAGTATACTTGATGGATGAAAGAAAAACTAAAGGACATTAAAGCCTAATGTTAATTGATACAAAGTGTCACCTTTAACCTTGGGGAATGATAACCTGCATATATTTGCCAAACTCATTATCAGTGGTCATACTAAAACTCCACTTGCATCGAATAACATGCTTCCACATCTGAATTATTAAACTTCATTGCCAAGAAAAATATTTTTCCATTTCAGATTTTCATTACACAAGATTGAACAAGAACTTGGTGCCGATATTAAACCTATTCCTAAACAGATTGATCCCTCGCTTTACGTTAGTCAGTGGCACATGGAGAAAGACGGGGACGATGAAGGTGCACAAAAGACCAGTTAATCTGGTTAAATTAACGATATACCATCATGTGGCCCACAGAACCAAACACATGTAAATTATTCATATGTAAATAGAAGTAACATCTTCTAAAGCAGAATTCTTTTAATAACAGGCAAAGTTGCAGTTTTTTTCAGAGCATCTGCAAAAATGGAGGAACATTAATTTTGATGAACAGAGGTCGAGCACAAGTTATCCCAAAGACAAATAGAATTAGACAAATTAAGGATTATAACTTGTAAATATTTCCTTGACATTTGAATGTTTGTTGGGTGACAGCAGTTTTAGGCAAACGGCAACGTGACGTTATTGATAGTTATTTCGCTTGTTTAGGTTAATTCAATGTTGAATTTGACGAAAAAATCACGACGATAAAATAACAAAAATAAAACACAAGCTCTTGTTAAAAAAGATGTGATAATTTAATTTATGTATAAAAGAATGTTATTTATTATAAAAAAAGTCTTTTTTAACAAATGGAAGAGATTTTTTAAATGTTGAACATTCACATTTTGTTAAATCAAGGATAAACATAAACAAGTCAATAACTTTGAATAATAAGCGTCGTCGTATGAACTTTTGGTATAGTATATAAGTTAAAACCTGTGATACCTCGTGTTCTTATAAACAAACTAATTTGAAAAAACTCAACATTTTCTGTTTTTTGGGGGAATTCTGTTTTTTTTAGATGAATGTAAGATTTTGACACAAGAACATACAGAACATTGTTCACGCCAACTGGGTGTAAATACGTGAATTATTCTGTCTACGAGTTAAATAATTTGTTGATTTGAATGTTGTGGATGTTTTGTTTAGCTACAGATCGAAATATTGAAACTCTTCATTTATTAGAGCATTTTGTAATTCCTTGAAAATGTTATGTTAAGCCTTAATGCTCTCTGATTTAATTTTGAAACCTAGTAACTGTACAAAATTCAGCCCATACTTCTAGGTTATCTCAAAACACTACTTGTTTTATACTGCTAAAAAGCATCATTTTCTAACGCAGCTAAGGGTCAGTATTTTAGAGGTGTGGATAAAACCTCTGAATTTCTAAGATCATTTCCAAGTTAGACGGTTGTAATTCCAAAGATTTTTTATTATGGCAATTTGAAATCCTGTGGGTATTATCGATAAAACCAGGATTAAACAAGTCTATTCATTACGAAGCACATTGAATGATGAACAGTGACGTGGATGTCTCGTAAAACTTCTAACTTTGAACTGATCTTCAATCTACTCTTTTTCTATGAATTACTTCTCCGGGAAATTTCTTCTGATTATTGTTAGTATAGTTTTGTTGCTTTTTGAAACCACAATTCGACGTAATGATTGAAGTGTTGGTGGATTCTCCTTGCAATGTATGTGAAATCTTAAAATGGTGAAAAAAGCAAAAATGTATACAGCAATTTGTGTGGAATTATTGACATGTGAACTCACTTTTCATTGGTTGAATGAAAAAAAACATTAACGATAAACACATTTGTAAATTTAAATTTTTCATAACTAAAACAATCTAAAGTGATTTTGCATTTTAATAATTACCCCTCTGTTATAATTAAAGATGGTCATTATTTATCTAGTCAAATTAGCAATCGAGTATGGAATACAGAATTTCACTCATACTATTTCATTATTCATCAAATATCCACTATGTATAGATCAAGTTCAAATACACAGAATCGGACATAATTTCGTAAACTAAACAAATTAATTTGAAGGGTAAAGTGGATGGTCGGTGAAGATAAAATTAAAAAAAAAAAAAAATAAAAATGTAAACAAAAAAAATGTTTTTAATGTCCACTATTGTTATATAAGATTAGAATGGAGGCGGATTATTTTGTCTGTGTCTGTGTATTTTGATCCTGGTTTATGCACTGGTGATATTCAAATCGTTTATCATATTTATACTAAGTGGGTATAAATGGGTTGAACTGTTCAACAATTGGTCACAGAAAGAATTTTGTATCTTGTCGAAAGTGTTGTTAATACCGATCAGAACAAATTTATCGGAATGCTTTTGTGAATGGTTTTCTAAATCGAAAACTGTGTCGTTATTTATTTATAGTGAACAGTCAGGCCCATTTATTCCACACCCCTCATCTCATTAGTCAAATCTTCAAAACTCACCAATGATAAATGCTTATTTTTTGTGTGGTCTAATTTTGACCGTTAAGATAAATGAATGTCCCTTGGTGCTCAATTTATTGATGTTGAGCTCGAAAGTTAGTTAATAATACTGTAAAACTGTATATAGATAATTTTGATGCAAAAGATGACTTTATTGTTCGCGATTCAAACCGTCCTCATTCTCATCAAAAGGAGGTGACGTAGATGAATTGGTTTGCCGGTATATTGAGCGTAAAAAATATTAATTTTGGTTTGTGTGGTGTTGATATGAACTATTAGTCTGTGCTGGTTTGAATAGAAAAGAATTCAGATATTAGGTGTTCGAAACCAAAATGTGTTTTTGAATGTTTGTCATTATTGAAAGACAATTTGCCTCTACAAAAATCCCACCTCCATCTTTCTTGTGGTTTGAGTCGTGAATGATCGAGAAAATAATGTAATATATTTTTGTACAGAAATGAACTATAACTTCCATGCCTTAATGTTTAACGGAGAGAATAATAGGGGCTGGGATGTGTTCATAGACCACAATATTTATAACGAGCGAACTATGATACATTGAACAGGTTCTGATGTATCGCAACGTACCAAGCCAAATATTATTTTTCGTTCTGTGATTTGTGACGTCCCTCTCCCGAACTCTGGACCGATAAAATGGCAGTAAATAGACTGTTTTGATATCACTGGGGAAGTGATAGCTTACTGCTATACGATTTAGTATTATTGAATGATTGTGAAATATAAAGACAATTTTTTTTTTTTTTTGCCGCATAGCTTGTGGTATCCGTACACATATCGTGAGAAACCTTGTGGAAGTGCCAAGAATTTATCCAAATAAAAGTGTGTGGATCTTAGTAGTTCGCTGAAAGTTCAAAAGTGTAAATTCTGTGAAGTGAATTCCTGCTATCGATATATTGTAATGTACTTGAAAGCCAGTAAAGAGAAATCAAGCACTTTTCATCAAATACAGGTGCATTTCAGAAAGGGTGCCGAGTGACATTTGACCCTGAAGTTATGTAAATACGAAGTTTGATGCAAGAAAAACTTTGCTGCGGTGCAGTCCTTGTCATCCAATCATCTCAATGCAATATATTCAAAAGGAAAAAGGACCTTTATCATTAGAAATATTATGAAGAAAATGTGTTTACTTGTCATGTGAAAATTGTGAAATGATAACTAGATTGTGAATCGTGTCTGCTAGTTGGAAAAAAAAGGAAAAGATCAAATATGGCCGACCAACCGGAGCAGACACAACTTTTGACATCATTCCATGGATATGTCGTCATTTGAGATAGAGATTATCTGTTTAAAAGGGATCTTCATATATCATGTATTTTTATGTAATCTGGATTTTGCTCGATTGATTTACCTGCAGCAGTTCTGCACTATTATTGGCTATTTTGAATGAGGTCACTATGCGAGGAGTAACTGTGAAATGCATTGAATAGTGAGTGGTTCCACTATATTTTGTCGTGCAGTTCTGCAGCTAAATGAATCGAGCATGCATCGGTCATAAATTATTACTGCATGACACACTTGATAATTTAAGAGGATCCATTAACATTTAGTTTAGACAAAGGTGCATTTATTCTTCAAATCAGACTGGAATGTGATGCTTTAATCGGCTAGACTTCCTTGTAGTTTGATAAACAATTGGCACCTTCAAAAATTTGAAGTAACATATTTTAAGAATGCAGCATTTTCATTGGCCACAAACTGAATCGTTTTGTCAATGAAAGGCTGGATGCTTAAGTTTTCGTATATGTACATGTAGTTAAGGCCCCATTTAAACTGTTTACAAGAAATGGTTAGTACATGTACCTGAAAAGTAGTTTTATTTCGGTGGACATTCACCCATGTTTAGAATAGGTACATTAACTCTTGTCGGTCATTAGCATTCTAGTAAATTTATAGTGAAAAACAAAGTAATTGAAGATCGGGACCACCTACATAATTTGCTAAAATTAGTTAATTTTAGATACTGGCAAGACTTATCTTGAAACCAGAAAATATAAATTTAATTGTACACCAGAGGTCCTTAACTTGTAACCAAGAATCATTTTCTTGACTATCTTCCCTTGAATTTTTAGTTACATTGTATTTGTGTAGTGCACAACAGTCCAGTTATGCATACCCTATAATAAAAAAAGAACTTAAAGTAAGTGACTTTAGGAAATATTTCGCTGTAAAAATAAATTTAAATTTCCCGTCGGTTGCTTTGGGAGGGAGCAAGCTAACCGATTAATTTAAAATGCTGTTAGTAACAGCCATTCAGGCAGAATATTATCTTGAAAGGGGTGATGATGTGACGACCTCCCAGGGGCAGCTTTAAATCCTGCCTTATTACCATGACAACTTTTACCATGGTTACTTGCTGATCCTGTTTAAGAAATATAGTTTAGCCAAGATAAATGGTGAATATTAACTTGAGGATAATTTAGATACTTGTAGCCATTGTTAGATCAGCATAATTTGTTTTGGCTCATATTTAACTTTTGGATATTAAAATTCACATTGTGTGAATGAAAGCTACATTGTACATGTATGTAAAAACTAAAAACCAAATTACCATTACCGGGTAATTTAAATTGAAAGTGTTGTATCCCATTTCTGGATATTTGTTACGAAAAGACAAAACCGCGAAGAACCATCAAAAGCCGAATGAGGATTTCAACAATGTTTTTTTTTTTAATGGGTTTTTTGGGGGTATGGGTTGGGATTGTTTACTTTGGCACAGGGGAAATCTTTACTATTATAAACACTGATGTTATTAAAGGTCATGAAATTTATTTATAATACGCACAAGTTTATACATGTATGTTAGAGAATTTGGATATGTGACAGCAGATGTAAGAATGCATTTATTTTGTTGAAGACTTAGCAATAATTAAATGACGAAATTATGTTTAGTTCATCAGATTTGTTCACTATTTTTATCAATAATTTTAGAGAACGAAGTGTGAAAATTTGGGTCGATTTAATTTTAGATTTCATTTTCTTAATAATATCAGTCAGTTTGACAAATAATTGAAATTCGGGGAGGGAAAAGGGGATGGGAGGGGTGGGGACAAAACAGTTGGGGTAATGTTCAGTGATTGAAAGTTCAGTGATTGAAATCAAAACAATTGACATCCGTTTAAATATATGTAGATGGTAGTGTTAGTGATGACAAAGAAAATTTAATTCATGTTTTGGATTTAGATGAATTTTTCAATGCATAATTCACAGGAAATATCAGTCACTGAACAGAACAATCTCTTCAAAGTTTTGTTATTGTTAAATTTGTTGGATAAAATGACCAAACCAGCCAAATAAAATACAAATTATTGTCTGATTTTGTTAATTTAACATTTTGTGAGATGTTCATTTATGTTAATTTATAAGGTAAAATTTTTTTATACTCAACTCGGATATTAGGATTTAAAGTCAGGGTAGTAATTCAAATATTGAAATATTTTATCTGTGAAATGTTTATATTCACTGTTTCAATTGGGAGGTAAGGTATATTTAAGTTGACAGGTTATTCTGTCATTTAATGATTTTCAGATAAAAAAAAACTGATAATAAAAAAAAAAAGTGAACAAATTTTTTCAATAAATTTGTGTAGAAGATGATAATTTGTATTAATGAGACTGTGTTTGGTCCTATGTTAACTGTCTAATGATGTGTTTATATTTTGTATCGTGTCTGAATATTGACTATAAGCACTGTCTTGCTATTGCATTATACATGTCGGTTTACTCATTTAGTAAATATATGTGCAATTAGAGCTGGGTTTATGAAAGAATTGTTTTTTGAGCATAATTAAAATGGCAGAGGATGAGGAAAGACTCCTTGCTCTGCAGGAATTGTATTATTTTTGATCTGCATCGAACTGAATTTTGTGTACGTGGAAAAAAATTAATATTTTAACATCACAATTTGTTACTGAATGATAGATTGTCATCTTGTAGACCTTTTTGATATTTTTTTAGTGAAAATTTGTGTAAGCTGAATTGATCAAATTATCTGTGCTTTATAGTATATTCGGCATACATGAACATATTGTCATCTGTTCATAAAATTGCTCAAATTTAGTCAAGACATTCATTTTATATTTAAACTAAATTAACTTTATAAGATATGTTATTAGATTGTGGTCAAATTAGGCACTCATAATTTCAAGAGCTTTAGGATATATTCCATTTACATTTTTGTGAGAAAGCCCTGTGCCCTTATTAAAACTCGAACTGAAATATTTGAAGAATACTGCGATTTCATTGGCTAAATGCGAAATTCTAGTAGACATGAGCTCTTAACCAATGAAAAAGCAGAATTAGCAAATTAAATTTTTCATAAAAAAATCACCCAGTTTGTATATCATTTACCTTTATACCAAAGATTAAAGACTGTAGGTAGATTTTATTGTGCCTTAATGGTTATATCAGACATGATGCAAAATATCAATAAACTATTCCTTCTTTCACTTGATTTGTTTATTTGTTGCATAAAAAAAAGACCTGAGTGGCGCAATGAGTTATAGTGGCATAAGAAATGTTGGATGGCATAGGAAACCTATGTCCTGTGTAGACCATTGGTAGATACCAGACAGCACTGAAAATAGTGTATACTGGGCTTCATTAGCATGGTTGATGCAGAATAGTAGTCTGCGATATCACCTTCGGTGGAAGCGGACGTTAAACGCTAAGAACAACAAGAATAGTAGGATGTTACACCCCCTCCCGGGGGATCACGTGGCTAGGTGGGTAAGACGCTAGCTCGCTAGCCTGGAGGTCGGGTGTTCGATCCCTGCATTGGCCGAGAAAGTTCATCCAGATTTTCCGGCGTGGTTCTCCCTTGTCAGTGATGCAGGACGGAGGGGCTGACAAGGAAAGCTGTCTAGTCGTTCGGATGGGACGAAAAACCGAGGTCCCGTGTACACATTGGCGTGCACGTAAAAGATCCCTTGGCAGTTGGAATTCGATATAAGAGTAGGCCGTAGTGCCGCTGTCCGGGCAAAATTTCCCTCATTGCACACTGTATGGCGTATGCCCGTCTTCATTAGCCCAGGTTAGGAGCAGAACAGTAGGACGTTAAACTCCATTTCATTTCATTTCATTTCACACCCCCTCCCCCCTTTGAGCCAATTCAATTCATGGCATGCAGCAGTATCAATACAAGTTCATACTATAAATGTTTGTGGATGAACTTTAGTGTACGAAAACCCCATCAATTTGTCCTTTTAAGAATTCTCTTCAGTTGCCCCAGAAGTTAAAGATGGAGTTTATAAGAACCAAATATGTCCATTGCTTGTCTTTTGGCTTCAAATGTTGCATAACTGTTATTTAGACATTTATTCACCCGACAAGCCTATAATCAACTTGCTGGCAATAAGATGTCCTAGATGTAAATGGATTAGAACACCACCAAGATTTAAGAATTTAATGATAAAATGGACAAGATCCTTAGTCTCTATTGTCAAGTACCGTTGCTTCGATAATAATACATCGGTTACATTGCTCAGAATATAAAAATGTGAATGAAATTTTCAATACATTATGTATATTCATTTTTTAGTATCTATTTTTGAACTTTAACTATTATAGCAAGAGCCAGTTCTTTATCTGACAGTGTATCTTTAAAGCTGAACTCTGATTACAAAACATCAGAAATAATCAAATAAAAAAAAAATTTAACACCCTAAATAATCGCCATACTTGTTTTCAAGTTGTAGAACAATCATGGCCATTGTACGCGTACAAACACACCCTTATAGCCTGATGAGAACATACCCCCACTTTTGTCACCTGTGAGCAGTATATCCCAGCTTTGTGATAGTCCCGAGCAATTAAGATCCTACTGTAATTAACAGAAACCAATAAACTTTATGATTCGAGTTGCAATAGGTCGATTTGAATAAGACAAACCAGCAAGATGGTCAGTTTAGGATTTATCTATAGGTTTGGCTCAGCTCAAAAAGTACACACTGTAGTTGCCATCCTCGGCACACTTTATTTTTCTCTAATTGTGAGTGCAGGGGATTGGGAGTGACCTCAGAAGTGGAATAGACTAAGGCCTCTCTTCATTTAAATCTGACCGGAAGATTGTCTTCAGTGATATCATTTGTTTATTTAACTTCATCTTGGCGAAACCAGAATGGTTTGAACAAGATTGCCATGTGGTGATTCACAGTTCGGTATATTAAATCCGGAAAAAAACATACATCACATCTTCCCAATATTTTTGGACAAACAGTTTTTATTTCTAAGCGAGTTTGTGGCTCAGTAAGGCACTAGCTCAGTAACCACCTGGTCCTGGTTTCGATCACAGTGTTGTCAAGAGTTTTCCAGTGTGGTTCCTGTTTGTCAGTGATGGAGGGCATGGCAAGAACCTCTGGCATGTACATAAAAGAACCCTGGAAAGTAGGAATTAAATTGTCGGTGGAGAGAAGTAGGATTTTAAACACCATGAGAGTTTGTCTGCCAATGATTATGTGTGGTTTAATGGTCGAGAGCGAGACATTAAGTAATATATTGTAACAACATGAGGGCCGAATGTTTTTACAATATATACTATTCAAAAAAAGTAGGGGATATTTGATTTTTAAGTGTTATTAAAGTCACCTAATGAAACTGACGAAGAAACAAAAGACAAAATGAAATGAAGTTCACATTCATCGATTTATTCCAAATGATCGTTAGACTAAGTAAGGCCCAGACTGACCATTATAAGGGTAAAATGATACCCGGGGTCAAACAGCAAATTTACCACAGCATCACAACCAAGTCAGTAACGGGTAAATCCTCCTCTGTTTGCCAAACAAGCATTGATCCGACGTGGCATACTCCTAATGAGACGTCTAAGGTCATTTTGGTCCAGATTGTCCCATTCCGGTTGCAACGCAGCAGTAAGTTCTTGGACATTGGCAGGACGTTGTTGACGTTGACGTAACCTCTGTCCAAGCATGTCCCAGACATGCTCGATGGGGGAGAGGTCGGGACTCAGTGCTGGCCAAGGTAATGTGGTGATGTTCTGTTGTTGGAGGTAACCTGTAACGATCCTGGCCCTGTGACATCTTGCGTTGTCATCCTGGAAGATGAAACGGCGGCCATGACGTCGTGCGAACGGCACAACATGGACTGCCAAGATGTTGTCCCGGTAGTACTGGCCTGTAACACGCCCTGCAACAACATGTAAAGCCGTTCTTCCAGCAACAGTGATGCCTCCCCACACCATAACAGAACCACCCCCAAATCGATCATGTCTGATGACGTTAACGTCTTGGAAGCGCTCGTTTCGACGACGCCACACCCTCCTACGTCTGTCCAAAAAATCAACAGTGAACCTTGACTCATCTGAAAACATCACATTGCTCCAGCGTCGATTATCCCAGTGTTGACGATCCCTACACCAACGACGTCTTGCCTGAATGTGATGATCTCTCAAACAAGGGATCACGCGAGGACGTCGGGCGCGAAGGTGACCCCTATGCAAGTCGATTCCGAATCGTCTGGCCACTCACTCTCACACCAGTGTCTGTTTGAAGACGAGCGCTGATCTGATTTGCTGTGATGACACGATTTCTCAAGGCCAAGGTACGGATAAATCGATCCTGGGCTTGAGTTGTCGCCCTTGGTCGACCTGAGCGTGGTCTGTCCTGTACAGATTGTGTATCACGGTATCTGGACCATAGCCTGCTTATGACAGACTGAGAAACATTCATCGTCCGCGCCACAACCGCCTGTGTTGTGCCGATCTGTAGCATGCCAAGGGCACGTAACCTTTCATTTTGGGTAAGCCGATGCATATCAAAATTTGTTTTCTGGTCACTAAAACAATTAAACTGATGTTTCCACCCTGGAATTCAATGCCACAATGACTGTAACATTCAAAGTCAGAGTCGTGCAAATCTTGGGTTGGACCCCCATGATGATCCCAAGCATCGCCTGCATTCCATGCGGTAGCTATTGGTGCGTTTGGGCGTCACATGTAACTGGAAATGTTTCTTCTGTTAGGTTCTATAGTGACTTTTTTCGTAGTCATTTGCATATTTTAGTATTATGCCCCCAAAATCAAATATCCCCTACTTTTTTTGAATAGTATATTACGCAATGTCTTAAGCTCGAGACCATTAAACAACTTAAAATACAGACACTTGCACGTGCTTTGCGATGAAATACGTCACTCGAGTTCAATATTTTACCAAGTTACGCTTGACACATTGCCCGTACGATTATTTGAAATAATGGTACTCCAACATCAAAGGATGACGTCACATCTGTATTTTAAGCCATATTAATAGTTTTAATTACTAATTATGGAGATGAATGTTTTTTTAAATGAGGGAACTACGGTGGCTTGGTGATTTTTACCAGGAAGTCCTGGATTTAATCAAGGAAAACCATGTCTAGTGGTTTGTATGGGACAAAACCTGAGGTCTACCTTTGTACACTCAAAAGAACCCTTATAAGGTAGAAATTCATGATGAGTAGACAGAAAGCCTGTTGTACAGACATTTCCATCATAGCACATTGTATGAGGTATGCCCGTCTGTATTAGTCTAGTTGAAGCCGAACAGTAGGACTTGAAACTTCATTTCCATTTGAACCAGCGGCTGCCAGGCAGGATACGCCCACATTTTCGAGAGATGGATAGAAAACAAGCTAAAACGAAAGTGATTTTTCCTTCAATCAAGGGCCATAATTCAGGAAATTACAATTCGATATGCGCAAATATCGAAAGGAACCGAGATCTTTGGGTTATAAACTTACAGTTCAAGTTTCAACAAAATCGGATAAAAATTGTGACCTCTATAGGGTCCACAACCTTGATATACCATATTTTTAGGCAATTTGAGAACGAGGGGCGGCCATTTTGTCTGTCAGTTTTGGGCCGATTTTCACGAAATTCGAACTCAGTCGTCCTTAGGGTGTAACGGTGATATAATAATACGTTTTTTAAATCGGATAAAAATTATGACCTCTATAGGGTCCACAAGCTAAAAATGCGATTTTTCGTACAATCAGGGGCCATAATTCAGGAAGTTACGGTCCGATATGCGCGAATATCGAAAGGAACCGAGATCTTTGGGTTATAAACTTACATTTTAAGTTTCAACAAAATCGGATAGAAATTGTGACCTCTATAGGGTCCACAACCTTGATAGGCCATATTTTTACGCTATTTGAGAACGAAGGGCGGCCATTTTGTCTGTCAGTTTTGGGCCGATATTCACGAAATTCGAACTCAGTCGGCCTTAGGGTGTAACGGTGATATAATAATACGTTTTTTTAAATCGGATAAAAATTATGACCGCTATTGGGTCCACAAGCTAAAAATGCCGAAAATTGACAGACAAAATGGCCGCTCTTCGTTCTCAAATAGCGTAAAAATATGGCTATTTGAGAACGAACGGCGGCCATTTTGTCAGTCAGTTTTGACCGATTTTCACGAAATTCGAACTCAGCCATCCTTAGGGTGTAACGGTGATACAATAATACGTTTTTTTTTAAATCGGATAAAAATTATGACCTCTATTGGGTCCACAAGCTAAAAACGCGATTTTTCGTACAATCAGGGGCCATAATTCAGGAAGTTACGTTCCGATATGCACGAATATCGAAAGGAACTGAGATCTTTGGGTTATAAGCATACATTTCAAGTTTAAACCAAATCGGATAACCAGCGGCTGCCAGGCAGGATACGCCCACATTTTCGAGAGATGGATAGAGAACAAGCTAACAATTGTGACCTCTACAGTGTTCACAAGCTAAAAACGTGATTTTTCGTACAATCAGGGGCCATAATCCAGGAAGTTACGGTCCGATACATGCCAATATCGAAAGGAACCGAGATCTTGGGGTGATAAACCTATATTTCAAGTTTCATTGAAATCGGATAAAAATTGTGACCTGTAGACTGTTCACAAACAATTGTGGACGGACGGACGGACAGGGTCGACGACAATATACGTCCACATGAAAATGGGGGCGTATAAAAACACTTTGCAATTTCTTATCTAATCAAAATGCCTTATGATTTCCAAACTATACACAGGTATATGAGACCAATCAGGAATCCAAATGCTGTAGGAGTTGACCGGAACATTTTAACAAAAAATGGAATAAATACACACATTATTCTTCTTTTATTAATTTCAATATAAAAGTATAAAAACATTTCTTTATCAAGCAGGATATTCTTGTCCTACAGTATTACAATAATATAAAATAAGTTTTATGGAAATTGGAATACGAAACTTTGCAAAATAAAAAAAAATGTTTATGTAATTATTTCAACACCGGAGAAAATTCATGTAAACTCAATTGAAAAACATATTTTAATTACAAGCATACATATTCATCAATAAAGTGCATACATCTGAATAAATGTGCCTCACATTTCAAAAAGCTCATGCAGTAAGCATGTGATTTTCAAGTCTAATGTTCCATCGGTGTGTATTGATATATCAATGTATAAAATAGGGCAACTTGGTAGTTTTAACTACTGCTTGGTAGTCTCAATGAGCTCAGGTAGGTCATTAATTCTTTAAAAGTATTTAAAAGTTAATCGTAATTCACAACAAGCCAACAGTGAGGCTGATGTCCCCCGCCGAAATAGGAAAATAATTAGAGGACACATATAAATTTATCACAAATAAGCGGAACGGACAGACAGACAAACAGACAGACGGACGAACCCATTTTAATAGTTCCCTGCTTTCTTCGAAAGGCAGGGGACAATCAAAGTAGGAGAGTTATTGTTTTCCAAAGTCTCGACCAATCAAATTGCGTATCGCTCTGCTTACCCTGAGCAGAAAATGCTCATTATCAAACTTAGTCAAGGTATTACTGTAATGAAACTATACACCAAGTTTCATCAATCTCACTTAATTAGAACTAAAGTTATCGTGTCCCAAAGCATCAACCAATCAAATTGCTTATCTCTGCTTACCCTAAGCGGAAAATGCTCATCTTCGAACTCCATCAAGGCATTGACCTAATCAACACATACACCAAGTTTGAACATTCTAGCTCAATTAGGAAGAGAGTTATCGTGCCCCAAAGTATCAACCAATCAAATTGCTTATCTCTGCTTACCCTAAGCGGAAAATGCTCATCTTCGAACTCCATCAAGGCATTGACCTAATAAACACATACACCAAGTTTGAACATTCTAGCTCAATTAAAAGTTATCGTGTCCCAAAGCATCAACCAATCAAATTGCTTATCTCTGCTTACCCTAAGCGGAAAATGCTCATCTTCGAACTCCATCAAGGCATTGACCTAATCAACACATACACCAAGTTTGAACATTCTAGCCCAATTAGGAAGAGAGTTATCGTGTCCCAAAGCATCAACCAATCAAATTGCTTATCTCTGCTTACCCTAAGCGGAAAATGCTCATCTTCGAACTCCATCAAGGCATTGACCTAATAAACACATACACCAAGTTTGAACATTCTAGCTCAATTAGGAAGAGAGTTATTGTGTCCCAAAAAGTGTGACGGACAGACAGACGGACGGACGGACGGACAGACGGACAGACAGACAGACAGACAGACAGACAGACAGACAGACAGACAGACAGACAGACAGACAGACGGACGAACCCATTTTAATAGTCCCCTGCTTTCTTCGAAAGGCGGGGGACAAATATAGAATAAGTAATGTTTATTCCTAATAAGGTCTTTAAATGACATTCAGTAATAATTATCTAAAAATGTATTTTTCTTGATATTTAAATATGACGAGCAGTAGATAAAGTCAACTACTAAAATAGTTGAAGGATAGGCGTCCTAATTTCTCATTGACTGAGAGAACCAAAATAATAAAATTTGAAATATCTTTTCAATATAAAACCAAACATAACAAAATAAAAAATAAAAACAATATTATACATTTAAAGTAGAAAGTATTTGAAATGATGAAAAAAAAATAGATAACATGTATATCGTACATAAAAAAAAAAACAATACAAAAATGAACAACAGCTGTAAAGCTAGACTGGAGGGAATAATGTAAAATTAAATTGACTAGTCTTAACAATAATAACAATAAAATAATAATAATAAAAAAACCCCTAAGACTAGCACACAGGGTATACAATAATATCATGGACAAATTTGGATAGAATGATTTAAAGATTGATGCCACTGATTGTAATTAGAAGGATTGCGAATCCTAAAAAAGAATAACAATTCAAAAATGGTTCAATTCTGTTCATAATTTACAAAGATATTATGAATTTAAAATTTTGAAACATTCTGCAGATAATATAAACAAGCCAATGCCACCTATAAGTGCACGGTAAAACCTTTTGATTGGCCTCTTTTCAATTAAAATAAATCCAATCTCGGTAACTATTCAATATTATGGTTTTCTTTTCAACGTTAAATATTCAATTAAGCTGTGAAAATATGATATGGTTCAAAAACAAAATGCAAATGATGATGAGCAGCTTTCATAGAGTTGAATAGTGAAATGTTCTAAGAAATAGGGAATAATTACCACAATACAGTATTCTCTAGGTGAGTCTTGTCTTGAAAAGCATGCGATAAATTACCCAAAAGAATTGGAAAAGATTCCAAAGCAAATAATAAAATAGGCACCGGTTTGAAGACTGACATTATATGTTTTATAATTGAGCCATTTCTCAGAACATTTTCACTGAGGACTCACAGACAATGTGGATAATTCCCCATGGAATGAAATCAAGTAAAGGCATTCATTTCGAATGGCCGTCCTCGCTAGAGGTAAAGGGACATAATTTATAGGTGAGGCGGTCCCACGTGACCTCATTGTTTACCTTACAGCATTGTTTTCCTGTACATTCATTACAAACTGTTGTGTTGACAAACGTTAGTTTTGGTCGTTAATACCGAAATTTAATCCCGATACGTTTCTCTTACCATCGTTAAGGTCACATGGAACCAAGTTTTTATTAGCAACACTTGGTGGGAATTCTTCAGCGAGGACGCCCATTGTATGATTTAAGCAATTGACACTAATTAGTCAAATTAACAAATGATCGACTTGGCAAATAACTATTATGACTAGGCTAATTAACAATTGACTGTCATGGAAAATAACTTTTATGACTAGACTAATTAGCATATGACTGTCATGGAAAATAACTTTTATGACTAGACTAATTAACAAATGACTGTCATGGAAAATAACTTTTATGACAAGATTATCATAATTTCATAGTTATGATTAGACTTATTACCAAAAAGTAACTGCCCTAAAAAAATAACTATTATGACTAGACTATTTAACAAATGACTGCCATTGGACATGGAAAATAACTGTTACAGCTAAACTAATTAACAAATGACTTCCATGGAAACTAACTATTACAGCTAAACTAATTAACAAATGACTGTCATCGAAAACAACTGTTACAGATAAACTAATTAACAAATGACTCTCATGGAAAATTCTGATAGGATAACAATAAAAATAAAATTTAAATCTGTATTATTTCTACAGGCACAGTTATAAAAAATAAATAAAAAATAAAATATGACTCAATAACAGGAACAAAATACCATATGTGGCACACAAGTAGTAACATTAATCTCATTCTCGGCAAACTGTGCAGAAGTTTTCTGCTTCCCAGTGATGTAGTCCCATATGTATTTTAAGCAAGTGTATTGTTTTGTTTCTATATTTACAGAAAGAACATCTATACAATAATGTAGAAGATTCTTCTTTAAGTTTTATAGGGATGTGGCTCTCCTTGATGTGGACACTGACATTTTCTTCAGAAAGAAATTTAACTGGACAGTACAAGCATTTGTAAAGATCATTTGCATCCTTAATTAGAACCTCATTTGTCAGATTCTGTTTCAGAAAACATCTATGTGCAACGCTTTTCTCTAATTTTTGAGTCTCTAAAACATCACCATGCATTTCCAAAAGATGACTCTCAAATTGTCGGTTATTTCTATGGAATGTTCCACAGATCTTACAAACAACAACTTTAATTTCTTTTTTATCAGGACAAGAGAGTGAAGTTGTGGTGATGCTCTTGTACTCTTCCCGATGTGTGGCTTGTACATGAGTGTGCATTGCTCCAAGATGAATTGTAGTTAATGCACAAAATCGACACGAAAACACAGCTTTTTGATTGTGTGCTGTATGTTGCATAAAGACGTGAAGAGTTAGATTAAAACCGACAGGAAATTGACTATTACAATATTCACAAGTTTTCCTCTCCCAATTTTCGGTTGAATGGCAAATCATGAGATGTCTATTGTAACGATATTTTCTATTGAAGGTCCGTTCACAATAATCACAGGACAACCATTTCTGTCCACGCTGAACTTTTATCTTCGGTTCAGTTTGAGTATTATCCATGCCTTTCATTGTCTTGTTTGAACTTTCCCTGTCCAGGTTTGATGGTCCTTGGATGTCTTCTTTTATGCAATCATCTCCACGATCTACAGGTCCAACACACTGGAGATCAGAACTTTTACTACATTGATTTGAAATTGTAACTTGTCCACCATTTTCTTCCTTTAGACAATCAACTCCTCTATTTTGATTTAAAATGTTTTCGGTTTTGTTCTGTTCTGAATTTTCAAGACCTATGTTTGACGTTTGAACTTTTAAACAGTCTGCTCTTTGATTTCGACTTTTCTTTCTTCGACTTTCACTTTTTGTTTGATTTCGACTTGCACTTTTTGTTTTATTTCGACTTTTCTTTCTGGATTTTGCACTTTGAACTCCATATTCTTCATTTTTTTCCCCCTCATTGTTTCTTTTTGCATTTTTAGAAGAAACGTCCAATTCATTGCCACTTTCCACACTACTATCATTTTCCCACCTGAATTTCTGTTTTAAGGATTGACCACTGGAACTTGCTTCTGTTTTCTTTTCTCCTGGCTTTACGACCCCTGAACAGTTAATGCTTTCTTGTCCCGGGTTAATACTTTCTTTATCGTTAACACTTTCTTTATCATTAACACTTTCTTGCCCCGGATTAATACTTTCTATATTGTTACCACATTCTTGTTCTGGATTAACACTTTCTACCTCATTAACACTTTCTTGTTCGAGGTTAACAGTTCCTTGTCCTGGACTGACATTTCCTATATCTATTGAAGAATTTTGTGGCGAGCTGAGAAACTTGTATGGTTCAAATAAATCTGGTGTGTTAATTTTTTTGTTAACCGTTTCTGATTGCGGGAAACCATGACGAAACTTCATATGACTTTCTAAATGGCTTCTTCTAAAGAACTGTCTTGAACACAGATGACAATCAAATATAAGATTACCTATAAGTTGCTGGTCAAATTTATCTGAAAAATACAAACAATAAAATAAAGTGGGAGTAAGTAAAATATTGTATATCATTTTTTGATAAAATGAAATGGGGATTAAAATCTAATGAAGATGCATAAAGCATGGAATAAAGGAATTTTTGTACATAGCCTACTCTTATTTTGACCATCAAATGTCAGGGGATCTACTTAATGTACTGCTGTTTTTTCCTCCAATCCGAATGACAAGAGGCTTTTTCTTGTCACTTACTCCATCCTGCACCACTGAAAAGGGACGACAGACTTGAACTTTTTCAACAGGATGGAACCCAAGATCACCTGGTCAATGAGCCACCGTAGCTCCCTATTTCATAACCAAAAGTGGACCAATTCAATTTACCTATATTGAATGCATCATTACCTGTTAATGAATCAGGCAATTGTTTGGTTCCACTCCTTGTTCTCATTTTTGTCTCACCTTCAGCGACTATAGTTTGATCAATATTCTTCATAGTTCCAGCATTCTGAAGTGGTTGGCCTTTATTTATATCGGAAGCTTTTCCTTGACACTGACTGTTCATATCATATTGCTGTTTATTGCGTCGTCTTCTTTTTCCTTTTTCTTGGTTTCGTCTTGCATTTAACTGGTTATGCCTCTGTCTCTTCTTGTCCTCACGGTTTACACATTGCATCAAAGTTTCTTTTTCTAAAGTTTCTATTGTACATGTGTGTGGCTGTGACATTGATCTGGTGCATCGTCTCGATATTAAATTTTCATTGGTAGCTACCCTGGCTTTATTTCTGCTTCGATTACGCTTCTTTCTTGTCTTTTTAGTTTTGACCTGACCTGCTGAATTTGATGGGGTTTGATGAACAGGTGGATTTAAAGCTAAGTCCCTTTTCCTTGGAACTTTAGACAAAGTATGATCAGATAGTTCATTTTTCATGTTGAGATTAGTAAGACATAAATCTGTTGCTAATCCATTTGATACAGCAGACCTAGTTCGCCGACGTTTATCACGTTTTGAAAACCAGAAATTCATACCGTGGCCAGGCTTTCGCCTTTTTTTAACTTTTGACTTGGGCCGCACATTTACCTCTGTGGAACCCGATTTTGACGAGTCTTCTATCCCACGTGCTACTGGAAATGCTGTTGGTCTAGAATATTTTCCTGTTTGTTTAGGTTGTTTAAAGTTGGACATGGTTGGAAATGATCTGCTTCTTAGAGTCATCAATTTGACATTTAGTGGAATATCTTCATTCATAGTTCCAACACAAGATGTTGTGATCTTTGGAATGAGAGGTAAATTTGGAGGGTCTTTGTAGGAGGTTATTTTGGTAGATTTCATTGATAAATCCAGTGGTTCATCATCTGAGGGATAATTATCAGTGTGGCTGGTTGTTCGAACATTTTGCCTGTTGGCAATGTTCACGGGGTCTTGGCTACTAACTGGATCATCATACAACACCTTGCTGGTTCTGACAGAATCCTCATCTGACATCTTGTTTTTAAGTACTGGCTCATCAGGTGTTAACATGATTCCTATTTTTATATAGTCTGTGTCAATTGGATAAGTCTGTAGAATGTTGTCAGTACGGACAGCTTCATCAACATTATCTGCATTGAGTATTTGATCATGTGTTGAGTAATCAGTATTTATTTGTAATTCGTCAGTATTTACTAGTGGACACGTGTCAGTACTGACTGCTTCATCAAGTGGTGCCGTGTAATTATCTACGGGTCCACCATGTGGTGAGTCATCTGTATCTATTGATGGATCATGTGGGGACTTTTCTGTATTGACTGTTTCATTAAGTGGTGCCATGTCAATATCTTTTAGTCCACCATGTGGTGAGTCATCAGTATGTATTGGTAGATCATGTGGGGATATGTTAGTATTGACCGTTTCATCAAGTGGTGCCATGTCGGTATCTACTGGTCCACTATGTGGTGATTCATCAGTATTTATTGGTGGATCATGCAAGGATTTATCAGCAGTGGCTTGTGCATTATCATTACTGATTTGTTGTAAGTGATTGCTATTGACAGATTCATTGTGTGACTTGTAAAAATTTACTGGTTTTTTATATAATGAATGATAAATATTTTTGGTTGGTATATCAGGTCTTGAGTCATCTGTGCTGACAAAGAAATCTTGTCCAGAGTCACCAATACTTATTAGTGGATGAAGTGCTGATTCTTCATTGCGTATTAGTAGATTATGTGGAGTGTCAACAGTATTGATTGGTGTGCAATGTAAAAAATCATTGTAACTGACTACTGCATCATGTTGTGAGTTGTGAAAGTTTGCTGGTGCATCACATAGGGAATCTTCAGAATTTACTGTTCTATCACATGGTAAATTGTTAGTAATCAGGGATTCATCTTGTGTTGACTGGACAGTATCTAACCTTCCATCATCATCATGTGAGGAGTTTTCAATACTTACAGGTGCATCTTGTGGGTGATCATGTGGTTTGCTGTCACGATTGACTGGGACATCATGTTGGGATTCAACAATCTTCAATACTTCATTGTCTGTTGACTGATCAGTAATTAACGGGCCATCATGTAGGGGGGTTTCAATACTTGCACGTGCATCCAGTGGTAAGTTGTCAGTAGTTACTGGTTGATCATGTAGTCTGCTGTCAGTATTGACTGGGACATTATGTTTGGAGTCAATAAACTTCTTTGGTTCATTTTTTGACTTGTAAAGATTTTGTAGTCCATCATGTGTCAATTCAACAGCATTGACTAATTGATTCAGTAGTAAGTTGTCCTTATCCACTGATTCATTTTGAGTTGAATTAGCAGTAGTTACTTGCTGCGAGTCATCAGCATTGACTGTGTCATCATGGTGTGAATTGTTAATACTCATGGCTGAATCATGTACAGTTGTTACATTAAGTGGTTGGTCATTAGGTTTTTCTGTTGTGGCAGAAATTACTAGTGGGTCATTTGGTAAGTTGACTAGTGGGTAATCTGTATTTACAAGTGGTAAAACATTAGTATTTACTGGTTCATCATGTGATGAATTAACAGTATTAAGAGGTCCATCGTACCATGTGTGGTCACTATTTACTGTTGCATCACTTGGGGATGTATGAGTATTCACTACTCCATCTTGTGGTGGGCCATCAGTATATATTGGTCCATCATGTATTAAGTCATCAGTACTTACTAGTAGATCATGTGGGGAGTCGTCAGTATCGACTAGATCATGCTTTAAGACATTAGTATTGTCCCATGATTTTAATGGTTCCACATGTGGTGAATGGTAATTATCTATTGGTCCATCATTTGGTGAGTTATCAGTATTGACCAAGGAATCTTGTGGTGTGTTACTAGAATTTACTGGTGGATCATATGGTAAGTCATTAGTACTTACTTGTTCATTATCTGGTGAGAGACTAGTATTGATCAATTCATTGGTATTGAGTGGTCCGACTTGTCGTGCATCATGTCTGTTTACAGGTCCATTTTCTGGTATGCCACCATTATTCATTGGTGCACCTTGTAGTGAGTCATCAGTATTTACTGGTGGATAATGCAGTGAGTCATCAATAGTAAGTGGTTCATCCTGCACATGATGTGCTTTTATTCTGTCAGTATTAACTAGTTCATAATGTGATAGTTCTCCAGTGTTGATAGTTGCTTGAAAAGCTTTGTCTTCATCCTGTGATTTCAATATGGTACTGGCTGGCGCTTTATCTGAAATGTCAGTACAAACTGGTTTAATACAGGACATATTCACTGGTTCACCAGCAGTCATTAGTAGGTCTTGTGGAGTAAAGTTGGCAACAATTGATTCACATGGATATTTGCTTGTAGCACTAATTGGTTCACCATGTCCATGGTTGTCAGCATTAACTAGGTTATCCTTTGACTGGCTGTCAGAACTAATTTGTTCATTGCGTGACTTGTTAAAAGTATTAATTGGTATACTATCAGTATCCATCGGATCATTATGTGATTTGTTGCCAGAAATTAATAACTCATCCTTTGATTTTCTTTGATCAGTTTCTAGATCATTCTCTGGCATGACCGTCTCATCAGTTGCTTCATTTCCAGTCTGAATTGGTTGGTCAACAGACTTGCAGTCAATAATAATCGCTTCATCAAATACTTTGTCTGCACTAATTTGTTCAACCATTGACAATTGGCTGTTAGCACAGACTGGTTCATCATTTGACTGGCTGTCCACATTGGTTGGTTTGTCACATTGTATGCTCTTATTGTTCATTGGTTCAACATGCGACCTGTTCTCAGCATCAACTGTTTGATTTTGTATTTGGTTCTTAATCTTCTTTGGAGTATACATTGGTACATCTTGTGAAAGATTGTCAGTACTAAGTGGAGCATCTTGTGTAAGATTATCAGTACTAAGTAGAACTTGTTGTGTAAGGTTGTTAGTACTATGGGGAACGTCTTGCATATGGTTGTCAGTACAAAGAGGAGCATCTTGTAAAATGTTGTCAGTATTAAGTGTAGCATCTTGTGAAAGATTGTCAGTACTAGGTGGAGCATCTTGTGTAAAGTTGTCAGTACTAAGTAGAACATCTTGTGAAAGACTGTCAGTACTATGTGGAGCATCTTGTGTAAGGTTGTCAGTACTAAGTGGAACATCTTGTGAAAGGTTGTCAGTATAAAGTGGCACATCTTTTGAAATTTGATCAGTATGAAATTGTGCTTCCTGGAATTGACCAATTGCTTGATCTTTTAATAGCCTGTCAGCACAAATGGCTTCATCTTGAGACTGACTGTCAGTATCATCTGGTTTATTTTGTGACTTCCGATCATTGCATGTTTGATCTTGTGACTGGCTGTTAGTACTACTGGTTTTACTGGTAGACACTGGTTCATTGTGTGTATTAATCAGTTCTCCTTGTAATAGGCTTTCAGAACCAACTTGCTCATCTTGTGAATGGCTATCGGCATTAACTGGTTCATCACATTGCATGCCGTTACTAGTCATTTGTTTTTCTTGTAACATGTCAGCACTAACTGGGTTTTCTTGTAAATTGTCAGTTCTAATTAATTCATCTTGTACATCGTAAGCACTAATTAATTCAGAACTAATCAGTTCATCTCGTAACTTGTCAGTACTAATTGGTTCACCTTGTAGCGTGTCAGCACTAATTGATTCCTCTTGTAATTTGTCAGCACTAACTGTTTCAATGTGTGGCTGGTCAGCACTAATAGGTTCATCTTCTAACTTGTCAACAATAATTGGTTCATATTCTAACTTTCCAGTACTAATTGGCTCATCTCCTAGCTTCTCAACACTAATTGGTCCATCTTGTAACTTTTCAGGAGACCCAATTTCTTGTAACTTGTCAGCATTAACTGGTTTATCTTGTAAATAGACAGCATTAATTAGTTCTTCCTTTAAACTGTCAGCACTAATTGGTTCATTTTGTACTTTGTCAGAACTAATCAGTTCATCTTGTAACTTGTCAGGACTAATTGGTTCAACATGCGACTGGTTAAAACTTATTGGTTCACTGTCTAACTTGTCAGCACCAATAGGTTTATCTTCTAACTTGTAAACACTCATTGACTTATATTCGACCTTTCCAGTATTATTTTCATGTGGCTCACTTTCTAGTAACTTGTCAGCACTAACTGGTTTATCTTGAAAATTGTCAGCACTAATTAGCTCTTCTTTTAAAATGTGGGCACTAATTGGTTCATTGTGTACTTTGTCAGAACTAATCATTTCATCTTTTAACTTGTCAATACTAATTGGTTCATCTTGTAGCTTATCTGCATTCGGTTCATCTTGTAGTTTAACAGCACTAATTGGTTCAATGTGTGACTGGTTAAAAGTAATTGGTTCATCATCTAACTTGTCAGCAGCAATAGGTTCATCTTCTAACTTATCAACATTCATTGGCTCATATTCTATCTTGGCAGTACTAATTGGCTCACCTCCTAGCTTCTCAACACTAATTTGTTCCTTTTGTAAGTTTTCAGGTGACCCACTTTCTTGTAACTTGTCAGCACTAATTAGTCCATCTTGTAAATTATCAGCACTAATTAGTTTATCTTGTACCTTGTCAGAACTAATCAGTTTATGTTGTAACTTGTCAGTACCAATAGGTTCATCTTGTAGCTTGTCAGCACTAATTGGTCCCTCTTGTAATTGGTCAGCACTAATTATTTCCACACTTGACTGGTCAGAATTAATTGGTTCATTGTCTAACTTGTCAGCACTAATAGGTTTATCTTTTAACTTGGCAGTAATAATTGGCTTACATCCCAGCTTGTCAACACTAATTGGTTCCTCTTGTAACTTTTCAGAAGGCTTATCTTCTAACTTTTCAACACTAATAGGTCCATATTCTAACTTGTCAACACTAAGTGATTTATCTTCTAACCTGTCAGAGCTAATTGGTCCCACTAGTGTTTGGCTGTCGAAACTGACTGAGTGATCTTTTGACTGGTTGTTAGCAGTGACTGGTAAACCATCAGTATTTAATGATTCATCTTGTGATCTGCTATTGGCACTATATGGTTTATCATTTAGCTGTGTGGAAGAACAAATTGCTTCATTGTATGGTGTACTATCATTATTTACTGGTTTATCTAGTGGCATAATTTCAGGATCACCCGCTTTATCAAATATGTCATCAGTATTCAATGGTGATTGGCTCTCATTAGTAAATAGAACATCTCTAGGGATATAATGAAACATTTCAATGTGAGATCTACTTTTAACTAAATTATCAAGCTCAGTTGTTTTAGGATGTAATCTAGGAATATTTGAAGAGTTGCTTATGGCAGTACATGAAAGTCTATTTTTCATTTGAGCATTTCTATAGGAAAGTCTTGTCATTCTCCTGTTTGTAACATTTAGCCTGTCATCCTCAACATCTAAAGTCTGAGTTTCTTTACAACTAGACAGAGTAATGGCTCTTCTTAATCTATTCATACGGATAGGGTGCTTGTTGGGTTCAATTATTTGTTCACCAGATGAGGACATGACTCTATGTGGCCTCTGACTGTATGGACTGTTCACATTATTTGTATTATTTACTTCAGTGCTTAGTTCTGCTCTACATTGGTGTAACCGAGTATGCATATCCTTTAACTGGTCAGAGGATCTGGTTTCTTTCTGACTTGTTGGACCATGTTTTGCAAACATAGTTGAATCATTTGTTGTGTCAGGAGTTGCCTTGATACTTGTCTGGATTTGCTGAGGTAAACAAAAAACATTTTGAGCACCTGTAGACTTACGCATTCCCGATTGAGCAAGTATTTGTGAAAATGTCATGTTACTCTTTACTTCATATGAAGATGGAACTCTGTTTGTTTTTAATATTGAGAACGGTGGTGGCTGACGGGATGGGCTCTTTAGACGTGTTGTTGCATTTTCAGATGGCTTCCTAATGGTTTGACCCTTACTTGGTTGAACACTATTTATACCACAAGGACAATGTGCTGCTTTGGTTTGACTATTCAGTGGATGTAATGAAGCATCTTTTGGTTTATCAAGTGAAGATATCAAAGGGTTTTTTGAAGGTGTAAGAGGAATAGATACGTATTGAGAGGATTTCATTTTTGTTTGACTACATCCAAATGAACCCACTAGATCAGATTGCTTCAGGGATGTTGTGATTTGGGTTTGGCTGTGACTTGTTCCAGTTGTTGAACTTTGAGGTTTACCAAGGGGGGATCCTGAACTTGTTGGAACATTCCTTGTTGTAACAGGTCTAGGTGGTTGCAACAGAGGTGTTAAAATAGTTGGATACGTGTTAATACCTGGATTGTTGGCTGGCAAGAATAAATGGCTCTTGGAATATGGCACAAGATAAAAAGATGGTCTGATTGTTTGGTTACCAGAAGATATTAGAAAGGGTTGGTTTGAAGTATTTGTATTATTTGGAAGATCTTGAATAACTAAGAATTTGTTCACAGGTTGAAAGATTGGGGTTGTTAAACTTTGATTTTTTATTGGTCCAGTTACAGGACTTGGTGTTTGAAGAAGGGTGACTTTATCATCTGTTTGGTTGGTTGTTTTTCTCACAGTAATCTTTTTGTTCTGGTTTTCAGTTGTAGTTTTAGCTGATTGGTTTTCGGAACTTGATGATTGTGGTTTAGTCAAAGCGGTGGAAGATTTAATAGGTATCTTGTAGACAAAACTCATGGGAACAGACTTGAGTTCAAATGATTTTGAAATCTGATTCGTGGACGGTTTGCTTTTCAATTTCTTTTTGGAAAGAGTGGTCTTTAGTTTGCTTCTGGAATCAAGGTTTAATGTTTCACATTCTTTTTCTGAATTTCTTTTTAACTTTTTCTCATTTTTTCCATTCTGAGGTTCCTTTTTCCCTTTCTTTCCACTAAATAGTTTTTCGGAAATCTTAAGCAAACCAGGTTTTCTTCTGCGTGTGCATCTCCTATACTCAGTAGGTTCATCTTCATTCACCACATTATCCCCTTCTGTATTTTGTGTGGAATTCGAAGATTCCAAGTTGTCATCAGTGCTTTTAGGCTGGTTATGTAGTGCTGGAGAATTATTTTTCAAAACTTGAACTGGCTTTATTGACGAGTTAGAGATGTTCTTATCAAAAGATACTTCAGGAGTAGTCACTAGTGGCTGAATACAAGTTCTACTGGCTGATGGGTTTGGAAAGCTATCCAAGGTAGTCACTAATGGCTTAATACAACTTATACTTGCTGGTGGTTTTGGTAAACTAACAGATGGTAAAATAAAAGGATACTTTCTTGTTGGTATCTTATGCTGACTACCAATAATCACATTTTTGTCATTATTCGACAAACTTGAAACACTGGTGGGAGTTGGACATCCATGCGAAAAATTATTAGGTCTTTCTGAAGGACACATAACTGATTGCAGATTGGCAAAAGTGAGTACATAGTTCTGGTGACTTTTCATTGTTTGATAAGAACTATTACTGGTGGGGGTGATACAGTTTGAAGAATTACTGGCATGTACAGTTTCCCCTCTTTGACATTTGGGTTTGATTTTCAAACAAGAGTTTTCTTGTCTTAATTTATCTGATCCAGATTCATTGTCACTATCAGTAGAAGAGTCGAATGATGTTAAATCTATGACGAGTTCCGTAGAATATTTGGCCAATTGAGAAGGCAGTGGATAGTGAGTAGAATCCACTTTCTCTGCATCAACAGCTTCTACATCACTACTTTTTTCGTTGTCCGTCTGTGTTTCATGTTCTATATGTTTTGAGTGCATATCATCAGTGGTCAAAGTATTTGTGCTTTTCGCCTGAATCTGACCTTGATCAAAAAGCGGTAAACTTGTAGGATCCTTTTCTTTTGCTGCATGGTCTCTATCTTTGTTCATAGCATGTTGTTTCTCTGAAACGCATCTCTTTCGTATTGGTACGGGAGTAGGAACTTTGGTGAGTTTTATTGAGCAAGATTTTATAGTATTCAAATAGGAGTTTTCTTGTTGAAATTTTTTTCCAGTGCAAAAAGATTTGCCCTTTTCTTTCAAGTCTGTTACTGTTTTTTCTGTACTATCTGCTTCACCATGGTTATTTTCATATTGTAAATTTGCACCAGTTTCATTAATACTATTCTTTGAGAGGGAGGTGCTTTTACTGATATTGCTCTGTTCTAAATTTGTCTCTTTATGATTGTCTTTCGTATTAGAGGAGCACTTATCACTTTTTGGAGACGTAACACCTCTATCTTCGGAGTTTGCCTTTGAAGAAGTTCGTTTGGGAAGGGACTCAGGAATTATTTTCTTAGACCTGGAAATGTTTTTATCTGATTGTTGCTTTGAACTTATTTCTGCAGGATTGATTTCAGCTGTACATGATGTAGCTAGATCAAGCTGAGTAGGTTTTGGACTTATTTCATCTAAATTCTCCTCATACTGGGAAGGGATTTCATCATCAATTATTGTCTTCAAAACATTGTCATTACTTTCTTTGGAGCTGAAGATTTCATCCTGATTGTCGTAGTCAACAGTACTATGTATAGAGTTAGATGACTCAGGACATTGATCGCTTATTGGGGACAACTGTCTTTCAAAAACAGATGATTCGTTATCAGTTTGAATCAGATTAAGTTCTTCTTCTGTCGATGACCCTAGGCAAATTATTGAATCCTTTACCAGTCTTTGCTCACATATATCAGGTTGTTTTAACAGTGTGAAGTGTTTGGATTCATTATCACACATGCTCTCTCTTCTAGAGTGTCTTGTTTTACGCTTCTCTTCAAGCATTGTCAAACCATCTAATTCACTGGTGACATATTTTTTTTGATCATTTTTTGCCAGTTCTCCAGTATTATCTGACATTGATTTATCGGGATTTTCCGTCAAAGCTATATCTGATATTTCATAATTTGAGTTTGTTATAGGAGCAACAGGCTTTTTCCTTGGTCTACCAACCTTTCTCTTCACATTTGTTGTTTTAGTTGTTGGTTTCTCACTGGTACTTTCAACTAAACTCGCTCCGTCCGTTTTGGGATATTTAGCTTTCTTTACCTGCTTTCTGTTTGTGGTTTTTAGCCTAGGTTTCCTTTTTATGATTTGTGGAGAAGATTCCAATAAAACAGATGATTCTGTATCCATACCAACATAGGCATCAGAAATTTCATCTTTTTCAAGTGCTAGATCTTTACTGTTCGAGGTTTTACTTTCAGGAATTTCATTGATTTCTTTCAAAAGTGAATTTTTCAGTTCTTGACTGGAAATGGCCTGCTTTTTTTTATCAGAAGAATTAAGTCCCTGATCATTCCCAAAGATGGGCTCTTCACATTTCTTGAAAGCTTCTAATGGTGATTCCCAGAATTCTTCATGACCTTCATTCAACCATAATTTCTCATCTTGGTAATTTGATAGAACTCTTTCATTTGCTTTTTTCTTTGATCGACTTGCTGCACTTGCAAACATTTTTGGATTTTCGTGCTGGTAATTTTCTCGGATCAGATTATATTTTTTTGATGGGAAGGGGTCCGTATTCTGGCGTTTTGGTCTAAAATGATCATCCCTTCCATTCAAATGTCCATCAAAAGTTGGATAACAACCATAATCAGCTCTGCTGGGATAATAGTTATCAGCAAACATTTGTTGGCTTCTAAGCTCTAGTAATCTATGAGAATCACGATTTTCATATCTTAGAAAATCTTTATATGGATCATCTATTGTGTTTCTTCTGGTTTCAGGCTGCCTTGACCAATCATAAGAAGGATGGTAACCATTGGACCAATCTTGTTGGTATGGAACTGGAAGTGAATAATTAGGATTGCTGTGGAATCCAAATTCAGGTGTGTTCCTAGGATCTTGGAAATTTTGGTAACCATAATAGTACAAGTCATCTTCATGTGGATTGCAGGGTCTCTTGGCATTTATGACACTTGTAACATCGCTGGACTTGCGTTTACGATCTTTCGTTGGACACGATTCACTGATATAACCACTGGTTTCATGTTCATCTCCATGTGCATAGGAAGCACCTGAAGAAGTGTGAGGTATGGGTCTAATAATAGGATTTTTATTGCCATCTTCTAACAACTTCCCAGATTGAACTAGATCGTCATTGTGCACATCTTCTAGAGATGGTTCTTGTCTGGTATAAATATTAGTTCGGTCATCATCAATTGGTATCATCGCATTATTCCAGTGTTGGATGGGTTGCCTCGATCTAATTAGCATATTATTGCTCTTGTCCATGTGCATGTGTGGATGTGGCATTAAAGGACTAATTGACGGATGCTTGGGCAATGGACGTTCAAAACCTTGATGGAAATAACTGAAAGGTGTTCGGGTTTGTAATTGCAGAGCTTGAGCAGACCTCCTTTTCCTGGCGTAATCAAATGATCCGTGTCGGATGGGAATAGGTCGTCGATAATTTGGATATTCAGACACATAGGTGCTTGATGAATCTTCTTCTCGAATGTCTTCAAATGGTGGCGGCATATGTCTTGCAATAAGCGGTCGCCCAATATTACTGACAGAATCAAATTCAGTAATGGAATCATTATCACCTTGGTAACTAAATGATGATTCTGTTTCTTCCTTCCTTTCATCTGTATCATCATTTATCTCTAAAACTTGTTGTTTCTTGGGACGACCTTCTAGGTCAATATCTTGACAAGACTCGTCCAATATATGAGAAATTAAGTCAAATTCTTTGTTCGGATTTCGATCCATGAGTATATCTGTGGCGCTAGAAGAATAATGATCACCTGTACGTGTGCAAGCATTTGCTAACTGGGTTTGTTCTTCAATATCGTACACTGATTTGATTTTATTGAGAGCTGCTTTCTCCACTTTCCGCTTGACCTCTGGCTTAGAGGACCCTCGGTCCTGAAGGACTGTTTCTTTTACTGGAAATTTTGTAACATTATTATTACAGCTAAGATTATTGGTGTTTAAGGATTTATCATTGTCAACATAAAACTCATGTTTTTCTAATGGTGTTTTACAGAGTTGGTCTACTGATCGAGAGACATGTTTATGACTTTTCAACTTTTTTTTTTGTTTTACTGGTGTTGATGTTGTAAAACTATAGTTCTGTGATGTGTCAGTTTTATCTGATCCGGCTCGCTGATGAACACGCAACCGCTGACGTCGGATGTGGGGGAAAAAAGAGTTTCTGCTTTCTTCATAATAAAGTCTATCATCCATTTTCAAAGAATTCTAATAAAGGAGTAATTTCTTAAATTTATTTTTCTACATGGTGGTGTTTTTTTATCTATATTGAGGGTGATTTCTAGGTAGAATGACTGTCATGAACATCTTTAAGACACCAGTATCTGAAATAAAATAAAACAGAACTTAAAACAATCTAATGAGACAACGAAATGGTGAACAACATGCACGGTGGCTCAAAGAGTAGGGGGAGACAGAGAAAGAAAATAGGGTTAAGGTCCACTAAATATAAACTAATAAATAATACAATTTAATATCAACAAATTCCTTGTGCATAGAGGTCTTTAGTTCTGGGAGGAAATTGTAGAAAACTTCTTGTCATGCATGAAAGTGGGATCGAAAACATGCCACTTGATTCAAGGACAGATTTTATGACCTAAAGCGCATGCATTAGAAGATAGACCAATCGGCTATCCAACAATTGACTCACTAATCTGGAGTTTCCAGTTACGATCCTTGTGTTGGCCGTGAAAATTCCAACAAGGTTTCTCCTTATCAATGGTGTGGGATGGGGGAAGGGCCTGGCAGCTATGGTAAATGGTCATATTCAGTTGGGATGAAAGATCAAGGCCATGTGAACACACAGGCATGCACACATAAAAATTCCCTCGACAGTGGGAATTCGACGGAAAGTATATGGATGGACTCATTGGACTAACTGCTATCCAGGTAAAATTACCCTTATGGTGCACTAGATGAGACCCAAATGAATATTCTGCAGGTATACGTAATGGATTTGATGAAAAAGATGTGCATGATTGGCTGAGTTCTTTCTTTTTACTAAATAAAAAGATCAAGATATTTTTATTTAAAAAATCTCAAAACTTTAATGTTGACAAAGCTTTAAAGAAGAGACCAATAAATTTATAAATAATTTGTTTAAATAATTTACTGATGAATAACTGACAATTAATTGAAATTGCAATGAATTCTGATACCAGTACATCCACCAAGTGCACAACTGAGAACCCCCATGGATAAGAAATTTCAATAAACCAAATCTGAACACTTAAGTAATATACTTTGTTGAAATCTATGAAGCAGGTCAGGAAAAAAAGGTTCAAAATGTAAATAGATAACTGACAGTGGTGTGCAGGAAGGAAGACAGAGATGGTGACAGCCTGGGCATCCTTTTGAAGAGTGAAACTAAAATTATGCTTTTTTGAAATTTGAAATGTAAAGATTGTCCTACTTTATCTGAATAAAAAGTTTATGTCATCTGTTTGTACACACTAATAAAATGTCCTCCTTTCTTGCACTAGGCCCTATACTTGAGACAGAGAAATGGGGTTTAAAGTCCATTTGACGCAAAACAGGTCATTTCTGGACTAACACTTGGTTCAATTTGATGGCCCGGGCAAACTGATGGGGGTGGTGGTGGAAATTTGAGTTAATTTCCTGGCATTTTGATACTGCTGGGTACAAATTCTTGAGAACAAGAGGATTTGAAATGGGGCAGAATCTAAAAACCTGCGTGTCAATTCTGTCTGTGTTGTGAGAGTTAGTATAAGACCACAGACCTTATGATACAGCGCGCACACGCTAACCATTCGGCCATTCAACCCCCCATTTTCAAAGGAATGAGTTAAGGCTAATTAATTCATTGATTGGTTAATCCCTAGTTAAGTACTTCACACTACTAGTACTAAGCAATTACTGATTATGTACTATGAGCTGAACCTTGATTCTTTTGATCGCTGGTATGTAGATTTTATTGTAAGTTCATTTCGATGATCAGCTTTTCAGAAGACTTCTTGCGTACCATATTGATATAAATGTCAAACTACTAGCCAGTATCTTTATTACATGTAGCTATATGTTGTCAGGTGAAAATGATGCCACTGGCACAATGGTATATTATTTTAACACTATATTCAATACATATATAATTATGGAATCTGAAAACAAGCCAGAGCTTACATTACATAAACTTATCACCTGTTAGAAATTTTTTGTTTAACGTTATAACTTAATCATAAATTAAAGTTTTAATCGATACTGAAAATTGTAGATAGGATAGAGCCAGCTGGGGGGAGAGAAATTCTCTGTGTTAAAGGATGTCTTCTTCATTTCACGAAGCTATGTAGACATTGCTATGTTAAATCTATGTAAAAAAAATATCAATGGATTGATAATGAATAACAATGAATTTCGTTTGGCTGTTTTGACTATTATAGCTACTATTATTTCAATATTAAAGCATCAACAGTTCTTGGATTATAAATTCTATTTATTCAGAATAACAACGTTAAAAACAGGGGCAATAACCATGTAATTAATAATTGTGGCAATATCAATGAATACATGACCATCGAATCGATCGGATTTCAATCTATTAAAACCAAAGGATTTAATAACTTCCTATCACTGAAAAGACATAGGTGTCATTCTTCACAGTGACAGTGAAACTACAGACGACAAACAACGTTTTATACCTTTTCATTTAAATATTACAGCGGTGATTTATAAATTTTCGAAGACACGTGTTTCTACGTTCGTCAACTTGTCAACAATTAATGGCGGATTGCCAAAACTTTTGGAGGAGTTAATTTTTTTTTCTCAACAATCCGAACCAAATTTATTTCTATTTTCGCAAATAAAAACCTGGAAAGTAATTATCAACTTAAAATATTTTTATTCGAAGTAATAATACAAAGTTTCGCGCGGTTCAAAAGGGACATACTGTTCAAGACTATATTTAACTCACGGGCAGATTACTCTCTGTCATAATGGAGGTTTCGAAAGTTTTGGAAATGTTTATTCTATTTTAGTTACTTGTACAGGAAATAATTTTTTATTCGGGTAGGTAAAAACGTTGAAAAGCGAACCCTAATGAATAAGACTTTGAAAGAATTAAGTCTGGGTCCTTATGTGAGTTAGCAAAGGTTAATTTTCACGTTGTCAGGCTGGGAATCATAATATTTATGGCAACAGCCTTGAACAGGGGTGAATTGACAAAGGGGTTTTCCCTAAACTCGTCGAGACAGTACACGAATGGTCAAATTTACACTTTTATGGATAGTGGATTTGGATACTTTTAAGATACAAGTTATTGATGTTTTCAAGTGGGAAATATTAATATTTAAGACAACAAATATAGTGTGTAATTTGTAAAGTTAAAAAAAGTGTTTCCCTAAATTCGAGCCATTATTTAATGTAATGAAAATTCCCAGATAATAACAGATTTACTTTGGGCATTTCCATGTACATGTACCACCCACAATATATTCTGTGGTAGCCTACTTATAGCAGAATTAGGTTGTCTAAATAAGATTTATGAAGAAACAGTGTAAGTGTCTAATGTTTGAAATTAGTTGATTTTTGTTTATGTATAATGCATGTTTACAACAAGAAAATTACTTCTAATGATTGAGGACAACTTTTAGACTAAAAGTATTATTAAACTCCACTGATATCTAATGGATGTACATGTATAGCATTTTTTTTTTTTTTTTTTTTTTTTGCAGTTGTAGGAAGTTTCACATAGAAGTTTCACATAGATCAGCTTGTACGGTACACAGACAACGAAGATTAGAAAATCTAGCACAACTTTATTACAACATATCACACAAACTTAACAGAGGCTACATTACAAGTACCATACTTGGTATCGACGAGTGAACAATTGGTATAGAAGCAAGATGAGTAAAAGTGACGATGATGTTCCTGAACTTGTTCCATCATCCGACGAAGAAACAGTTGGTACACCAGATCTACCTTCAGTTTCAAATGGTTGGTATTTTGATGCCTTTGTATTACAGTTCATACAGTTTTAAAGCCACCAATTATCACTGAAGGGGGAGTGAAAGCATTTTGAATCCTTTGCCAACTACAATATTGTGAACGTTGAATCTCTAAGAAGAATATCAGTCCTGAGTAGTTCAATATTTACAAAGATATTTCGAATTCACAATATTCAATATCCTCTGCAGACAATGCAAGAGAAAGAAAGAATGAAATGGGTTTGAATGTCCGATCAACACAAACTAGGTTATTTTGGGACTATTAAACATATGGACACTTATGGTTCAATATGGTTCAATTTTATTTCATTAATTTGCTTGTAGTGGTTTTTAGCAATGGTAGGAAACCAGAGGACTCAAACAAACCCACAAGATTGGACAGGTGGCCCTATTCCTTGTCAGGTTCAAGCAGGGAATCAGAACCTTGTCACGTGACTCAATAACAGATTTTGTGATTTCGTGTGCACCCGTTAAACCACTAGACCATCCCCCCCACCCCCCGGCAGACAATACAAAGAAAACCCACGAGGCTGGACAGGCGACCCTACTCCTTGTCACGTGCAAGCGGGGAATCGAAACAAACACCACTTGACTCCATGACAGATCTTGTGATTTCATGCGCACATGTTAAACCACTAATCTGATTAAGACATTAATTCTTCTTGGATAGACATTCATTAATTGAACATATTGACATAAGGTACAATTTTAATTTTATGGATAACCGAAGTGCTGTACAGTAATAAATTCAGTAATTGTGTATCCATAAAATTTTACCTTGTGACATTAATGCTTATTAATTTGATACTTCATTTTGACCTAAATCGAAGAGATTTAAGATTTTTATTTTTGCAATGTCATGTATTTTTAGGGGATAGCGTTGCCATGTGGTTAAAGAGGAAATCTGAAGAAATCGAGAAAGCCCAGAAGATGATAGGGCAAATGATAGTAGGACCGATGTATTTTGGTTTTGATAACTGTGTTGAAAAACATTGGATATCAGCTCTTCATTCTGCACAACTTCTCACTAGGAACAGGTTAGTTTATAGCATTTGACATAAATATAACACAGCCATTCATAGCATTTACTTTTTATTATTCATGATGAATACAATATTCCAGGTTTAGAGTAAGAAGAAGTCCAAGAATTTTCCTACCTTTTCCCACTTGTCAGATGGGAGGAAATGTTGCTTAGTTGTTTGGGTGGGATGGGGAATTGAGGTGTGAGTCTTGACATGCATGGAAATATGTATTTATGTAGATGTGTGATACACTGTTCCCGTTGTAAATAAACCATATATTTACAAAACCGGTCTACGTACCATAACAGATCACTGTAACACTATCGCTAGTGATAACAGTAGACCGGTTTCATAAATATATGGTTTATTTACAACGGGAACAGTGTATCACACATCTACATAAATACATCAACACTACAAAAACTAGACTATACTGGAACTATTACTACAACAGGTACACATCTAACAATCTTGAATCAACCATTCCGCCCCTCTGCCAAAGCAGCGGATGAACTCGGGTGAGTCCATACACTCGCCAAACCCTTTCTTCTCCTCCCGGCTCCTCTCTGCTAACTGTCAGTGAACTCCTCAATATATACCCTTGCACACATGGTCATACATGCAATTGTCTATTTTATCTCGTCACGGCATGCCTACTGACCAATGCATATTCCTTCGAAGTAAAGCGGAGCGTGCGCAAAGACCACACGTAGTTTGTAAAGATCATACTGAATCAATTAGATGTTTAATAAGTTCATGCTTAACAGAAGTTTATATAGAGGTGAAAGTCAAAATTCATATATTGTTAAAACTAGCAGAGTTCATTAAGTTCTATGTACCTAAATGATACTGTTCAATTTGGTGAGAAATATAGATCACTTTGTCACAGTAATTTGTCAAGTTTTATCAGACACCATGAACATCTACAAATTTTACATAAACATATCTGATTGCAGGGAAAAAGATGTCCAAGCTTTCACACAAAAAGAAGAGGAAATTTTCAAGAAAGT
The DNA here is from genome assembly GCF_932274485.2 of Patella vulgata. Taxonomy (NCBI): domain Eukaryota; kingdom Metazoa; phylum Mollusca; class Gastropoda; family Patellidae; genus Patella; species Patella vulgata. The sequence continues at coordinate 16,117,133 of NC_065886.2, read as the reverse complement.
AGAAACAACTGTTGAAATTCTCAAACCAGAAATGGTAATGGCTTTATTATGAATTTTATATATTTTCATCATTTTGATCAGATGTTGAATCTTGTTGAAATGTCGCAGTGAAATAAACTATAGTAATTGTTATTAATAAATAGTGTTTTTATTTATTTGATGTTGATAACTTAGAACACAGACACAATAAAAAGTGCAGAAAAAATGCAATAAACACTTTAATTATTCAAAAAATATTTGAATTCAGACAGTTAAACATGCATTATGCAAGAGCAAAATCTGCTTATTACAAGTCTTTCTTTAGGCCTGAAATGTTATCTAAATTATCAATTAGACATTAATTAACTTATCCAGACCATAATAAACTTTCGATGTCAAAGCTAGTCTTTGATTTTGGCTGGATTAGATTCATATATGCTGCTAACGGCCATTGTTAATTAAATAAAAAAGAGTGGATAATCGAGACTGCTGTTTATATTAATGATTTTAGTAATGATGACCGAGTCATGCAAAAATTTCACCCGCTTCTTTCTCGGCTCATAGTGGATCAATTTGACTGAAATTATCAGCAAATTACCTTTACACTATCTAGTTTTTAACTATTATAGCGAGAACTGCCATCTCTTTATCTTATCTCCCATAATGTATCTTTAAGTCTATTTGATTAATTGAAATTCATTATTCAATGTTAACTAAATCTATTAGAAATTTTTGTATGATATTCAAAGATAGACAAACTAAACTGGTACAGGAAAGTTTATTGATATAAACGATTCCTAATTTCTGACAATCTGAAAATGTATAAGAATTGAATCAGTGAGTATGGCAATGGCTTGAGAAATTTCCTAAGGTCCAGGCAATATTCCTGTCATAGCACACAGCGTTGCATATACCTAGTTGGTGCAGAAGAATAGGACATTATACTCCATTTAATTTCAAGTATCAGTTGAATAATGACCTCCAATATTTATATTTTTAAATAACAAAATCAGCATCCCATTTAAAGACATAATATTTTTATATGCCCACATTTTCATGTGGATGTTTATTGGGGTCACTTCCTTCTGTCCGTCTACACTTTGTTTGTGGACACTCTACAGGTCACAATTTTTATCTGAATTTGATGAAACTTGAAATATAGGTCTATCTCCCAAAGATCTTGGTTCATTTCAATATTGGTATGTATCACATCATAATTTCATGAATTATTTCTCCTGATTGTACGAAACATCAAGTTTTTATCTTGTGGACATTCTAGAGGTCACAATTTTTATCCGATTTGATATTCGTGCATTTCAGACCATAACTTCCACGGTTATGACCCCTGATTGTATAGAAAATCATGGTTTTTTTTTTAGCTTGTTCTCTATCTATCTCTTGCAAAATTTGTGCGTATCTTGCCTAGCAACCACTGGTTATATTTTTCAGCGTAAAACATGTGCATTACGATGTGCTTTAGATGTCGTTGATGCTGTAGAAAGAAAGTTTAATGATCAAAAAGATGTGAAATCGATTGACGTAGATGGTGCCATAGGAATAGGCAATAGTTTTCAGAGATATGAGGAAATGATGTAAGTATGTTACCAGTCTCAATACGTCAGAAGACCAAAACTCGTTTTCTGTCTTTATATCTTTTGAAAATAAGGGCTGAAAATATGTTCTTTAGTTTGTAATTCTCGTGGATAGAAAGAAATGAATTATTGTTCAGACATCAGCTATCACTTGCAATCATACAAGTAACAAACTTTTAGATGACCATCATTTCTGTTTGGATAGATTGATTTTGATAATATTTGGACCAATATGCTTTTTCGTCAGTCTGCTTTGTATTGTATTTGGTCTGAAAGTTTTTGTGGGCCATAAAGGAGTATGGCTGCCTGTCTAACCTTGTGAATTTTCTCCTAGATCTCTGGTTCCGATGCCACTGCTAATGAGCTGGGTGCCTTATCCTTGAGTATAATCAAATGATGTTTGAAATAAATATATGTTATACAAATATGTTCTATAAATTTTGTTTGTATTCTTTAGGAAAATTGTTTCTTCAAAAGTTCAGTTCAGAGGGAAAGAAGAATTCTGTGTAATTTACATCTTTAAGAATTGTAAGTAATAATTATAAATCTCCATGGTTACAGTGTGCTGTGATATAAATGATAACTAATAATTATAAATTCTCCACGGTTACAGTGTGCTGTGATATGAATTGTAAGTAATAATTATAAATTCTCAATGGTAACAATGTGCTGTGATATAAATTCAACCACAGATCATATGCAATGAGGACAATTTTGCAAGAACAGTGGTACCATTGCCTACTCTTATTTTGATTCGAAAATCCCAGGGGATCTTTAGCGTACTGCTAAAGTTATACATGGAACCTCAGGTTGTTGGTTTTTTTGGTCTAGTCTGAAGGCCAAGACACAATCCTGCTCAACTGACAAGGGAAAACCAGACTGGAAAATTCAGGGATTTGATTACAGGACCTTCTCTAGTTAGTGAGCTAGCGCCATGTCTCTTTGTATCTATGAATATCACTCACCTAGATAATGTCTTCTTTTATTTGATTTCTTGAGCATATAAAGATATTATTAAAAACTTTTGTCTATTTTTACATTTATACATCTATCTATCTATCTATCTATCTATCAGATCACCGCCATGTGGTGAGTTGTTCCCGTGATTACGAACGAATAGAACAGATTATCAGGTCTCAATGGACAACTAAGGTAAGTAACATAGTTGTATTTATACAAAACTGTGTTTGGAACAACCAACTTCTTTTTGTCCCATCCGAATGACTAGACACTTCCTTCCAGCCATGCCCTTCTGTTCAGTACCACTGACTAGGTAAAACCAGATCTGAAAATCCGGAAGAACTTTCTTTATCAACATGTGAATTGAACCCAAGACCTGTGGTTAGTGAACCAGTGCTAATCTAACTAGGATCCAATTTATCAAATATTTGGAGTTTAACTGACGTTGAACAAAAAGGAGATTTGAGATTTAATGTTTTCAGTACATAGGGCCTAGTCATGAGTCATCACACAGTACATAAACTTTCTGTGGGACCTGGTAACCGGGCACTATTCTATTATAGAATTGATCAATTATCTCTGATCATTTTCCTGAGACATTTGTTGCATATTTATAAATATATTTACAGAACGATGATGAATCAGATGTTTATAAAGAGAAGGGAAATGAAGCATTTAAATGTGATAAATTTGATGAAGCCATAAAATATTATACTAAAGCTATACAATCTGAGTAAGTTGTATTATTTATATACTAACTACCACCCATCCCAGCTCCTGAGGTCTCATTTCATTTATATTAACCAATTTTGACGGACTGGCAGTGAAAATGACTTGAGAATTTACATGTCAGTTGATTTACATGCCATACAGTTATAATTTCAAAGAGGTTAACTTTAAAACACTTAGAATATATGAAAATTTAGATAATTCAGATAATTGTCATATTGTTTGGGAAAAAATAACCTTCTGATCTAGGTTAAACAAAATATGTCAAAAATTGTCTAACGGGACTGAACATATGTTATACATATCGTGTAGCATTTAAAAAGGGGATGTTCGTTTGTTGGTCTGTAACGTTCCGAAAAAACAGAATTGCAGTTGGATGACACGGAATTCAGTCCTGTCACAGTTCTACTAATTCAATTCCGGAACGTTTGTCAAGTAACTATTAAATGTCCTTTGTGTTGAAATTGTCTGGTATTTTTCAGTCGTTTAAATCATCTATATTATGGAAATCGGGCCATGACGTATCTCAAGATGAATAAATTCAGGTAATTATTTTACTGTTATTTCTCCACCATTTCTGTGGTTTGTAAAAAGAAATTGAATCTTCTGTCATGTACTTATATTAAATTCTAATTATATATTACTATGAATTAGTGGTCTGAAACCTACTTAAGTGTATTGTGTTAAGTATAGGATATTAACCTACCCGAGGTTGATATGGTAGAGAACACGAGGGCGAAGCCCAAGTGTTCTCTACCATATCAATCCGAGGAAGAGTAGGTTTATATCCTACATATACAACGCCATTTCACCCTAAGATTGAATGGGTTCTTCCATTCAAAGTCAACAATGATTGGATAACTGCTCGGTAGTTTCCGTCAAATAACGAAAATTACCGAATTAATCACGTGCAATTACGTGCATGTTTTTGTTTATACGTCGCCATTTTGGAGTATTGAATTAACGCAAAACAAAATGGATAGTAATACGAAGTCAGACGAATAATCAATCCTTTTAAGCCAACATATTGACGATGGAATAGATGTGAATGAAAATATCGACGAGAATCTATCCAAAGCCTGAAGAAAATTTGCATTAAAAGGCATTCTTTTCCGATAATTCTGACAGTGAACCCTGATTGAAGGTTTTCGGTATGTTCAGGGAAGGATTTGACCGACTGTTTTAAAATACTTTATAAAGGAACTCTTGAGCAATAAATAATTTCAAGTCTAGGAGTGTGTGGACGGAAAGAAAATTCTGAAAGATATCTTAGACATGGAGTATGGATAATCGATTTAAATATGCCGATAAGTACGCCGTCTATTTCGGCCCGGAATGTTACAAACTGTACCATAACAATTTTTTATTGTCAAAAGAATAAAAATTTATTTCTGTGTTTTTTGTTTTATTTCTATCATCTATGTAATAAGCGGTTGATATGAGCTGAATATATCGACCGGAGATGACGTCATTAGCGGTTGATATGAACGAATATATCAACCTGTCATGACGTCATGACGGGTTGTTGTGAGATATAACTGCTATGGACATCAAAGAAAAAACTACCGCCAGTTGTATATAATGAGTTATCAACCTTTATTGATAAACAGTTTTGATCCTAGAAGTGTAAAATGTCTGTTTTAATATTTGTTCCTTGCCGTAAAAGTTAAAGGAGAACAATCCTGGACATCCTTGTGCATATAAACTTCATCACCACATTACTTTAATTTCTGGTTTAACCCTTGTTCTGGCATGTATTTCGAGAAAAATTAAAATACCCTGAAAATTTCTGCAATTAATCAAGGAATTCAAAGAAGTTTAACAAAACATTCTTTTGATGCCTTACTATAATGTGTTGTTTGTTTGTGAAGCACTTCTGTAAAATAAATATATAGCCCTGTCATTTATGATAGAAAAATAAATCTGAAAATGATATCTGTTTTATAGAGAAAGTTTCTGTGACGCCAGACGATCAATAATTCTAGATCCAGGGTGGAGTAAAGTAAGTTTTATTTCATATTTTGAACTTGTCGAGTACTGCATTACACAATCAGGTGGAAATATTGTTTAGTTTTAAATCAATATCTTGTATAAAGTGGAGGGGTTGGGTGGCTAAGTGTCTTTAGATTACAAGGTTATTATTGATGTTGTGTTATATTATAGGGTTATTACAGATGTGTTATGTTATAGGGTTATTATTGATGTGTTATATTATAGGGTTATTACAGATATGTTATGTTATAGGGTTATTATTGATACTGGGGTGTTGAATGTTGAATGGTTAGCACGTATCATAAGTCCATCATTGAGTCAGCTGGCTGTGTTTCAAATCCACGGTTGTATGTGACAAGGAGAAGGTTCGGCTTTCCAACCTTGTGGGTTTTCTCCAGGTCCTCCGGTTTCCTCCCTCTACTAAAGACCCCTACGCGAATTACTGAAATAAAATTGAACCATGTGTTAATTCCGAAATGACCTAGTTTGTGTCGAGTGGACGTTAAACCCCATTACACTTTGGTTATATTATAGGGTTATTATAGATGTTGTGTTATATTACAGGGTTATCATAGATGTTGTGTTATATTACAGGGTTATTATAGATGTTTTGTTATATTACAGGGTTATTATAAATGTTGTTGTATATTATAGGGTTACAGATGTTGTGTTATATTACAGGGTTATTATAGATGTTGTGTTATATTACAAGGTTATTATAGATGATGTGTTATATTACAGGGTTATTACAGATGTTGTGAAGCAGCATTAGAATTAAAACAGTTTGATATAGCGAGGAATTATAATCAGCTAGGTCGTACCATGTGTCCTAAAGATGCCAATTTTAAATGTTTGTGTGAACAAGAAGAAAGGATCAAACTATGTAAGTTTTGTGTGTTGTTGGATGGAATAATGAATTGACCGTCTTACAGTTACTGAATTTTATGTAAGGAAAGTAATATTAATCATGTCATAGAAATTTATTAGCGTCATGCCACATGCCGTAGATCAACAATGAAATCAGATATAAACATAGCCATACATCACTAATTATAGCTCGCTTTGATCTTATGCATGTATATTTTGTATGCGATTAGATATTATTAGAAATTAATTCTGATATTTTTTTGTATATTATTTCAGTACTCAAAGAAACTACGGGACCGACTAAAAGGTAAATATATAACAAGTGGTTTGTTGTTTGGCATTATATTATTTTTTATTTTCTTTTAAATATTTTGTGGGGTTGACTCGATGCTTAACCCCATTCTCTCTCTCTCTCTTTCAATTATTTCAGCAAATATATGTGACAAGAAAAATCTAAAGTATTGCTAATAGTGTTGTATCCAATATTAAATCCTGAAAATAAAATTTGTTTTGTTACTACATATATATTGATTTACCTATGTTTTAGTGTTCCAGACAATAAAAGACGACCTTCAACTCCTGTCTTGTCAAAAAGACGACCTTCGACCCCAGTTTTGTTGAATTCAACAATTGTAGCATCTTTTAATGTTACTGATGACACAGATGTACGTAATATTTTTATTTGCTATAAATGTGTTCCTCCCTGATCACGTAAGGTTTTCACATTTAATTTGCATACTTACTGCTCAAAAAAATTGTGATATTTGGTGCTCAAGTATTCCATGCATATATTCAAATAGCTATCCAATAATCAACCTATTTTTCAGAAGAACTACATTTTTGGGTTTACAAAACAAATACTAGATTCTTATTGAGATAATCAATTAAACAAAAACAAAATCAAGACAGTAATTCACAATAAAAAAGCTTTTCTGTTTTACAAAGGAAATGACATACAGTTAAGAAGCTTCCCGTTTCAGAAGGGGAGGTTGGGTGACCGAATGGTCTAACACATGCGTTTTAGATCATACGGTCAATCATTGAGTCGAGAGGCATGGTTTTGAGCCCAAACTGTATGTGACAAAGAGTAGGGTTGTCTGTACCGAAATTACCTAGTTTGTATTGAGTGGACGTTAAACACTCTCTATCTCTCTCTCTCTCTCTCTCTCCCATTTCAGAATAATTGGATTATATTTTTTTTAACATAAAATCAGGAGAAATTTTCTGACAAAAATGTTCAATATGGTCTCCCTATTCTAGGCAAATTTTTATATTCAAAATGCAGATTTAACATCCCATTCTTGTCCTTGCCTTTTCTATTGTCATTTCCTTAACCTTCATTAGCTATAATCTTTGAATGACATTTTAGAAATTAGAACATAATCAAATAAAACACTTATATATATATATATATATAATTATAACCATATCTTTTTTGATTTATCATTCTGATATGCTTGATAACAACTTATGGTATCTTGTAGAAACTTGCAGTTTAATAAACTGTTATCCATAAATAGGGTTTTATTTGAGTATTTGTTCATTAGGTATAAGTATTTCTCCTTATTGTAATTTCTGAATTAGAAAACTGATATATTGTTATATTATAGGATCTACCAAGTCTTGTCAGTGATAATGATAGCGGTGATAATAAATCTCAGGTAGTTATTAACTTCCTATATATGTGGGGTTCTCAACCTGTTACCGGCCATATTTATTCTACAGTCAAATCACAAAGTTTATTCATTAATAGCCCTGTTGATGCAGAACAGTAGAGGATGTTAAACTCAATTTCATTTCATTTCCTAACCAGAAATATTCAAACTAGTAAATGCATTGGAAAACTACGGTACATTAAGCATCAGCATGTTCCCTGTCAAATGAGATAATTCATAGAATGTAAATTAGTACTGGATGTTCCCAGAAGGTTAAGAGATACTGGGGAATCATGAATATCGACTTTTGAAATAAAATGAACTGATATGGGGTTTAACTTCATACTGTTCTACAGCAATCTGGCTAAAGAAGACTGTACACAGATATTTGTATTAAAAGCTTTAGACATCAGCATGTTTTTTTTTATAAGCAATATATTTATTCAGTAACTATCTGATTGGATTGAGAAATGTGTTATACTTATCTTTAAGCCCTCTCAATGCGTTAATGTGACATCAGTATTAAATATTTGGGTACTTCACATCATTACTAATGTTATTTTGTATATGTTTTGTAGAATGTGAAAGCAGTCAAGAAATCTAAAAAACAGAAAAAGAAGAAGAATAAAGAAAAGGAAAAGGAAGGAACACCTGTTGATGGACCAGAAATAGAATTTAAGGTTTCATTACGTGAGGGCTCTGAAGCGTATTTGGAAAACCGATTCACGATGGCTGTAGACAGATATCAACAAGCTCTAGATATGATACAGCATCAACCTACCATGATACAAATAGAAGAAATGGAAATAGTCATAATAAAATATTCATCTGGTATGGCTTCATTAGGTGTTGGAGTTTTAAAGGTACTATATTATCGTCATTATATATAACAAATGTATTGACATCCTATAGTTATCGCCCTTATTATTGCTAGTGTATTGATATTGTAGCTTAATGACGTCATTCAGTAGACAACAGCAGTATTGTACAATACATCCATTCCAACATTATTTATACTTTGTAAACACATTTAGTGCAGTTAGTTCACTTGTTTTGAACTTTACATTGAAATTACTGGAACATATCAAGGATTACTGATTGCATCGCAGGCTTGTCGCTGTCAGTTATCATTATTCCGATTTTTTTGTCAGGAATTTAACTTATTATTTTAAAAATATGTTGTTTTTTTTAATTCTAGAGTATAAAAGCAGCATTGAGTAAATTTCAATCAATCTACGAGACACATATAAATATTCGTTTTCCACCACTATATTATGGTCTAGCGAAATGTTATGTTGATTTATTCAGGTAAAATATGGTCTTATATATTTGCATATGTTTTATTATAGTAACACCAATATTCTATTTTAGTAACACCAATATTATATTTAAGTAACACCAATGTTCTATTATAATAACACCAATATTCTGTTTTAGTCACACCAATATTCTATTTTAGTAACACCAATATTCTATTTTATTCATGCCCACTTGCTGTTTAATTCACACCAATATTCTGTTTAATTCACACCAATATTCTGTTTTGTTCAAGCCCACATTCTGTTTTATTCAAGCCCATTTGCAGTTTATTCAAGCCCACTTGCAGTTTTATACAAATCTTTATACTGTTTCATTCAAAAGCACTTAAGTATTAGCACTTTTTACATTGTTGTCTTTGATGTGCAGTTTCCTGATTTAGTGATGGACAAAGAACAAACCTGGTGTCAAAACCTGCCTTTGGTTTATTTACAGATTTAGTGAAGCTATAGATCCATGTAAAACAGGTTTGAAGTTGGTGAAAAGTGGTGTACGATGTGGCCGATTATTATGGCCTGGTGTTGACCAAGTTATACCACATGCTGATAATGATATACTAGAAGTAAGATATTTATCTGTTTTGTTTTTCATTTGGCAAAATGAGGTATGCAGGATGGAAGCCGAGGGTCAGACAAGAAAAGAGCATTAGAGTAGGCAGTAATGCTGGCAAGATATGTCGTTGAATAGATGTATCACGATTCGCGTATTGAAACGTACACCTCTAAATCAATTTATTACGATTCTTTTTAATTATTTTTTCTTTGTCATTTTAATAATTAACCTGTCACTCTTAATTGAATACCCTTAGATTGTTTTGGTCTCAATTTTGATCCATGTGAATATCTTGATATAAAACAGTTTTATTTCTTTGACTTCGACAGGATTACAAATTCTCGCCATAAAAATATAAATTATTCATTTATCCTATTGTTGTCCTGGTAAATATTGACCTGGTTAAGAATAACGATACGAATCGTACTGTACTTGAATTGCAATATGTTTCGTATCGTGATTGCAGTCGCAATACCCAGCACTAATAGGCTGTAGCAACTGTGTCAGTGCAAAGCTCATTCGTTGGATGGGGTGTGCCTCATTGCCCAGGCTGGTGCAGAAAAGTAGGACATTCAACCCCATTTCATGTTATTTGATTTCTCTGTCTACCCTACAAAAATAGAACATTATTATTTATAGTTGTTTAAAGTAGGCAGATCTTTAACTCAATATCATCCACAGTCTTCGACATTGCAAACATGATTTATTGGTCCATTTAAATTAACAATGATGTTGTTATCTTACAGTGAAAAGTTGGGCTTCTGATATCCAATATTTGAGACAAAATGAAAATTTTAAAATTGACACAGGAATCGTGTGCCAGAATGCATTCGAGCACCAGTTGTATGAAGCCACTCGATGAACGAGTGTAAACATATCTCATGTAGGAGAATACCACCGGTGTGGACTGGAATAACCAGACACCAAAGACTGCCATTCAATTTAGACTCTTCGCATATTTCACCGAACATAACTGATTAGAAATTACAGTAAAAACAGAAACAATTGAATGTAAATCAGCTTATATACATTCATATTACATTATTATATGCATTGCAACCCATTTGTGTCCATTTCTAGATGCCAAAGAATAGAGATTTAGCTCCTTTATTTCTGGCATTCATGAAACTTAAATAATTATTCCATGTGCACTATTTTGTTTGTAGAAAAGTTTAAAGGAATTATTAAGCAGAAGTATTTTTCCTCCGCAACCTGACGCTGTATGTCGTCTTCACGAAATAAACCAAGAAGAAAAACGTAGTGCTATATATTTTTCCGATTTAGATTTTAAGGTAAGAACTTTTTTAGTATGATTACATAATATCGTACAAAGTCATTAGGAGATATTTGTAGCATTACAATTTTAACTGAAAGGACGTTTAGGAAATAACTGAAAGAACATTACAGACAATCTCAATTATGAAATACTCGATAGAACTTGCAATTGCAACATAAAGGAAATTTACAAGATACTTGATAGAACCTTCCAGACGATTGTAACTTTATTGAAATTAAGTAAATACTCAATACAACGTTACAGAATTAGTTCTGGATAAAACGCATGCACCATGTCTAATTAGATCACAGTTCTATTCACATAGTTATCATGGCTGACTGAATTCTAATGCGATGATAGATTCCTTGGAATCATGAAAAGTGTAGGCTGTTTCATTTGGGCGTTTTGCTAATCCGAAATTTCTTGAATTTAATCACTTTGTGTTTGTTTCCATGGAATCAAATTTGACTTGCTATTGGTATACAAATGGTGTGTAATGTTGATGCCTGAGTCTTATTTATATATTTTTTTAGGGTTTTGTTTTTATATGTTTTTTTAGGGTTATGTAAGATTACAATGTTTATATTTTTTTTTAGGGATATGTTAGATTAGAATGTTTTTCATCTTGTCGTATAGAGTTTCATCATTATTGTTGGAAAGTTTTTAAATCAGTTTATTCTATAACAAATGATAAGGTAAGTTAGTATTGATATTTTAAACAAGGGAAATCCCTAAAGCGGAATGTGTTCGAGTAATTGACAATTTTGCGCAACTTATGCAAGTTTGCCTCCAATGCCGTGGAGGCCACTTGGAGTATATCTTGGAAAGAACACGACTTCTATGCGAAGTCACCAAGATAACTGAAACTTGATCGTACACAGACTGATGTTTAAGTCCAGCAAATTTTATCACGTTTGCTGGACCTTTGTAGGATTTAATAAAAAAATTTATGGGTTCTGTTTTTTTTGTTTTTTTTGGGGGGGTCACTCTGTATGAATGAAAAATTTCTTATTTCTGAATAGTAATAAAATAACAACAAATATGTTTTTTTTTCCAATATTTTGTTTGATTTTTGTTGTACAGGAAATGATAAATACAAGATGTCCTACGCCTGACTGTTGGTCTTTTGTTTGTACCATCACTGTCTTTAAAAATAATCCTCTATTAGAAAATGCTCGAACAGTAAAATCAGATATGCCACCTGTCACAATCCAGCAACATAAACCAATAGTTCGAATGCAACCAAGGTAAGGAAGTCAACAAACTTGAATGTGAATGTTTGAAGAAGTACCTATTACATCAGTCTGATTAATATATAGATCTATATTTCTTTTCATTTTTTGGGGGGTTGGATTGCCGAATGGTTAGCACGTGTTCGTGTTGTATCATAAAGCCTGTCATTGAGTCAACTGGCGTGGTTTCGATCCCCGGTTGTACGTGACAAGGAGTAGGGTCGCCTGTCCAACCTCGTGGGTTTTCTCCGGGTCCTCCGGTTTCCTCCCACTGCTAAAGACCCCTACGCGCAACGAATTATTGAAATAAAAATTAAACCACATGTTAGTCCCGAAATGACCTAGTTTGTGTCGAGTGGACGTTAAACCCCATTTCTCTCTCTCTCTCTCTCTTTTCATTTTTTATACCGGTACTTTATACTGCCTACACTAAATGAAGATTTGACCAGTAGTAGTGGAAGGTCGTGTCAGGTGTCTTAAGAGCGGCTTTTGACCTTATGACTCCAGACATTGATTAATCAATCAGCGTTGACGTTTCTAGTGGTTTACCCAAAGTTCTGTGCACCTCCCCCCCAAAACTTGCTGTAACATACCGTTTCATTGGCTAGTCCCTCGCATCATCCAAAACGCCGGTTATATAACTCTTCCAGATCCTAATGTAGTAAAGACAAGTAAAACGAAATTTTGATTTATAAAAAATGAAACGAAATAGGATCTGTGTTTTAATCTGATTACATAAGGCCATATATCTTAACAACAAAATTCTGGTGAGTGTGCGAATTTATCGTTGTGTTTTTACTTTCTTAAAGGTTTGTGTGACTAAATAACTTGTCACAAACATCACATTTCAACATTTATAGGAACTCACTTACATAATTATTATTAAATTGTCTACCGGTAAACCTATTGTTACTACTGTATTTGTTGTCTCAGTCTACTGATGAAAGCACAGGAACTACTGGTTGGTGAGCCAGCGTCATAATCATTTGAGCCATGTGGAATTATGAATTCATTCATGGTTCAAGATGTATTGTTCATATTGATGGTTATAACCAACATATTCATTCCTATATCCATGTTTAAAATTTGTAACTTCAGTGCTGCAACTGTTGCTAAGCGACTGGCTAGAAAAGAATTACGTAAACAGCGGAAACGTGACGCTAAGTTTGATGATAAAGAGAACAGCCATTCACCAGGAGCACGACCTAAAGAGCAAACTAACAGATATGAAAATTATGCTCCGGTACAACAATTACGAGAAACTAATATAACGATAAATAAAAAAGATACTGAAACGACAGATGATAAACATAAGGTAGAGATACCGGAACATAATTTTTCTTGATAATCCAACCCCTTCCCCTCTCTCTCCCCCTCCCTCTCTCCCTCCCTCTCCCTCCTTTCCTTCTACTCCCTCCCTCCATTGAGTGTCTTTTAGATTTTATTTTTTGCTGCAACAGTGAACCATCCACAGTTGAAATATGATGGCATCTGCCAGAGAGATATAAATTATCACATTATGGGTATGTGATGAAGTGATGGAGTATAAATGTTTTTGTTCATCTCTAGCCATTGTTATAAAACAGTTACACTGTTCGCCTTGTTAGACCCTGTGTCATGGTTGTATTAGGTTGTAAGTCAAACACATATTACATAGGGGGATAGGATGGGGTTCAAGGTCAAGAGTCAAGGGCATTTTAGCCATGGGCATTCAATGGCATATAGGGCGTAAGGTCACAGGCACATTAGGTGTGGGGTCAATGACTGATTAGTTGGCGGGTCAAAGGTATATTAGGTAAAGGTCAGGGTCATTTTAGGCGGATTCCAGGGCAAAAAATGTCATATTCAAGGAAACTTTGGTTGTGAAGTCAAACTCACAATCGTGGAAAATCTCCAGTTTTATTGTCAAATTTTCATTCCTCGTTTCATCTTTTTAGTTTAAATCCAAACCATCGAAATCCAAGAAGAAGGATAAAAAGAAGTCATCAACTGTTTTAAATTTAGAAGTTAATTTTACTGATCGTAAAGAAGACACTTTGGAAGGTACACATACAGATTTTGAGCTTACTGAAAAAATAAAGAGGTAAATATCTTTTTTATTTCCAGTACACAGAGCGACATGGCACAGCAGTTCAATCGATAGTTTCATATTTTCTCAGAAAGTCAAAATGTATTGGCCATTTAATGATTTAATTTAAAAATGGGAAGGAAGGCTAAGTCTCATATACATGTATACCAGTACTGTGGTTAAGATAATAAATGATCAATGCAATATCTTGTCAAAACTACAAACAGTGATAATTTTGCATTATCTGTTTTTAAACTATAATAGCAAGATCTCCATTAGAACGGCCAGCTCTTTATCTAAATCTTACATAATGTCAATGGAGAGCCTTAGTCCTTAATTACTTTTGCACCTGATGGCATTAACAATAAGATATAAATACCAAAAGGTTCCCCTATCTGTTTGTTTACTTTTAAAATTATATGATTTCAGTGAAGCCAGTACTGTACCGTTTAATAATACACCAGTTGATGATTCTGTCTCTCAAAATCTTTTTAGGTAAGTTATTATTATATAAATATTCTTACTACACCAGTAAACATATCAAGTTAAAATGGAAATAACAGGACCTTTGATATCTGAAATGAAATCCTACTTTCCTGCACTGACTGGGTTAGTGAAGACAGGCATAAGCCATACTGGGAAATTTTGCCTGGAGAGCGGCATTAAAGTCTACTCTTATATAAAATTCCAGTTGTCTTTCACTCACTGAGCCACTGCAGCTTTCTTGATGCTATCTATAGCCCTGACAACAGCCAATGTATCTGCCATGTATAAATTTCACTGTATATTACCCAAGGTTCTTTTTTTATCACAATATATATAAAGACACAAAACAAAAATAATAATCATTAGCCTTTAAAGATACATTCCCACAAAAGGATTTAACGGGTGGTTAAATATGGCAATTTTGATATATATGGAAAGTAGAGTCACCCAATCGTACTAGAATAATACTGGATTCCATGAAAAACATCCATGGAGGGTGCACAGGACAAAAATGAGAGGGCGTCAGTAATTGTCACCTTGACAATTTAGGCTGTCTACTCGAGTGACGTCCAAGGTTGCACGCTTAGATTGTCTGACCTCTTTTCATTAGGGAGCGCTTAATGTAAATGTTGATAATAATGATATTGAGCGGACGTGAAAAAAGTGAGAGACTTAAACAGAAAAAGAAGTGGGCGGGTGATAATCCCAGAATTTACTTAGGATTTGATATTTATGGTAAATTAAAGACGATATCATCTTTTATATGCAATGAATCCTCCTCCGGCTTCGCACCTGTTGCTAGTTACCGTGACCTCTGAGTCATGTGACATAAACGTGGCTTGCTTTTATAGATTTTTTATAGCTTGAGGTATTTCCTCACAAATACAATGTTTTGAGAGGGATTTGAAGCAAAATTTTGATAGGTTTATTAGCTTTTTAGTCCAAATATATCATCAAATCACCCAGATTGTACATGGGAAGGTATCTTTAATGTCTTGGTCATTCTGAAACTAACACACAGGTTTGAGTGTGGGGCAAATAGAGGTTTTTATTGTAGACTATTCTTATATAGTGTGGTGCATAAAATAATGACAAATGTTAGCCAAGTGAACTTCCCAAGTAAATGAGAAGTGGTATAAAGTGTTCTTGAAGGAGTAAGAAATGGAATAGGGTTTATGGTCTGGTCAATACTTCAGCCATTTTAAGAGAGATAAATGATAGTTTATATTTTTATAGTTATTCTTTTTTGATTTTGAACAGTCACCAATGTTTTTATGGTTTTTGTCCCACCCAAAGAATAAGGCACACTTTTCATGTTTGAAGAGTAGGCAGATCTTATTCTGTACATAACACCTAACACAACTTATTGCTGTTTTTGGCTATGTTGAATCATATGTTTATTTTGTTTTTTATTTTTAGTTATTTTGCTGAATTTTTAGAAGCTCATGGACCATTACATGTTCAGGATAGACTTCTACTAAATGAGATATCACACTTTCCTCCTGAAGCCATGGAAGTTATACAAAAAGTTGGTGGCCTTCGACATTTTCTTCAACAATCCCTCAAATTTGCGATGATTAATGACTTTGTTTGTGTCTTGAAAGACGCTGTTCGTGCGACCGTAATGTCTCAATTTAAACAAAACAGAAATAATAATAGTGTTGGGAAACAAGTTGGAACAATGGATGCCCAATCTAGTTTACCCCCTGTACAAACTAATATTGTCTCCCATTCTGCATCCTCATTGGATGATATCACTTTACCGTCTGGTGTAGTAACACATAAACTTGATAGAGAACCTGTGTCCCATTCTGCATCTTCATTGGATGATATCACTTTACCACCTAGTGTAGTTACGCATAAACTTGATAGAGAACCTGTAACTCCGCTTCCGAAGCCTACTAAACTTCGATCAGCTGTTTTTGATTCAGAGGAAAATGAAGTTTCATCTGGTACTTCTAAACAAGATACAGAAGTGAATGTCTGGAGAGAAAGAATGGAGAAACGCAAAGTAAACAAAACCAAGCGTGAGGTGAAACCAGCCGATGAACAATTAGTAAATGATCTTCTAAAATTTCAAACGGTTAATGGAGACGGTAAAAAAAATCTGCGAAAAAAGAAAGAGTACAATACTTTAGATGATTTCAACATTCCTGTTAATAGTACTTGTTCGCCTGTGAAATCTTTTAATAAATTGGACGATATTGACGATTTTGATATCACGCCATCGAATTATAAAAGTTCCGTTAATGATTATGATGATATGGATGACACTTCGTCTATCGATGGTTACAAACCACGAACCCGGGATCATATACATAGTGGAAGTAGTTCAGTGTCAGATATATCGGAACTTAGCGACATATCTGCAGGGATGTTATATCGTACATCGTCACCCAGTTCTATCAGTTCCAAATCAACAAACTCTATACCGCCCCATGTACAGAAAACATGTAAGGACATTCCTGTTAATCCAGTCCTAGGATCAATCTCGGTGATTGCCTCAAAAACTCAAAACAACATAAGTGATAAAACTAGTAATAATTTGACTGGTGAACCGAATTCTGTTTCTGCTAATATTTTAGACGTAAATATTGACAACAATTTGAGAACACTGGAGATAACTAATGATTCTATACAAACTAAAGAGACTACCAATATTTTCCCCAGTTTTTATAATGAACAGAAATTATTTGAAAGATCAACACCGGAATCCGATCATAGTGTTGATAAATCACCTTCGAGTAGTTCAGACACATCACCTCCTAAACCCCATTCATCAACAGTGCTAGATATTCCCTCTATCAATCATTTGTTCCCTAAAATCGATTTAACTGTACCACCCCCTATAATTCCCCCCAACCCCTTTTTATCTACTCAACAATACTCAAAAGAAAATACCGATTCGGGAGTTAGTTCTCAACATAGTTTATGGTCGACATGTAATTCTGGGACAAGCTCAGTTTTTAATTCTCCATTGCAGTCTAATGTAGAAGCTAACTGGCCCAACCCTAAACCTACCGATGTATCCACAAATACTTCTGGTGGAGCTTTCGCTAAATCACTACAAATTCCTCCAACCAGAGCTCCTTTTAATCCTTTCTCTATTGCTCCCTCACTTAGAGGAAATCTTCAGGGTTTTCCATACATGCCATCAAATGTTCCGTATTCATTCAGTCCCACCTCCTTTCCTCCAGATTCGCAATTTCATACCTTAAATCGCAACAACTCTGCACCCATTGAAGGCAATCAAACTACTTTTCCTCAGCCATCAGCTAGAGCCAATGAGAAGAGAGATATAACATCATGTGATGCAGAGATACAAACAGTAGTATTTACTACAGATGTTGCAGTTAATACAGAATTAAACGTAGGAAAGTTGATCTATGAGAATGAACAATTATATAAAGAAATATGTCGACTTAAACAGCAAGAAAAAAATATTAAGGTGAGGTTATATTTTTGTATTAAATCCCTAAACAGGCAGTGGACTGACCATTTTAAGGTGACACAGCAAGATTGTTAGTTACAGTTCATAATTTTAAAGTTTAAAAGTTAACAAAATTTATTTTGTGTACAGCGGATTGAAATTTAGGTTTAATGTGAATTAAGAATAAATTAACTGCATGTACTATCAGAGCTGAATGAAAAATATGTACGTATTTTACTTTAGCGTGGCTTTTTATACGCCCACATTTTCATGTGGACGTATTATGCCGTCGCCCCTGTCCGTCTGTCCACAATTGTTTGTGGACTCTCTACAGGTCACAATTCTTATCCGATTTCGACGAAACTTGAAATATGGGTTTATCCCCAAAAGATCTCGGCTGCTTTCGATATTGGCATGTATCGGATCGAAACTTCATGGATTATGGCCCCTGTTTGTACGAAAAATCACGTTTTTAGCTTGTGGACCCTATAGAGGTCACAATTTTTATCCGATTTTGTTGAAACTTGAAATGTAAGTTTATAACCCAAAGATCTCAGTTCCTTTCGATATTTGCGCATATCGGTCAGTAACTTCCTGAATTATGGCCCCTGATTGTACGAAAAATCACGTTTTTAGCTTGTGGACCCTATAGAAGTCATAATTTTTATCCGATTTAAAAAAACGTTCTATTATATCACCGTTACACCCTAAGGATGACTGAGTTCGAATTTCGTGAAAATCGGCCCAAAATTGACAGACAAAATGGCCGCCGTTCGTTCCCAAATAGCGTAAGAATATGGTATATCAAGGTTGTGGACCCTATAGAGGTCACAATTTTTATCCGATTTTGTTGAAACTTGAAATGTAAGTTAATAACCCAAAGTTCTCGGTTCCTTTCGATATTCGTGCATATCGGACCGTAACTTCCTGAATTATGGCCCCTGATTGTACGAAAAATCATGTTTTTAGCTTGTGGACCCTGTAGAAGTCATAATTTTTATCTGATTTAAAAAAAACGTTCTATTATATCACCGTTACACCCTAAGGATGGCCGTTGTTCGTTCTCAAATAGCGTAAGAAAATGGTATATCAAGGTTGTGGACCCTATAGAGGTCACAATTTTTATCTGATTTTGTTGAAACTTGAAATGTAAGTCTATAACCCAAAGATCTCGGTTCTTTTCGATATTCGCGAATATCGGACCGTAATTTCCTGAATTATGGCCCCTGATTGTACGAAAATCGCGTTTTTAGCTTGTGGACCCTATAGAGGTCATAATTTTTATCCAATTTAAAAAACCGTATTATTATATCACCGTTACACCCTAAGGACGACTGAAAATCTACCCAAAATTGACAGACAAAATGGCTGCCGTTCGTTCAGTTCCTTTCGATATATGCGCATATCGAATTGTAATTTCCTGAATTATGGCCCTTGATTGTAGGAAAAATCACTTTCTTGTTAGCTTGTTCTCTATCCATCTCTCGAAAATGTGGGCGTATCCTACCTGGCAGCCGCTGGTTAAAAAAGGGAGAAATATTAGATTGTTGTAAAATGTTTATATTATATTTACAGATTGAATATGAAAGTAATCGTGTAACAATGCAAGAGAAAACGACCTCACTTATAACAGATAAAGAAACATTAAATAAAGCTATAGCAGATAGTAGCACTCTTATAGAAGGGTGAGTTTATTTTTAGATATTTAATATATATAAAGGTTTAGTTTGTAAAATAGACTTCACCTATCTTCACATATTATTTGTAAAAACACATCTGAAATATTGTTTTATGATCTGAATTCTATAATTAGAATATTTTTTTCATTGGAATTTTGTACAAGGTTTTAGATATCATAACTGGATATCTGTTTATTTTAGTCTAATGGATATTTTTATATGTTAGCCTAATGGATACATGACAAATATTTTAACCTAATGGATATTTGCATATTTATAGTCTAATCATTCTAATGGTTATTTGTATATGTTAGTCTAATGGATATTTATAATTATAAATTTATATATTTTAGTCCAGTGGATATTTATATACATATATTCTATTGGATATTTATATACATATATTCTATTGGATATTTATATACATATATTCTAATTGCTATTTGTATATTTATAGTCTAATGGATATTTGTATATGTTAATCTAATAGATATTTATATATATATATATATATATATATATATATATATATATATATATATATATATATATATATATATTAGTCCGATGGATATTTATATAGATATTATTCTAATGGATATTGATATATTTTAGTCTAGTGGATATTGATTTACATATTATTCAAATGGATATTTATATATTTTAACCTGATAGATATTTATACATTCTGACCCAATGGATATTTATACTTTCTAACCTAATAGTATTTATATATTTTAGTCTGATAAATACACTAAGCTGTAAAGACCAAGAATTAGAAGAAATAAAACAAAAGCACATTTCTGATCTACAAGATCTTCGTACAACGCGGTAAGAACTAATTAGTTATTTAGATCGTATTGATTGTATTTAAGATATATGTACCGGTAGTCTGTTGTACAAAAATAGTTTCAGTTCAGTTTATTCTTCCAATCATGGCCAGGATTAGACACAAATACTGTAGCACTACTGTCTTGTGTGGAACTATTCTGCATTCTTGGACTGCAATATGGACATCGATATTCAACAAAAAACAGATACAATCTTATAGTAGAATAAAATCACAAAATGGAACTTTTTTAATACATGCATTATTTTTAAGATATTTTTATATGTTGGGTTGCAAGTGGTTATTAAAAAAATTATGGATAGTTCCTATGATTTACCATTTTGTAGTTGATAAGAATTGTTATTTTTAATATGTAGATATGTTTGTATCATTATCCCACATTTTGCCTTAATTTTTACTTTTTATGTTATTTTAGAGAGGAATTAGAGCAATATAAGTTGTCTAATCAACAACTTTCAGAAAGATGGCGAACTATCAATTCTATTGATTTACAAAGAGCTAAAACAGCCGAGGTAGATACGCTTGTGCTATACATAAATAATTCTTTGTATTTTTTGACTCGTGCCCTTACTTTGTATTTAATACATTCATACATTGTCAATCTGTAGATGTGCTGGCTCAGTGAGTAAGTTGTTGACTCGCTAACCGGTATGCCACTTTTTCGATCCCGTTGTTGGCCAAGAAAGTTAATCGGAATATTTTTCAGTGTGGTTCCCCCTTGTCAGTGGTGCAGTACGGACGGTCAGGCAAGGGAAAACATATAGTCTTTCGGATGTGATGAAAAACCAAGTTCCTATCTGTTATATATTTTTCAACCTTTATTTGGGCACCAAATATTATGCCTGTAAAATCTGTATTTGAACCCTATATAATGTCATCAGCTAGAAGCTTAATTCTGAGCTTGAATTAAACCCAGTATCAAATAATTTATGCTAAAATTTGTTGTTTTATTTTTTATCAGTTGAAGGTTTTAAATGTTCAACTAGAGATGATGGAGAAATCATTCACTCAGGTAAAAAAGGAAGCAAGTTTTCATGTGGAACATTTAACCCGATTAGTACAAAAGTAAGTTTGACAGTTCAAATAATGAAACAGCATGATAATATTGAGAGGATACTCTTCAAAACATTGCCTAAACAAATTAGTAGCTGTTTTCCATAAGTATGTGTTATGATTTATTACTCTATCCAGTTACTAAATGCCATTACTAAAGTATGAGAGTATACTCCTCGAAACGTACCTGTTTTCCATAAGTATGTGTTGTAGTTGATTACTTTATCTGGTTACTAAATGCCTCTAAAGGGGGGTTGGATGGCCGAATGGTTAGCACGCGCCTGCTGTATCAGAAAGCCTGTCATTGAGTCAGCTGGCGTGGTTTCGAATCCCCGGTTGTACGTGACAAGGAGTAGGGTCGCCTGTCCAACCTTGTGGGTTTTCTCCGGGTCCTCCGGTTTCCTCCAACTGCTAAAGACCCCTACGCACAAGCGAATTATTGAAATAAAATTAAACCATATGTTAGTCCCGTAATGACCTAGTTTGTGTCGAGTGGACGTTAAACCCCATTTCTCTCTCTCTCTCGAAATGCCTCTAAAAGATCATAAAATGAAATATATATTAAGTTTTCAATAGATTGAGATGCGGTTATTAGACAAATAAAATATCTGTTTTTCAGAAGTCTGGATGATAAAACTACGATTCAACCCCAAGCATCCCATGCTTTAAAACACTGGCAAAATATTCTAGAAATGACTGATGTTAAAATAACAGAACTTCGGGTTAGTTTTATATAACTACTATATTGTATTATTATAGAGATGTGATTCTCACAATTATTATCCCACGGCAAACAAAGTTAAGGTATGGAGGGATATTGAAACAGGGTTTGTCTGTTTGCATGTCTCTCCCAGTTTTGTTTCCAGAGCATATCTCATAAATCGTTCAAGATAAAATCATGAAATTCTGTACATGCATCACTGTATTATAGTAGTTGTGCCTTTTGCAAATTAGAAATTTCTCGGTTTTTAATAATTTTTGTGTTTCCATGGAATCAAATATAACTTAGTTTTCCCTGTACAATGATGCAGGATTTTGTTTATCGAGTCTTCATGATATTGTTAAAATAGAAATATCTGACAGACTCAATGTGTATTAAAATAAACCAGTCGTCCAGTGTTCTTAAAGATGCATTATCTAAGATTTAGATAAAGAGCTGGTCGTTTTTGCTATAAGTGTTCAAAATAGATAATTAAAAATGAATATTTTGAAAATTTAATTCGAATTGCTTTATTCTGAGCAAAATTATCACTGTTTGAAGCTGTCATGCAGATCGTTTATTATTGTAGCAACAGTACTTGATTATCAATTTTTAAATTTTGTGATGTTCAAATCCATTTAAATCTCGGCCATCCAATGGTCTAGAGAATTGACTATGGGCTTTTCATGTGAATAAATGTCGAAATAATAATTTCTATAACATTTGAAGCCAGAAAATAGACCTGCAATATGCAGATTTAGCTCTTACTTAATGCATCTTTAATATTGTGAATTTTGATCTGTAAAATTGACGATAATATCTGATTTTATATATTTTGTAGAAGGAGTTTGAAAGTCAAATAAAACAGATTGGAGAAGGAAAGAAGTTATCAGAGTTACCTCCCATATCTTATTCCCCACCACCGTTGCCTGTAATGCAGAATATGGTATGTAAAAGAATCTCAAGCTCAAAGAATCTGTTAAATGTTCTGTTCAGTGTGTCACCTAGTCTCAACTACTTCATCTTATCTTAATATTATTTGGCATTATGTCTCGTTAATGTATCTATTTCAAGGTACCATCTCAAGGATTCAACCGGATGAGAAACCAAAACAACTCCCCTTCTGGTCCAGATAATCCTGGTATTGCTGCTAGGGGACAAACACAGCCTCCTTATATGTTACCACAAGTTGGTTTACAAACAGGATCACACATCACTTTTGTTCAACAAACTCCCTTAAATAGACCTCCTCCACCTGGGATGACATCCATACGACCCTCACTTGTTGGAGTAGCAGGTACCAGGTTTCCAGAACCACCATCACCTGTATCGTCTGCTCCTAAAACCAGCATGGATAAACTAATTGCTACATTAAATAAGACATTTCCCACTCATAACAAGTAAGTTTTATGTTTTTCATAACTTGTTTCGTCTTGTTAATCAGGACTTGTCTGTCTTAATAATCAGGACTTGTTCTGTCTTATTAATCAGCATCTGTTCCATGTATGGGGCTGTGTATGCTAGCTCTCTATATATATATAGCTCCATTTACCTGTCTTTATTGAAGAAGTATTCCATAAACCAGGAGAGGTATGCCATAAATCAGAAGAGGTATTTCATAAATCATGAGAGGTATACCATAAATCAGAAGAGGTATTTCGTAAATCAGAAGAGGTATTCCATAAATCAGAAGAGGTATTCCATGTAATTATGTGTCTCATTGAGATGAACTAATGTACACTACAGTGGTCTCTGTCACACCCGACATCGTACGGGATCGTTACAATATTTCGGATCACACAGCGTGTGGGAATACCGAGCTTTCTCCAAAACCGGAAATACTGTAACTTCGAAAACCGGAAGTATTTTTATATTGTAGCTTCGATTCACCAGAATGCTATTCCCTTTAAAAATGATTAAACTTTCTGTACTTTCAAAATTTTATTACATTAAATAATTAACAATAACAATGCATGCGCACAATATATTCACGAGTTGGTGTAAAATCGTTTCTTACTGCAGTTTAAATTATCGGCAAACTTCTGTTTAAATTCATCTTTACGCTTTAATATGTCTGACACTGTAGCTCAGCCAATTGAATACTTAATGGCTAATTCCTTCTGCGCAGGTTGTGGAACTTTCTCGAAATCTGCTATAAGTTGCCGCTTTACATCTAATGTCAAATCTGTTTGGGCACGCTTTGCAGGACGTTCAGACATTTTGAATACAATAATGTATAATGATTCTTCAATCGCGGCAATTTTTATATGATGTCGCGGTATTTGACATGAGTAACTAAAATCAAATACCAAGCGCACTCTTGCAAGAGATTATAAATTGTAAAATAATCAACAAAGAATTTATAACATTATCAAAGTAATCAACACAGACCGGCACTTGCGAGTTTTAATCTCACCGATAATTGATTGGTGATTGCTTGTTAATCTTTTCTGGCTTCACACCCATTGAGTTTTAATCTCACCGATAATTGGATGCTTCACACCCACCGTTTGAAGTACGGATTATACGGTGTCGATTCAATGGAAATTATGTGACGGGACGGCTGATTGATGTCGTAATCCGGAACATACAGAATCCGGATTTACCAGCGATTTTTTGGCTGAAGTAATAAGGAAATAAATCGGGACATGAAAATCAGGTCGTATATCACAGCAATCCGGAGTGATCAGACATCGGATGTGACAGTCCACTGCAATTACCATAGCTGAACCATTTGATTATATCATGATTCTGCTTACACCATAACCATTTTCTGTGACAGAACTTGATTCCTTATCACTCTATTACAATTCCATCATTTCAAAACATTGCAGACTGACAATCGAACACCCTGTATTCCAGCTCCCTGTAGATTCCACATAATTATTTCATATATAACTCTTGTTTGACAATTAGTTTTAAATTATTTCAGGTCTGATTTTCGACAAATGATACATGAATTACGTATTGTACGTGGAGGTAGTTTGAGTGGTTTATCACTTGAAAGTATCGTACATTTTGTGATAGAAAAACTTACGAAACAAAATAACCAGGTACAATTTATTCTTCTTTCTTGATTTTCATTCAAAACTTTTCAATTTTTAGGATTATCTTTGCAACAATAACCATTCTGAACACAGTGCATTGATAAAATGTAGTAATTTAGTTAAGGTTAATCAGTTTTTCAAAAATGAACCATTTCAGAGTGCTTACAAAAGGTTTCATAGCACAGATACTGCTCTGACATGTGTTTCTAAGGACATTTTACTTTCACTTGATAATCGTCACTGTATTTCATTAATTTTATTAATTTATCTGCTGCTTTTGATACTGTTAATCATTTTATTCATTTAAATTGTCTTCGTTTTAAATTTGGCATTTGTTCTGCACTAAAACTTTTAGAAAGCTATTTATGTGGATGGAAACAGAGTATTGTTATAAAATTAATGATCAATCATATTCTGAATGTGTATTAGATTTTGGTGTACCACAAGACTCAGTCCTTGGCCCAATTTTATTTACTTTGTATACTTCACTTCTAGGTGATCTTGTTCGAAACCTTGTCCATGATCTTGATTTCCATTTATATGCAGATGACACACAGCTGTATATTCCAATTTGACACCAAAACCCTGTTTCCTGTGTTAATTCTAAATTTGAAATGGAGCAATGTTTATTTCTGAAATCAGATTATGGAATGTTGAAAATTTTTCTAAAACTCAATGATGATAAAACTGAATATGTTTTAATTGGGTTAAACAAGAATTTATCAAAATTAAATTGTGATTCACTTTTTGCTATTGGTAATGGGGAGAGAGAGAGAAATGGGGTTTAACGTCCACTCAAACTAGTAAATTTTTCGAGGCTAACACATGGTTCAATTTCATTTCAATAATTCGCTTGCGCATAGGGGTCTTTAGCAGTGGGAGTAAACCGGAGGACCCGGAGAAAACCCACGAGATTGGACAGACGACCCTACTCCTTGCCACGTACAACCGGGGAATCGAAACTATGCCAGTTGACTCAATGACAGACCTTATGATACAGCGCGCACATGTTAACCATTCGGCCATCCAACCCCCCTGATTTTGTAATAATAGTGTGATGCAAGACAAATTTTCCCTTAAAAGAATTAATGAACAGGGCTAATCTTTGGTAACGAACATTTGAATATTAGAAAGGATTGAATATAAAAAATGTATTATAATAAATATAACCTCTATTGATAGGTACAGCAATCTAAAGAGCCACCTGGTTTTACTACTAATAAAGGATTATCTACCCCTGGCCTTGAGTTGTTTAGGGAAGATGAAGATCCATGTGCTATATGTCACGATGATTTATCTCTACAACCTGTCCGTATATTAGAATGTAAACATAGTTTCCATGAACTGGTATGTTATCATTATTGTCTGTATATCTTAAGTCATGGTGATAGAGACTACTGGAATGTTATCCTTATTGCTATATCTTAAGTCATAGTGATAGCGACTACTAGTATGTTATCAATATTGCTATATAACTTAAGTCCTGGTGATAGGGACTATTTTAAACATTATGAGATGGGGTTTAACATCCTACTTTTTATTTCTCTAATCTACTACTTGCTATGGAAGTCATTTGTGGGACTACCGCTGCCACATATCTTTGTTTTGGCCTTATTGTTTAGGCCCTAGGGGTTTGTTTGACTCTGGACTGGCTACTGTTTTATCTCTCTTCTTAAGGACTTCACCATATGTAACAAAAGCACCAATATTTTTTTGCTGTCACAACAGTATGGTATACATAAAAGTCATTCTATCCATCCCACTTCTGTACAAGTTTAAGCAGCGTGGCTAGACATAGGAAATCTACTACATCATGAAATGGTCGTCTAAAGAACCCAGACGGTGTCTAAAACTATTCTCTCTTATAGGTGCCTAGCCCTAATTGATTTACGTCATAGATTGATTACAGCTAAATTCCAAATATGGAATGGGCATGCACCATACCCCACATATTGGCAGGGATTTACCTAATTTGGTCAACAAATATGGTATACGTTTATGACAAAGAAAATGTAAATAACCAACGTGTATTAATCTATAACTCAGTTAACGTATCAAAATAAACTGCATAACTTGCTAAATTTCTTAAGGATGAATTTAGAATCAATAATTTGTAAAGATAACAATATTGTTAGCCATGATATAGTTACACATTACAAAGTTTTAATAATATATCTTAAATAATAAAAGTTACTGATATTTATATGGTATAATTTATTATGTTTTTTTTTATAATTTTCAGTGTATAAGACAATGGTTTAATGAACAGACAACTTGTCCAAACTGTCGTGTTCATACTCTACTACCAGATGAATTCCCTTCTCTTAAGTAATTCCAGTATATTTTTTTTTTCATTTCAATTCAATTGTTGTTATATTGCTGCTTTTCCACTACAGATTTTTTTTTTCCGAGATAATATTCTTTTGGGGACAGGCACATAGGATGTAGTTTTTGTTTTTGAAAGACTACTATCGCTCCATGTGCACTTACAGGCAGGTGTAAAATGAAAAATCTATTTCAAAAATAACATTAAGCTGTGGCTAAGTATTATTCCTGAATTCGATTACGTTCGTTATCATATAAACAAGATAATTATGCATCATCTATTTTTGAGCTATTATAGCAAGAATGGTCAGCTCTTTATCTAAATCTTACATAATGTATCTTTAATGTTATTTTTTAAAGAGATTTTCCATTTACAATCGCACATTTGTGCTCTAGACTCTGTATTCAAGTTTTGTTGTGGCTCTTTGCTTAGTTATTAAACAAATTGTGTCTTTTTACTTGGGTAGTTGTGTTCAGTTTATCCACCTACGACTCATTAAAGATTTCCATACATATGTTATGTTTTACATTTTTGTGACGTTCTTCAAGATTTCAGTCAAATGCGAATTAGTTTATATAGTATCATATTGAAAGTAACTAGTTTCAATTATCCAAGCACTGGCCTACTTAGAATATAGTATTTTGCAATATAGAGACAGAGCTTTATTAATACTATGTGAGGCTGTAATTCTGTAAATATTAATACCATGTGGAAACAGTGCTTTACATATTAATACCATATAGGTGCTATGCTCTATGTAGAAACAGTGCTTTACATATTAATACCTTGTAGAGACAGTGCTTTACATATTAATACCATGTAGAAACAGTGATATCATGTAGAGACAGTGATGTCATGTAGAGACAGTGCTTTACATATTAATATCATGTAGAAACAGTGCTTTACATATTAATATCATGTAGAAACAGTGCTTTACATATTAATACCATGTAGAGACAGTGCTTAAGATATTAATTTAATACCATGTAGAGAATGCTTCTCATATTAATACCATGTAGAGTCAGTGTTTTACATATGCATGCCATGTAGATACAGTGCTTTAGGGGCAGATACAGAGGTGGGGAGGGGGTCATGTGAGACAGTACTTTACATACATAATAAATAGCATATAATAATATTTTTAAATGGTGTACCTTTGTTGTTGCATGTCTTGTTACGAACATTTTTTCAATGTACCATTAATTTTTTGTAATACAGTAATTGAACTGTTCTGCTGATGCCCAATTATTTGAGATATCCATTCATGATTTTATACATGATTCTTTTAGGTAAATGTAACTTTAAGATGTTTCTGAGTCTTTGAAGAATTTTTTTTTTTTTTTGTGTTATCTTGTGTTGAAGAATAAATACCTATTTTATCTAAACAGTTGTTGATTTTTAATATCTATCAATTAAAAATTATTATGTATCACAGCCTGTTTTTTTTATAAGACAAAATCTATTGGACGCCAAATGGACAGCTGCTGCTGGAACAACTTCCAACATGCTAGAAATAGAAATCATAGTTTTATCATGGAATTGAATCGAGATTGTGTTTTCCCATGTCGACAAATATGTGGAAATGTACATGATTTGATCAATAACAGTTTCTTCCCCAGGTTTCTGTGTGGGGTGCCATGCTTGACTAATGACATTATGGATTTCTGATGTCATAAATGGGTCCAAAAATGATAAAACTTTCATTGTGGTTGTCGCTGTCTAACATGTGGGCTATAGGTCAACAAGTCAAGTGGCATGGTTTCGGTTTCATGTTTGTTAGTAACAAAGAATAGATTCGCCTGCCTAACTTTGTGAGATTTCTCTGGGTCCTCTGGTTTTCTCCCATTGCTAAAGACCCTGAGCCTGTGAAAAGTTACGTCTTTCATAAGTCAATGTGATTGTTGAGTTCATGTGAGAAGATATGTTTTTATCTCATGCTTCTACTTGATGAGGGGGATCACGGTGGCTGAGTGGCTAAGACGCTGGCTCGCTAGCCTGGAGGTCGCGTGTTCGATCCCTGCATTGGCCGAGAAAGTTCATCCAGATTTTCCGGCGTGGTTCCCCCTTGTCAGTGATGCAGGACGGATGGGCTGACAAGGAAAGCTGTCTAGTCGTTCGGATGGGACGAAAAACCGAGGTCCTTTGTACACATTGACGTGCACGTAAAAGATCCCTTGACAGTTGGAATTCGATATAAGAGTAGGCCGTAGTGCCACTGTCCGGGCAAAATTTCCCTCATAACACACTGTATGGCGTATGCCCGTCTTCATTAGCCCAGTTCGGAGCAAAACAGTAGGACGTTAAACCCCATTTCATTTCATTTCTACTTGATGAGACACGCCATGTGTCCAAGGTTCTGGGTCTGCGATAGTCGAGCCAAGAAATGCACTGTGTACTCAGAACTAAAATATAAAATATCTGTTTGAAATCCTGCAGATTACGTCAAGGTCGTGAGATGTAAACAGGGCTACTGCTCGAGATTGTGGGTAAGGGCTAGGGTTAGCCCTTTTTACATCTTGTGAGGTCCTACATGTGACGGCTGGGAATGAATGGAATCAAGTTGGGCCAATGTTTACTTGGACATAAAAAGACCAATTCTTGGTTATTTTTATTTACTGTGCAGTGGGGGAAAATTTGACTGGACAGTGGTTTTTCTGTCTAATCCTAGAATTCTGTCTTTTACAAGAATGTCTAAAGATACCCAGCTAGACATCTTTTTTTTCATTTCATCCAAATGACTAATTACACTCTAAAGGAAATGGGAAATAGAAAATTCAATACTTTAAATCAGACGACTACCAAGTGCCATTTTGGTAATAAGTAAATTTTCTATGCCATGGGCATTCATCAGTAGGATGCATCTAGGGTGTGGTAAATTAGTTACATTTTGTGGACCAATTTGAAAAATAAAATAAAACTATGTATAATAATAATTTATTATCACTGCATTCATCGATACAGGAAGTTATTACAATGGTGATCAGATTGAAATAAGACCTAATAATATATTGTAGGATATGAACAAAATATGGTAAAATTATATATATATATATATATCAACATTGTTGTATTCTAGGACGGGAATAGTTCACAGTAAACTATAAATATCAACATTTTTTTATTCTAAGATGGGAATAGTTCACAGTAAATTATAAATATCAACATTGTTTTAAGCTAGGATGGGAATAGTTTAAGGTAAATTATAAATATCAACATTGTTTTATTCAAGACGGGAATAGTTCACAGTAAATTATAAATATCAACATTGTTTTATTCTAGGACGGGAATAGTTCACAGTAAATTATAAATATCAACATTGTTTTATTCTAGGACGGGAATAGTTTACATGTATTATAAATATCAACATTGTTTTATTCTAGGACAACTATAGTTTACAGAAAATTAGTAGTGATATGTGTATGAAGATATAACCTCATACCAAAACTTAATTTTAATAAATGTCAACTATCTGATGTACTTGTTCACAAACTGATCCCTGACAACTTGGTATAAAAATAAACATGACTTCAATTTTTGACCTAACACTGCCTGTTTGAATTATTGTTTTTAAAAGAAATGTTAATAATTTCTTCTGGTCAGGTTGCCAGACACAACTTAGTTGTCCAAGCTATACAAATCTATTAAAATTTCAGACACATCCAATGATGTGTCCCCTTGTAGAATTTGAAAAAAACAAAAACGCTCTAGTCTCTTGATAATAACAAGCCTTCAGTAGGAAGGAAAATAACTAGTGTAAATAATGGATGCAATACAATTCCAGCAAGTTCGAAAAAATCCCCACAAACTATCAAGGCTTTGATGACATGGTCTATAACTGCAAGTAAATTTGATGCACATTTATCGTCATTTCATCATTATTACTAGATAAATAATCTAAGCAAATTTGAAAAACTT
The DNA here is from genome assembly GCF_932274485.2 of Patella vulgata. Lineage (NCBI taxonomy): Eukaryota > Metazoa > Mollusca > Gastropoda > Patellidae > Patella > Patella vulgata. The sequence continues at coordinate 16,085,428 of NC_065886.2, read as the reverse complement.
TCTCAAAAAAAAAAGAGTCAATGGCAGTTGCAATAACTCTCCAAATACTAAATGCATGGCTTAAAAGTTACTAACAAGTTTTAAAAAAATTCATGACCCCAAACCTGTAATAGAATGACTAAAAATAATGTTTATAAAAATAATGCAAGGGAATGTGCTATATACCAGTATATATAGAGTTCCGTAATAGAATATTGTAATTCCCATGTTGGAAAACCATTTCATTATACAAGATGGCACTATCTTATCATTCTTAATGTTATATTCCCATTAACAATCATCCATATCTGTTTTTAAATACATTTTTGAAAATACTTACATTTAAGAAAACAAAAGTAGTTATTTATTACTCGTATTAAAACTTTGGGTAATTCTACTATTATAAAACTAGTCAACATTTTACACTGGGGACAAAGTCTTGTTCTATCATTATGTATTCCACTGAGTGGCAGATCAAAACCATAATCTCAAATGTTTTTGTGAAGAACTGGTCACTTGTAATGATTTTATTGTTATCACGTTTCTAACTAACTTATATACTATGAACGTTACCCACCAAACAGCCAACTTAAAACTCCGCGAAAATCATTTTTATTGATAGGATTAAACTGTTAATTAAGCTAACAAACAGTTAAATATAATTTTATTTACTAAAATTACTCTTTAATTGCCTTATCTGATTAATTCAACACTTTAATCCATCAACAGATCTTACACTGGGTTTAAGTCAACTGTTTGTGGTTTAAGTTCAAAGTAAATAAGTATGTATACTAAAATAATCCCAGCAAGTTTTAAAAAAAATCTCTATACTCAAATAATAACGGCATGTTTTAAACAAATATCTATACTCAAATAATCCCAGCAAGTTTATCTTAAAAACTCTGGCCCTGGCCTGCAGAGTGTTTACCAGGTTTATTTTACCCTGACCCTGAGTTTTCATATGGTTCATGTTTATGTATTCAGACAATCCCAACAAGTTTGAAAATTGTTTTTTTTTCTTTTAAGAAATTTGAACATGTAGAGTGTTTTACCAGGTTTGGGTGACCAGTATTTCCAGCATGTTTGAAAAAAAATTTAAAAAAAAGACAGGATTTTATCAAGTTTTGTTGTTCCGCCCTGTGTTTCGATATGGTTCATGTGTGATCCAACAATTCCAGCAAGTTTGAAATGAATGAAATGTTAGTTTTAAGGCACATTAGCTCCAACAGGGCTGTATTGCGCCAAACAAATGGGGTTTTATACAAGACCCCAGCCAATTTGAAAAAAAAAACTACTTAAAGATTCTGACCTGCAGAGTGTTCACCAGGTTTAGGTGCCCGGGGCAATAATACTGTATTATGATACAATTTCATGTTAATGTATAACCGTTATTAAAATATATTTGTCACTATTACAGTATAACAGATCGATATCATCCTATATGTACTGTTAAACAAAATATTATCCTGTTTTAGGAATCAAAAGCTCCTGTATAGATTCACAAATTGTTCCAAAACAGATATAGCAAGATTGATTTTTTTTTTTTAAATTTCAACAGCATCAAATTTGGACAGAACATTCAGGTTTACCTCAATCTAAATTTCTCATTCAGTAAAATAAAATGTTTTTGTTTTAACAGGGATTGTCCTAGAACCCCATTTTTATGGAAAGTCACTTCTGTCTGTAATGACAGGTCAGGGAGAAACCCAGCCTGATGGCATTTACAATTTCACATTTAATAATCTGACTTAGGACCAAATTACAAGTATCGAAAGTTTATGAGCTGAAGAGCTTTGTTATTATCTTAAAACACTGAATTAAGGTAAAAATAATAAGTTCATGGTTAATATTCTTTAAGAATCTTTCTCTAAAAATGTATCCTTTTTTTCTAAAATTAAAACCATGGAAAAAAAATAAATAAATGTATGTTTACTAATAAAATTGGTTTCTAATTTTTGTCATTGACAAATTGTTATTCATTTTGAATTAAAAATGAGGTTAAAATAAATATTAAGACTTATTCTATATACAAATAATATTAAATCTGCTATTTACATATCACAAAAACCTGGAATAGAATCTACATTATATACTTATTCTATCTTATAATATTTACATAATAGGTGGGTCAGTTCTATGTAAAACATGACCACGGCCATGTATATCAGTGCGTGTGGGACCAAAGAGGATTAAACATGGAGAAACAAAGTTGATAAATATATAAATGGAAGTGTTATATTAAATAATGCTGATTTAATTTGACTCATTTATTTCTCAAAGGAAAAGCTTTTTCACTAAAAAAAACTCTACAGACCTGATAGTTTTTTTCAATCGGTATGAGCGAAGAAACCCATCATCGCCATCTCCTCAGTATACAACAACCAGACACAAATTAAAATAACGGATTTGCCCATGAACTCACAGTGTCTGAGGGGAGGACCAAGATGAGGGAATGACTTCAATCATAGTACGATTTCAGATAGCATCAAGAAATTAACATTTCAAATTTCGATTCTTCTTTGATTCGTGAAGCAGTTATCTCTGTTCGAAGTAATGATTATAGATAAGGAAAATAAAACAATATGTCCAGACCTCCTGCAAGACATTCCAGTTTGATCTCGGCAACATAACACAGTAAATTTAGAAGATTCTTTACATCAGTAAAGTTTGATTAATAGTTTTTTTTAAAGGTAATTTTGATGTGAAATGTTTTTTTTTGTGATCTGTGTTTTTATGTTGTTATGTGTTGGGGCTGATTAACTTTTCTTTCCACTTGTGCCAAATATTTCTCTGGTATACCAGCAGACCTGTTCAAATACAAAAAAAATATGAGATTGTTTAACAAGAATAAATATGAGATTGTTTAACAAGAACTAAGTCAAATCTGTTTCCGTGGAAACACAAAATTATTAAAGAGAAATAGGATTTAACATACACTCGACACAAACTAAGTCATTTTGGGACTGAACATATGGTTCAATTTTTATTCCATTAATTTGCTTTAGCAGTGGGAGGAAATCGGAGGACCTGGAGAAAACCCACAAGGTTGTGTCACATGCAAGCGAGAAATTGAAACCATGCCACTTCACTCAATGACAGACCTACTGATCAAACGTGCACATGTTAACCATTCGCAAAAGGCACAACTACTATAATAGGTTATCTTTAATGGCTTATGAGATATGCTTTGGAAACTTCATTTAGTACAGCCATCCAACCCCCTCTTCTTGAAGCGAGAGAGAGAGAGAGAGAGAAATGGGGTTTAACGTCCACTCGACACAAACTAGGTCATTTCGGGACTAACATATGGTTTAATTTTATTTACATAATTCGCTTGCGCGTAGGGGTCTTTAGCAGTGGGAGGAAACCGGAGGACCCGGAGAAAACCCACGAGGTTGGACAGGCGACCCTACTCCTTGCCACGTACAACCGGGGATTCGAAACCACGCCAGTCGACTCAATGACAGACTTTATGATACAGCGCGCGCACGCTAACCATTCAGCCATCCAACCCCCCTTCTTCTCGAAGCACCCAAGGATTAAAACAAAGGATATAAAAGAGAAGATAATTTCTTGTACTGACCTTAGTTCCTCTAATTTACGACGTTTAACCTCTTCAAGTTTCAGTCGACGTTGTCGCGCCTCCACATCCAGTTTAATACCTTCCTCGAAGAAGAGGTTCCTTTCAACTATCCTCTGTTTCTCCTTGGTCTGTATCTGATTACGGATATCATCAGCATGTACATGACGTCGTTTTTGTAGTTCTATCTCTTCAAGCTTCTCTTTTTCTAATAATTCTTTCTGGGCTCTATAAATAAATCAATGCAAGTAAATTAGAAATTTAAGCAAGTTTGGAAATAAGGTTCATTGTCTGGCACAGATTCAGGCCTTGTTAGATAATTTCTCAGATGCTTGTCATTTTGTGTGACACATTATCTGGAGAAAACCCATGAGGTTAAGTTGGTTACATGCAAATCACAGGTTATGATCTACATCGCACATGTTAGCCAACCTGACAAGCCAAAATGCTAATATTGACAGGAACCAAGGAAAAGTCAAACTTAGATACAAAAACTTTTGTCAATAAAATCTAATAAATGTGGAATGAGATTAGGTCTGGGTTGCAAAGGAGAGAAATGGGGTTTAACTTCCACCTGATACAAACTTGGTCATTTTGGGACTAACCTACGGTTAGGGGTCTTTAGCAGTGAGAAGAACCCGGGGAAAACCCACGAGTTTTGACACAGATGACTGTAGTCCTTGTTACGTACAAGGTTGGAATCAAAACCATACCACTTAACTCAATGATGACAGACCATACAATCTAAAGCCCAAGCGGTGAACAATTCGGACACTCAACCCCCAGTTCACAACAAGAGAATGTGTGAAATATCCCATATCTTCACAGGGATAAAGGTTGCCTCCTTCAACACAGCTCTACTAGTCACCAGGAGCTGGTTTAATGAAGCATCTAAGATACCTGGGGTAAAGCAAACAGTAAAAATATTCAACATGGCTCTACTAGTCACCATGAGCTGGTTTAATGAAGCATCTAGATACATCGGGTAAAACAAAGAGAGAAAATATTCTTACTGGAGAACACGTTCAAACTCAGCTCGTTCACGTTGAGCTTGTACACCCAGATAATGTTCTTTCTCATTCATTTGATTGGCTCGGGCTAATTTCAGACTGGCCTCTACGTCTGCTTTCCTCTGGGCAACTTGTCGTTCCTTCTTTCTCCATTCTCTTTCTGTCTGTTCCTGAGCACGTTTAGCGCGAAGAGCATCACGCTCAGACTGTTCATCACGAGCACGTTCCTGTAATGTTCGTAGTCTGGCAACTTCACGCTCTTTCTCCAAACGAACTCTTTCTTGTTCTAATTCATATGCCGCTTCACGTTCCTGTTAGAATATCATTTATACATTAAACAACAGGGGTGGGATTTTCAGTTACCTTGTCATTAATTATCTAATGTCCAATCAACACAAACCAGGTCATTTTGGGACTAACACATGGTTCAATTTTATTTCAATAATTTCCTTGCCCGTAGGGGTCTTTAGCAGTGGGAGGAAACCGTAGGACCCGGAGAAAACCCACAAGTTTGGACAAACGACCCTACTCCTTGTCACGTACAATTGGGGAATCGAAACGCCAGATGACTCAATGACAGACCTTATGATACAGCTCGCACGTGCTAACCATTCGGCAATCCAACCATCTTGCTATTGGTAATAATGATATTGTAATAAAGACATATCAACATCTCTACATGCTTAATTCTGATCCAATATTTAATGTTAAAAAATAAATGATTAAGTTCAAATTAAACTCACCGCTTTCTTTTTCTGGTATTCAATAACTTTGATTTCTTCCATCTTCTCTTGATCCTTCTTGGTGATTTTACGACGTAAAATTTCATCATTAGCTTTATTTAACTCTTCCTGTAAAATAAAATATTGATATTTGTAATATTTGGGACGTCATTAGGCTTGCGACCAAAATACTGACGAGTAAGTGAAGTCACTTCTGTAAAACCTAGCGTGTCATCTGGCTTGTGTCTAAAATTTAACTTTTTTTAAAGATGCATTTTATAAAATATAGATAAAGCAAAGTTATGAGTGTTTATAGTTTTGACAATATAGTCTTGATTGTCAAGTCCATTTTATCATTCTACACCAAAAGGGTTATAATCCATTAAATATCAAAGTTCTAATCTATCTGATGCCCTAGAGAGTTGATTATGGGCTTGTCATGTGAAAAAATATCGAAAAAAATTAAAATAACATTTGAAGCCAGAAAAAGATTTAGCTCTTACATAATATATCTTTAACTTTTTTAAGCTTATTTTTTTTATTTAGTTTAGTGAACATTCAAGGCTCTGGTTTTCTACACTACATATATTCAAAATGCCGCCATTGAGACAGCTGAAGACATTAGATTTTAATCAAATTGTCAGGTACTAAGCAATCCATCACTAACTAGGTGTTCCCAGGTTTGATCTTTTGGAGTTTCCTCGTCAGTGACTCAGTAGCAATAAAAAAAATGTCTCTTCATTCGGATGGAGCAATCTGTGGTCCCATGTATATACCATTGGCAACAGGTTAAATATCCCCTAATAGTTGTTAATCGAAATAAGGGTAGACTATAGTGCCGCTGGCAGGACAAGTTTCTTTCATAGCACACTGCATGGCGTATGTCCGGCTCGCATTGTTGGATTGGGAAAAATTGATCTCAAATTAAACCCCATTTTATTTCACTAAAAATACAATAAAGCTGTAAGCTACTCAGGTTTTATAATATGCAGCATGATGTTGATAATAATACAATGACTGATGTATGCTTAAATTATAACAACACCTAAAATCTACCCAGATTTATATCCAAGTGAAGACTTACCCGTAGAGCTGACTGTTCATGTTTTTTCTTCTCCAGACTAACATGATCTTCTATCATGAGTTTTTCGATGTATTTCTGCATGTGCATATTTTCCTGATCTTTACGTTCTAATTCAAACAAATGCTCTTGTTCATTTTCCTAACAAAAAATAAACACAAATTTCTGTATATCTAGTAGCATGAATGTAGAACATTATGTGGAAAAATATTTGTTATTCTATGTTGGTTAAATTTTTGTGAATTTAACCAGCTGTCTGCAATAAGAAATATCTAATAATTTTTTTTTTTTAATGAAATCAATTATTTTTTAAGCATTCTAATCATGAATTAGAATATTTTAATAGCATTCTCAAAATGAATTAGAATATTTTAATAGCATTCTAAAGATGGATTAGAATATTTGAATAGCATTCTAAAAATGAATTAGAATATTTGAATAGCATTCTAATAGTGAATTAGCATATTCCAATAGCATTCTAATAATGAATTAGAATATTCCAATAGCATTCTAATAATAAATTAGAAAATTCAAATAGTAAAATCAGCTTTATATGAGACAACTAATATAAATCATTAATATATCTTACTTGAATTTGCTCCATTAATTTAGCGGCACCAATTAGCTGTTCTTCTTTCCTCCTTTTCTCAATTTCTTCTTGTATCAAGATGCCATTCTGTCGATCTACCTCCATCATCTTATCCAATCGCTTCTCCTCTTCTGACATTTCTCCAACGATATGTTTCTTTTCTACTATCTGGGCATCTCTTATGGCATGACATTTAGCATTTAATATCAACTATAAAAACAGATTTTATAATTACAGCATGTGATGAGATGATAGCAATTGATTTAAAAAACAGTAACAGAAATTTAAATAAATAAACATGCAGAAGTGTGTTTTGTCAGGCATAAAAGGAACTGTTTAAAAACAAAATGTGAATTTAAAGAGGCATTATCAATTAAAAAAAAAAATTGATTGTGAAAGATGAAATGAAATGGGGTTTAATGCCCCACTGTTCTGCTCTGACTGGGCTAATGAAGATGGGCATACGCCATACAGTGTGCTATGATGAGGGAAATTTTGCCCGGACAGTGGTGCTACAATCTACTCTTATATCAGATTTCAACTACCAAGGGATCTTTTACGGGACCTCTGTTTTTAGACCATCCGAATGAGTAGACAGCTGCCCTTGTCATGCCCTCCATCCTGCCCTACTGACAAGGGAAACCACGCCGGAAAATCCTGATGACTTTTCTAGGCCAACACTGGGATCAAACTCACAACATCCAGGCTAGCAAGCCAGCATTTTACTCACCATGGTCCTAATCGATTGTGAATATCATATTTAAAATAACCTTACATACGCTATATATCGAAAATCCAAGTAATGAATGTGAGTACGCTTCTTAGATTTCTTGGAAAGTACAAACAAATTTATGTCTATTAAACTGACAGAAAGGTTTGGGTTTTTTTTAGATCAAGAAAATCTGTTCAAATTCTGCATACAATTTCGAATATTTATATCTTAATGACAGACTTCTCTCCAATTTGAATACAACCTAATTTGAACATTCATCACAGAACTCTATGTAGTCAATCACCTAAGATCAAAAATCATTTACCACCCGGCCAAAATTTTAAACTGCTAATGCCTCTCTAAATTCATTAAATAACCAGATTATAGACTTACTTCTAGACTTGTAACCAGTCGTCTAAATATTTATAAAAATTCTTAAATATTGTATATTAACCATGGGTTGCCAGGCAATGTTACATATGCTGACACGCAACTAACTACCGTCATCCAAATAATTATAATTGGTGCTACCACGATATGCATCAAAGTAGAATAACTCTGAATGTTATTATGGAAATCACTGAATATCAATGGGGGTCGTCGTTTTACTCGACATGGTTACAATAATATGAGCACATTAAAATGCAGACATATAAAAATGCTGTCATTTCAGGTGATTATTTTGTACTCAACTGTTGGGACTGAAGTAGATGTTGAAAGATGACATGTACTCAGACTACTACATATAGTCATCCAATGCCTCATTTGTAGTGGGAAGTCTTGTAATACTATAGGGGTTATTTTAATTCTATGAAAGGTGTCCTGTTTAATATATTGGAGTGGTTAAACAAATGGGTGACAATGAGAACTGGGCTAAGTGTTTATTGTGCAAAATTCAACTTTCTTAGACTAAATCACTGACAGTTCCTGCCATCAATTTCTGAAAGTAGGTTACAGACTAGTCAAATTAAATAGAATAACATTGATGTATACTGATGAACATATGAAACAGTTACCCAAAAATGGTAACTGACCCACCCTAATAGCTGACTTATCTATACTTTTTATATTATAAGAAAGAGCAGGGTTAAATTTCCCTTCAGACATCATGTGGGCTTACAGTCCGGAGGAGAACATCATGTTAAACTATCAAGACGCGTGTGGCTCTTGCCACCTTTGGGACTCTTAAGGTATTTTCAGACATTATTGAGTGTTCCTAGTGGAGTTCATATAGACATCATAGAGCGGTCTTAGAGGGACGTTGAGCCACCTCGGCTTAGAGGCCGGGACTCAGACATCATTGACGTTCCTAGAGGGATGTGTTACTGTATCTGCTGCGACTTAGAGGCCAGGATAGAGACAACATGTAGAGTTCTAGGCTTGTTAAACTCTGACTGTAAATATTATAATAACTCATAATGTACTATCACAGATGTAGTAGTTTCCTGTATTCCACATATAATATAGTTATAACAACACAGTGTTCCAGAGTTACATGTTCCTTGAAGTTTTATGCACAACGTGTTACAGACTAACTTACTTCATTTAAATGTTTAATTTCATCTTCCTGCTCCTGTCTCATATCGTTAGCTTTTGCCAATAAATGCTCAGATTTCTCTTTGGCTTCCACTTCCAATTCATTTAACTTTTCATTTTTCTGCCGATTTAAATCTTTTGATTTCATAAAATTCTTCCTTTCTTGGGCATCATCCTGCAAATACAACATATAGTACCATGAAAAAATAAAATATTATAAACAAACTCAGTTTTGTCTGTGCTTAACAAATATCTCTACTTATTCAAGTTCCCACTGCTGTGAGATGATTTACAATAGGATTATCTCTATTGAGTCCTTGATCTGGTACTAACAAATATGTTCGAATATGTTTGGATCAGTCAACACGATTGACTTTAATATATGGTAAGGCCTAATAGGATCACCATAATTACTCCATGATTAAAACCACGATAATTTCAATTGTCCTGTGGGAACCTAGCATTAACAATATGTGTGCTCCATGGGTTTGAAAAAGTTTTGCTTAGACAATTGGCCTGGCAGAAAAGATGTTGATTTATTTCTGCTTGATAAAATTCTGAGTGTAGTCTACACTCATAGAGAGAAAGAAATGGGGTTTAACGTCCACTCGACAAAGAATGAAACACTAACCATGGCTTGTTCTTTTTGTCTTTTTAACATCTCTAACTGAGCTTGTTTTTCTTCTTTAGAATAAACCCGAGCCGCCTGTAAAATGCGATAATAATCTGATCGTGACATCACCATGCTCTGTCCACTTGGATCTTCTGTAGGTACACTGTAATATTCATCACAATGATACAATTTAATGTAAAAAAGTAAAAAAAATCTGAACTATATCAGACTTGAGAATTTACATTGTAGGTACACTGTAATATTCATCATAATGATACCATTTTATGTAAAAAAGTAAAAAAATCTGAACTATATCAGACTTGAGAATTTACATTTACGAGGTTTTATAAACTTATGTTGCCAGACAATAAAACATTATAAGCTAAACATTACATGTTCTTAAAAAAAGGCATTGGATATAATATTAATATAGTTTCCAGCAGGCCTACAAAGTAAATATGCTTGATACCTCGATTTAACTTTAAAACAAAATACTGTAGTGAACTTACACTAAATTTCTAATTAAATCTTTAGTAATAACTTGAACTGTTTCACGATTATTTTTGCCATTTCTGCCTCCACTCTTTCGTCTTATATTTCTTTCATTGGCTTGCTTTTGGATATCTGTTCCGCCATTTGCCCACTTATCTTTCAACATTTCATTTCTCTTTGTGACATGATCCGATTCTCCAAATAAAGTTTCATCCACTTGAGAATGATGGCTCACAACTCGATATTGACGTGTTTTAGCACGACGTGTAGCAGACGAAGCTGAACTACTTCCGGCAGAGATGGCACTGCCTGGCTGTAAAAATTGAAAACGTAAGCTTAGATACCTGTCACATTGACAATCATTTGATCAAGTCCCTCAAAACAACCTATATAGATGGTGACTATATTTGAATTGTTCATTTTCAAGCATCAACAATGTTTACTTTATATAATCCTATCAACTCAAGCCACTAGGCCTACTATACTAAGATAAGGTTGGATTTTTCATTCTACCATATAAATTAGATATACCTTGGGTATTATAAATAAGAAAGATGGTGTTTAATATTCTACAAAGGCCACAGGAGCTTTTTTTTAGTGTCATTAATAATAGAAAATCACTTTATTATATTTAAATCAGTTATGTCTGAGTTAAACAGTCAGTACTCAGTGGGTGAGTGGCTGTTGCCGTCCAATTCCAGGTTTTAAAAAGTTTTTTGTTTGTTTCTGCTCTTGTACCCTTTCTATCTTGTTGTATTAGCCCACTGTATCTGGGCAAAACGAAGGAAACGAAAGTGTACGCGTCCTCGGACCATTAAAAATCATACTCGTCAATCCATATTACCTTTTTTTCACTTGAGCCTTGAGCTTGTGAGGAGTTCACGATGTCAAGATGTCACAAACAATGAATGTCTTAAATAAGCAGAAGATCTTAGTTTTTGTCACCTTATTAGGGTTTTATATAACCGCTGTGCATAAAATGTACTTACCATGTTGGATGTTGATCAGTTAGTCTACTTAGAAGCGAATGCTAGGCACAAATACTTGATCGAAATGCACTGACTTTGTGTTGTCAATCTCAGCTCATTATTTACTATACCGGTTGCTATAGAATTACGCATGCGCATGATATAAACGCAGGTAACTCTTAAAATTTCCGGTTAAAAATAAAAAATGGCAGCCTCCATGTCCTGTAAAAATGTTTTTCTAAAGATTTCGTCTGCTTCAAGACGCAATTTGAAAAGTACGTGGAAACTTGCAGTAATATTTAATATGTAACAGGCATTGCCTGAGTAGAGCGAAGCTGATTATTGTCAAATATAAAACCTTCATATTTAATTTTCTCAAATGTCGAAGTGATACCACAATAAATGTTAAATAATTAAGTTTTTCCAAATTGATTTTCATTTAGATCTAAATTGTATACATTAATTTTGTTTTTAAAAAAATAACAAAAAAGTGTGAGAATTATTTTCATTGACGTCAAAAATATGTGACGTCATTGATTAAACGCGTCATAGAAATATTTCTATGAGACGCGTAATCTCGCATGGGCGAGATTTGGTAAGCTGGCATGCACATTATCAGTTTTGCCCAGTGTATCCGGTTCCGGTCTGAATTTTTTTTTAATCAACAGTCTGTGGGTGACAGTTTTAGTTACACTCCCGTGTTACCGGAAAAGATCTTTGCTCAAGCACCGCGCTTCGCGCGATGCTCTAGAGCTTTGCTCTATATGAGTATTACTATTAGATAAATTACCGATAAATTTTGTGTAAAAAAAAAAAGAACAAAAAAGTGTGAGAATTATTTTCATTGACGTCAAAAATATGTGATGTCACTGATTAGATGCATCATAGAAATATTTCTATGAGACACGTAATCTCGCTTGGGCTAGATTTGGTAAGTTGGCATGCGGATTGCCAGTTTTGCCCAGTAGTGGAACTGGTTCCGGTCTGATTTTTTTATTAATCAACAGTCTGTGGTTGACAGTTTTAGTTACTGTTACTGGAAAAGAGCTTTGCTCAAGCACCCCGCTTTGCGCGATGCTTTAGAGCTTTGCTCTATATAATGTCTAATAAACGATATGATACATACTAGATGTCAAATCACTAATAGTGAAAAAAGCCGAACAAACACCGGTAGACAGAAATTTCAAATGAATGACGGACTAAAGTTCAGTCTGAACATTCAAATTCAGTGCATCATGATTCAATCAATGATTCAGTTTATTGACATTGTCTCAATCAAGATAAATAAAGACATCTTTGTCATAGGCGTACGAGCTGTGAGGGGGCGGCCGCCCCCCCATTTTGGGCACCAAATGCTGGGAAAATTTGGGCACACAATTGTATTTTGTAAAAGTTGTATAAAAAAAGATATTGTGTTCTTGAATGTGTCCAATTTAACAGCGAATTTATTATTATTATCTAACATACTAAGAACCTAACTACATTTTTTGGGCACCAACCACCACCGCCCCCCCCCCAGTCAAAAATTTCCCCGTACGCCTATGATCTTCGTATGAATTAGTGTTTTCGAATGACTCCAAAACTGTCAAATCTTGTTTCATTCCTACTTACAGGCCTGGAAATAACCATTAGCAGTAGCGTCCAGCTCTTTAACTAATCTCCTATAATTTCTCTTTAACAAAAGTAGCCTTTTTAAAATTTAGGGTTTTTTTTTACCAGGAAGTTATTGTCAGTCAACAAATTTAACAAATGCTGAAGTACGAAGGAAGAGAAATGAGATTTTTGAAACAGAGAAAAAACGTCAGTTAGGTTTGATTACTCGAATGGAGAAGATACAAGTTGATGTGAAGGGACCACCAGAGGACTGTACTTTAATCATGAATAAAGGAATATCTACACCGTTTAATTGTTCTATGCGTAAGTCAGCATGTTTTAAGCTAACAAACCTTTTTGACTTGATGTCCTCAGACATAAATCCTCAAACTGTACATGGTATGGATTTTAACTTTTTTGTTCCTGTCATCAATTCTCCATGAAGCTAGACTTTCTCAATGATCCAAAAAGAAATCTAGCCTAGACCCATTACTACAATTTTTGTGTGGCTTAACTTATGAAAAATTAGCTGCCCTCTGATGTCAATCCTCAACCAGCACATGGCATGGATTTTAGCCGTTCTGTTACTGTCATCAAGGATCTGGCCTAGAACCAATAGTACATTTTAGCGTAGATTAAGTCGTGAACAATTAAATATTGTCTGAAAAATGCACTTTTGGCATCAGAGAATTTGAACCGTAAACTTAAAGATAGATAAAATCTCTTGATAGCTAGTGTAATGTAATATATTAATCTATATAAATAAAATCAAAGTGTGTATATATGTTCGTCCATCACACTTTGGCGCTGTGCCCTACCTCCACATATGTGGTATAAAATTAACCAGCATCACCCTGTGAATGTTTTATTCCATGATTTATTAAGTACAAGATCATTTATTAGTTTGGGACAGCCAAAATCAATTTTGGACTGTTTACTGCAATTAACAGTTAAAGGTGAGATAACTCTGTTTATTATGCTAATTAGGTTTAATAACAGTAACGAGATGATGCAAGCTAGTGGATAAGCGTGCAAGAAAGGATGATGGCGAGTAAGCAGATTTTGGGTTCTGGGGACGAAGCTGGGTATCAAGCTAGTACATAATATATCATGTTTTTATTGTAGATATTCAAGAATTATTGGTGAATAGATCAGCATTAGCGTTAGTTAATGGTGAACCATGGGATATGCATCGGCCATTAAAAGAAGATTGTTCCATTGAATTTCTACATTTTTTAGACGAGGATCCACGAATTGTTAATAAAGTTAGTGACAGTTCTTTTCATTTGTCATATAAACAACCAACCATATTTCACTTACATGCATATCCCACAGAATGGAAAATAGTGCACATAATTTTAGTTATTTTTGTCAGGCACCAAATTTTGTCTCTTCTATGTTATTTTTGTATATTTCAATGAATGTCTAACCCAAAGATACAGTTGTGCAGTAAAAGTTCAATTGTGTGCCTGGCATTAAAATCCAACTAGAGCGTAAAATACTTTTGTTGATGTTTATTCATTCTTATAGTAAGATACTTTAAGAATCTGAAAAATAATTCCCAACTTGTATAAAATGTTACAATATTTGTCGGGATGTTATTTTATGAAATGGGTTATACAGTACTTACAATATTTGTATGAAATGGTTTATGCATACAATATTTGTTGGGGGATATAATTTGTAGTGTATATTGAACATTTGGTATTTACAGGCGTTCTGGAGATCATGCTGTTTAGTTCTTGGTCATGTTCTAGAGACAGCCTTACAGAATCAATATTATGTAGAGTTATGTAGTTTTCCTAAACCTCACTGTAAGTGGACAACTTTAATTCTTAACTTTAAACAATAAATTAAGATACAATCTTACTTAGAGGCCATATATAACTAAAATATTCTAGCTCTCAGATACTGCTGTGTCACTAAAAATGGGCTGCATGACCTGTTTTTATTTTAAAATTAAGAAAACATCCTCATAGGTTAAAATGCGTTCATATTTCACACATTACAGGAGGGAGAACTCTTAAATATGCATTATGTAAGAGCTAAATCTGCATATTGTAGGTTTTTATTTTGGCTTCAAATGTTATATGAACTATATTTAGACATTTATTCACATGGCAAGCCCATGATCAATTCTCTAGAACATCAGATGGTTTTGATTTTCAAATGATTTAATCATTCGGATGGGACAAAAAAACAGAAGTCCCATTTACAAGCATATAATTGACAAGATGCTAAAGATCCCCAACAGTTGTAAATCGAAATAATAGTAGGTCGTAGTGTTACTGATTGAGCAAACTTTCCCTCATAGCACATTTCATATCTGTATTATCCCAGTTGTTGCTGAAAAGTGAAGAAATGAAACGAAATTGGGTTTAACGTTCTACTGAAGATGGAAGTAATAAATGAAATGAAATGGGGGTTTATACTCATAGTTTATTTTATTATTATATAAACATATTTTATTTTATTATTATATAAACATATTTTATTTTATTATTATATAAACATATTTTATTTTTCTAGTACAGAGTGGTAGTTTTGTTTATGATGCAGACTTAAAATTAAAAGATTGGAAACCTACTACGGTAAGTTAGTTAAATGTTTAATGAAATAAATACTATAGTTGATTATAAATAGACCTATTTATTTTCGAGACAAAGTAAGGTGTGGACAATATGATTAATATTATTTTATTTTCAGGCTGAATTGAATTGTTTAACGAGAGTAGGATATAAATTACATCATTTAGATTTCAAATTTGAACGTCTGGAAGTCGATGCATCTGTAGCTCTTGACATGTTTAAAGATAATCACTTTAAATCACAACAAATACCATATATAGCTGAATCATCAGGGTCAAAGGTCGTGGTGTATCGTGTTGGGGATCATGTTGATATAAGTTCAGGTCCGTGTATTGCCAGCACCAATCAGATTGGACGATTTAACGTCACAGCCGTAAGTAGCAGTTCCTCCTATATTTCTCTATTTGTAAGATAATGTGTAGAAACGTAGACAACTGGAAGAAAGAGGTAGATGAGGATTAAAGATGCATTATGTAAGAGCTAAATGGAAATCGGACTATTGTTGCTCTTTTTGCTAGCTTCAAATGTTATTATGTAAGAGCTAAATGGAAATCTGACTATTGTTGCTCTTTTTGCTAGCTTCAAATGTTATTATGTAAGAGCTAAATGGAAATCTGACTATTGTTGCTCTTTTTGCTAGCTTCAAATGTTATATAAATTACCATTTAGACATTTATTCATATGACAAGCACATAATCAACTCTCTAGATCATCGAATGGCTAAGATATTGAGTAAATTCAGCAAAGTATGTCATATCATCATTAAACGTTAATGTGGATCCTACTCACAGGGACTGCCGATAGCAGGACTGAAAATCAAGATTTCATTTTATTATTGTTGCAATGGTACTTGACAGTTGAGACTATTAGGCTATTTCTTGTCAAAACTTCAAACATTCACAACTTCACTCAGAATAAAGTAATTTGATTGAAATTTTCATTATATTCATTTTTCTTTATTCATTTTTGAACTATTATAGAAAAAGCGGCAGCTTTTAATCTAAAACTTACATAATGCATCTTTAAGATTCAATTATTTCTGTCTAAAATAGATAATAGCTGAAGTAAAAAATTTGTATGTTCATCAAGACACTTCACCCTATCTCTGAATCAATGGTTAAAAGCATTGTCCTTCCGACGTGGTTTCCCCTTGTCAGTGGTGCAGGACGGAGGGCCTGACAAGCACAGCTGTCTAGTCGTTCAGATGGGACGAAAAACCAAGGTCCCATGTACACAACTGGCCTTGAATACTCTCTAACATATTACTTGCATAATTTTAGGACTATATCTGATTAAAGATTCCTTTTTTATTTAAGGCTCATCAAATAGATACACCAGATTATGGTAAATTATACAGAGTTCAGGGCCTGGGTTTACCATCACAAGTAATGGTGAGTTATCTATATATACATATCAGATATAAAACTTTATTCTGTAGTTAAGACTCTCTCTTCATTTATTTGTTAAAAGCAAGACACAGTAGAAATTTTTAACAAAAAAAATCCCTGTAAAGTGTAATGATTTTCAGGACACAACACTGTAGATTTCTTTGTTTGTTTTGCTAAAATCAGGTTACACTCAAATTATAATGGGTGGTAAAATTTGATAGAAAATTAATTTTCTATACAAAGGTATCCCATCATCATATACAAAGGTATCCTATCATATTATGTTTAAAGGTATCCCATTATCATGTAAAAAGGTATCCAATCATTAAGTTCAAAGGTGTCCCATTATTGTATACAAAGGTATCCCAGCATTAGAGACTTTTGGCAAGTGGAATTTTTCCCATTCGTATAACGTATCCGTATCGTCATGTGATACATTATGTTAGTTTAGTTTTAGAGTTAGCAGGTTTTCGCGCCGCGTACGTATGGGTAGCAGAACTGAGCTTAGTTCTAGTACAGCATAATGGCAGTTATCTACCAAGATCAACATCAGTACTAGTCAAGTACCTAGCCTACAAATTCCTGAAGGGAGTGAAGTCGTTCGACAGTCGCTGAGTTATTTAAAAAAAATAATTAAAAATTAGTGTCGAATCTTATTAAAAATCTTCGACTACACTCGACAACAATTTTGGTTTCACTAATGTATCATTTCAGAATGTATATACCCCTTTTACAGATTTGCAAGGTCCCACCTCCCTAAATTTAGCATGTAGATCAACCAGCTTGCAGACAGACAGGAAAAATATGAAAATTCCGCGAAAAGCTCATCAAAAGTAATGATTAAATTCCAGTCTTTGCCATGGTTAAAATCACGTCAAATATACACCTTCGTGTTCTAGGATACACAGTCATAAAAACGCAACGGCACAATATTTCAGCGTCTAAAAGTAGCAAAACATATGGTAAAAAGACGACGATGTTATATGGACCTTTTCCGTATGAAAGCTGTTTGATAGGTGCTGCCGTATCCGTGTGCCGTATCACGTATGAGAAATACACACGCATTGATGACGTCACAAGCAAAATCGTTACGGTACGCGATACGGACCAGGAATTTACGTTTGCCAAAAGTCTCTATTATGTTCAAAGGTATCCCATCATTCTAGACAAAGGTGTCCCATCATTATGTTCAAATGTGTCCCATCATTATGTTCAAATGTGTCCCATCCTTCTGTACAAGAGTTATCCCATCATTATGGCAGAGTTTGATAATGTCTTTAATGTGTAGAATTTTATGCCTTTGTTTTGTTTAATAGATGCATTATTGGAGTTATGATATTTTACGGAGAAGAGCAGGGAAATTTGTGAGTATTCTATTTATAACCTCTTATATCTGATGTATAACATCTTGAATAAACCACACTTGGTTTAATATTTCTAATGTCAAATGGAGGTGTAAGGATCTTGTGATTTTTGCCATCCCCTAATCTTTCTCGATGTATATTACTGAAATGAAATGAAAAGGGGTTTAATGTCCTAGATTTCTGGGTGCGTGGGGCTGGATGGCTAACGTGTGTTGGCTGAGAAAGTTCATCCGGATTTTCTGACATGGTATCCCCTTGTGAGTGGTGCAGGATGGAGGACCTGAAAAAGACACCTGTCTAGTCGTTTGAATGGTATGAAAAAACCCTTGGCAGTTGGAATTTGGTATAAGAGTAGGCTGTAGCATTGCTGTGAGGGCAAAAATTTCCTTTTTGTGCTTTAGATCATAATGTCTACCATTGAGACAAGTGGCATGGTTTCAATCCCATACTTATACTTGACTGGTTCCTCTTGTTTCCTCCCACAGCTAAAGTTGCAATCTGTTTCACAGAGAATTACGAGTCTTCTAATATCTCTGTAAAATATGACTGCCTTTAACACGTGCCGTCACAGCACAGAGCGTCAATCATTGGCTGAATGGGGCGTGCATTGTTTACATAAGATGTTATTGCTTCGGGCAGAGTGCTGCCTTTTAGTCATTTACACTAAATAGGAAATAATTTTTACCTACAAATACGTCAAATGTCTTTATTTATTTTTCTAATACATCAAAAAAATGTTTTAGAATTTAATTTGTCGGTGGAAAAAAAATTAATATTTGAGACTCATTAAGTCACATTGATGTCATCCTTATCAGTGATTATAGCGGCCTAGCGAATATTCACTGCTGATCAGTGATAAAGTTGGGCAAGCAAACTATTGAAATAAAATTGAACCATATGTTAGTCTTTAGCAAATTGTTGATTGATTTTGTATGTGGATTTTGTCAGATGACAGTAATAATAATAATATGTACACGTACTCCATGCACTGAGGCATGTTCACAGTGTGTCTTTGTTCAAAATTTTAAGATATTGAAAGAGGTTTAGCTTCTTTAAAATATTGTAAATAATGAATTATTTAATGTTTTGTGATATTTTTATTCTTACAGAATACTGCACCACTTCCTAGATTAAACATGGAATCATCACCACACACAGATGATAATACAGAAATATCCACGTAGAATTCAGTCCTGATCTGTTTGTGGCAGATATTTTCATTAGTATAAGTCATTTGTTTATAAGTGAATGATATCAACTTTACAGTGTTATCAGACAGAGTTTGGCCAAAATCTGGACTGTGTGCAGGACTAAGAAACTGTAAATGTAATCCTTGAGTGGCATTTAGCGATTGAGCACATTAAAACACACAGCACACTTTATATGGAAAACAATCACTGGTTTATACACATATAGCACGACGTTTCTAAGCACATTTGTCGAAACATTGTGCTATATGTGTATAAACCAGTGATTGTTTTCCTTATAAATTGTGTTGTGTTTTTTTTTTACTGAGATGCTCAGATCTAAACCAATTTCCTTGTGATATTTAGCAATGGGAAGACAATTCAGGTTAAAATGGCTGGAAATATTGTCAACCAAACTCATCCACCAATAGTATAGAACTGTGAAATATTAAAGTAATGATGCATGAATTGTAAGTGCATAAAGTAGCTGATTTATCAAACAAGAGATCTAATTTATTCAATATGTTTTCTACAGCTTCCCTCATTCTTATTATAAGTAAATAATTTCAATAATGTGTCTAATTTAAAATATGTAGATATTTTCAAAGAGAAAATAAAATGTGTAATATTGCTTGTTTTATGTAAATTTGTTATTTGAGGGCAACAACATTAAGTGATAACTTGAGGGATAGTTTGGTCGAAGCTCATGGGTAGCAGATAATATGTGACATAAAGTGAAATAAAACGGGATTTAATGTCCTACTGTACTGCACTGACTGGATAAATGAAGATTGACATATAGTGTGCTATGAGGGAAATATAGGCACTATGTCCTACTCTTATATCAAATTCCAGCTGTCAAGGGTTCATTTACGAGCACGTCAACATGTACATGGGACCTCGGTTCTCCCTTACCAGGCCCTGTGTCATCCACCACTGACAAGTGAGAACCACGCCGGAAAATCACGAAGAACTTTTTCGACCAACACCCAATCTGATTAAAATACAGATCTATATTTCGTTACATTTTTTTATACTTTGGATGTCCTACACTACATGAAGATCTGACCAGTTGTACTGGGAGGTCGCATCAGGGGTCATACGAGCGGCTTTTGACCCTATGACATCAAACATTGATTAATCAATTAGCGTTGACGTTTCTAGGGGTTTACCCACAGTTTCATGCAGAGCACGCCAAGAACTCACCATAACAGACCAATCATTGACTAATTCCTCACCTCCACTAGAACGCCTGCTATATAACAACTCTTCCAGATCCAAGTGTTGTGAAGACAAGTAAAACGAAATTTTGAACTATAAAAAACGAAACGAAATAGGATCTGTGTTCTAATCAGATTGACCAACACCAGGATTGAATACAGATTAGCGAGCCAATATAGTATTAACCAAGCCGCTGTGGCTTGGGTTGACTGTAAAATGAGGTTTAACAAAAAATGAATTACATTGGGTGATGAAATGCAATGAAATGGGGTTGAACGTCCTGCTTTTCTTCAGGAAACTGCCTAATGACAACAGGCATGAACCATGCAGTGTGCTATGAAGGACATTTTGCCCAGACAGTGGCATTTCAACAAGCATCCTTTTACATACAGGAGTCCCCAGTTTTTTTTCCCATCAGAACAACATAAGAATTTTTCTTTGGCCAACAATGAGATTGAACCCTGGAAATCGTTGAACTGTACTCATTGTTTCTACAGAGCACCACCTCATATCACTTGCTACACATGGCTACACTTAACTTTAGTGTTAATTAGTTTTTGTAGAATAACCCCCTTTGATCTTGTGGTTGTCCTGTATGGTTTCATGAATTGTTGTTGTAGTTTTTCTGTATATATTGATCTCATAATTCTTGTATTACTGTATTAGCTTGATAATGTTGAGAGAATACTCTTCGAAACGTCGGCCAAATAAATAAGTAGCTGTTTTTCCATAAGTATATGTGTTTTTGTGTATTGCTCATAACACTTCTTATTTCACATGTTCACAATTAACAGTATTTTGTAATCCTGTGTTATTATCCTATGTGTCACAAAAGAAAGTGGAATGAAATATCGTTGGAAATGAAATGAAATGAGATGGAGTTTAACGTCCTACTGTTCTGCTTCAACTGGGCTAATGAAGACGGGCATACAGTGTGCTATGACATTTTGCCAGGTACAACTAAAACCGTTATTTCCAGGCCTAACTAAGAGGTAGGTTTGCTTATCTAGACATCCCGTGTTGACCGTGAAAGTTCATCATTTTTTGTATAGTGGTCTGGATTGGACTAAAAACCTGAGATCCTGTGTACACACTAGCGTGCACATAAAAGAACCCTTGACAGTTGAAATTTGATATAAGAGTAGGTTGTATGTAATACCGCTGTCCGGGTAAAATTTCCCTAACACTTGAGCAATCTGTATGGGCACTGCTCATCTTCATCAGCCCAGTCAGAGCCTTCCATAGACTTTCATTCCGTAATGAGTATACCAAGTTACAACCACATCAGTAACCACATACCCTCAAAAATTACACCCACATTCAATAGTCATGCGAACCCTCGGCGTCTCTCAGACTATGTTAAAACACACCAATGCAGAGAACAATCACAAAACTAAACTAATTGCTAAAACTTTTCTTTTATTGCTATAATAGGGGTCTAATACAATATCAATCAAAATACCCTTGTTCCTTGTATTTTTTAAAGAGATTATCATTCTCCCGAAGAGTAAATGACAGAGTTTTGTTTTCATAAAAATCGCAATAATTTTCGATGTTTTCTATTACTGAAGAAAGCAGGTGGGCTCTGAACACGTCACTTCCAGGGGCATCAAATTTAACATGAGTGAAATGAACGTGTAAATGATAATACGAAGGCTGATAATGGATATAAATTCGTAACTTAGAAACGGGAATGTTGAATTTCTCTTTTATAACTTTTGTTCCGGCGTTTAGTATATTTTTCAGTAAAGGTAGATGTTGCTGATTCAAATCTCTTAATGATTTTACTCCATGTTTCTTTATGATCGCCACCAGGTATAAATTATTTAAATCTTTTCGATCCCATTTCATGTCTGGTAAAAGAATAAAACCGGTTTCGGGATCAACATCTTCGTGCACGATGCGGTCAGATTCGGTTTTCTTTTCCAGTATATTGTAAACCCACTGTAAGCTAAATGAACTTTGCTCTAAAGACGGTTTAGTAACCGTTGAATATAGTTCTTTTGTCTCATGAACAACAAATACATCCTGTTCCGAATATTTGGCGATGTGTTTCTCCGTGGCCGGATATATCATTGTTGTTTTGTATCCGGGAAATGATGGCGGAGAAATCGCTTCATATGTGCTGTAAATATCATTCTTTAATGTTTCGTGCAAATTGGAACCTGTAAGCATGGCATTGACTGTCTTGGGAGCAAATGGTAGTTTTTCGAGAAGTAAAACTGCCTCATCATTCGCTCCTTCAAATTTACCATGAATGGCCATCAACTTGACTTTGGAGTCTTCTTTTAGAATTTTGGTCACTGAAAAATCTTTCAGAACCTGACTTCCTTCCCCATCTGAATATTTCATTCTTTTGGCTTCAATAACATCTTTATCACCCTCACCAGACATTTCCTTGCCCAATGTTTTCAAAATCAAAAGTACAAAGGACGAACAATACAGAAAGTTTATATTTAAAATACACCTGAAACCGGAGAAAGAGACAGGTTTCAAATTAAGAATGTGACTAGCTCCCCTTGAAAAATCTTTTGCAAAGAAACCTGGTTCAGTACGATGATGGTGAAAATAGCGGATTAGATTATAGTTAAAGACCGGATTGTAAGATTTAGATACTGGCCGTTCTATAATAGTTCAAAAATTGATAATGCAAAATGAATATATTGAAAATTTCATTCAAATTACTTTATTCTGAGCGAAGTTATCAATGCCTGTAGTTTTAACAAGACGTGTGCATTGATTTTTTATTATAGTTATCACGATGCTGGTTATTCGAGGCTTAGTCTGGCTTCTTCATTTTTAAATTAAATCATTGAATGGCCGATCCGTTCTAATCTACTTAAAATTGGCGCCATCCGATGGCATCAGGAGTTGATATGGTCTTGCCTAGATTAACAAATGTCTAATTAATAATTTATATAACATTTATGGTCTAAAGAATTTCGCTCTTGATTTGAATAATGCCGCTTTAATTTGACTTTTTTTCTTTTTTTTTCCTTTTTTTAAAATCTTTTTGATGGATATAACAATGTTATCTATGAATCTATAGTCACGCAGTACATATTTCTCAAAAATGTAGAGCTTGGCATTTATCTGTACGATATTATCATGGTATTGAATGTGCCTTTATTCCATATTACAATATTACTGAATTTTCAAGTTAAATTATTTCGCATATATTCCCAAAATTATCATAGACGACAAGAACTATTATGATTGATTAATTCCCTATTTTCATTGAAATAAATATTTTTAAAAATAATACGGCCAGAAAGGTGTTCCATAGTTTCTGGAGAGAGAACTCGAGAAAGCATTTTAAGCAGTCTGGATAATCGAATTATCTACTTCCTTAAAATAACCGGAACTGACATCAGAGTGCTTCGTGGACGAGAAAATACCCGATACGGCTTCTGTAAACTGTCAAAAAATTTATTTTAATTGGAAGTCTGGACCCCAAATTTACAACTATATGGTAACCATTTCCGGATTTCGATCTTTTATTGACCTATATTGATTTTCAAGTCGTTTCTTTAGGATTATTTAGTGAATTATTTCGACATCTTGTCAGTTGTTTGTGACGTTTGTCTCGAGTGATTGACCGATTTAATCCCATACGAAACACTGTTTTACATTTGGAAAATCGATGTTTTGGTACCATCTGTATTCGAGTGACATTACTTCAGAAATCACTGACTGTGGAATTCCTGAATCATTAAAACAATATAAACTAGATTGACGCTTCAATGATAGCGAGACGGCGTCAAACTGGTCAACACGCCACATCTGATGTCAATTATCAGGTAAACGGACAGAACAGAAACCGAACCATCCAAGATAGTCCATCTCCAAAATCTAGTCGTAAAACCCACAGGGATATAGATACTGAAATGACGTGTCGAGACCGTTCGAATGAGTTTCTGTCAGCTGTCAAGATACTTCAATCGAGACAGGGAAATGGTGTTGCTCCAATTCGGCAAAGAAAAGACTTACGTGCAAAAAGTGAATTCAATGTGATTGCAAAGAGAATCGGCAAAGATTTAGCTAATACTTTTGCTAAATTAGAAAAACTAACCCTTTTAGCAAAAAGAAAATCACTTTTTGATGACAAACCTGTGGAAATACAGGAGCTAACGTACATTATAAAACAAGATATCAATGGACTGAATAAACAAATTGCTCAACTTCAGGAACTGTCACGGGCTCAGAGAGCACAAAATGGCAAACATGTCCAAACACATTCCAATTCTGTGGTGGTGGCACTACAGTCAAAATTGGCAAGCATGTCAAATGAATTTAAACAAGTTTTAGAGGTTCGAACGGAGAACTTAAAACACCAGAAAGAAAGAAGGGAACAATTTTCTCAAGCTGGGGCTTCCACGAGCATGCCACCAACAACTATGGCTGGTCAGACGAAATCTGTCTTGTTTGAGGAAGAAAACCGGCAAAATGGAGATTATGCTATTAATATGGATGGTATGGATAAAACACAGTATCAGAATCAATTGACATTGGTGGATGAACAGGACTCTTATATACAGAGTCGTGCGGACACAATGCAGAATATAGAATCCACAATTGTAGAGTTGGGATCCATTTTTACGCAGCTGGCTCACATGGTACAAGAACAAGAAGAGATGGTTGGACGAATTGATTCAAATGTTGAGGACACACAGTTAAATATTGAAGCTGCACACAGTGAAATATTAAAATACTTTCAATCTGTTACATCAAATCGCTGGTTAATGATAAAAATATTTGGTGTTTTAATTGTATTCTTTATAATATTTGTAGTTTTCATGGCCTAAATTAAAATTTAACAAATTGTACATGTAAGGTATATTTATTTAATGAACATTGAACAGTGACAAATTACAATGTTGACATTCATGAATGAACCGGTTTATACATTATTTGTTGAATATACATGATTGTCTATGTACAGTGTTATCAGTCATTATCTGTTAATGCACCTTGGCCAGATCCATGTCAAGGGATTTAGTGGACTGATGGAAATGCCAAAGTGCATTAATGAGAATGAAAAAGAAATTGGGAAAACTTATCAATGCATTATTATTGACAAATCAGTTATATATTGTATATGTATTGGTTTTCAATAGTATATACATGTATGCTTTGCTTGTTTGTTTTATCAAGAGTCTTAAAATCAGCCTTGGCGATATCCTAGTGGATATATATTAATTCAAAGATACATAATGTGTCTTTAAGGAAAGTTCAACTTACTGAAATTTACCAAAAATCCTTAATAAATTCAATGTATTGCTGTTAGATATCCAAAATGTTGTTCAGAAAAATACAGCTAAAAAATTTAGGTAACATTTTAATTTATGTAAATTTGTAAATGTACATATGCATGTATTGATTAATAGCATGAAACATGGATGTACATTTGTATATAATGTTCTTATGGTATAATATTGTTTTATTATTTGGGAAAAAATAAATCAGAATAATGTTTAATTCATGATTATAATGCACATATATTTAGATTATGGTATCGGTTCATTCACTGTGTACATTTTATAAGATTCTGATTATGTACACTGTAAACTTACAGCCCAGTTGTATGAATGATGATATTCTGTTGGATATACATGGCTAGAACATGCAGTGTGATTAGTTCTATCAAACATCAGCAGTGGGGTATCCCAAGGATATCAACAAAATGGTTTCATTATTGAATTACTGTATAGTAATTTACATAATATTAATTCCCTGGGAATACCCCACAGCTAGTGTAAAGTGCAAATGACTGCCTTTATATAAATAATCAAAGTTTGTTTCAGGGTTTCATTTCATAGTAAAAGATTTAAATCAGTGAGAAACTTATATATCAGTTTCATCATAGTTATATTAATATTAATAAAATCTAAATTATTATGCCCCTGGTTCAGTATTTTGGACTTCGTCTACAATGTATGGTATCTTAAGGTTGATCATGCTTATGCACTTAACTATATATCCTCTATTCATTACTGTTACTTTCACATGTATTTCTTCGGAACATTAAGATTTTATGAAAATCATCATAAACATGTATCATACAATCATATGTATTGGTAATTTGATCTGTTTAATAGGACATGCATGTCTTCACATAATTAAACATTTAATTTAGGCTGAGTCCTTCTCATCTATTTGGGTTGTGGAACACACTATACAAACACACCTTATATTAACTCAGTGACTCTTTTCAAGTTTTCAATTCATGCTTTCAAAGAGGGTAATTCTGGTTTCCAGACTGATATATGTTAATTAAGTTGATAATATTATATGTATTTATTTCTAGCTACTTCTGCTACATAGGAATTTACATCTTTCATAAGTTCAAATATCTAAGTTAATTACATCCATATCCATTTGTATTTTTATCATTTTTATTTTGTTTTCAGTTCTTGTGTAGTGTTTTTACTTGGTACCCAGTTTGGCTTGGTACTCGATAATAGGCTTTAAGTCCAAATAATAATTATATACCGGTATGAATAAAAAATTACCAAAGCAAATCCTGTTACAGTAATAATATCCATGTATTTTATAGCTCGAAAACAATGAGTTGAATCCAGACTTCTTTAGCTTCATGCTAAGCACTTTGTCAGAAGCTTTCAGAGTAGTGAAGATTCCAATGAGATTTTATATTTAAAACATTGTCAACTCTTGAGTATAACTAACATAAACTCTTGATTTGTCTTCCAGTTGTACAGTTAATCCTTTATCACCTGGCCTGCCTGAAACTACTGCTCTCTGTAGTGTCTCAAACTTTCTGAGTCACGTGTATAGCTGTGAATTATGTAAGGACTATGAACAGTAGCTTCAGGCAGTTTCGAAAATACTGAATGTATAAAAGATCATGTTCCTCTATTTGGACCAGAAACTGGTTCCTAAGTGCTACTTGTCTTGTATTTCATCTTGGGGTGGTGCTCTTCGCAAAAAAAGCCTATGGCTCTGCCCATTCAAGTATGATAAACATGAAACTTGGCATGCTTGTTCCTTAGACATTTGTGAATCGCTTGTCTGACTTTGATTTTTGATATGATGTCACAGTTTGAAGATGGCGGCTATGACGTTTTCGGTACCTGGTCGATATAGTACTATCTGGGGTAGTCAGTATTTACGTGTACCAGGTAGTAAAGGTTTATGGCTACTTGAAATTACGATAAATATTTTCTTGAAAGATAAGAAATTATTTAGATCAGACTTGTTTTAGTTTTGTTGAATGAATTTAAATATGAACACATTGTATTTTATGTTTTTAATTATGGGGAGGGGGGACTGTGTGAGTAATTTGTATATAATTATTATGTAAATAAAATTGTACATTTCTTCTGCTGTAAATAAACATGTTAAATCTTTTCAAATAGTTTCTGTGATCTATATTTCAAACATCCACCCTGTGTAGGTAGATATGGTTACATTCTTGTGAAGAACCTCTTAGTGCTTAAATTTATCACTTCATTTAGCAGTAACTATTGATGTATGTCATGTACAGGGCAGGATATTCATACTTTTCCGTAAACACGATACCACTTCTCAGATATATGGCAAATTCACACAGGTAACAAATTTTATGTACTTTTATGATTATTGCTTGCAATTTCTGTTTAGTTTGTGTGTTTTATCTGTGGGTTTATTTTATGGATTGTTTGCATGTGATGCTGTCCTCCTGCACATGCTGTTACAAAAGGGTGGGTGAGATACTTGAACTACACAAACATTGTATATTCCAAGGTGTAGGTTGTATATGAATTCCCTGTGTTTATTTGAGAGAGATACTGTATAATACAAGGTGTCTGTGGGTTATGTGTGTATTCACTGTGTTTTAGAGATATTGTATATTACAAGGTGTGGGTTAAATGTGTATTCCCTGTTTATTGGCCAAGAGAATGCACAGATATACCATTGTATAAAAAGTGAATGCCTAAATTTAGGTTTTAATCCTTATTATGCAGGTAATACTTGAGATTTCTTGGGGAGTTGATGAAAGATGAATTTAAAATGGTTCTTGATTACTACCCATTAACCACCTGGAGCTGCATGATTTTGTTGATCATAACATCCTTGTATATATAGGGGGTAACAGTAAACAGCTAACTACATAGATCTGCTTCAGTATATTTTAGCAAAAGTAAAGACATGTCATGCATTAGGCATGATATATCACTTGCTGCTGTGCTCATATGTGGGAGGTATTTTGATCTTAGATGGGTTCAATTGGGTTTAGTACTATTCCAACAACAAATTCGAATTGCCAAGGGTTCATTAATATGCATATCAACGTGTAGGCGGGGCCTCATTTTTTCCCCATATGATGGACTAGATGTTTTTCCTTCATCACTGACAAGGGGACACCAGACTGGAAAACCTAGAGGAACTTTCTCGTGTTACTGATGACTGAGTTGCCATGGCTTCATCTGTCCGTCACATTTACTTTACACCATGTTCCAAATAATGTTACAGACTAGATGATTTAATAGTACATGTACACTACTTTCCATAGGCGTAGGAGCCTGATTAACTTGTGGAGGGGGGGGGGTAAAGAGATGCTCGAAAAAATTACCCATTTTTAAGCTGGCTGCCCACGACTTACCTAATAAATTTGACTTATCAGAATATTTTTTCAGTTATTAGCCAGATTATTATTTTTGATGTTGCCTGAAAAAAAATGCATTTTTCTCAATTAGTGACTCAATTATTTTAAAGATAACATAAAAGTATTGATATTATGTAAAATTTATTTTGGGGATATGTTGCTTTACTGCAAGTCCTATGCTAGCCTCATC
Source organism: Patella vulgata (assembly GCF_932274485.2). NCBI lineage: Eukaryota > Metazoa > Mollusca > Gastropoda > Patellidae > Patella > Patella vulgata. The sequence goes on along the minus strand of NC_065886.2, from coordinate 16,056,010 downwards.
TAACTACAGTCACACACACACACAAACTTTATCCTAATATTATCAATATAAGCCTAAAAGCAAAGTTTTTTTTTTTTATCGATTCTTCAACTCATTATACATATATAGTCAATGTATATAATATATTTATCTTCTCTTTCTTTTACAACTCTTATATACATAGGATTTAAAAATTATAATATATAAATAACAGAGCACACTTCTCCTATAAACCACAGAGGCTTGAAACAAATCTTTTAGCACTGAAAATATAACTTCATTCTAATGCTCCTCATAAGCATTTTCAGAATGTTTGGAAGTTTTGATTCGATGAATCCAATGATATGACCAAAATAAACTGTAAACAAATTTATGATCACACGTACAATTGTTTCTAACTATACATTTTTTTTTGGATATTAGGCTAAATTGTAATCTTGTAAACAATACTTTTTAATTCATAACATTTACCTCAAGCCCCTGGCTGACCTCCTCAATCTGCTATTTATTAGCTATACCTATAAACTAAAGATGTAGCTATAATTTTATATCACTGGGTGATTGAGACTAAACATTATCACAACCATTACATAATCTGCTCAATCAAATATTGCCATGGTACCAACATGGCAATAATTACCTAATTCTTAGTTCTTATCTAGGGAAGCTAAAAAGTAGCTGGCTAAGGAGAGGCAGCCAATATGCTGGTTATCTAACTATTTATCAACATATCATTCAATATTTACAATCATTCTTCATATAACAAATATAATAAACAGACAACTTCATAAAAGAAAACCTTAAATAAATCTTGACTTTACATTACATTGCGAATAATGGCAAGAGATATTTCAAAATGCAACATAACATGTATCATCTACTAAAATATATATAATGCCACAAAATAACATATAAAGCCCCAATAACACATAAATATTATATTTTTGGTAATTTTTTATATTTAAAAATTTCATTTATCATTATAGGCAAAAATCTCATTAAACCCTTCAACAGAAACTCATGCAATACCAAACTGATGGGGCCAATTATTTACACACAAAATAAAATCACACAATTGCTTTCAGTTTTAGAATTTAACAAGATATAGAATTCTTTTTGCATGATTTGTTTGTGTTTATCTGCGGATCAAATAGCCATTATCATTTAGCAAAATCATTCAATTCTTACTCATTGGTACTAATTAATGAAATTCCCATAAAATTTGCCCTATGTTATTTGTTTACAATGTGTGCAGTTCCATTAAGACATCACTGACAATATATGTACCATATTTGGGGATAATCCCACTTTATAACCTTAAAATAAAGCAAATTAATATGGGACTACTTATAATTTAAAATCACTAATAAATTACTAACTATAATTATTAAATATAAATACAATTAAATATATCACAATATTAAAACTATTCAAATTAAATAACTCTTGTTATTTGCTGTTGAAATATTAGGAAAGAAGAGTTCCTGTTCCTTCTTATGAACACTTCCATGAAGAACACGTAGATCAAATATGAATGCCCTGACTAACAACATGTGTGGTAGAAAAAATTAAAAGTTCCTATAAAAATTGGGCATATAAAAAACATGTAACCTACCATTGAATTTTTTTTTAAAAATTTGTCAAAGTGCTCGTAAAGACTTTTGATTGTAATCAATGAAGATGAGTATAAAGATACAGTTTACATTAATAGAAAATACACTTACATACAAAATAGACATAAATAAACATTTAAAATATAATAAAATAACAAAAATTGCTGCATGATGTAATTGGACCAAAAAAATAATGTTGTTAAAGCACAATGGTCGTAATATAAATTAAACTATTAAAGCCACTGATTGCCAATTTTTCATGGCTTTATCCATGTCAAAATGTATTCAATTTGATTATTTAACATTTAATCACTAAAATCAAACTATCAAAGGTAAAAAAAACCACCCGATTAAAAAGAGGCCCAAAAAAGAATTACTAATACATAGGTGGTGCTCAATAGTTGTTATGATCTGCAGAATATTGCTAAATTTTCAATTCATATCATCTTTGTAAATTACAATGAAATTAACTCATTTTTTGTCTTATATTCCTTAATATTGTAGTTTTCAAATGATGATCAGTGGCTTTAAAGTTAGTAACAGTCAATGGGTAAAAAGCTAATTTTGTATTACAGTCTAATTCAACACTAGCAGTCTAGTTCTAGCCGCTCCCACCTTTTTGACGATATGTCTATTGCACCTTTTCAGATAACCCACCTCCCTCTAGTTCAAAACAAAATTCTTGTTGTCACATTGGCAACACTAACATTTAAAAGTATGTATAATGGCATGCAGAGGTTGCTGATGTCCGAGGACTACTCCTTTATTGTATGTCTCCCAAAACCCAAGTATAGGGCCTAGTACTCACAAATGTGAGAAAGGAAGACATTTCAAATTTGTAAAAATAGATGAAATAATATTTTTATTAAAATTAATTAGTACAGCTTGTACAATGAAGTTAACAGCAAAATTTCAAATTTCCAAAAACTTAATTTTAATTTGACTCTTTGATTGGGTATACCCCTGAAATGGATACCTGTCGCTTCCTCTGCCACTGTGTACTGTATGTATCATCCATGCAAGATCAGTGAACCAAAGACTGACATGTACTATGAATTTGTAGCCCTTGCATTTAGAAGTTATGTAAGCTTTTAGCGGCTTTATAACATTCAAGTGAAATTTACACAATATGTACAGAGCCTACCACTTAAACTCAATTTCTCTTCATATAAGTACAATTTTTAACTTCTTTTTTTTTAAGTTAGCTATGGATACCTGTCACTCCCTCTCTGCATGCCACTGCACATATGTACTTAGAATTTTAGAGCCCTTGTGTTTGGAAGATATATGAGCTTTTAGCTGCTTCATGCGATTTAACCATAATCTACACAATATGTACAGGGCCTACAATTTAAACTCAATGCCTCTTCATATTAACACAATTTTTAACTTTTTTTTCAGTTAGCTAGAAAATTCAAACATGACTGAAATGAAAATCCTTGCCATGTACAAACTTTGCAGACTTACAAGAATTCAAAACCTGGTTAAAAACCATGACCACACACAATCCATCAAACCTAAATTACTCGGAATTTGTACGCGGTCCTCTTTTTAAGAGTATCTGAAATTCGTCACTGTTACTGATATTATACATGAATAATTTCCGTGTGGGATATTTCATCTCATCAGCGCCATAAGGGCTGTCTTTTTCCACAAAAAATAAACGGAATCGAGCAGGAGGAACTCCAACAAAATCCTGTAATGTCTTTTTAAATTGTCCTACAGTATGATTTATATCCACTTTAACCAATTTTTCTTTATCATCAAATTTGACTTTGACTGCGAAATGTGTTTTTGGTTTTAAATCCAGGTCCACCAATGGGTCCAGTTTACCATATACAGCCTCCAGTTCATAATATCTGCAATGTAGAAATTGATTTTATTTCAAAATCTCAATATTAAAATAGTTAAATGAATAAAATGAAATGAGGTTTACAGTCCTACTTTTCTGCACCAACCAGACTAATGAAGAGAGGTATACACCATACAGTGCGCTATAAGGAAAATTTTGCCGGACAGCAAGTGAATTCCATCTGTCAAGGGTTCTTATACATGCCATCCAAATGATTAGGCCCTTCATTTTGCATCATTGAAATTGGGAATCCACTCTGGAAAATCCTGGGAAACTTTCTCGGCCAATGCTGGGATCGAATCACTCAACACTGGACCTCCTGGTAGGTGAACTTAGTCACTGTGGCTCCAGAATAGTTAAAAGAGGTGGATCCATTTATTTCCCTCACAGCACACTGCATGCCGTGTGCCTGTCTTCATTAGCCCGGTTGGTGCTAAACCCCATGTCATTTCACAGGCTATAAACTTGATCCCATCATTGTAGAATAGGGACATTTGCCTAACTTTGTGGGTTTTCGCTGCTCTCCCCCCCCCCCCCCCCCAGTGGTTGTTAAAAAAGAGATAAACCATAAATTCCATTTCTATCTTTTTTTATAACTGGTGCTATCACCTATTATTATATTATTTACCTGTCTGGCTTCTCGTTATCATCACGATCCATGTAATATCTTATGAAAGCTCGTTCAGCATCTTCTCTCTCAGATTCGTGAATATGACTACCATTAAGATGCGTTAAATTAGGTAATCTGGCTATCTGTAGTTGACGACGTAAATTATCCTCTAATGACTACAAAAATAATAGCAACAATTGTATATAACCACAATAAACAATCACGTCAAGTTTCAAAATCTTCAATTACAGCAATTATATAAATCTAATTGCAGTGAACAATCACCTCAAGTTTAAAATCTCCAAGTAAGAGTTCTTATCTGTATTGCATTTGCAAACTTTAAAAGTCAAATGGTAAACCTGAAATGATAATGAAATGGCTTTATATATAAAAACAAAAGAAGACATTTCCTATTACCTCAAAACATGGTATGTTCAGGAGTCGAACATCTCTTAGATTAGGGAATTTTCTTAGATTGTCCAGTTCCTTCCAATCTTGTATGGCTGTATGATTTAAGTTTAAACACTGTAACCGTGGAAACGCTTTTGGTATGACCTCTTCTGGTTCAATGGAACAAATCTTACATTCAGCCATTACGAACCGCTCCATATTAGGAAAAACATAACCAAACTTGCATATTTCTTCATAGGAATGAACTTGATTACCATTAAAATGTAGAGTTTTTAAGGTTGAGTAGGGCTGATTAAAGTTAAACTCTATGTTTTTATAATTATTAAGGCTCAAATGAAGTTCTGTCAGTCTGTGAAAACAAAGATGGATATATTAAATTAGATGTACATGTACGTAAGTTTTACATACTAAACGTTTCCTGAGTAGCAACAGAAGCAACTTATAGGTGTGCTTTGAACACCAGAAGTAACCTGATTTGCAATAGAAGCAACTTGTAGGTGTACTTCAAACACCAGAAGTAACTTGATTTGCAACAGAAGCAACTTGTAGGTGTGTTTCGAACACCAGAAGTAACTTGATTTTCAACAGAAGCAACATGTTGTACAAATTTGATATGTGTAGGTGTGAAATAATAATCAATAATAATCTCAATAAAATTCAAAATGTGTGCTCCAACGCTACATACAGCGGGATATTGTGAGGGATATTGTGATCATTCACAACTCACATGCCAATCCTATTGAATCAAGAGTAGGACACTACATATACCGGTATATTTGTCTGTACCGTTTTTGGCCCCACTAAAGATTGTTTGGGTCCCACTCAGCTTAACCATAATACTGTCGGTGAAACTATTACATTGTTTGATTCACAAACTTTTGTAACACATTTTCATATCTTATAATGACTAATGAACAGATGATCTTTGCACCAAGAATACTCGACTTATTGCAAAATGTACTTACTCTGGAAACATCTGGAGAAGAGAGTCTACTGTAGACCAGGGCACACCAGTATTATTAACAACCAATTGATTAACATTAGGAAAACACAAATCATCATTTATTTGCAAAGAAGACTGAAGGTCATTTGCTGTCAGATTTAAAAATGATAAATTGGGAATTCTTTCTACAATCTTTAGAATCTGAAGAAAAAAAGATAATCTGCCATAAACAAATGTTTATTCACATGTGTTAGAAAATTGAGCTTACAGGTCATATGTTCTTTACAGATATTTTTTTCAAATTTGAAGGAGAGAGACAAAAATTGGGTTTAACGTTAACATGACACAAACTAGGTCATTTTAGGACTAACATATGATATAAGCTTATTTTTTTGTGAGTAGGGGTCTTTAACACTGGCAGGAAACTGGAGATCGAAACTGGACAAAACCCACGAGGTTGGGCAAGTGACCCTACTCCTTGTCATGTACAAGCTAGGGACCAAAACCATGTCACTGAACTCAATGAGGACAAACCTTATGATCTAAGGAGCATGCATTAGACCACTCCTCCATCCACACATCCCACAAATTTGTTTATTTAATCATAAATGGATAATGAAGACCACTATCGAAATCCCAACAATGTATACTATGTAACATTGAAATTTTGTTCCAATTTGCTTTTGTAGTTATGGAAGACAGTAAAATGGTTTAGCCTAACAGACGGACAGAAAGAACTGACACAAGGACTTTTGGCCAAAAAACAAAACAGTTTACCTCTTCCCAATCAGTAAGATGATTTTTAGTGAGATCAAGTTCACAAACATTTGTGCACATTCTTTGGATTTCATCTACATCCCCAGCAGCTGATATTTGTTGATCTGTTAAACTCAAAACTTTTGGTGCTGCTATTAAATCACCAGATTCTACAGTAAAAATATTAATAACACACATGTATAAACACTATATACACAGTCTTCACAACAAAATTTTAAAGATGTTTCACAACAGTACAGGTCATAATCTTTAAATTGCATTTAGTAACTGGATAGAATAATAAAAAAAACACATACTTATGGAAAAACAGTTACTAGTGTATTTTAAGGCAACTTTTCGAAGAGTATTAGCTTGATCACGTTGAGATAATACTCTACGAAATGTCGCCTTAAAGTACACTAGTAGCTGTTTTTCCATAACTATGTACTTTAATTGTTAGTACAGGTCATGTTTTCAAACATTGTTATTAAATAACAGAGAATTTTTTATTGATACCGGTACTTTGTGTTGTTTTTGTTGTGATTAGTTATCTAGATGTCGTTTAAGGAATTAATAATGTACATGTACATACGCAGGACACAATTTAATGAAATACAATTAGTTTATTCCTGTGGGACATTTTGACTATGCTTCTGTGGTCTTTATCATGGCTTGACATACAGATAGTTATATACAGGACACAATTCTATGGAATACAATTACTGTTTATAACTGAGCCATGTTGAATTGATTTGTGATAGACCAAGTTCTAAGCGATTAAATTTTTGTTTCAAAAGATTACCAGGACTTTTGCTTCTTGAATAATTTTAATTCAATTTTTGGTTTATGAATGACAATGTTTTAGAGATTTAGCTACTTAGCTACCGTACTTTAAACAATTTTTGATTCTTCTTTCATATCAGTTCTTTTTTTCTTAAATCTACTTATCATCTGACTTCTAGTTGACATGGCACCACCTTATTATAAAGTCACTCATACATGTAAATGATCGCTTTGAATATACTTAACAATAATAACATCATAATGACCATAATAACAAACTAGAATTTTTACTAAGTCAATTGAACTGATGCCTTAAAACTTACCAGATAATTTTGCTGGACCTCTTTTTGGAACATAAATTTTACAACAATCCTCTAGACTAGAATCACAGAACTTTTCTGTAATGGCTTCCACCAAAGTCTTAGTACCAGAATATTCTTCTGGATTTTCTCTTTCATCCATGTTGCTAAAATCTAAAACAAAAAAATATCAAATCATAAATTATTATATCAAATTTATTTGGGAAGAAAGTCAGTTAATATTTAAATGATCTGATATTTTCTTTCATTATTCATTAAGTTCCTGTCTATTAAATGAAGAACAGAACATTATGCTTCGCGGATAAAAGTAAACCCAACCCGTATAATATGCTCACTATAAACAATGAAAACATTATTAATATCAAACATCTTTTTTTACTTTCAATGTATATTGTCTTCTAGATTTGATTATAATGGCATTGTCAGAAAAAAATCAATTTTATTTTTGTGACAAATGGACTATCTATAAAATCAATGAAATCATAATCAAAATAACAGTCAATGCCATTGAGGATATAGCGTGCCAAGTCTATTCTAAAATTTCCATTATCAGTTAATTAGATCAGGAAGACCAAACTTCAAATTTGAATAGGCATCATGAAATATTTAATTTGTGAATGAAGCCATATGGAAAGAAAAGAAGATAAAAATAGAAATTAATTATTAAAAGTATCAATTCTCTATATCACAGTAAGATCTATAGATCTATTGAAAATAATTAAGCTTTCTGGTCTTAAAAAAAAAATGGATAGCTTAACGGTTAATCTTTTAACTTTTGACTTTTACCATCCCTTTTAAACCATTTACATACCAGAATTTGAATAGGTTGGTCTATTTATCTATTGTGTGCCTGTGTGCATTAAGCCTAGAGAATGAGTACAGCCAGATAAATAATGTCTCAAATTACAGAGTAGGGTGTACCGTTAAACAATTTTTCTTCTCGCAATCTGGTGCACCACAATAATGCTCTGGAATATAGTTGTTTAATGACACAGTGCGACAGTCTCGTGTTCTAATTTCCAACTATTAAAATGCAGTCAACAAATATCCAAAAATAAACATTAGCAAGTGTAGATCAGCATAGAAATTAGGTCAGCAAACTCAACCAACGAAATGATAAATCAGCTGTGAAAAGTGTCTTTGAAATTTTGCCAAATGACACGGTCAGAACAGTTCGTTCAAAGTCAAACGAAATTGGATTAGTTCATCATTGCAGTTTTCATCTTACTACGTAATACTTTTAAGCTTACCTATCTGCAATGAATAAAATATCGAACGTAAACTTTTTACCTTACGCTTGTTTATGTCACCTGCTTTTGTTATTATCGGAAGTGTGTAGTACGTCATGAATTCTGTTATTTACTAAAGTGACGTAGAAAATTTATGTGTAGATCTGACGTCATCTCCACGTTGTCAAATGGCTAGAAGTTGTTGTCATGGATGATTCTTCCAAGTTACAGGGATTAGAAGGTCGTATTGAGGTTCCAGTTGTAGAGACACAAAGCTTCAAGAATAGGTATACCATTTTCAATTATGAAACATAATTATTCTTTCATGATAAAAAGTTACTGAAAGTGAACTAAAGTAAACATAAAATTGCTTCGTCTGAGTGACAATTAGTGATGTTATGACGTCGTATCACACACTGATGACTTCGTGGCTCGTGCAGAGTTAAACCGGTAACATAATAAATAGTTTGTGGTAATTATTGATATTCCATACAGTTTGATTGAATATAACCATGTCACATTTTCCAGAATTGTTCATTTTAGTATTAAAGGAACTATCTAAACCCTCTATTAAAGGGACAATAACACTTTTGCTGGCTGAAAGCTCCAGAAAATGAAAAAAATAGCCTTATTCTAAGTACTAGATGTGTTAGTGTCTTACCTGTTGTGTAAATTATCCATTAAATCCTATTTTACTTGTCCAGAGGGTTCAAAAATATTTTTAAATCCAAGTCGGGGATCACATGGCTAAGTGGGTAAGACGCTGGCTCGCTAGCCTGGAGGTCGGGTGTTCGATCCCTGCATTGGCCGAGAAAGTTCATCCAGATTTTCCGGCGTGGTTCTCCCTTGTCAGTGATGCAGGACAGAGGGGCTGACAAGGAAAGCTGTCTAGTCGTTCGGATGGGACGAAAAACCGAGGTCCCGTGTACACATTGGCGTGCACGTAAAAGATCCCTTGGCAGTTGGAATTCGATATAAGAGTAGGCCGTAGTGCCGCTGTCCGGGCAAAATTTCCCTCATAGCACACTGTATGGCGTATGCCCGTCTTCATTAGCCCAGTGCGAAGCAAAACAGTAGGACGTTAAACCCCATTTCATTTCATTTCATTTAAATCCAAGTCACATTTGAAAAGCTTTACGTCAGGCTTTTCAAATCATTTAGTTGAATTTTTCCAATTTTTTAAAATTAGGTGTGTTAAGATGAAATTTGTATCAATTAATTGGAATATTGTAAAATAGTACAATTTGTTGACCAGAATAAAGATTGGGACATATTCAGTTACAACAAGAGTGGTATATGGAATACAATTACTGCTTATTACTGAGCGATGTTTCGACTAGGCTTCTCTAGTCATTATCAAGCTATGATAATGACTAGAGAAGCCTAGTCGAAACGTCGCTCTGTAATAAGCAGTAATTGTATTACATAGAATTGTGACCTGTATACTCTAGTTCAATTACTAAATGCCATTGAAACAGTTCCTCTATTAATAGTTACAATTATTACTGAATTAAACTTAATTAAAGACACGAAGTGGAATTGAAGGGGTGTATAGCTTTATTCTTTGGAACCTTAAAATGTACAAAAATGATTCTGGAAGAAGCACATATATTATTGTAGTGATTAGGTATATGAAGTGATTTAATAATAATATTCAATTTTTACATTTTTATTGTAATTTACAATCAATTATGTAAGGTAAACTGAAATACTTGGACGGTCCAAATTAAATGGCAGTCGTTTCTGCCTGCTTAGTCTATTATACACGTTTTTTTAAAATGGTTATTTTGTCGTTTTTGAACCATCCATTACTAATTGCTTTCACATTGTCAAGATTGTTGAATATGTTTTTCTTTGTTCATTGCAAATTGCACCCGTAACCACAGAGTACATGACTCGTGTACAGATTTTAAACTGTTCATTAGGTCTTGAATATTGGAAATTAGGATCTTATATTTTCATGGCAAGATAACAACATTATTATTGATTGAAATGGACCAATATTGGATTCTAATTTGTGTTTTTAATTTCAAATACTATGGAAAATATTGAATTACAGGTTTAGCAGTTAGCACCTTTAATATCGGTCCATTTTTATTAATATTGATGTTTTATCTTACCCTGAAAATATAGGCATCAGATATCCAATATTTAAGACACCATGAACATTTTAAAATCTGTGAGCGACGTTGTTTTCCTTATGGTCTTGATGGTGTGCCTTGATGAACAAGTAGTTTTAGATTTTTTAATGGAAAACAGTAATTTTCATTAGCTGTGTGTCTATTTATTATGCTTAGCTTGGCAGGTTCATGGAGGCTTACCTGTTTATTATACCGTATATATTTATGTATCTAAATGCCCCGATCTTTGATTCAAATGTTGCAACCATATAATGCCAAACAGCACATATAATTTATGTAACTTCACTTTTAACATCAATAATAATATGAACTGTGACACAAAAAACTCATAATCCTTGACTAGTACTGGTTTCCTGTAACTACATCAGAGAAACAGGCACACATCTGAGGGACTGAGGTATAGCATACAGAACCATTTTTCCTGTTTTATAAAATGAAAAATCGATGACATAACAAAAAGAAAAATAATGGAAAACCATTTTATTTTTATAAGTTCTTCAACTTAACAGTTAATAAGTAACAATGGCCCGTTAATTTTCTTAATCTATTCTGAGATTATTTTCCGCTCATTGTTCCTAAATTATACCCATATACAACAGATTAACACTAATACATGCATTATGCAAAAGCTAAATCTGCCTATTGCAGGTCTTTCTTTAGACTTGAATTGTTATATAAACTATTAATTAGACATTTATTAACATGACAAGACCATAATCAACTCTCAATGCTATCTGATGCTTCCAATTTGAATCCGATCTGCCATTCAACAGCCATTGATGATTAAATGCAAAAATGGATAATCAAGACTTTTTATTTTATTTTCGACACAATGGCAACAGTGACAATTAAGGCTACAAGGTTTTTAAAATGAGTATTTTTTTTTACTTAGACCAAAGTTATTTGACTGAAATTTTCAGAATATTCCTGTTACATTATCTATTATTTAACTATTATAGTAGGAACTGTCAGCTCTTTAACTAATCTTCTATAATATATCTGTAACTACATAACCACAGACAATTGTAACTATAGACAATTAAAACCACAGTGTTACTATTACTATGTAAATATATAAATTATAATATGTCCAGCTCTATACCATGACATTATTTATGAATAGCTGCAAAGACAAGCGAAAAGTATTGGTAATTTAAAATGTTAAAGATACTTTCCTGCATACAAACTGTGTGATTTGATGATATATTTGGACTAAAAACATATTCAAAATTTTGATTCAAATCCTTCAAAGTATAAATAAACTGTTGTTAGAAGCCATATCTGTCACCTCACTTCATTGAGGGAGTGTCCATTTTTCAGAATGTATTTTTCATTACTTACTGTCCATTTACCATACATATTGAGTCCGTTTAATTGCAGTTTTTTGTATGTTGACACCTTTCAATGTTCCGAAATCTGTCTATCCGCACCCTCAGTCAAGCTAGCACACAATAAGCTGGCAGACAACAGTCAGGTTGCTAGTTAGTGATACCCTGACATTTTTGCCCAGTGCGTGCCCCATGACTTTTATTTGCATAATTCAGTGTTTTCCTGGTAAAATTGGGTGTCTATATACTTTCCATATATACCAAATTTGCCATACTTTTATTGGAAATAACCACCCGATAAATACTTTTGGGGCAATGTATCTTTAAAATGTTATTTAACCCGTGTTGAAATCTGTTTGTGTCGGCATACCTTTTATCTTTTCATTGTTTACTGTGAAACAAAGTAGTGTAGCACTGCAACTTTATAATATTATCATAACCTAAATTTCTTTTGCAGTGATCTTCATATGCAATTCACTGTAACAGATTATTGCAAACAGATGACGAGCGAAATATAACCAAATACCTCCTCTCCTTTTCTTACCCTTTTCATTGATATTAGAGTTAATAATACCCAGTAATTACAATCTAAAACTGATCAATATATTTATTCTCTAAAGTTTATTTGGATTGGACCTATTTGCAAAATATAACTTTTCATAAACAGCAGTCCTTCACATTTATGAAATCAGGTGGGAGCCATAAAAAACTCCTGTCAATTTCAAGAATGAGAAAAAAACTCTGTAAAAACAACGTCTTAATTTTATCGCAAGAGTAATTCTACATTTTCTTGAATTAAGGAGAGTCCGGTTGTATTTATGCTTTAGTCTTGTTTAATATTCTTTTTATATGTTCTTATGGAAGATACTGCCTTACATTAGCATTTGATATTAGAATGAAAGCGAGGGTGAAATTGGTGAATATGGTAGCTCAGAATTATCATCATGGAAACTGATAGCTCGAACGTATGCAGTTTAAAAATAAACAAAAAACTGAAAGTAGTTTATTAATCTCAGTGTTTAGAAGAGCAATTTAGCTTATTGAATTTGAGGTGCGTCGAGAGGAATAGAGCAAAAGCGCACCTTTAACATGAAGGACTGAAACAGAGCTATTTTGAGGATTGTGAATAAATTCTATTTCCTGATAGTATAATGACTGCTGTAATGGCTTTCTATGGTTTTCTCATTGTATAGAAAACAGTCATTTGATTGCCTGAAACATTTGTTTGTAAAATTGAAAAAATATTCAATCTCAAAACTTCTGTTTTGCATAATTTTCCAATGAGTTAAAAAATAGGTGTAGAGTCGAGATTTTACAGTGGTAAAACTCAAAAATGGGGCACAAATTTCAGTGATTAGTAAGACTGTTTTGTTCAAATTTTAATTATGCATAATTTTGTCAAAAATTTTATGAAATCATTTAAATATTGGATATGATTTGTAGAATGTGCATTTGTATTGCATATCTTAACTTTCCTTGCTGTAGATCATTGCTTGCATACTTTGGGTGCTGTTGACAAAAGAATCAGTCTTGTGATATGTAGGACCATTTTTATTAAAAGTACTGTTGATTATTTGTGATCTTAGAACAGCGTCTAGTTGTTTAGATGTGACAACTATCTTGGCCAAATTTCCCCATATCACACTGCATGACCTTTCTTGTAGTTTGCTTAATAAATTGATATCTTTAGAACTAGTTAGGTACATGGAGATGAGATTAAACTGGATAGTGTGTTTCCACCCCCCTCCCACCCCGATACTTTGTAGTTATTTTTAGATGCTGTAGTTATTCAAATTAAAGAATCAGTCTAGAATTCATTGAATAATTTGTAACCTGGCATCCTATCTTTATTTAATATTTGTAATTCAAAGGTATTTAATTTTTTTTTGTTTTTCAGAATCATGGCGTTGAAATTATCAAATGTTTCTGCTAGAGAATGGTTCCAAAAAACACGGGAAGGTGTCAAATCTTGGCCAGAATTTATAAAAACAGATCGTTTCAAGTTACCACAATCTGTAGCACCTGTTCCAAAAAGAATCGTTAAAAATATTGAATATTTTCAAGGAAATTACATGTTTATATTTCTTGGATTATTAATCTTTTGTATGTAAGTATAAATAATTTTTTTCAATTTACCTACAATTTTATCATCATTCTTTCTATAACATTTGATGACAGTGTTTCTAACATTTTAAATTGGATTGTCAAATTGTACGATTAAATAGGGTTATCAAATCAGAGAACGTGGTGAACTGTCTTAAAAATAAGCACATAATTATGTCAAAAAGTGTATAAAATTTAAAGTATGAAAGCTCAATGTTAAAAATAGTTTTCCGTGTCTATAATTAAATATTAACAATGCAATGTACACATTCATTAGTAGTCTTACTACAGTAGGTTATTTTGTTGAATGGAGCCTACCTTTAGAAATAAAAATAAAACTTATATTAATTATGATGATGACAATACTTACATGTATATATCAGTCAGGTGACAAACAATATACATGTAGGTTGTATTATTAGCACTGATTCACTGTACATAAGTTATTACAAGTCTTACAATGTTTTTACATATTTTGAGGTAAGATAAACTTTGTTATAAGATATATAATGGATAACTAAATTTAATAATTCGGAATATTGTGCTAAAAAAATGCACAGAGTAGTGATTACACTTTCTAGAACACCTGATAACAAATTTTCAAAGTTCCATTTATACTGCTCAGAATATTTGCTGTAATTGTTTGTTCATTCAACATTGTATGAAAGAAAAGTGCAGCAGCAATGTGTTAGTCATGTAAATCATCAAGTGAAATGGAGTATTGAGTGTTCTAGAAAAATGTTAGCACATCCTGTTAAATGCACAACATCTGTCATTTACAGCTAATTACCCAGTATATATTTTACTTCTATTTCAGTTTAACATCTCCCATGTTACTAGTTGCTATTGGAGCCTGTCTTGGAGCCTGTTATATCATTAGTTTAAAAAATGCTGATAAAAAGATGTCAATCATGGGTAAGACTCCGAGTATATTTTATGAGAATACCAAGCAAATTCATGTTTAATTATAATTAGGATCATAGAATAGTTTTTTTTTTTTATATACAAATGAAAATCTCAATTATTTCTTATTGCATTGCAGTGGTGATTCTCCATATTATTCTTATTGTTTACTAGCTGCTTACCCATTGTTGTACCAGTAGAGCTCTGCAACTCTTCCTTCTAGGAGTTTCCTGAAACTTGAAGTAGTAGTGCAACATCACCAGGTCTATGTCACTCAAGCTCCTGTTATACCCTAAATTTCATCCCCTGGGCAGCCCTAATGTAGTCACCAACCCCACACAGACAACAAACGACAGTCGCAAATAGATACAGATAAATAAAGTTATCATGTTATTAGACTCAGAATACCGGTAATACATGTAGAAGTATTCTAAGGAAAATGTTGAATAGACTAATCATCATTTACACTTCCCTTAGACTTAAAGCTTGTAAAATCTTATCCTTGAAATGCATTACATCTGATAAGAATACATGCTGGAGTACCCTACAGTATTACCCTCATCAGATGTGAAAATTTATACATAAGTATATGAATATAAAAAATGTTTTCCAGGTCGTGAAATTAGTGTAGCACAACAGTATGCAGCAGTTGGAGTAGGATCGTTCCCACTATTTTGGTTAGCAGGAGCGGGGTCTGCAGTGTTTTGGATCATAGGTAAGTCACATGTTGAGTGCTTCACAACATTAAATACAGTTAATAAGATTTCTAGCTTTTGTTTCTTTGTATAGGATAGGATAGTTATCTTGTAATTTTTAATAATCAGAGTCATTATTAAAATATTATATTTCAACAATGGCGTTATTAAGATATACTATAGAAAAAAATATTATATTATATTTTAACAATGGTGTAAGTATGAAATACTGTAGGGATTGAGTAATAAGGAATGCATATAGAAATAGAATCTGAAAAATGAACTTTTGTTTGATTTGAAGGGAATGATGTATTTGATATTGTATTTGTTTACAGGTGCATCATTTTTTGTGATAATGGCCCATGCTACTCTATACAGACCACAGATTGAAGATGGTGATGGATTTGATATTGAGATGCAGAGTGTAGAAACTGTATAAACATTATATCAGTAAAAACAGGGTGTGCATGGTATCAAAGAAGCGATGTTATAATGGCAGAACGTGTGGAGATGTGATACAAGACATTTTCTATACATCTTCAGTTTATACATATCTACTGCTTTGAAGCTTAAATGCACATACAGATTTTGATTTCTGTGCAATTTAAAGATTTTGTTTGTCAGTTATCAGGAATTAAAATCTCCAAACATTTGAAGCAGTGCAATCCTTGAATTATCTTAACCTCCATGATAAGGTGTCAAACTTATTGGATAAATGAATGAAAGTTTTATGGATATTATTGGAATGATATAACTGCAATATAGTGAACAAACTTGTTTAGTCAAAGTAAATCACATGTATTTATCTTAACCTCAATGATAAGGTGTCAAACTTATTGGATGAATGAATGAATGAATGAGAGAACGAATGAAAGTTTTATGGATATTATTGGAATGATATCAACTGCAATGTAGTGAACAAACTTGTTTAGTCAAATTCAATTACTCGTATTTTGGATGGGGTGTATAGAGAAATAAGAAAGGATCTTGTTTTTGAATTAATGAAAAAAAAATATGTAATGATTGATGAAACAGGAAAGATATTAACAGAATCTCAATTTATGAGATGGGAACATAATGAAAATAGGGAACACAGGGTCTCATTTTTAATGGTTATGCCTTTTCATTGGTGCTGACTTAAGAAAGATGGTGCCCTTTAACTCTTTTAAAGTTAGATTTTATGGGGAAAAAAGCCTGTATGTTTATTTTTACAAAATTTTAACTTTTACTCAGATTCTGATGAGAATTCTGTCATACAGATGCTTCATATTGTCGTATTTATATCACATGTCATCTGGATTGTTAATGTTATTCTATAAAAGTATTATTATGAATCTTGTTAGTTTACAATGTATTATTATTTTTATGTTTCTGTATTGAAAATCATTACATAGTCTTTTATGCAATAGACAATTTGATCATTATGGTGTTTTGTTTAATGAAATAATGCTTGAAAGTTGGTGCCAATTAGTAGTAACACATTTAATTCCCTTCCTAGTTGTTAACTCTTGCAGTTCGGAGCAGAACATTAGGATGTTAAACCCTATTTCATTTCTTGCTTTTCAGAGTAATTTATAGTCACACAGGATTACTAAATTCTAACAAAATAGAAAATCTTGCATGAAGGTCATAGCAATAATCATATTTCTAATTTGAAAACCACAAAAATAAATAAATAAATATGTGTTGTGAATGAGACAGGAGTCGAAATAATACTAAGTAATACATCCTTAATTATATATATATATATATATATATATATATTGGTATTGATCTGGATTGAGTTAGGCCAAAGGTTTCTGGACCAATGCTCTGAGGGCAAAAGAGGTCAGGTGATAATTATTTATTAAGAGGAACTTGTGTGATAAATTTTATTAAGAGGCCCATAACTTAATTTGCACTCTAGATAACCTTTTATTTACCCCTGGGTTCTCCCATTCATGACCTGTTCAGTTATGTATTTATCATGAAATGGTAGCCAAACCTAGGTGTTGTATTCAGCTGTAGATTCATGACATCCACAGTTTTGGAAAGTTATTTTTGTACATCTGTTATTCTAATTAATAAAATATATATTACTTGTATATGTTGGTTATATGAAATAAAATATTGGGTTCATTTATTACATTTTCATTCTATTATCTTTAACTGCACAAGTACAGATTTAATGTGTACATGTACAAATACCCACTTTTTTCAACACAGACATGACATTAGGGTTGTGAATTGGAACTGTTGTTACCGGTACATGTAAATATTGGCTACCCTAATTCCTTGGGGAAAATTAGAGAAAAGTGATAATAGTTCATATCGATATATCTCTGGACAGTCTGAACGTGAAATTTCACAAATCTGTTGCTTAGACTGCCTGAAACCACCAGAGATATCTGAATAGCTCTCCATATTATAGGACCGTTTAATTGTAGTCTTGTGTCATTTTATTAATATCTAACTCAACACTTGCTATGTAAACTGGTTCACTTATAACAACCCTTGCATATTAGCAATAATTTATAATCTCAAGATGTTGATAATTCGAAATATATCATGACCTGAACAGCTGTATAGCTCTAGCTGCCTCCATGATTGCTATGACAATATGCTAATCAATGTCAAAGGTCAGATTTGTTGACATGCAGAGCCAATCAGAATGTAAAACAGAGATATCTGGAGAATTTCTTGTTCAGGCCATGGGTACTACTACATAATTGTGAATAACACAATTCCAGTTGGCATTGTCGTTGACTTATAAAACAACTTTCAGACCCATCAGTAACTGATATGGAATATTGACAAAGAAATAGTAACACAGTTTAACAATATTTTTCTGTATTGGCAATTTTCAATGACATATTCCTGTGACCCAGGGATGCTTTTCCCAAAATTTTGTGTCACAGGCTAATAAAGGGACATAACTTTTTATGTCATTCAATCACACGGTTTCAGACCACTTTTTTCATTTACGTTTCAACAGAATATTCAAATGCATACATAACTTCTATTCCATAATCAGTCTGGTGAACAGTACTGGATGTGCTTACATAATGGATTGCAATAAGACCCAATGAACAAACAAGATGAATGATCAACAAAATGTTTAATTCTATAACATGATGATATAAATAATCAGCAGTAAATACAATAACTGGAATGACCAGAGATGGATGGATTGATTTATATTGAGACAAATCGGATGAGGGACTAAATTTATTTAGATAATATATTTTCTTTATACAAACATGTAATATTCATCTGGTAGATTTAGACAATTTCACAGTAAATTTCGCGGATGCAGAGCACCAACCTCTATAATGACCCAATAACCTCTAAAGATCAAGGAATATTGCCCACATGGGTTTGTATTATATTCTAATCAAGAATTTACAATACAACTTTGGAAGCCATGGTGGCCGAGCAAGTTCCTCCGGATTTTCTGGTGTGGTTTACCCTCTTCAATGGTGTAGGACAGATGTCTGGTTAAGGAACGGTGTCTAGTCATTTGAATGGGACGGAAAACGGGTCCTGTGTACACAAACTAAACATTTTTGTGTACATCAAAGAATCCTACAGCTGGAATTCAAAATAAGAGTAGGTCTTAACTAGACACGTTGGTTCAGAACAGTAGGATGACAAACCCCATTTTATTTCATTTCGCGATTGAATTTGCAAAACTTCTGCAAAACACATTGTTACTGACAACAGGGTATCTGAAACGATATAGAACTTACTCTGTTTCCAAAACCATGTAAAATGAAAGCCTGATAAAGTCATTTAATCACAATTTATGATTCTTAATTCGCCTCAAACAGGATGATATCATTTTTGATAAAATGAAAAGAGACAATTTCTTTTACTGCATCTTCCAGACACCATCATACAATACCATTACTCTTTCTAACAACTCCCTCAAAGTCAGGCAACATGGAGGCTACTTTCTGTCTCATTTCTTCTCTTCTCTTTTCTTTCTCTCTTTCTACCAGTAACTCTTCTGGTAATCTTCTCCAGGCTCGGAATGTTTTCTTCTGTAAATACCTGTAATATTATTCATAGTCAACATAAAAATGTTGTAATGGGAGAAAGAAACAAGCTACTTTTACGGCTTTTCTTCACAAGCAAATTTAACTATAAAAACTGATCGTGTGAAATAGCTATATAAAGTGATATCGCTGACAAACTTAGCATAAAAATTTACCTTAAATATTGTTCTTTAGCTTGTCGTTCTTTCTGCCAATAGAGCATCTTTTCTTCTGTAGCATAATCTAACCAAACGGTGACAATCCTAGATTTAACATTTCTCTCAAAAAATTTATCAGCTCTCTCCTCTAATATTCTCATATGATGTTTATACTGAAATATTATACATATATAATAATAAATACTTTATCCATGTAAATTGTTTCAATGGTATTTATTGGTCAATATAAACTAAATAATAATATTGTTTATATATAATGTCCCATCACACTTTGACTTTATGTTGTAGAACAATTCCTTGATAAAAACTAGAGAAGCCTTGTCAAAACATCGCTCAGCAGTAATAAATATTAGTTGTATACCATAAATGCGTCCTAGAGACTAGATAAGACCATCCCTCAGTATCCCGAGTGGTATTGTACCGTTTTACTCCACTAACCCCTGGGTGGATTCACAAATTAAAATTATCTGCCCTTAATGATTTCATTGGCCAGATTACATACTGGTCTTTTCATCAATGTTTATGTTCACCACAATACCGAAGCTTGTACATTCGATTATAAGAAACTTTGTCAGAAATTTAATATCAAAGAAGTGACATGCCCACAAAAAGGTGTCCTAAAGTATTTTGTCAAAGCTTAAAATAATGATTCTGCAATCTTAATTTTAAAAAAATGTGAGTTACCTCCCTTTGCTCACTCGCTTTATAGTTTTGATTGGTCGATAAAAATAGCACAATTATAAAGTGCAGATAATTTGACTATGTCTCTGCCCCGAGAATGAACCCTGGAGTTAGTTGAGAAGAATGGAACAATATGACTAGTAATACCGAAGATAAGACAAGACTGACCATTCTCGTAAAATAGTAATAGACGTTATGTATAGCCACTAAAGAAAGATTATGGTGTAACCAGAAATACAAAGAGAGAGGGAAAGAAACAGCGTTTAACATCAACTCAACAAAACTATGTCATTTCAGGGCTAACATATGATTCACTTTTATTTCAATAATTGGCTTGCACGTATGGATCTTTTTTAGCACTGGGAGGAAATGGGAGAAAACCAACAAAACAGAACAGGCGACCCCAATTCTTGTGATTTATAAGCTTGGAATTGAAACCACTCTAGTTGATTCAATGACAGGCCTTATGATCTAAAATGCACAAATTAGACCATTTGAGGTTCTGTTAGACTGATAGTTGGAATTTGAAATAAGAGTAGGCTGTAGCGCCCTCATAGCACACTGCATGGCGTATGCCCGTCTTCATTAGCCCGAGTGCAGCAGAAAAGTTGGATGTTAAACCCCATTTTACTACTTTATTATTAAGCTACCTGTTAGAAACGATTATACTAGTCATAAAATATTATTTAGTCCCAACTCACCCTACTCCAATTTCTAAAGCTGTGTTTAACTAAAAGAAAGTTTCTCATTTGATCAGCCATTTTATATTTCTCTGACAAGGATTGTGCTGTGTATTCATGCCATGATATCATAACTTTCCTATTAAATGAAAATTGAAAATATGATTTACTTTTTAAAGTTATCAACGGCCGATAGTCTGGGAGTAATTACTGAAAATAGTAGAAAGTCAATAGGCTTCTTTTTTCATTTACAAAGCAGCAAAACTTTAGTGGATTTTACTCTATAACCTACATTACAATATTTCTGGGTACAGGCCCCCTCCTGCTCAGGGTGAATTTAGGGGGTCCGAGGACCCAAGATGGCCAGAAATGGCATCTACATCATTCAATTTTTTTTTCCGAAGCTCCCCTCATCGGCTTTACGCATTCAGTGCTGAGGTAATTTTGGAGATCTGAAATCAAATTAAATATTTTTGGCCAAACTCACAGATATATTTAGAAATTACTAAAGATAACAATGTACCTTGTTATAACTGATGTATAATGATTGTAGGCCTTCTCTTCATTACTTTTAGATATATTAACTAGTTTTATCATGGGTAGTAAACCTCTATATTTCATCACAGATCCAATATAATGTTTATCAGCTTTACTGTTTAATTCTTTCATTCTCTCCATTTCTTCTTGTTTCTCAATCTCTTTCTAAAAATAGAAAATAAAAAAAAAAGATGATGTAAATAGAAACAAAAACATAATAAATTTCAGTAATTTACTGATGCTTTTTTTGTTTTTTAAAGTTACAGTCCCTGATTTATTTCAGAATAAAACTGGTTGATTCTTACAAACCTAGAATCTTAAAATACATGTAGATGAAAATGGGATATGTTTTGCTTTGTTTATTACAAATGGTGCTCGATATCATACAGAACCCGTTGTCAGGAACTGGTTTTAAAATGTTCATATTATCATGAATATATTATTAGGAGCACATGTCTTCATATTAGGCCACACAAAATAAATGTCTTGTTTCTCGGGCAACTGACAGCTGAAACTGTAGGGAGGGAGGGCGGTTTCTTTTTTTTTCTTACTCATTGATGGTGCAAAATAAAATTTGGCTATTGCTGAAAATTGTTGGGGCGGGAGGGCGGTCTTTCTTTTTTTTTTTTTTTAAATGAGAAAGTCATTACTTGTTTACGTTTTTGCTTTCCGTTATATTCAACTTTATTGTACATACTTAAAACATAAACCCAAAATCAAGTCTACTAAAACACTGAGACTGAACACTGACTGAAAAGAAAATAATTTTCCATATTTAATTCACATAATTGAAATTGGTTTAAAATAAAATTCCATACGACTATGTAATAGCCCTCCATAAAGACAACAATATTTTTAAAAACTAAGCCTCTTTCACCAGGTGTATCAAAAATAATAATCATGGTAAACAGTATTTAAAACTAAATCTAGTATCGCCGGATTATTTATAATTATTTACCGAATTCCAACCAATGCATGTCACACCGTGTCATCGGTATTGGAGATTGCCGGAAATACTGTTTCTTGGGATATTCGGTGTGTTTCTCAGGATATTCGGTGTTCTATCCGGTGTTTATATTGAATGACTATTTAAATCTAACTAACAACTGGTCAGTAAAACCATCAAATCGGTAATCCAATTATTATTTTCCGGATTATCGAAACTACCGTAAATGTGCTAATAATGACCCAGATTCTAAGGTATGCATTATGACGACTATCGTCATCGTATCGTATTCTTAGCTATAATTAATTAACCTGTTCTACGGTTCATTATTTTATCAATAGGATTTTCCAAACAAGGACCGACTGAAGCCGGCAATAATGAGCCGATTACGATCGAATGATTGAAATATTGTCGCCAATGACTTTTAACACGAATCAAATTCTAGTTTATCAGGGGAGGTAATTAATATCACGTGATACAAAATGGAGGTTCTTTCGATATCAATAAAAAAGGCAAATCTGCCAAACTTCGCCATTGTTCGGATAAAAAAGACAGCATGTTCATCTGAATCAGTTTTAATACATTTGAATAGATATACATGTATGGCGGATGTAGGTACATGCGGGATATTTTTTTTACGACTTGCTTGTCGATGTGCGGGCGGGCGTTACATATTTATTTTTTTTCATCAAGACTAATAGACTGCACGCGCAACCAATTTTGCGTGCGGGCGGTGCCCGAGAAACAAGTTATTTTATTTGTGTTGCCTTAAGATAACAAAATCAATATTGACTGAAATAGACCAATATTGAATTCCGGTTTAACTTTTTAATATTGAATATTATGTATATTATTGAGTTACAGATATATACCTTTAAAAGAAATAAACAAACATAAATAAAGCCTGTTACCTGTTTTTCAAGTTTTTTCTTTTCTCTGTAAGCTTCAATTTTTTCTTTCTTTTCTTTTTCCTCTTCTGCTTTTCTCTCCTCTTCTTCAGCTTTCAGTTTAGTCTGAAAATTTCACATAAAATATATTATTTTGTCAATTGAAAATGTTGAAATATAAAGAAATGGGCTGCTGAAGACAAGATTCATTCAATACACACAAAAATTTAAAAGAACTCCAAAAAACAAAAATGTGGACAAGACAAAACACATTGTAGGCTGATTACTTTCAACAAAGAGAGAGTCTATAGAATACAACTTAACATGCCCCAGTGATGTTAAAATTATCGGTCTAAAATAGTCCAATTAAATTGGTTAGTTCTATTGAGGGGTTTGAAAATTCTCAGCATCGAACTTGGTCAAGATTCAGCTAATGAACATCTGCACCAAGTTTGAACAATCTACCTCAATTTAAAGGAGAGGTATTGAGTCACATGGTCTAAGCCAATGAAATTGCTGATCTAACATATTAAGCAGAAAATGCTTATCATCAAACTCAGTCAAGGCATTCACAAAATGACAAACAAGACCAAGTTTGAACATTCTAAATCAAATAGACAAAAAAATATTACTGACCAATCTTTCTTCTTCCATTAATCGTCTTTTTTCTTCTCGTTCCCGTTTTAACCTTGCTCTCTCTGCTGATCTCTCTTCCATATCTATAATTTGAATTATAAATATAATTATCTGACTTTAACTTAGCTATAATTGAACTATAATTATTTAACTTTGAGTTTTAATTAAATTATAATATTGTAATTATCCAACTTAAATTATCTTACTTTAACTAAGTTTTAATTGAATTATCTTACTTTAACTAAGTTTTAATTGAATTATCTTACTTTAACTAAGTTTTAATTGAATTATAATTATCTGACTGAAAGTAATCTTCAATTGAATTATCTTACTTTATCTAAGCTTTAACTGAACAATAATTATCTTACTTTTCATGATTTGTGAATGTTTTGAATTGTTGGTTGTTTTAGTTAGGTTTGTTGTTGCTGTTGATATCTCAGTATTATCACTTCTAGCTGTACAGACAGATCTGAAACAACAATATCTGCAGTATTAAAATTTTGATCTAACTGGGATATGATTATAGTATTACTTTCTATATCCTTTCACTCAAGTCTGCCACCTGCTATGATATAACTATAGATGTTGAAATTTAAATACCTTAACAGAAGACAAATGCTTTGAAAACTTGCACAAAATGAGATAACAAGTAGGAATGTACTATTTCAATGAACAGCGTACTAATAAACCAGGAACCAAACGTGATATCAACGCATCGATCTTCTTGAAATTGTGACATCATATCAAAAATCAGAGTCTGTCAATACTTCCACAATTGTCCAAGGAATAGGCATGTCAAGTTTCATGTTGCTCATACTTGTATTGGCAGAGCCTTAGCCTTTTTTTGGGGGGGGGGGGGAACATCGCTGCAAGAACTGGATTTAATTACATTGGACTATGAAATTAACAGTTATTCACAATCAATGGAACAGGTTTTATTGTCTCGTCAATACAGATATGTAATTTTAATTTCAATGTTTGTGCGGAAAGGAGGTAGTAGAATTTGGCTCACAATCAGCGTATCTACCTTCTCTTCTCTGAACTCATTGACATAGACCTCATTTCTGTCCCACATGAATAATGGAACTGTTATCGATAACAGGGCTATGATCCTCTACTGATATATTGTGACTTATACAACAGTGCTGATATAATCTATCATCATATGCATTACCTGTCATTGTACACTCACCGTTTTATCAAACACACATATATTGACTGTTGTCTACACTACATAAACATTTTTACTAATATAATACTCTCTAACCTTGGAGTTGGCGATTTAAAAGTTGAATTAGTTCTGGATGTATTTAGGTTACTACTAGCACCACCACTATCTGTTCTTAGAGTTATCTCCTCCTTGGTGAGGTTATCTATATTCTGTGGTTCAGTCAACTGATTTTTTAACAGTTGATTTTTTTGAGTGTATTGAAGTTCTTCTATGAGTCGTTTCTGTTCTTTTAATTGATTTTGCTGCTCACTTAAAATCTTTTGCTGTGCAGTGTATCTATGTTCAAAATTATTCACAACAAAATGAGTATTCATCCACGGCTGTGTTCCAAACCTTTTCCGTATACTTTTATCAGAATGCTCTGAGTTAGCGTCAATATCACCACCTCCCAGACTAGCTATTTCCTCATTGGTTAGATTTAAATGTTTACGTGTCACTTGCCATGCCTGTGTTGGAACACGCGGAGGGACATTTTTAGTTTTACACAATGAAGAGTCACTTTTTGATGAAAAGGGTCCATTTTGATTATTTGCTACAGCTTTTTTCTGACCATTCTGGGCAAAAAATTCATCCTATAAGATATTAAAAAAAGACAAAATTAATCTTAAATCTGCCTATTGCAGTTCTTTCTTTCGGCCTGAAATGTTATCTAAAATATTAATAAGACATTAATTAACTTATCCAGACCATAATCAACTCTCAATGTCATTGCTAGCCTGCAATATTTACTGGATTTAAATCCGATTTGCTGCTCAAAGCTCATTGATGATTTAATCCAAAAATGGATAATCAGGACTATGTTTTTTTTTTATCGTACCGATTTTAATAATGATGATCAAGGCCAAGCGTAAAATTCAAAAGTTAAAATCTTGGTTCAGAGTGAATCAATTTGACTGAAATTTTCAGCAAATTTCCTTTACATTATATAGTTTTTACCTATTATAGTGAGAACTGCCATCTCTTAATCTAATCTTCCATAATACCCCTTTAAGATTATGAAATTTCCTGGCTTGTGGAGTAAAATATTCCAACTGTATTGATAAATATCTGTTGTTATTTACTACTGTGGAGGAGTGGGCGATATTTGATATCGTTTAATATTGCCCCATCTTGTACAATGTGTAAATTCATTAGATGTTTTGTTGAAGGAATTTCATTCTGGTATTCATTAGGGCTATGAGGGAAATCTTGCCTGGACAGCAATGCTACAGCCTACTATTACTTCGTATTCCAACATAGTCCTACTCACAATTTTATACATAGACCTACATACAATTTTATACATAGCCTTACTTACAATCTTATGCATACAATTTGATACATAGCTCTGCATACAATTAAAATACGTAGCCCTATTTACAATTTTATACATAGCCCTACTTACAATTCTATACATAGCCCTACTTACAATTTTTTGATTATCTGTTGCATGTCGAGCTGACTGAGAACCATTATGTGTTTTATCAATCTTCTTATCTTCATTGGGGTTCTCTTCACCTTGCCATAACTGGCCTGTTGCTGCTTTCTGTAATAATGCCATCATTTTTTGCCTTGTTACTTCCTGTGCCTGTTCTAGGTCATGCTTGTCCTGTTCTTGTTGTACCCATAGCAACCAAGCTGTGAAATATTTCTGTACAAGAACTGTTTTATAATGTCTATTAGCAATTTGATTTTTTCTGGAATGACAAAAGGGAAGAATCTAACTAGGTCCCAAATAAATAATATTTTTGCCATTAATAGAGTTATTAGTTACCTATGAAAGCTGGCATCCTTAAGACTTGGTGTAAGCAATGTCTAACATTTTCCTTCCCATTCCAGGGTGGGCTAGAATATCATAAGATTTTCAAAACGTTATGAGAACTATTGTCAATATTGCGCCATAAGAATTTTCGATCGGTTGATTTTCTGTGTCACAGTCATGTGCCACGTACCGTGGATTCATTTATTTACGATAACTGACAGTTCTCCTCATCATATCACAGACATTATGTTGACAGTGAATGACTGCATCAGTTGTGAGGGAATGTACATGCATTGTGCAAAGACGAGGGGGAGGCCATTCTCTTCTAGTCCGGGTTGCTAGGACTTCTTTTTTTACAGCAGGACAAAATTCTAAAGACCTAGAGAAAGTCAAACCTATGTCCATTGCACATCTATATTGTTTTCAGTGACTGGATTGTGCAACAATTTGTATTCGACTGTTATTTGTAAATTAGATTATTGAAATCTCTCATCGTTTATTTGAAGAATTTTTACTCCCTTGCAAACTATAATATTGTGAAAATTTAATCCCTAAAAGGCGTTTCGGTCCAAAAATCTGAAAATTTATCCATATTTGGCATCCACTGCTGCCGACCATAAGGATATGAAACAAAGCTGGGAGATTATCTGTCGTTGATATTTTATTTTATTCTCTTAACCGAATGATAAATAATAATTTGATTACATTAAGTGTGGAATTAGCTGTTAAACATTAGATATGGTATGAAAAATGTTAATAGAACATTGAAACTGAAAATAACCTGTGACTCTCTAGAATATTTCTTTCGTGTTGTCTAGTTTCTTTATCCAGTTTTTTTGAGCGACTGTAAGATTTCCATGCATTCCAGGCTCGCAGTAATAGTTTCCAGTCAGACATTGCTCGACACTTTCCCAGAACTAAACGTTTCTGTAGAATCAATTCATACCACGCAGTAAAATGTTGATGAAGAATCTAAAAATATCAAATACATATTAAAATATATGGCTAATAAAATCTGAAATTATTCTGACTCCCATGAATGCCTGAAAATATATAAGTGGTTGAGTGATCTAATGTGCGCTTTATATAATAAGGTCTGTTATTGAGTCAATTGGCATACTTTCGATCCCTCTTAATCTGCTCTTGGATTATGTATGGTTCAAACACTGTAATCCGGGTATTATTTAATCTTGTGTATTTAGCACTAATTTCTTTCACATTAATTGAATATCAAATCTTTGTTTAAAAATTCGTAAAAATCGTTTGACATCACCAAAAATCATCTA
Source organism: Patella vulgata (assembly GCF_932274485.2). NCBI lineage: Eukaryota > Metazoa > Mollusca > Gastropoda > Patellidae > Patella > Patella vulgata. The sequence goes on along the minus strand of NC_065886.2, from coordinate 16,027,524 downwards.
ATTTGTACTTGTGTCAGGCGATTGTTAGATACAAATCAAAGTTACCCTGAGATTTTTAGACATTTGTTTAGTTTGAATTTCTGACATTTTCTTCATGACGATCTTTTTCCGTTCATCTATTGCTCGTTGATGTTCTAGCATCTTTATCTCATCTTCTTGTCTCTGTTTCTCCCAGTCTTGACGGGCTTTCATTTCTTTATCCAGCTTTGCTTCTTTTTTCCTTCAAAAACAATTACAAATAATTAATTACAGTACAATTATTCACTCCATATTGCATGAAACTGGGGGTTAGGTTGGCGAATGGTCTAACGTATATGCTTTAGATCAAAAGGACTGTGATTGGAGTGGTTTCAATCCCACACTTGTGCATGACATGGACAAGGGTCTTCACTACACTCGCAAGTTTTCTCTGGGTGCTCCAGTTTCCTTTTAGTGCTAAAGACCCCTCCGTACCAGCAAATTATTGAAATAATATTGTAGCACATTATTATGTTAGTCCCAAAATAACCTAGTTTGTGTTGAGTGGACGTTAAACTATGGTATGTGACAGAGTGTATACATCTCATAAGATAAAAAAAGTGGATCCAATAATTTGTTATCCTTCATCCTAGAAAAAAGACCTAAAGCTCAACAGTTGCTCTGGTGACTATTTTAAAACTAAAATTTATCAAACCTTAGTTTTTCTTCCTCCTTGGTTTGTCTTTCCTCCTGTAATTGTTTACGTATTTTCACCATTTCTTTTTGAATTTCAAATTCCTCTCGTTTACTTTTGACTTCTTTCTCCTTTTCTTCCTAGAATATTAATATCATTAATATGTTCCAGAAATCAGAAAATATATCCTGTCAAGAAATTCAATTAAGGTTAGAAAACAATAATTAGCAAGATGAAGTAGTATCAGGTGTTCTAAAATAGTAAGCATACTCTACCTGGTGTACAACACGTGTCACCACTATTAAAATTAAATGGGGGTTTAACATCCTACTATCCGGCACCAACAGGGCTAATGAAGACAGACATATGCCATGCAGTGGTGCTAAGAGATAGATTTTGCCTGGACAACAGCACTACAGACTATGCTAATTTGAAATCAAACTATTAAGTGTTCTTTTTTAGGTGCACGTCAACTAGAAGTTATTCATTACCAAAGACAAAGGGAAACCACTCTAGTAATCCAGAAGAACTTACTCTGTTAATACCAGATTCAAACTGGGGACCTTCAGGTTAGCAAGCCAGCACCCTTCTCACTCAGCCACCATGGTTGGCATCAATACTTATAGCCAAATGGAATTTTAAATTGGACAAGGAATTCAGAAGCTGCAGGGCAAGAAATAACCTCAAGACAATGGCAGTAAAAGTAGATATTATTGAAACTAAAAATCAAAGTTTCATTTTCCAAGTCCGAACAGAAAAACATGAATAATCAAAACATGTTATATTTACCTGTAGAACAATTTTCTTGGCCTGAAGATGAGCATCTTTTCTAGATTGTTTTTCTCTTCTAGCGTTTTCTATTTCCTTTTCTCTCTTTTCACGATTTTCTTTTACCTGAAATACAGTTCATATACGACTCAATTTTGTTCAGTATTCACAAAGATATCATGTACTGAAATTCCATCAATCTATGCTTCTCCCTATGTAAACAAGCCTACCACCATATGAGTACATAATAGCACGAATTACACTGTGAGAAATTTGATTATTTCCGAATAAAGCAAATTTGTTACTCAAACAGATGTTATTATCTAGTTATAGATAGGGACAATATTGAGCATTATAGAATGTTTATAGAAATTCTTTAATTTCTTTTCTACATAAAAAGGTCAGAAACAAAACTTCAGCCTCATATTCCTGATGCAATGGTAATGAGCATTATCAACTAATTACCAGAAAAAAAGCTTGATTTTATTTAATTGACTTCCATTATAAATGTATATTCAAAAGATAAACATCTCACAAAATATATGATTATTGTGAATAATATAAAATCTGATTGACATGTTCGTTCTTCACTCAAATCAAAGAAATTCTGTCCCTTTAAATCTCCATCACAATTCATGTTCTGTGTCTTATTGGATTTAAGAGTATCTCGGGTATCTTACTTATCTACCTGTTTATGTCTAAGTTCCATTTTCAGCCTCGGATCAGGTTTATTTTCTTCAAAACCAAGATCCTTTTTAAATGTTTCCTTGACAACATCTTTTTTCATCATATTTTGTAAAATGGACGCCACAGCCTCACTTTCATCATCGTCATATAGATGCTTGTAAGGATCTATGAGAAAAAGGTGGGAATGAGATCAAATAAAGATGGTGAATCTAAGACTGATATAAAGTAGGGGTCTCTAGCAGTTAATGGAAACTGGAGGACCCTGAGAATATCCACAAGGTAAGTCAGACTAACCCTACTACTTAGAGCATGGGGTAAGCTTGGGGTCAAAACCATGCCACTTAATTCAATGAGAGACCTTATGATTTCAAGCTCCCTTCCATAATGGTACAAGTAAAAAGCACAATTAGTTATGTGTTCCATGAGACGATGTACAATAGTAACTCAACCTGGTTAAAGGAGGCAGGCAAATGCCATGCACGGTTATATGGGGAAATTTTGCATGAACAGTGTCACTACCGTCTACTCTTATTTCAGATTCCAAGTGTCAAGGGTTCTTTAATGTCCATGCCAATGCATACACAAGACCTCAGTTTTATGTATCATCCTAAAAGCTATCTATACACTGTTCCTTGCCAGGCCCTCTGTCCTACACCACTGACATGGGGAAACCATTGCATCAAAATCCTGTGAAACTTTCTCTGATAACAGCCAGAGCACAGAGAGAGAGAGAGAGAGAGAGAGAGAGAGAGAGAGAGAGAGAGAGAGATGGGGTTTAACATCCACTCGACACAAATCGGGTCATTTCGAGACCAACACACGGTTCAATTTTATTTCAATAATTCGCTTGCATGTAACATCAAGAGCTAACGATTTTAAAATAGTAACAAATACTACTATAATTCTTCTTAGAATCTGAGATATCTTACCGGGTGATTCTGAACGTTTTCTACTGATTGCCATTTTATAGGCTTCTTCCTGGCCATCTTCATCATCAGCTAATAGATAATCCCATTCTTTCTTTACATCACTCTCTACTGTTCTCTGATTCCAGACATCTGCTATATACTCATCATCTATCTCATCATTTAATATCACTTTCTCATTCATCCATTGTGTTAATAACTCTTCAGCTAAAATAAGAAAATCAAAACAATCAGACAATAATAAAATTCATGGATAAAATTCAACATCAGTAGAAGGAAATCGGACACAGAGAAAACCTATGAGGGCACGTAGAAGGCCGGGATCAAAACCTTGCCACTTCCCTCAATGACAGACCTTATGATCTAAAACAAATGTGTTAGTCCCTTTGGCTCCACCCCACTTTGCTCTATTTACATGAGGGACCACGGTGGCTAAGTGGGTAAGACGCTGGCTCGCTAGTCTGGAGGTCGGGTGTTTGATCCCTAGATTGGCAGAGAAAGTTCATCCCGATTTTCGGGCGTGGTTCCCCCTTATCAGTGATGCAGGACGGAGGGCCTGACAAGGACAGCTGTCTAGTCATTCGGATGAGATGAAAAACTGAGGTCCGGTGTACACATTGGTGTGCACATAAAAGATCCCTTGATAGTTGGAATTCGATATAAGAGTAGACCGTAGTGCCGCTGTCCGGGCAAAATTTTCCTCATAGCACACTGTATGGCGTATGCCCGTCTTCATTAGCCCAGTTCAGAGCAAAACAGTAGGACATTAAACCCTATTTCATTTCTATTTACATGAATAATCCGTCTTTTTACCTTCTGTACATGCTTCATCATGATAGAGAAGCTTTTCTTTAGCTTGAAGAGCTGACTGTTTTCCTCGTTGCCGACCTGAAGTACTTTTAACCCCAGAACTAAAGGCAACATCAGCAGCCAAGTTTGAGGCCTCCTCAACTTTCTGAAAAATATAAATTTACATTCTAATATTAAAAAAAAAAAGACTTTGACGATTGAAATTTTAACAAAATGAATGAATCATTAAAATGGGGTTTAACTTCAGCAACCAGGTTAATGAAGATGGGAATGCGCCATACTTTGTGCTATGAGAGAAATTTTGCCCGGGCATCACTTGAATTCCAACTGTCAAAGATTCTTTTACATGTACAGGTCTACAGGATATCTTTTTTCGTAAAATCCAATTGACTAAATGCTGTTCCATGCCTGGCCCTCCATCCTGTACCATTTACATGTATAAGGGGAAATCACTCTGGGCCTAACACACTTTTATTTTTCATAAACAACATTTTATTTCATTTGGAAATGTATAAGGGAAAAGTCTTTATATATTTTTATAGTTTTAATACCAAATATTTATCAAAAATGTAATTTTTACCTGAATCCAATTCTGGATATCATTATTGCTTCTAACTCTCTGAAAGATATAAATAACTAAACAATTTTTAAACATATACATGTATGTAATTTTGTAAATTAGTCATTAGGGGGCATAAAAATATTTGTTCATTCACCAGCCCACGGCTAGTACATGTAGATACATGTATGTAAATGTAACTAGTCTAACCAACTTTGGCAATAATCCATAACCGACAGAAATATTTAAAATATTTCAAAAAATTTTACAACAAAAGTGGATTGGAACAAATTTTATTTTTTATTGGCTTCAATAATGTAATGTTGGTCACCGCTACAATTGGTACATTCATTTAAGCTTTGTGCAAGTCGAAAGAGCCTCAAACGAATAATTTTAACACACACATGAGTTTGAAATAAATGCTTTTATCACAAACAATGGAATATAAACCATTAAAATAGTCACTGAACAGTTTCTCTTTGTGGTAATGTGCTTTACATTTTATATGTACACAAGTGGCCATGATGTTACCCACATAAAATCTTGAGTAGCCGTTGGATTTTACAAATCATAGAAATCATAGAGTTAGGATTTGAAACAATTTGTTTTTCTAAGGCCGAAAGACCCTTAAATAAAAATGAAATGGAGTTTAACTGTTCTGCTCCGACTGGGCTAATGATAACTGGCATATGCCATACGGTGTGTTATCAAGGAAATTTTGCACGGACAGCTGCCTTACTGCCTACTCTTTTTATATTAAATTCCAACTGCCAGGGAATCTTTTAATATTTTATGTGCACACCAATGTGCACTATTTTAATTTAGGTGAGTAAAATTACTAAAAAAAGTGAAGTCAAATATTTTCCCCTATATCTATTAGACTATGCGCATGAACCATGTATTAAGTGTCGTAAAAATAGCCTACCAGTAATTCATTACAGTTCCGCAAACAAATTGGTGACTAATTTTGCATAAAAACTAATTTGGCATGAGAAATTAGGATCAAATGAGTAATTAAATACCGGGCCTAAATTATTGTTCTGTTGATTTCATACAAATAATGAAAACATCACCCTACCTGTGAGCTAGAAACAACCCTTGGATTTGTTTGTCTTTTCCATTTGTAAAGACCAGGTTTATGATAGTTGTCTGCCATTGTCTAAGGCAGACGCAAAGCTAAGAAGCCAGTTGATTAAAATATAATACATCAAGATAAACTTCACACTTATTTAGGCAGCCATGTCTAAACAAATATGGTTTCCTTCAATTTGATACGTAAATAAAATAAAACGAATTAGGAATAATTTGGCTTGCTGTGGAATCTTACCTGTAAATTAAATGTGAAAAATCTAATAACTGATCAAGATCCTATAGTTTACTATTTTTTTAATTACAGTTTGCAAAGTATTTGAATTTTATATTCACATTCATTCGTTTGTGCAATTTTGATTCAGCCAAGGAAGACTCGTCACGTGATCTAAGGCGTGAGGCCACGAGATTTCATAATCGGGAGGTAGGTCATTTTCCCGTAATTTATCGAAATATTTATTTCTGTTTAATGGTGAAAATAAGTCATAGCAAATGTGAAAATTGATTGCAAACATATCAGTAGACCACACAGAACCATATCAGGTAAAGTATTGGCGCGATCGTGCATTTTGAAGCGTTTTTGACAGCGAGACGCCGACGGCGATTGACAAGATCAACCCTCATTGCTTTGTGCTCTTGGTACCTTCCAAAATGCATTATTTACCTTCAAAATGGGTCCGGCCCAAGTCGGATCATTTTAGAAGAGGGGTCGCGGGTATTGATTCATATTTTAGAAAGATCTTCCCGGGAAGTCAGTCTTTGTACTGAAACGTTATTTTATTGCTCAGAAAATAAATTATAACCCTTTTCTAGACCGTATTTTCATAATTTATTCGCCGCCATTACTGCACAAAACAGACAACCTTGAACGCTTGTGATTGTTGACTAGACATCCCATGTCCCCTATTGACAACCGCAATAAAAATTCGAGTCGTCGCGACGATTCTATTCTCTTATCCGGGGGTGTCTTTTACATACCAATACATTTAATACATCACAAGCTGTGGATCTCACAGAAAATGACTTATTAAATAAATCTGGGAGTGGGATAAAAAAAAAAAATTCTCAGCATAGCACATAACACTTATTAGCTTGTTAACCACTGGTGAATCAAACTGAAAACAAAATGGCTGGTAATTTACACATTGTCTGCTACTTTATAAACAGGGCTTCACTGACTTGGGTGAAAAATAATGGGGAAATAAGTGTCTTGAATTTTATTAATTTTGATGCATTGCATTTGTTTGTTTAACAAAACCTGTTCACTGATGATAAATATCAGTTTAAATATATCAACTGATAAAAGAATTCCACTAAAACTAAATTATAAGTGAACCAACATCCAAAGTGAAAATTTTACATAATAGACCATGTCCCCCATCAACAGTTGAAGTATATCTGAATGGTAGGTGGGATAGGATTACCCAGATATATGATAACTCCTTGTGTAAAATGCTTGGTTGAAATGGTCGCAAATATTTAGTTACACCCTAAAGTACATGCACTTTCAGAAGAAAGATCCTCAATAATCAAAACATGGAAAAGATAAATTAATAAGCTTTTACTTAAAGTAGAAGTCTCTATAACTCAGTATCATCCATAATCTTCGACATTGAAAACACAAATTATTTGTCAGTTTAAATCAATATTGATGTTATGATCTTACTGCGAAAAGATGGGCTTCTGATATCCAATAATTAAGACAAAATAAACATTTTGCCATTGGTACACGAATTGTGTACCATAATGCATTTCAGCGCCATTTGTAGCAAGGGACTCGAAGATTGAAGCTAGATATATTCCACAAGTTGTCAGACGATGACGTCATATTCTTATCTGGAGAGCATGCATAATAAATACTATCAGTGTAGACTGGAATAACCAGACGCTAGAGATTGTCATTCGGTTGAGACTTCTGGCGTATTTCGCCGAACATAGCCGTTTAGAAAATACAGTAAAAACAGAAACGATTGACTGTAAATCAGTTTATATACATGTACATTCATATTACATTATTATAATGCCTTGCTTCCCATTTAAGACAATTTCTAGGTTCAAAATATTAGCGCTTTAGCTGCTTTAAAGATTTCATCAAAAAATTAAAAAATAAATACAGTGCATTTACTAATGATTTAGGGAGGTTAAGGTTCCTACACCCAAGCGAATTATTGACATAAAATTGAACCATATTGACCTAGTTGTTTCTCTAGAATATTTAACGAGTGCCGGGTATTAGAGTGTTAGTGCATTTTCGAAATGAATGAAATATGAATTTAGCCCCCCAAAAATACACTTGTCCTGATTTATCACAAAAGTACACTGAAATTACAGCCTTGTGAACATGAAGTAAGAGTAATGAGTAAGAATATACTAGCAGTAGTACTCTCTGCCTTATACTCCTGGAGACAACCATTTTGTTACATATTTACCATTATTTAAAACAAATAGGAAAATCAAATTCATCAATTATTAAATATTAATGTATGTAGATAATAGTAGATAATCTCCCAGCTTGGATTCAATTAAATTAAAGAGAAGTCCATCAAACGATTTTACCAAACAATTATAGTTAAGTGGTGATATGAAATAAAAGGGGATAAATATCCTACTTTTCTGCTCCGACTGGGCTAATGAAGATGGGCATACGTCATGCAGTGTTCTACGAGGGAGATTTTGCCTGAACAGCGGCGCTACAGCCTACTCTTATATCAAATTCTAACTGTCAAGGGTTCTTTTAAGAGCATGTCAATGTATTGAATTTGACACATGACAGATTCTCAACATTCTATGATACAAAATAGAGAACTTTGTTTTACAGAAATTCTTGTGTGGATGACAAAACATTTCTTGACATTAAATCCAAATAAAACAGAACTGCTAGTAATTGGAACCAAGCAATAACTCTGAAAAATTGATCAAACGCTAGTTAATTTTGATAAAAGAAATAATTTCAAGAACCCATAAAGCTTGAAATATCTGTGCTATATTAGAGGTGACCCTATCTTTTAAAGATCATCTATATAAATTATTTGTTCCACTGCCTTCTATCATATACATCGAATTGGAAAGATCCAACGCTATCTCAATTATGAAAATAAAGAAAAACTCATTCATGCATTCATCTCAACTAAACTAGATTACCATAATGGTTTACTATACAGCTCACCAGACTATCAGATCAACAAACTACAACATGTTCAAAATTCAGAAGCTCGACTCCTCACTAAAACTAGAAAACATCAACATATCTACCCTGTATTGCAATCTTTACATTGGCTCCCAATTCAGCAAAGAATTAAGTTTAAGTTACTCCTTTTCATCTTCAAAGCGTTAAACGGCCAAGCTCCATCTTATATAAAAAGTCTTGTAGAACCCTATACTACCAGCAGAAATCTCCGTTCTCAGAAAAATCGTCTTCTAAAATCTCCAGCCATTAACTTACAACTTGGAAAACATGTCTTTTCTTATGCTGGTTCTTTTCTTTGGAATAGACTACCACAGTCAATGAAACAATTACCGTCTGTGGGACATTTTAAATCTCAACTCAAAACATTCTTATTTCAAAACCCTGATCTGTAAATAATCAGTGAATATAAAAACCTAAAGTGCTTTAGGTACTGTTTTCTTCAGTATTAACGCAATTTATAGATGACGATATTATTATTATTTATGAACTGATAGTGATATTCCTTTTAGAAATCAAATGAAATCGGGCTTAATGTCCTGATATTCCTGTTAAGATAAAGAGATTCAACTTTCACAATATTTTAGATCGCAGGTCATTTAAAATACCTCAAATGGCAGAGTGACTTTAAAGATGCATCATGTAAGATTTAGATAAAGAGCTGGTCATTCTTACTATAATAGTTCAAAAATAGATTATGAAAAATGAATATTGAAAATTTCATTCAAATTACTTTTATCTGAGCAAAGTTATAGGAGTTTGAGGTTTTGACAAGATGTGGAGCGGGTTGTTTGTTATCGAAGCAACGGTACTTGACAATCGAGAGTAAGACTCGAATATCCATATTATCTTTACATTTTGCAGGTGTTCTATAATCCAGTTAAATCTCTGCCATCCGATGGTCTAAAGAGTTGATTATGGGGTTGTCATGTTAATAATTGTATCTGTAAATTTAAATAATCAGGCATTCATTGGTCATTTGATGAATGCTACTGATGATCTTTTTTTGCTTAGACATAGCAAAGATGAGCAATTTGATTTGCACAATAACTTTGGTTCTAATTGAGTGAGGTTGATGAAACTTGGCGTATAGTTTTATTACATCATTACCTTGATGTTTATTTTGGGTTTGAGGTGGAGGACATCAGCCTACCTGTTGGCTTTGTTTCGTTCACTTAGGGACAGTCACAAAATTTCACCACTTGCGTCCTAACGAATAACCTACATGTACATATAGATCGCGACCCGTCCACCCGTCCATGCCCGCATATAGATGATGACCTCGCCAACCTGCCCATCCCAGCCTTTTGAGTATAAGAAGATGTTGATACATGTATATATCTGTTCATGACTCAACATTTATCATTTTCTATGGGTAAACTCACCCACCCAGTTTTGTGGGTTATTGATTTGACGCAAGTTTTGAAATTTAGTAATGATTACTAATGATCCCATCGTTCCATTTATAACAGAAGTCAAGAAATTGTTTGTACAGATTTTGATTATTTAAACATTAATTAAAATATGTTAACTGTGTTTCAGGGGGACGTTTGTTGTCCAGATATTTGACATTCGAACATGGATGATCAAAATGGTGGTGACAATAATCAAGTGTGGAATCCTCCAGATCAGAGCCAGTTTGTTGCTGTAACAACCACACAAGATGGCCACGAAAATGCCTACAATGATAACGTTGCCATTCAAGCAATCGCACATTCTCAGTATGAAGGTCATTATCATGAATTACGTCCACAGAGCTATTTTGCTGGTGCATATAGTATCAGTGGTTCTCAGTCTGATCTGTACCAGGCTGTTCACTCAACATACGGGAGAGTTTCCCCAGTACAAGAATATAGAGAAGTACCGACAGGGAGTGAGGGTATATCATCATATTCTGGGGTACAAGCTGATAGTGCTCAACTTATAACACCATCTGCTGTAGACAGCAGTACTCTTAATGTACATCAAGGGGTGAGTAAATTTGTAATATATCATTTAAAGAGTCAACTATAAATTAGTTTTTAGCTGAAAATCATTCTCCATAATTCCTATATTTTATTCATATATCTTTCTTTCATGGATTGGATGAAAAGTTTGACCAGGTGTCTAGAACAGTAGATTAATTAGGGAAAAATGCAGACATATTTGCTGTGGGAGGAATCTGGAGAAAATCCAAAGATAAGACAATCGACCATAATCATTTGATCATTATAAAACTCACAGTTCCTTTCTTTCTAACTCTGTCCCTACCTTGGTGAAACTAGAATTGAATGATCCAGTTCAAGAGCTGCCATTTCAATTCTTAATCTTTTATTTTCTTTCTTCTTTTAGGGTTATCACATGATCTTAGATCCAGGAAATAGATTGGTGGTACAGAGAGTTGTCTCCCCAGCTGATTGTTCTGTTAGCCAATCAACATTAAGTTTACGTCCTGATGGCGATGAAGCAGGGACAAGTGCCATAACTCTTCAACCAGTGGTAAATAAATGTTTATTGGTGTAATCTTTAGTAGATTTGTATGCTTGATGACGACCAGTGAAATCTTGTGCGTGTATAATATTGTGATTGTTATTCATAGAACTGTGTTGTCTTATATGATTATTGGTAGCTCAACAAATTAAATATCTTAAAATTAAAACTATTCACAATTGGATGAAATGTTTGCTTAGGTGTCTAGAACAGTCTATTGTGATATATATTCATGAACAGGGTCAGATTACGCACTAATGTTGTAGTACAAATCAATTTTTACAGAAATAGGATTGAATGTTTGTCGTTTGAGAAGCAAGTTGTATTGGAAATGACCAGATTTCATAATGGAGATTTATGTATCAATTTTACTGATATCTATTTATAGCAAACTTCAAGTGTTGACGGTGCACAGTATGTAACAGTACAAGTGACGTCCATGCCTCAATATGCATCATCACATGGTGAGGTCAGTACAACAGATGGGGCTCTTATATCTAATGTAGAACATGAACATCACCGAGACATGGACTCAGATCATCATGTATCATCTATAGGGGCAGTTCATGCAAATCTGGTCGCAGAAGCTAGAAAGGTGAGTATTATTTCTTAAGTATACACTGCAGTTTAGACCCTGTCATGGTCGAAATTTACTTATATGTGGTCCCTAGGCAAAACTCATCAAAACATTGGTTTGATATTTGTTGTTTATTTCTTGCTATGTCTTGTCCACAGGTTTGTCTTGTCGGTTTTTTTGTTTTTGCATGTAGTGTGGTTTTCCTGCACATACTTTATAGAAATGTTGTCCGGGCCCTATACTTACTGTCTATTGGTAAATCCTGCCCTGGACCCTGTGCAAGTGACAGGATGATATTTGAAATATTCATCATTGTGATAATGATGTAAAAATCCACATTATGGTTATTATTGGAATATTATAGTGATTCAAGCAAGGAGGCCGAAAAGAGCTTGTAAACCTCTCAAAAAAAATTCTATGACGAGCACTCAACTTTGATCCAGGAAAACAGAAAGTCAGTTGTATTCCCTTTCACATAATTTACCTGTCTTCATAAGCCCAGTCGCAGAAAAGTGGGACGTTCAACCCTATTTCATTTCATTTTTACATTAATAAATAACATGGTATAACAGAAATCTAGCTATACTTTAACATTTTTATTTCATTTGTATTTATAGCGTCATGATTTAGATCAGTTTAATGGTGAACCAGATACAACACAGGAAGATCTACAAGATTTTACACCTCATCATTCTACACCAGGTAGCAACCATTTAAATAATTTAGTCATTTAGAAGATTAATATTGATCATTTGACGTTAATAGAATATAACAGTACAAGTTTTAATTTCTATCATAAATGTTGATATGCTTGGATTGCGTATTTGTTATTTAGAAAAAAATCTTTTTTTTATGCTATTATATGGTTTTGTCTATCATTAAACAACCTAGGGCCTTCATTTTGGTTATACAAGCCAGTCTTGACTGACTGACAGCAAACTTAATTGTCAGTCAATTTACATGCTGTAGAATTTCAACGAATTAACCGTAAAGTTAAATTGATATTTCATAATGTGTAAAAGCACTTAAAAAATGCATAAATATAAATTGGGATAATGGATTGGCAAATTGATATCCCAGGAACAAACATATTAACTTGTTTAGTGCCTAATATCAATTTGTACCGCATGTGCTTGACAGTTACCTTGCAAATCGATACATTGTTCTACTAAAAAAATTCCTCCGAAATGTCTAAAAATCTTTATTAAAGGTCCCAGATCATATTTGGTAGCATCATCAGATCTAGGTCATGGTGGAATACATTCAACGATGTCAGGTGCTGGTTTAGGAGCATCTAATCAGGTGGCCATCATGGATTCAACATTAGATAGTAGTCAGTTATCGTCTACTCATGACATGTCAATGTCCACAACCTCAGATATGACCCTTGATTCCGCCATGGAAAGATCAGCGGATAGTTCAGCCATGCCGGATGAAATTGGTAAGTGTAAACATGGTCTTTTGTATGTTGACACCCCTCATTGTTCCTAAAACCGCCTAACCATTGATCAAGATATAACAACCACTCCCTCAGTCAAGCTAGCACATAATAAGCTGGCTGACAACAGTCGGATTGCCAGTTAGTGATACCCTGACATTTTTGTACAGTGCTTGCCCCGTGAGTGTTTTGCAGGTAATCCAGTATTTTTCTAGTAAGATTATTGGGCATCTATACTTTCCATATATACCAAATTTTCCATACTTTTATTGGAAATAACCACCCGATAAATACTTTCGAGACAATGTATCTTTAAATGGTATTTATTTTCCAGCTGGTCCTTCAGTAGTTAGTGGTAATATGGTAACTGGTAGTGATTCAGCATTAGATCAGTCGTTTGAAACAGATGATTATGATGAGGAAGATGATGACGATGATGATGGAAATAAAGAAAATAATCCACAATCAAGTGGAATTAGGGTATGTGAAATTATTTTCTTTTATAATGAACAACAAGAATGGAGATCTTGCAATCAACCCTATTTGGAGATGACAGATGATTGAACTAAAATGTTTTCGTATTTTTGCTTTCTTGTATTTGAGTGAGGGGAAGTCATGTATATGTAAATATTGACTATGCCATTTCCTTGAAGAAAATTAGAGAGAAGCGATATATATTTCATATGGGTATGTCCCTGAACAGAATTAAACCATCTAAAACTACTGTACCTTAGACCACATTAAACCGTCTTGAGTTATGTGAATAGGTCTCCGTATTGTAGGACTGTTTAGTAGTACTTGGGAGCGCCACAGTTATTCACATGACTCAAGTGGTTCATGCGATTTATAAATTTAGGCACTTGGCCAGAATTGTACCCTTATCGTTGAATGGATAGCATGTATGTCTTCCTGGGTTCGAATTCTAATAAAAGCTACCTGCCACATATACAATTAGATATGTTCATGTTTGATAGGGTGCACAATTCAACCATGTTGTCAAGCTTTGCATGGTTTGAAACACTCAAGCCTTATTACTCAAGCAGTTAAAACACTGTTTAAATCCTAAAGTGTGCCACGATAAAACCCTCTAAAATTCCAAATCAGGTGCTCACTTATTTGCAAGTGGGGCGGCTGGCACACAACAAAAATGTTTCCTAGTTATTCAGATGGGACTAAAAATGAAGTTCTATCCTTGTACACATTTGAGTTCATGTAAAGATCCCTTGTCTATTGTAATTTAAAGAAGAAATGCTGTGTTGTATATTATAATCTCCCACACATATTGACATCGAAATTAATGAAAACCGAAAAATCTATGGTGTCGATAAGATGTTGAACTCCATTACATCTCTAGGGAAAAGCCAATAAAATAAACTTTACAATAATATTATATTATAGATGCAGCCGACTAATGTACGTAAATCATCAAGAATAGCCATGTTAGATGAAGAACAATCAACCTCGTCATCATGGAGAAAAAGAGTTTATGTACCTAGACCATATAATCCTGAAGAACTTTGTAAGTACTGTTACAGCAGTTCAGAATGTAGTAAAAAGATTGTTTCCACTTTCTTATTTAAGTAACTATGCGTTATTTGCATTTTTCATTAAAATATCAAAATTTCGAAACGCTTCATCAACGCTAATATGTACTCAAAATACCAATGTTAAATAATCTCACGACATGGATCAGATTTAAAAAAGGCCCTTCAATTATGTTGCTGAACAACAAAATGGCGGCAGACTTATTACATAGCGAGCAGCATAGATTGATATATTTCAATTCAACATATCTTTGTAAATACTAAATGGAAATGAACCATTTTTGGACGGTTATTTCTATTAGAGATTCATCTTTCACAATAATGTCATTTACAACGGATTCCTATTTCGTTAAAATAATGCAATGGGACTTTAATAATACAATCTAATTACAATGAGCTCTGTCTCCCAGTTATGATTAAAATACTACACTCTAGTCTACATAAAGTCTGTTTATACTTCCGTTGAGTGAGGATTATATTCCATTATCAAATCTGGTCCACTCTACTGGTTTAATTATAATTTCATAACTCTGAAACAAGTTGTTGTTCACTGGATAAAAATTAAAACTGTGATTCCTATTCCGATCATTTTTTAAACTGTCTCTATTCCAGGGTGTGATGAGTGTATGTCGTCCTATACACCCAATTGTCCAGTACATCGTATCACAGTTGTCCAGGACAAAGTAGTCTTGTCAAGAGCGTGGTCAAGTCTTCCACCTTTACTGCATATATTCAGATGTAACGAAATAGGTGGTGCTAATAATGGTAAGTAAATAAAAACAAAGCCATTTGGCTGTCATTAATAACTCTTTTCTTTAAAATAAAAGTTTATTCTAAAAGAGAACGAAACAAATATTAAATAAATACAGTACATTTTGGTAAAATGTTACAGCGAATTTTTAAACACTAATATCAAGATAGCTACAAAACTGTCAGTTACATGAACTTAGAGCAAGTTTTGGAAAGAATGAGTAGACACTCAAGTGCTTAAGTGTAGCTACAAAAAGGTGAATCTTACTGAAACATAGTTTAGAATTTTCTTTATGGTCTCGAGCACCATTTTTA
The DNA here is from genome assembly GCF_932274485.2 of Patella vulgata. Classification (NCBI taxonomy): domain Eukaryota; kingdom Metazoa; phylum Mollusca; class Gastropoda; family Patellidae; genus Patella; species Patella vulgata. The sequence continues at coordinate 16,011,756 of NC_065886.2, read as the reverse complement.
CTGCCGATGTAGACTGGATTTACGAGGCGCAAACGACTACCATTCAATTTGGACTGCTTATGGATTCCGACGAACATAACTGATTAGAAATTACAATAAAAAAATTTAAAAACTGAATGTAAATCCATTTATATCAACCAAAACTGAATTTCTACAGCGCAAACAATACTTATATTGACTCAGATTTTTATATTTATTTTAGAAGTGGGTGTATTTGCTAAGAAAGCTATCACTAAGATGACACAGTTTGGACCATTTGTGGGTGAATTAGTCCCATCACAACAACATCTGACAAATCCTAAATTTTTATTAATGGTAAGTCATGATGTTCTATACATTATGTCACTGGGACATTACTAAAAAACAATAAATTGAGCAATTGTCTATCCATCAAATTGTACCTTGTATAATTAACCAGTTGTTAATCTTTCATATGTACAGAAACATGTTTTACATTGGTGATACTTGTCTCCTTTTTGGAAAGATTTTTCCAGTTATTAAAATAAATAATAAAAAAATCATCATCAAAAGTTTACCTTTGAAAAAGAATACCGATATATCTTTGTCTCTCCTGCAGAGTAGAAATTTATTTTGCTTAAAAATGTCTTTCAAATTATTTCAGTTAGAGAAGGCTGATAATACTGTTGGGTATTTTGAAACGTCTGATGAAAACAAGTGTAATTGGATGATGTTTGTTCGACCAGCTAAAAACTTTGCTGAACAGAATGTGGTTGCTTATCAACATGGCCAGGATATATTCTTCTCTGTTATAAAAAACATTGAACCTCGCCAAGAACTTAAGGTTAGATAATATGTCACAAAATAATTGATTACACCCACTTATATTTTTTCTGACAAGGAGTAGGTCTAACCGCTTGATTTCCAAGTGAATTGTTAAAATAAAGTTCTACCATATATTGGTCCTGAAATGACCTATTTTGTTTTGGGTGAACGTTATATTAAACCGCATTTCCTCTTATTTGCAAAATAAAAATATATTTATATCGGGGGTTGAGTGGCTGAGTGGTCTAATGTGTATGCTTCGGTTTACAATGTAAGGTCTATCGTCAGTGCCTGTGGACTGTTTTCAAGAAAGATACAAATTGCATGTATAAGACACACAATTAATTATATCACAATTAATAGTGACCAAATTAAACCATACATTTATTATTTGTAGGTATGGTATGCAGCTCACTATGGTGATAGAATAGGAATACCGATACATGAAATAACAGAACGAGATATGGCAGGTAGGAAAAACATGCTTTATAAATCATTCATTTCATAATACAGACAACTTTATTTATATCATTTATGGGGGGGTTGGATGGCCGAATGGTTAGCATGTGTGCGTTGGTATCATTCACTAACTGAAACTTTGCAGAAGGCTTTTTATGTACCCACATGGATATACCACAAAAGTTATCATACGATCTGTATGAAATTGATATAAGTGTCTTGTAGATGCTCCCATTACCTACAAACAGGACTCTTATAAAAGTTGAGTGTGCCTGCGCACACACTTGAAAATGTGCCTGCAGGGTCATACTGAAACACAGGGATGTAGTCAGGATTTGGTGAGTGGTGTGAAAATATATTTGGCGAGCGGAGCGAGGCCCAAAAAATTTTGGGAGGGGGCGCGGTCTTTTATGAAAATTAAACCCTTCTTGTGGTATTTTCAGAGCATCTGCTGCCTTTTGTATTTGGTTCAGTGCAAATCAAATTTCCATTTATATATTCAAATTTTACCAAATTCACTTAATTTTCATCAATGATACAGGGATCTAAAAACTTTTTGACACCACCCGACCGAGCATAAAATTGTCCCGCCCCACTCTGTTTCTCTGTATAGATAAGTTGAGGACCTTTCGGTATTTGTTGTTTTGTTGGGTTTTTTTTTCAGATATTACTTTATTACTTTGAGATTCAAAATTATTAAAACGGTGTTTGTGTTTTATTTGAGTACAATGAATTATGACAACGGGTAGATATTGATAATTAAAACACGTTGTATTATTTGACTTGTTTGTAAAGTTGTTGTACGTGTCTCACGAATATTATTATTATTACGGTGGAATGAGAATCAGGTCAGGCAGAAACTGAGAAAGCTCTAATCGTCCTCCTAGTCCTACTCTCGGGCCGTAACAAATCCACGGTCAACACAGGTAAGAAATAAAATAAGATCATCGTGAAAATTTGCAGGCACGTGTTGGACAATTACGACATTCAAACCTTTAACATTGGAGTGCCGTAAATTGGTCTGGGTGACCTATTTACGGCAAATAAACAAATATAAAGACCGTACAATAATTGTAAAATGAATAGACCTAGGCCTACACATCTTCTAAGTATAAATAAACAAAATACCAATACATCTTTCTTTAAACTAATTTGGGATGATAGGGTCTACTACGGCACAGAAAAATAAATTATTCCGTGGCAGACATGGTTTGCGTACGTCGGCTTTTACCATGGCTTTGCCGTTTATTTGCTGTGGTAAATTTCGAGCGCCGAGTTTGTGTACAGAGATGGACGGAGGGGTTTAAATACGACTGGACTTTTTCGATTTATTCTTTGTGCTGGGCGCCAAAAAATAGTGCCGGGCGCAGGCGCCGCCCGGCGTGGCTACATCTTTAAAAATTTGCCTGCAAAAAAATTTTTTCAAGCAAATGTGCCTGCGCACACCATGTGCATGTGCGCAGAAATATCGATGCCTGCCTACAAAGGAATAAATATGTGACAAAACTTGTCGACTATTCAGATGATTTAGCTGCTGTGGGCGTATGTTTTGTTGTCTGGCAACTATTTTTTATATATATATATATATATATATCTTCCAACCCTCTGTTGTGTTTCAGATATGGATGAGCAAGAATACAAGTTTCCTTGTTACGAATGTAATAAGAAGTTCCGGTCGGCTCCTGCTTTACAGCGCCATCTTGTGGTACATGAAGAAACTGGATCTCCACGAGCAGAGGATGAAGATTTTGATGAAACTGCTGAAGCTAAAGCAATCCGAAAGAAGAGTTTGGCATCAAGATGGTTTAAGAATAAAGGAAAGGGAGAAAATGGGGAAAGTTCTGGTTATCAATGGAAGAAAAAATCAACCAGTATTTATTTAAACAAGTAAGTTTTATTTCACCTGGGCAAATTAATTTACTTTACATAAGGCACCTGCCATATATATTTAGTGCAAATTTGCCAAATCTAATCCGAAAGCATAGATAGCAGTGATGTAAATATGTGGTGTTCTTGGGATTGTTCGTATATCTGGGAACGCCCAGATTGTTCTCTCCTGTGTTGTCTCGAGTTTAAGTATACTTCTTACTAACTTGGTCGTGGGGAATTCACTTTGACACACTTGGTAGATGTGTATGGATTCCATGCCTGGGGTCATAACAAAGATCACTACAAATAGGTTAACTATGTGAACATGTGACACTTACACTGCAGATTTGTTGTCAAGGATTTTAGAACTGGTTGGATGATTTTGCTGCTGGTAGTAACGTGTCACTGGCACTCTCCGGTCTATGTTTAATGTAATTGAGAACTAGAGTTTGATGAATCAGTATTCATTGTTTACATTTTATATTTTCAGAACTTTAAAGAAATATCAGAAGAGGCCTGACTCTGAGAAGATACGTCGAACTATTCAGTCAATGTATAAACGTAAAGGCAAGGAAACTGGTGGAAATGAATGGGTATGCATGCACTGTGACCTGACCTTTGATAACTCTAACCTTTTGAACCTGCATACATTAACTCACGCTGCAGAAGATGTGGGTTTGGATGAAATCAAAAAGTTTTCAGAGCCAATTCCAGTACAGAATGCAGAAAATGGTGGACAACCTGGAGATGTTACTAATGGTATTGGTATGGAAAACTATCTCGCTTGCCCAGTTTGTAAAGCACGATTTGACAACAAAAATGATTTGATTGCGCACGCCACACAGCACGGAACATCTAAAAAGAAATTAATTCCTCCTCGTCCTTTCAAATGTAATAATTGTTGGAAGGCTTTTGGGACACAAGAACGGCTAACCAAACACATGTTATGTCACGGTACGGAGGATTCCAAACCACTTCAGTGTGAGGTCTGTCAAAAACGCTTGATGAATAACTCGGCCCTGGCTTGCCATATGAAGATTCACAGTGATAAGAAATACTATCAATGTCCAATCTGTCAGGAAGGATTCGACCAAACCAGCAGTCTCAAGTTCCACAGCTTGGAGCACTGTGTCAATGGTCTGTATACATGTCCACACTGCCCAAGGCAGTTTAATGATTTCAACACGATACGCAAACACATGAAACAGTTCCACTCAGATCAAGAATTTCCATGTCCCTCATGCGATAAGGTTTTCTCACGCCCTGACAAGTTAAAGCTCCACATGCTAAAACATTCAACACATCGGGAATTCATGTGCGAAAATTGTGGTCGTCAATTTAAGCGCAAAGATAAGTTGAAGGAGCATATCAAACGGATGCATACTGGGGAAAGAGAACCAAAACCTGTAAATGCTGAGGAGCGGGACAAACAACTGAAGAAATTTATACCTAAAGTTTCTCCAACCGATTATCATCGATTTATTTACAAGTGCCATACCTGCTTACTGGGTTTTAAAAGGCGTGGAATGCTGGTCAATCACTTGGCTAAAAGACATCCTGACATCACTCCAGATCTAGTACCAGAGCTAAATCTGCCAATTCTAAAAACACAGCGTGATTACTTCTGTCAGTATTGTGATAAAGTCTACAAGTCGAGCTCCAAACGTAAAGCTCATATTATCAAGAATCACCCTGGTTTCGATCTTCCAGTTAGTAGTCGTAAGAAGTCGATGATCCCAGAAATACCAGGGTTACCCAACCCGACTTATTCACAAACCGTGGGAAGTATTACTACCCTGCCACAACAATGTACATATTGTCACAAACAGTATGCTAGCAAGGCAAAACTCATGCAACATCAACGAAAGAAGCATCCAGATTTGGTTCCTCCAACTCCTGATAAACGTCGCGTAAAGGAAGATATACAGCTGATAGATCAGAACAACTTACAGCATCATCAAATGGAACCTGCTACCTACACAGACGTAACAGTGGCAACGCAACAAACTCACGATCTCCAAGCCGCCGATCTTCTCACTCAAGCCATGAGTGAACTGACGCAGACTTTACAGGAATATCGTCCGTCCACTGGAGGGGACTATCACGCTTTAGCGGCTAGAATAGCCCAGGGTGTCCAGGGCCCGACGATGGTTCACGTTCAACCAGCTCAACTACAGCAGCTTCAACACACAACTATTGAACTAAGTCACCTTGGTCCAGCTCTAGCTCATGCTCAGTTGACTACATCTCAACCCCAGCACCTGGTGTCAGCTGCTACATTATTAACAAGCTCCCAGCAACAACAGCCACAACAACCTCCTCCTTCTCTTAGTCCCCAACCCCAACCCCCTCAAGCAGTGCCTGTCTCCCTCGTAGTGACAAATCCACCAAACCAGGGTTCAACAGTGAATTTATCGCAAAACTTTGTCCCTCGAACTTGGACAAATTATCAAAATTATCGATAAAAATAACTCTATTTATGCAGACTTTATGTATAATTTATTGTTGAACAATTGCCAAAACGGCCAAAGAATCTAAGAAAATCTTCTGAATGTGTCAAGACCAAAAATCTTCTGAATGTGTCCAGACCGAAAATCTTCTGAATGTGTTTATAAAGGAGTCAGGACCAGGGGTCACTGTTTTGTTTAAGGAACTTACTATGTTGTATAATAGTACCTAAAGATTAAGATTCCTTGTTGTCATATGGTTTCAGTCTAAGTTAAGGATATTTGGCAATTATATGTTGCAATAAAGATGCATTATGTAAGAATTAGATGAAGATCTGGTCGTTGAAAAATAGATAATCAAAAATGAAGATGTTGAAAGTTTCAGTAAAATTACTGAATTCTGAATGATATTATGAATGTTTGAAGCTTTGGCAAGAATAGCATAGTCTTGATTGTTGTTGCTAAGATAATAAATGGCTCATTTTTTTGTTGACGGATTAAATGGCACAGGTGGTCTGATCCAATTAATATCTAGACCATCCGATTTTCTAGAGATTTGATTATGGGCCTGTAATGTGAATAAATGTCTAAATAATAATTATATTACATTTGAAGGCAGAAAAAAGACCTTCAATAGACATATTTACCAATTACATAATGTATCTTTAAATTATGATCATATTTAAATGTCATAATTGAGTGAAGCTGTTTAAAATATACCATTATAGAATGATGCTGTATTAAACTTTATTAAAGGTAGTGCAAAATCAATTCAAACATTGAAATAACTATATTTTTTCTGTTCTCACTGAAATATTATACTGTATTATTATTAATGCTAGATCTAAATAAGTGTGACTGCAATTACTATTAATACTGTCAATTAGTGCAACTGCATTTACTATTAATACTGTCAATTAGTCTAACTGCAATTACTATTAAAACTGCCAATTCCTGAAACTGCATTTAATATTAGGCTATTGTTCCCACTGTATGATCCTATTCAACAAAGCTAACATATAACATAAATTCGACAGAATTACATGTATGTAGTAAAATAACCAATTTACATTTGCCATGTGTACTGCTCACACAAATGTTCCAATTTGAGTAGTTTATCAAGGCTATTCAAACTTATCTTTTATTGTTTGTTATGTGATATCTAGTATGAAATATTTTACTGTTATTTATTCAGTGTAATCAACTCATATTCATGAACAAACATGCAGATAATTAGAATAGTCGAATAGTAAAATCAGTATTTGACATGACCACTAATGCAATGTATGAAGTTTTTAGTGAACTTTCGGTGAATGTCCTCTTAAATAATTCTCTTTATTAAATGCCTTTATAATGTGGGATTGTTAATGTAAATAGCTATAGTCATATAATATCTTAAATATTTTTGTAAATATATGTAATATAGTAATGTATGATGTTGCTTCTAACAAATATTTGCATCTTTTGTGCTATTTGTGTAGCAGGGTGGAATCTAAATGTAATTTCAGAAAAATCTTTACAATTTTTGCTACACTTCAGAATCTGCCTACCACTCAGATGAACCGTATAATACATACAGCAAATATCTGGGTTATCTCAAGTCAGGTATGGTGTTGGGCAGATTCTGTAATGACTTTAAAATTTAAGGTATGTTCTCCACAGTTTGAACTTTGAACTTAATGTAGTCGCGTTTTAGGGTATGTATAATGGGTTGCTTTATGCATGTGGTCAGACAAATGTTATTAACTTTTCTAAATGCACAAAATAGAACAAAATATTTTTATGTAAATCAAATTTTAGGATACTTTTCTGCTAGACTAAAGAGATGGCACCTTAAATGTATTCATATTTTTAAGTCAAAAATTATCCTGCATGCTTTTCAGTGGAGGTGTATTATGTGCCATAATAAGCCTTTCTATTATTAACTAAATGGAATTTGAATGTAACATCAAATTATGAATACTAAATAAAAGTACAAATTGTTATTGGCTGTAATTTCATTTCATTTACTTGTCTTTTGTTTTTGGTACCAGACAGTGGTCTATAAATGTATGTGCTTCCAGGTACATCATTTTTATGCTGGTATATATTTTTGAACATCCTAGTAGTTTGTGTTATCCAGTTGATGATGGTACCGGTACCTAATTTTGGATCGTGACTGTTTAAATGAAAAATAAAGATTTTTTGCTGCCAATGTTTGATTATGTTATAAAAATTTGGTTTGCTACCCCACTACAGGCAACCTACATAGGCACAATTGCGTGGATATATCCATATTAATTCCTCTCATTTGGTTACCAAAGTCTTTCTCTCCAATTCCTTTTTATATCCCCGGTCTTATTGAAATTTCTGGTATAGACTTGATGAAAAGGGTTAGAATTTACATTTATTAGTAGGCCTCTATATATGCTACTTCCAGTTTGTGTGTCCCAAGATTTCCTGGTTTCCATAATATGGTAAAACCAGTGCATGGTTTTGAGAATTACGAAAGTCTAGCGAATATTCACAATCACTGCTGATCAGTGTGGGTTTTGAGCAAGACGTTGTCGCATTATGAATTTTTTGCTCCATCTATGGTAGTTCAGCTCTGAACGTAGGTCTCATTAGGCGAGTGTTATGAGACCTACGTTCAGAGCTGAATTACATCTATGGTAGAAATCGTTCAACCCAACAAAACTTTGATGAAAAGTTCACAGCCGGTCAAGGTGGCGAGAGGTGACATTGATGTATATGGGGAAATTTATGGTGTTAGGTGTGCGAGCTGAGCGTGGACGAAATTTCTACTTTTACTTTAGTGAAAATAGAGTTACTTCCCTTCTCGCTTCTTCAATCTTAGGAGGTCAAAATGAACTGACACATCATCGGGATAAATTTTTTGTTGATAAAATTTATTTTTGAAAATAAGAATTATTCCATGTTTTAAAGCCTAATAACATCAAAATGACGGTTGATACAGGGAAGGGGTTCAGTCTACCTTCTGGTCCTGCAACATTATGCTTTGATAAGGAAGAGTTTATGAGACCGGGATTCAAGGTTGACGATTTTGTTATCGAATGCAGACGAAGAGTTCAGTTGGAAACGTTATGCGACGACCTAAACGTTTATTTGAAGATCCTGAAAAGTGCAATGATTGAACTGATCAACAAAGACTATGCAGACTTTGTCAACCTGTCAACTAATCTGGTTGGCATGGACAAAGCTATTGGCCATCTGACAGTTCCGTTAGGCCAGTTAAAAGAAGAAGTTCTGAGTGTCCGGACGGCCATGGATGAAGCTATTGAAGTTGTTGAAAGAAAGCTAAATCAACAAAAGAGTGTGCAACAGAAAAAGGCCTGTTTACAGCGATTGATGAATATAACACATTCAGTCGAAAGAATTGAGAAGTTGTTGGGAATCCAAATGGCACCAGACACATCTGAAACTCAACCGGTCAATCCTGGACAATTAAGTGGACAGCTGATTGAAAGAGTAGCGACAGAGTTTAACAAATTACAATTCTATGTAACAAAAAGCCGCGGGTTGCCCCTGGTGGAGAAAATAAAACCTAGGATAGCCAACATAACAACAACGTTACAGTTCAGCCTTGAGGGAGCTTTTCTTGATGGCCTGGCGACAGTGAATGTAGAAATTTTGAGACAGTGTTTACGAACGTATGCTTTAATTGACAAGACTAAAGATGCCGAGAATTTATTTCGACAACATATTGTGAAACCCTACATGGAAGAAATCATCACTGAGCAGTTTATCAAGGCTAATGGTAATGGCTTGATGGGTCTTTTTGACAAAGTTTTAGAATTTATTCCAAAACATTGTAAGGTTTTGAAAGATGTTACAAGTGGAAGCTCAGGAACAATGGAGATTGTTAGAGGTTATGATTTTCTGGTCAATTCGGTTTGGCCTGAAATTGTGAGTAACTTTGAGGCCAGAACTCCATCCATATTTGCTCCAGGCAACCCTGATATTTTCCATGAAAAATATTTGCAAAGTATGGAATTTCTGACCAGGTTTGAAAGATGTTGTGGCTCACAAGCCAGTGTTAAACGACTACGAGATCATCCAAGCTACCACACATTCCTGCATAAATGGAGTTTACCTGTTTATTTCCAAATAAGGTTTCAAGATTTGGCTGGATCAGTTGAATCGGCTTTGATAACTGGTTTTAACAATTCAACAGAGCAGTCATCTCCTTTCAAGCTACATTCCACTGCTGCATTATGGCAATGTTTACAACGATGTTGGAACAAGGAGATTTATCTATCATCTTTAAGCCACAGATTCTGGAAACTGACTTTACAAATTTTGTCACGTTACACATCCTGGCTAGATGAAGTTCATGAAGAAGAAACTAACAGAAGAAAAGAAGCGGAAAAACCTGTGACCATGAGAACATCGGCTTCAACAAGCAGTCTTGATAAAATGTCTGTGACTTCAGAAACTATCCGATCAGTCTCTCCCGCTCCCCAAGACTTGTTGACCACAAGCACTACTACATCTAATTTTAATCCACCAATTACTGTTGGACAAATCGTTTGCCTTATTTCTGATGCTGTTAAACTTACAGAACTGTTAGATGGATATTTTGTGCAAATTGTAAAACCTTGCATGGAGTTAGCAGGATATACCAATACCGATCTTCTCCAGGCCTGTTTACAGGAGTCTGTTGAAAGCCTTGAGTTAAGATTGCCAAAGTTCCAATCGTTTGTATCAGGTGATGTGATCAAACAGTGTTCTGTATACTTGAAACAAGTAAATGATATACCTAGACTCTATAGAAAAACTAATCGAGAAGTTCCTAGTAAACCTTCCTCATATGTAACCAGTTTAACAAAACCGTTGGATGTGTTTCTAGAGGAACACAGTGACAGCTTGGCCGAGAAACAAAGAGAAGATTTTTTGCTAGAAGTTTTTAGTAATATAACAGAACAATATGTGACCGTGACTTCAGATGTTTTAACATCAGTCAGAAAAATGGAGGAGAGTTTAAAACGATTGAAGAAAGCGCGAGGGACGGACAAAACAAATGATTCTAATAGCCATGGTATGAGTGACGATGATAAAGTACGGCAACAGATTATAATTGATGTGAAGTGTTATGGAGAAAAGATTTCTAGTAAAGGTATCCAGAAAACGTCAGTGGTAGGATTTGAAAGATTACAAGAGCTGTCACAGGAAGCCAAATCTGCAATGACATCATAATAAAAATGTCCAATCAATTAAAGTGCTAAATATTTAAAAAAAAAAAAAATCATTGTACAGAGTTGTTATATGAGGGAATTATTGAATGCAATTTTTCTCATGTGATATAACATATATTGCTGTTGATTAAATCATCTTCAGTAGTAAACTAAGAAATGAAAACACAAACATCTGTTCTAGCTTTATGGACAGGGAAGAGATATACATGTATAGGCTATTAGAAGGCCCTGACATCTTATAATTTTACATTAACTACGGTACTTTTCCTAAAAACATTAATATATATTTCCTCTTTATTAAATTCCAAGGCCAATTTTGTACATAAAACTTATTTGAAGCTAGCAGAACAGTTCTGAATGCTTTGAAAAATCACTATGCGACTTGTTTAATGTTTTATAGTTCTTTTGAGCAAGTTTAATTTAGTGTTTTTATATTGTAAAATTCATTTTCAAGAAACCACATGCTTGAATGAGAATAAGGGACATATCTGAAGCTCCCCGCAACATAAATTTATTTCTAAAAAGACCCATGCACAAACAAATTTTTTTAATTAAGATTTCCAATTTCAGTGTTAGTCCCAGAATGACTTGGTTAGTGTTGAAACTGATATTCCCCCCCCCCCTCTCAACTTGCTACATCCATCAAGTAAATATAGAAAACAAATTGTAAAATAAATTGTTATTGTTTTTACATAGTGGGGTAATTCATTACAATAGATGTAGATTGACTAACTTTACATATAGAATATTAATAATACATGTATTAATGACATCATCATCATCATTAACCTCATGTGGGAAATAATTAACAAGAACTTTGTTATATTTGTAAGAGAATTGTTTGGAAATTATTATTGTAATATTTAGAAGATGTTAATATACTGTATGTATATGGTTATTTTATTTATATAATAAAATATTTATGGTGTTTATGACCTTGGTTTTTTGTCCCACCAAATATCTAACCTCATTGAAGTTGATGTTGTCCCTGATATGTTGCAATATTATAGTGCTTCAAAAAACCTGACAAAGATAACTTCTGATTGAAGAATAAAAAGATCAGATTAACTGGAGACAAATTTCCCAAACGAAAAAATAAAATGCCATTTGGAGGCACTCAGTAGGTATAACTACTATTGGGTGTAAACGTTTATGAATAATTGTGCAGTAAGATGAACAAATGGGGTTAAAGGTCCTACTCTTCTGCACCATCAGTCAGGGCTAATGAAGACTGGGGGCATCTGCCATATACAGTGTGCTATAATAAGGGAAATAAATTTTGCCCAGACAGACAGCAGCGCTATGACTTTGAATTGCAACTGTCAAGAATTCTTATACGTACACATCAATGTGTACACAGGACCTTGGGTTTTCCTCCCACTCAAATGACTTGGTGCTGTTGCTCACTAGGCCCTGCAGACTCTGACATGGGGAAACCATGCCGAAATATCCTGTGGAACTTTCTCAGCCAAGACGGAGGTCAAACCCGGGACTTCCTGGTTAGCGAGTGAGTGTCCTAACACACTGAGGCACCCTGGCTCCCAGATAGAATCCATATCATCAGTGTTCAACAGTCCCCTTGGAGATAGAATTTGTACTCCCAGACCTCATAAATTATCTATATTGGCAGTGGTTTAATACAATTATTATTGACTCAACACTAACTAAGGTAAGTGGATCCCCACATCTGTTAGAGAAACAGATTTTGCATATTATCTATCTTCTGTATTTGGTCTGTACATGTTTTATCAATGTAAAATTAAAATGTAATACAAGACTTTGGCCTAATTTTCTGACTTTTTTTAAAAATAAATTCCATATTGTAAATATATCTGGTAATTGCAAACATGTAACCACTCTATAGAGAGGTTAATGCTGTATGTAGACTCATAGACTAAGCACAGTATAACTGGTAGATCAAGGCTTCGTCGACAATTATAAGGGACTGGTAAATTGGGGCAAATGGATTATGGGTAAAAGAATTTCATTGGATCAAAATCCAGTATTGGCCAATGAAGCGATGTCTTTTAACCGATGTTGGCTAACATCCCGCCATATTTGTTGTCATGAACAAGATGGTGTCCAAACTTGTCTCTTAATTCTTCTATCAATGAATTAGATAAGTATCGTAAAAATGGCGAGAGTACTAGGTATAGGTGAAGGATTATTTGTTCTGGCCTTTATCTGGGTTCTTTGTTTGATTCTCTGCCTTGCTTTAACAAGAGCACAAGGATCCATTTCGTAAGTAAACAAATGTAAATTTCATTTGAACAAAAAGTGAAAAAAAGTCAAAAGCGCAAACATTTAAAATATTTAATAATATGTCAAAGAAATCAAAAGAAATAGTTTGAAAGACAGGTCAAATGTTTTTCGCTCACGACACATTGAATGCATGCGGTGCAGACTCACTAACCAGTGGGTCCAGGGTTCGATCCCGGTGTTGACAGAGAGAGAGTTCTTGGGCCTTATTTTCCAGTGTGGTTTTCCTCTTGCTACATTGCTAGTGGTGTGGAAGGAGAGCCTGTCAAGGAACGGTGTCTATTCATTTGGTTGGGACAATAAAAGCAAGGTCTTGTGTAGGCCTACACGTTTGCGTGCACGTAAAAGACCCCTTGACAGTTGGAATTTTGCTATCCTGTTGCAGACATGTAGTACATGTATGTTAAATCACATTTCATTAATTCCAAATTGAATTTCAGTCATTTGCACCATACTATAGGCCTACTAAAAAAAAAAATATTTCATTTCAGATTTTTATTTTAGGTGTAAGTAATTGATTAATTTTTATATTGGAAAGATGTCTCTGTTTATTCATCTGCCCTCCTTTTTAACAAGACCACTAGTTTGTAATATACCAACATAACCAACCAATATCAAACTACAAACTTTGAGCTGCTGAAACTTCTTTTCATCAAAATACATGGTACCAGTATCACAATACATTTTTGAACCAGCAATGGATTCCATACACTTGGTGATCTTTTTGTTCTTAGGGAGACACTTTTCAAAAATGACCTATGGCTACCCCAATTTGAGTACAATCGACTTGAAACTTGATAAGCTGGTTCTCTTCACAATTGCTTCTTGATTGACATACTTTGATGTTTGATGCGAGTCACAATTCCAAGAATACTGTGATAATATCATTTTTTTAAAATCTAATATTTCTATTTTTTCTCTTTAGCAATCTTGGACCATTAGCTATATTATTAGCTGGGTTTTTAACAGTTGTTTTAGTTTTTATTCCACGAGAACCAGAAGTTGCAGCACCGGATGAATCTGTTAAGGTATGGTAATAAAAAGAATGACTTAAAAGCATGCCCAGTTTAAAATTTTACATCAATCAAAGCTATGGCATAAAAAAGAAAAGCATCCATTCTCATTGTGACTATATGGGGCAGGATCTATTGTTTAAACAAACAATTCTTTTAAACAAGGTCCTGCAATTTACTGTACATTATTTTTCTGACTCTTCCTTTTTTGCCATTCATCAAAATAGATATTAGAAAGAGCCAGATGTTAACATGAACATGCATATTCATGACCTTTGTACGGTACATAATATTATATGAATAGTAATGAGTGTGCAAAACCGTTGACTTAGTTCTCTTGGTAAAGCGTGCATTCGTTTTCTGTACATCCGAAGTGAAGACTAATGAATAAATATATATAGGGTCATTTAACATAAGGTACATGTACTTCAAACTCGACAGATGATGGGGTTAAAGTTTGCCCAAACAATTGTTTGACATTTTATTTTTTTTCAATCTATTAACTGAATATTTATTCTTTTTATATCCTTTCAGATATATGATTATTCAGTGATATATAGATTTGGACTAATATCTGTTATATCGGTGTTCCTGATAATAGGTTTTGTATTATATCTCACCCAGTATTTAATGGTACCTGTTTTAGCAAAACCAATTAGACAGCTTAGAGGATGATTCTTTAAAAAATGAAAAGTGAGGAAAATATCAGGAGTTGAGCAAATGAAAAGGCTGATAGAGCATGTAAAAACCAGTTGGATAAACTAAAACTTGGTGCCAGTTTTTCATCTGATTATTATTTTAAACAATGACACTTGAAATGTGATGTTTATCCATTTCAATTTATATCATTGGAATTTCTCATACTCATTATGCTCATAGGAATAATTTGCTTTTGTCTTTTAGAATTATGGGAGAAAAGATAAGATTTTAAACTTGATTAAAAAAACAGGTTAGAGGATGTAAATTTATTTCATTGACATGCTATTTAATGTTTATTTGTGGATTGTTTTGTAGGTATTTTATTTATTTATTATTATCCAATATGCATGTCTGGAAATAAGGCACCTGTCACAGACATTGTGTCTTGTTCTTATTTTGATTCATACCTTTCCAGCACAAAGTTTAAAATGCCAGATACTAGCACACTAGGGCCTGATATTTTGTCATGTACAACAGAATTTATTATTTCTGAGTTTGCTGATGCTTGATATGTTAAAACTGAAACATAGAAAAAGTACATGGTTAATAATTATTTTGATGAAAACTTCACAAGTTCTGTAATGGAAAATTTATTTTTATAGACAAATACACTTTATGTTACATATATAGTTGTATAAAAAGAATACTGTATTTTACATATTGAGTATCTAGCTACATGTATGTATGTTTGTTATGAAGTCTTTTTTTCACTTTTATATATTGTTAGTTCATGTATACATGTATATAAATAAATAACATTATCCGTCCCAAAACCGCTTGAAACATTTTTGTATATAAACCTTCTGTACATTATTTTCATTATCATTTGCTTGAAAACGTTGAGAGAACCCTCAACGAAACGTCGCTTTAATCAAAATAGTAATTGTGTTCCATAGTATGTTTTTGTATAACATTTTTAATGTTCACCAATCTAATTAGATTACAATATGAGAGCCACAGTGGCTCAGTCAGGCACTGGCTTAATAACCAGAAGGTCCCAGTGGTGCAGGATGGAGGGTCTTAGCAAGGAACAGCATCTAGTCATTCAGAGGGACCAAAGAACCAAAGTTCCATGTACACGTTGGAATAAAGGGTGATAACTCCGGTAAGCCAGTTGCCTACACAGTAAGAATTAACTCTGTCCAAAGAATCGTCTCAGGGGTTGATTTACAGTGAAAGAGTAGGATAGCCTGGTAGGAGGGTACAATAAGAAATTCTATTCCCCCTGACTTAAAATCATATTTAAAATGAACTAGTTTCTGTTGAGTGGCCATTTCTCCCTCCCTCTCTCTCTCTCTCTCCATTCCTCCGTGACTTAAAATTATATTTGAAATGACATTTTGGAGTTTATAAATATTCAAATTACATGGCCATAATGTCAACTAGTAAGAAACATTTCCAGAAAAAAAAATACTGGATATATTTGTCATTTGATTATCCTGTTTCAGTACTGTTGAATAGATCCCATTGTTTTATCTGCACGTTCATAATCAAGATTATTTCGTCGGTTGTATTTAGCCATATATTATACATGGGGGAATGTTCGGCTCGATTGAACGTTCCGGAATTGAATTCTGTCAAACCCAAAAATAGTGACAATCGAGTATAAATGGGAAGTTGGGGCTAGAACGCATGCATTCATTGTATTTGTCGGGACTTACAGGATTGAATTCCGTCAATTCGGAACATCCCGGTTTGGCAATCGAGCATCCCCATTGAGTTAGCGCATCAAAAGGGGGTAACTCATTTCTTAACGAATCAAAAAAAAAAACCTAATTTTGGCAAGAGTAGAACTTGCATACAATATTGATATACGCCTATACATGTATACAATATATGTGTAATATCTGTTCTTGCCAAGAACATTAACTTGCCAAGAACATTAACTTCCCGAATCCCATGGTTGATCGATATTATAAAATATGTCTGGCGAATTGACAAAAATATGATACAGCTATTTACGTATTATTTAAAGGGACTATCCCAATTTGAACATAGTCTCAAAAATAAAAGTCCCAATCTGTTTCACAGAGATCTTTTAATATCTCTGTTACAGATGACTGTTTCGACACGTGACGTCACATCACGCGGCGTCAGTCATTGGCTCAATAGCGCGTGCATTGTTTACATAAGACGTTACTGATTCGGGCTAAATGTTGAATTTTAATAACGTTTTAGAATTTAATTTGATGGAAGAAAAAAGTTAATATTTGGGACTCGTTAAGTCGCATCGATGTCATCCTTATCAGTGATTGTAGCGGCCTAGCGAAAATCCACGGCTGATCAGTGTGTAAAAGGCCGAGTACGTATGAAATTTAAGCGCGAAAATATAGAGGAATGGTGTATTTACCCTGTCTCAAAATTTTGAGTCGTTTGGACGTGAGCGACAAAACTGCTTATCCGGACACGTAACCCTTTTAAGATTTCGGGTCAATTTTTTCGTGAGTGACCTGATGATAATGGATCCCCATTTCTTTAGAGGTCTATACAATGAATGACCCATGTGCTGTACTTGATAACGAAAGGTAAATTTCACCTACACATTATTTTTATAAAATAAAAGTCTGGTTTTATCCAGACACCGCATAATACAGCTTGGGACACCGGTCTCCATTTCCAGATGAAGACTGACAGGGTTAAGTTGTTTGAAAACCTATCACATATATCGAGTTAGTTGCTCGGCCCTAAGGTAGAGGATTTTAACACAAAATTAAGCAGTTTTATTCTCCAAAATATTATCGGGATTAGCCCTTTAAGGCACATTCTAAATTAACAGCATATTAAAAAAAACTGTTATCGGACGTTGACTCCACAAGGCAGCCAAATTTATATTCATGCCAGTAAGTTCTGTGTTCTAGATTATATATAAATTTACTTTTATATACACATACAAGTTACGTGTTGTTAATAATTGTACAGTATAATATATAACCTAATCTTTTAGATGCATTTAGTAACTGGATAGAGCCATAAACTATGACACACAAGTATCTACTACATGTAATTTATTTAGGCGACGTTTATATATAACGTATGCTGTCATGAAACAAAATCATGTACATTTCTCCGTCTTCATTAGCCCTGTCGGGGCAGAACTGTAGGACGTAAAAACCCATTTCATGTACATGTACATTTCTGCCTACGCTCGGTAATCAATAATCGTGTTGATATAGATAAATCCCATTACCTTCCTGTCTGTCCGCCCAATTATTTGAATTCAATTCCTAAACTAGCCTAAGGATTTTCCTGCAGGGTGTTTTTCCGAGAATACTGTATTTTCAATTCGGTGAAATACACGACTATCTCCCGGATAAGGCACACAAAGAACAGAACAAATTGCATCTTAAAGGAGCTAAGTCGCTAATATTTGGGACCTAGAAATTGACACAAATGGGTCGGAACGCATACAATAATGTAATATGAATGTATATAAATTGATTTACATTCAATCGTTTCTGTTTTTACTGTAATTTCTAATCAGTTAGGTTCGGCGACATACGCCAGTATTCTCAATCGAATTTCAACCTCTAGCTTCTGGTTATTCCAGTCTACGCCGATAGTATTTATTGGGCATGCTATCCAGATAAGAATATAGCGTCACCGTTTGACATGACTTGTGGAATATGTCCAGCCTCGTTTTTCGAGTCCCTTATTACACATAGCGCTGAAACGCATTATGGTACACGATTCGTGTACCAATTGTAAAATGTTTATTTTGTCTTAAATATTGGATATCAGAAGGCCATCTTTTCCCGGTAAGATCACAACATCAATGTTGATTTAAACCGACAAATAAATCGTGTTGTCAATGTCGAAGATTTTGGATGATATTGAGTTAGAGACTTAGCTACTTTAACATCGATCAGACAATGGGGAAATAGGCTCAGATAACTTGGATCTTCGAATGAATCTTTGGCAGAAAATAATTAGCATACCAAAAAATGACCTTTAGTATTTTCTGAAAGAATTTAGTTGAAGTGAGATGAATAGAGGGAGAAGTGGGATTTAACGTAAACTCGACAAAAGTGTGGATCATTTCGGGACTAACATATGGTATAATCTTATTTCAATAATTCGCTTGGGGTTTTTTTTCTAGCAGTGGGAGGGAACCGGGGAAAACTCGAGGCTGGGCAGGTGACCCTACTATTTGTCACGTAGAAGCTTGGGATCGAAACACGTCACATTACAAGAGGCCATATAGTTGTCCCGGTTTTAAACCAAGAAATTGATATAACTTCAACACAACGATTCTAGAGAAATAAAAACATTTTTCACGGGTTCAGATTTCAGTTTTATTCCTTAAAAAGAATCAGATCTAATATTCTTCCCCACCCTCTTCTTCTCCTTCACCTTCAACAGAATCAACGCCAACTTCTTCATAATCTTTCTCTAGAGCAGCCAAATCTTCTCTAGCTTCGGAGAATTCACCTTCTTCCATACCTTCACCGACATACCAGTGGACGAAAGCCCTTTTAGCGTACATCAGATCAAATTTATGATCTAGGCGAGCCCAGGCCTCGGCAATGGCAGTT